>NC_088916.1:71070000-71727083 GCF_963576675.1 Euphorbia lathyris | reverse complement strand
CCCCACCATCCCGGACAACACATATGAAATCAAGACTAGCATGATCCAACTCATCCAACAACTTGGCCAGTTCGGAGGAGAACCTCATGAAAACCCTAACGAACATTTAGATAAATTTCTTATGTTTGCCGAAACTTCTCGGTAAAACGGTGTACCGGTCGAGGCCGTCCGACTAAAGTTGTTTCCTTTCTCTTTGACAGGGCAAGCGTTAGATTGGTTGCACTCGTTGGAGGCGGGTTCGATTACATCATGGGTGGAACTTGAGAAGGAGTTCCTTTCTTACTACTTCCCGCCCTCCAAAACAGTCAAGTTGAGGAACGACATCACTACCTTCTGGCAGCTCGAACACGAAGCCCTTCATGCGGCTTGGGCAAGATTCCGGAAGTTGCTTCGAAGCTGCCCGCACCACGATATCCCTAAGCACGATTTGGTAAGCACTTTTTATCACGGATTAACACCTACTAATCGTGCCACCGTGGATTCCGCAGCAGGTGGGGACCTGTTTAGGAAGTCGGCCAGTGAAGCATATGAGCTCATCCACGAGCTCGCAAGGAAAAGCGTGCAGTGGCAAGAGGATCGGCTTGTCGGACCTTCGCGACATCAAACGTTCGCCGTGGAGAAAGAGGCTCCGAAAAGTTCCATGGCGGAAATGAATAAAAAACTTGACGCTTTGATAGCCCAGTTGAGCCTTAATAAGGTTGCACAGGTCCTGATGTGCAATCACTGTGGTGGAGACCATGATGGACTCAATTTCCAAGCCGGTAGTCCCTTCGCCGGCGATACCGAAAATGTAAGTTACATAGGAGGCAATCAAATGTACAATCCTAACCCGAACTCCTATCACCACCACAATAATAATAACGACGGATGGAGGCCTCGATACCAACACCCGAACTTGTTGTATGGCAATAATAATAATGTGTTGAGGCCCCCGTCCGACTTTGATCAAGAATATCAAGAAAACGGGCTAGGGCAATCACAATCCATGCCCGGTAATCGGAACGCTCCGTCTCCCGACAATGTACATGGCCAGTCGGTCACGTCTTTGTTGAAGGATATATTAACCCGTCTTTCCGATAGTGAGGTGTTTTGCAGGGATCTTAGCCGCCAAGTAGCCCACTTGAATCGTCAGCAACAGGAGAGGCCACTAGGAACCCTCCCGGCAAACACCGAACAAAACCTGCGGGGCAAAAATAGGGAGTCCGGACAGGCGATAACTCTCCTTAATAGTAGAAGTTCGGACCCGTCGAGTTCCAAATCGGACAACTTGCAGTAAGCCGCCGCATGAGAAAGTCGAGCTACTTCGACTCTAAACGTAGCATCGGTTTGAATTTCTCAAACCCCTTGCTTTTATGTATCATAACTGTTTTTCAACTTATTTTTATTTAGTTTTATTTGTTCTCTCTTTTATGTTATCTCTAGTTTTCTCCCTTTAGTTATTTTTGTTTTTAATTCTATTTCTATTTTTATTTTTGCTTTTATTTTTATTTTTATTTTTCATAAATCAAAAGAAAAACAAATCCCACTTTTAATCCAAAGAAAATAAGCCACGCGGGGCGTATACTTATTTACGCCCCGCGCATCTGCGTCTCTGACCCATTTGCTCGTAGTAGAAGGCATGTTACGCGAGGCGTTTACCCTTCCACGCCCTGCGTAACGTTCGGCAATTAGTTGCCCCTAGATAAAAGCCACGTGGAGGACACGCGGGACGTGCCCTAGGGCACGCCTCGCGTATCCTTGGGGAGTTGTGAATTACAACTCCCCATGGCAGCCTTTCCCTCTCCCACCTTTCCCATCACTCTCTCCTCTTCCCCAAAAATCTTTCCCACTTCTCCACTCCACCTCTTCTTCTCTCCAATCACATCCCACCTTTTCAAATTCAAATCTCTTCAACCTCCCTCCATAATAAATTTTGTCTTAACTACCCTCTTAATTATAATTTAAAAAAAACATAAAAACATTAAAAAGAATTAATAAATCATAAAAACATTAAATAAGCAATTAAAACCCATAAAAATTCAAAAAACTCCTTAAAACCGAAAAAACTGTTCATTCCACGCGGGGCGTACCTCCATTTACGCCCCGCGTCCTCGCCCCTCTCCCTTCAAATTAGGGTCAGGAGGTGTAATACGCGAGGCGTGCTCTCCCGCGCGCCCCGCGTACTGTACCATTTGCATGTCAAATTATGGGCAGGAGGTAGGATACGCGTGGCGTGGCCCCTTCATGCCTCGCGTACCCCCTGGGAATCCGAGTTTTACTTGGATTCCCCACTCCTCCCATATAAATACTTTCCCTTTTCCTTCTTCTTCCTCACAACTCATTCTCACTTCCCACAACCTTCCTACACACTCTCTCAATCCCTCACTCGCACCATGGTAAGGCGAAAACAAACTGCCGATATGCGCCCCCCATGGTCCACTCGGGCCCGTACCTCCCACATCCAAAATCAACAACCACCACCACCTGAACGGGAAGAAACACCACCTCTCACCCACCAATACCGGGCTCCCTTCCATCTTCTCACCGAAGAGGAAGCCCAAAACTACCAAACACTATCCGCCGCCCATGTGATGGAGCTTCCATACATTGAGCGTAGCGTTCTCGATCGCTACAACGTTGGAGGTGCCTTCGAGGACTGCCTCCGTGCTCTAAATTGGCTCGATCACTATCGGGCACGCCACCACGTCTACTCTTCGTTGGTCGTGGAATTCTACACCTCCCTAGAATCCAACAATGTTCCGAGAGCCGCCCTCTTCAACTTCCGCCTTCACAACCAACCTTTCACCATTGACACCCAATGGCTCCACAATCATTTCACCAAACAAGCGGAGGCGGGCATTGCACATTGGCCCGAGGGTGTCTCCCCTCGTGATTTTTGGACCTCCATCACCGGGTCCGATGATTACGATATCTCCAACCTCCGCCCGGCATGCATCCGTGATCCAATCCTTCAACTTCTCCACCGCTTCATCTCCTTCTACTTCTCGGGGAAGTCCGAGTCCACCAAGGTCAATAAGCATGAGCTTTTGGCCCTCTATTGTTGTGCCAACGGGCTAGCTTACGACCTCTCCTACCTAGTGGCTGTCCAACTTCACCACATGCCTACCCGAAAACGTGGCAAAATCGGGTTGGGCCATCTCATCACCATCTTCGCCACCTCCGCTCTTGGCGAAGCCGCCCTTGATCGCCTTCCAAGTCTTGAGCCTCGACCCTTGGAGAAAAATGCCTTCAAATCCCTCAAGCGCCCTACCTTCGGCCCGGGTGAAACTTCGGGGGCGGCCCACTCAAACGAGGAGGAAGGCTCGGACTCAGACATGGGCCTCAATTTTAGTCCACCACCCCTCCACGACTTTAACTCCCTTTATGCCCGGTGGGATATTTTGGAGGACAACCAACGCCGAGATCGGGCCCATTTCGACTCCCGCTTCGATGCCATCGATGCTCGCCTCGACACCTCCGAAGTTCAAAGGCGTGAGGATCGGGCCCATCTCGATGCTCGCTTCGATGCCCTCACCAACTCCTTCGCCTCCTACTTCAACATCCATGGAAATCCTCCTCCACCTCAACCATAGTTTTCATTTTTTGTTATGTTTTTCTTTGTTTTGTATTTTCTTTTTTTTCGTGTTTATTTTAATTCATTTCGTTTTAGGTGTGTCCTTTGTTATTTTTGCTATCTTTTTATGTTTTTATTGTACTTCCTTTTCTATTTTAATATACTTATGCTTTCCATTTACATTTCGTGTTTATTTCTCTCAATTTTTGCGCCATTAATAAACCTTCACGCAGGCGTACTCCCATTTACGCCCCGCGTGATCGCCATTTTTATTGTATAATTCACCCAGAAACTCAAACACGCAGGGCGCCCCTAGCCGTACGTCCCGCGTATTTGAGTCTCTGGCCAAAAATGGCTAAAAATGTACCTCCTACGCGGGGCGCCCTCCTGGGCATGCCTCGCGTAGGACCTGACCTTCAAGGGTCCTATTTTTACTTTAAATTCCATCTTTATTTTTGTTTTTGTTTTTTCTTTTCTTTTGCGATGCCCTTGGAATAGGCGTCATTTTAATAACGCGGAGGGTCGTGCAACCCCGCACTTACCGTTTGTTTTGCACTAACAAAAACAAAAATAAAAAAATTAAATAAACAACAAAATAATTAAACTAATTTATTGATTCTTTAATTTTTCCGACACACTACCCCCTCGAAAATCAATTAAAAGTTTCGTTATTTATCCTTAAATGTAAAGACATTAATACAAAGGATCGATTTTAGTAAGAAATTTTAGTCTTAATTCTGAAGCTCTAGAATTTATGCAAAGTCTAGGTTCGTACTAAACAAAAGCATTGAGTCCTAACCCAAAGGTTATCTCTATAATGAAATTTAAAAAGTCAATAAAAACGGGATAGTTGAAAATTTGACGAGAACTTGAACGTACATAATTTAACCCAAAATTTTTTGAGATATTTTTGAGCCTAAAAGAGTTCGTACGAGAACTCTATTTCTTTCATAATTTTTTTAGAGCTTTGACTTCACTCGACTCATAGAGTTTGCACCTAATACCGGGTTAAGTACACTTATTTTGGTTACAATGGCAATAGATGATAAAACGAACCCACTTAGTCTAATTCTTTTTCTAAATTATTTTTCTTGTTTTCATCAACCTCTAGGAAACCCCCTCGAGCCTATTAACCGACTTTTCTTGTTAATACCCTTTTAAACAATTAACCCTTTTTCCTCTTGTTTAAATACCAACAAAATCAATTCGCACCCGAAATAAGCAAAGGCCTTGATAAGTTCTCGAGATCGTTTTTGTGCCGCTCTCAAAACAAAAAGAAAAACACAATAAAGAGCAAAAAGGCATTCTCAAGCTCCACCCGAGCAATTTCGAGATTATTTTACGAACCTACTAAGGCCAAAATAAAAACACGGTGCGATCATCAAAATGGTATTTAAACTCGAGTTTCCAAAAATTAACCACTAAAAAGCCACCCACATTACAACCCCCACTCCGGGTCCATTTTTAATACTGCCTAGACCATAACATAGGAGGAAAAACCCGGATGAAAATGCAAACTGAAAGTGACTTCGAGTAAGTGCAAAGAAGAGTGCGAAAACACCGGCCCACCAAGATTTGAGCTTAAGAGTGAAATCCCTTGTTGAGGTACTATCGGGTTCTCAAAAGATGATCAACCCCCGTTAATATTGCTTGTTAAATTTGATCATGGAGGTTTCAAACAAGTTTTGGTCACTCATTTGTTTGCGTAGGTACTTACCGAAAACTTTGTATAAAACTTTAGCTTCGGAATCACGCACTTGGTAAAACCAACCGACGGTTTGTTTCTTAAGAATCTCAATCCCTTGTCTTTCGATTTCTTTTACTTGAGGACAAGTAAAACTTTAAAGTCCGAGGAGGTTTGATAGGGGCGTTTCGTCCCTATCTTTTAGCATGATTTACGGTTTAGTTTTAGATGAAATAAATAAGTTTAATTGCAAAAATAAAGTGTTTTAAATAAAATAACGAAATAAAAATAAATTCCGTACTTTCGGATAATTTTCCTTATTTTTTATTAATTTAGAAAATAAAACGTCAAGCTAACTCGGCTCTCAAGAATTGTATTTCAGGTACGAGCAAGAAGTGAAAATCTACCAAATACGTGGGGCGTGGAACACTTAGTCAGAAATAATTGCCTTATCCACAGGTACCACATGGGATCTACTCAGCAATACGCGAGGCGTATCAACAACGACGCGAGGTGTGGAACATGTGTCAGAAATGATAAGCCTAATCCTGAAAGTCAGACGGCATGGTCTCCCTGAGTCAACTACCCTACACGGGACGTACCATCTTACACACGGGGCATGTAAGGAAGTTCTTCAATCCAAAAAGCTCAGAGACTCATTTACGCAGGGCGTGCCTCAGTTACGTGGTGCGTAAATGACCCAATTCAAGCAATAAAATCTCAGAAACTCAAACACGCGAGGCGCATCCCAGTCTACGCGAGGCGTGATTGAGACAACAAGATCTGGAATTGGTCCACATGTAGGAGATTTCTGACGAAATGGGCAAACACGCGAGGCGTACTCCACCATACGCGAGGCGTATCATGGGAAATCTGCAGAATAATGCCACACCAGTAGCAATAATTGGTTATCCTTTTGCACATCAATGCTGATTCGAATCCGCACATACTTCTCAATTTCCCTCGCTTCTACCTCACCACAATGTAAGACAGTTCCAATTCGAGCCCCAATGGCTTGGAGCATCTTCGTATTTCTTTGGATCAAAGGGAGATCATAAATTCGGACCCATATCAGACAGTGTTGCAATGGGATTTCTGATGGCTTGTCATATCCCTCCACCATTGCCAGGATCACAATATTGCGTTCAAAAATCCATGGGCCATCCCGTAAAATCCAATCTCTATCCCTCTTCGTCTGGAACTCACAGATAAATCTTCCTTCCTCCCCCTCTTCAATCGTGAACCTATTCATCCGCCATTGTCCACTGAGGGCCGAGAACAGGAAGCGAACATTGAGGGGTTTTTGCGTGAGCACCCTCCCTGCCACACACCAACGTTCTACTTGGGTCTCCGCTGTCTCTTCCTCAATTATACTTTCTTCTTCTTCATTGATCGTGACTTTACCTAATAAAGTCTCAATTTCGTTCTCCATGATTGACGGGGAAAACACAGGTAGCAGAAAAATACAAGCAATAGCAGCAGCAGCCCGCGGTACATAGGTAAAAAACGTCGACGCGAAGCCGATTCCGGTGACCTTGACCCTAACGGCGGTAAAGACTGATCAACCTAGCAACCCAAGAAGATAGCGGCGGTGACCACTAGGGCGTTTAACTCAAACTTAGTGATAACAAGGGAGAAACTTCTGATCAGAGTTCGTCCCTATGGGGGGCGTCGTTGGGTTCGACAGGGGAAACTCCGATGCCAAAGTCAGTAGAGAATATGAAGAAATAACTGTATTGACAAAGCTTAGAGAATATAGAAAAGTCTGAGTACCTTGATAGCCTAGAATGGTAGGCTATATATAGTTGAGAAGTTCGTAACCTCTAGGTAACTAGAAAGTCCCCATTAATGCTCATTTAATGGCGGTTACAAGTTACTCTTAACCTGGCGGGTAAGACAGTTAATGATCCATTTAATGATCCTTTATGGCCGAGCCGGTGGCCAGCCGTTACCAAGGTGAATGGAGAGATTCGCCTTAGAGATCCGCCAGCGGATCTCTTAGAGCTAGTCTAGGGAGATCCGCCAGCTGACTTCCTTTGCTACGTGGCATACTTAAAGGCAGATATCTCTTTTGGTCCTCATGATAATATCTCGATGTTATCAGAAGCCCCCCCTAAAATGCCTTTAAAGTCCTTTAGGGCTTTTAGACTTCCGCGCGCCGTCATATGCTCCATCATTAATGTGCGCTCTGTTCAACGCCATTTGATGGTTGACACGTGTGGTGGCACACTGTCCTAGGCAAGTTCAAAAGAAACCTTTTTCTCCTTCTAATTTCTCTTTCTTCTTTGTTTCTTCATCTCTCTCCGTTTTCGAAGCTTTTCCTAGAAGTTTTCCAGAGCTCTTCTTCAAACTTCGACGTTTCCATGGAAGTGCCCTTTCTTTTTATCTTGAATGTTTAGAAGTTCATCCTCGTCTTCTGGGTCGACTTTTGAACTTTTTAACTCGTCATCTCCTCCTAAGATTGAAGTAGATTTTAGTTGGACCACTTCATCGTCGGAGGACTCCCAATCTTCTGTAGGTGCGATTAATTCCGATTTAGCTGAGTTCAATAACTCGGCACGTAACCATTACCAGACTCGTTCAACCAGAAATCCCTCTTTCTTTTTTCCTGTTTTCGGTGCTGTTCCGGCCGGTGCTCGTAACCAGTTTCTGGGTTCCATGGCCACTTCTTCCCTCCCTGCTAAGAAAAAGAATCCTCGAGCGGAGTCCACTCCATCCCGTATGAATGCCGCGGATTTGGCGAATCTGGCAGATCGCTTTTCGTGGATCAAAAATTACGAAACCCAACTTGCTGCTTCTCATCAACGCCCCTCCAATCCGCCTAACGGCTTCTTTACTGTATTCTGTAGTCATGTAGAGAGAGGGTTTCGCCTTCCTCTTCCCAAGATGATGGCGGATATCCTCTCATACTTTGACATTGCCGTCAGTCAGCTACATCCTAATGGCTGGCTCGACATGGCCCTAGACTGCTATCTCGCTTCAAATTTAGGCGTTGTTTATACGGGCCGTATTTTTAGGGCCTTTCATAAACCTTCCAAGAGGAAGTCAGAATCCTATCTTACATTCGCCAAATTTGGTGTCTATTCGCCCTTTTACGACAAAATGTCCAACGTTCATAGCTGGGATGAGAGTTTCTTCTATGTGAAGATAAAGGAGGATGAACCGTTAGGTTTCCCTTCAGTTTGGAATTCTCGTCCGCTACATATGGCGGGTGATATGCGGATCTTAATAAGCAGTGATGAAGAGGTGGCGGATCTCATGAAGCAGATCAAGGCGGATGCATGGACTTATGCAGATTCCTTAGCCTTCATGATGAGTGACATTCCATTGATTCACCGAGAAGGGGATCAATTTATTTATTCGAAAATTACTCAGTTTGATCAAGGTACCTTTCCGTTACTTCAAAAGTCTTGATTATCTTGATGTCTTCTTTGGCAGGGGTGTATCTAAGGCCAATCACGCTCTTGCAGAGACGCGCAGGAAGCTTTTGGAAGATGAAGCGCGCAAGAAAAGTCAAGCGGCTAATCCTCAAGCCGATACGGGCAAACGTCCTGCAGAGATAGATGTTGATCCGCCACTAAAGAAGAGGCGGCCCAACACTATGGGTAGTACCAAGATTATGGCGGACGCGATACGATCCGCCAAACCTGCTAAGAAGATTGTTCAGGTAATCCATCTTTTGATTTCCTCTGTTGCTCATCCGATTCTAAAGTGATGTATGGCTCTTCTCTGTTTGTGCAGATGGCGAAGCCCGATATTGGAGGATACTGGTCCGCCAAATTGGGGGCCCAAGGTTCTTTTGAGAATGAATCCCTTCTGAATGATCTGGATGAGGCCTTGGGTCAGGTGGGAGAGGTACAAAGGAACTATAACCAAATCCCTGGGCCAACTCATGTCCAGAAGGGGAAATCGGAGCTTCTTTCGGTGAGTCCAAAAAGAATGTAGATAATGATAATTCCTTCACCTCTTTTTCGCCCTTGGACTAAATCATTTTGTCTTTTATAGATGTATGCCCGTCTGCGTACTTTGGAAAATGGACTCCTTCAGAACGTGGCGGACAGGGCAACCATTGAAAGGTTAGAAAAAGAGATAGCGAATGCCAATTCCACCATTGCCTCTGCAAATGCGGATCTTGCTTCCGCCACAGCGGCTTTAGTTCTTCGGGATGAAGAGATTAAAAGTTTAAAGGCAACGATGGCTTCTGATGCCAAAAGCCATGAGGATGCTCTCGGAGAAGCTGAATACACGGCGGGTGTACAGGCGTTTTACTATGGCGAGATGCTTATGGCATACTTCACCCTGGCCCATCCCGAAGTTGACTTCACAGATCCTCTGCTCGCCGTCCCTGAACCAGAAGACGTGGCGAGGTTCAACAAAATGCCAGATGTCAGGGAATACCTTCACAATTATGTACGGAAATGGATGAAAGGACCCCCGCAGGAGACCAAACCTTCTACCACAGTTGTGGCGGACAATTCTGAAGAGATGCCGCCCAAGGTAGGTACAGAGCCCATTCTTGATTCTGTCCTTCCCCCGGGTCCTACTTCTTCGAAGGATAAGGAGGTATCTCCTGGTGGCGAATCTGTGACTGTGGAGAATAAGGATCCTCAAGCAAGCATCATAGGCGAAGGAAGCAAAAAAGAGGATGCCCCTATTATTATTTAGTTTCTGTTTAAAGATCTTTTTGTAAAAAATCTTCTAAGTACAATCTGGTTAATCCTTTACGCTGTTATCTATTTATTTTACTCTTACATTTACGTAGAGAAGTACTTTGAACATAAGCATGTTTAGGATTTATGTTTGGAGTAGGTGGCCAGCCATACTCCATGGTATGAACCTTTGTGAAGGTTTGAAGCTGTTTTATTCCTTCTTGGAGGAAGTAAAGCTGCCCAGGGGTTCAATTTGCTACCTATCTTTGAGGTGAAATGATCCGCCCATAGGACTTGTGAATCCCTCTCTGGGAGGGATAAGAGAGTGTAAAGACCTTGCGTCCAAGGATCGTTTTAACTCAATCGGTGATCAGGATCCGCCAAGTGGCGGATCTACATTGAATGTGGAGAGCGTTGGATGCCCCCCTTCTTTTTAAGACTGGAATATTGATATTGCAGCAGTAAACTATAAAAAGAACATAGATGATAAAACCAACAATGTTTATTAATGGGAGAAACACCTTATTATAGCAAATAGGTCTTTATAAATGAGCCTCGTTAAAACCTTTAACAAGAAAAACCACATGGGAAAAAGCTTGTTAAAGGAAAAAGAGTGCTCAAGACCATGAACATACTTCATTTTTTAACAAAGTTTTGCGGAGGTTTTGGAGATTCCACGTGCGTGGCAGTGTATTGCCCTCCATATCTTGTATTTTGAATGTGGCCGGTCCAACCTTGTCTACTATCTGGTATGGACCTGTCCAGTTGAGCCCCAACTTGCCCTTGCCTTCTCGAGATTGTACTTTGTCAGTTTTGCGAAGCACAAGATCTCCTATCTTTAGATCTATAAGCTTGGCATTTTTATCATGGTAAGCCGCGATCCGCTGTTTGTATGCTGCCATGCGTACATAGGATTGGTTCCTGCGATCCTCAACCTGATCCAAACGCTCCCTTAGTCGTTTGTTGTTGTCCTCTTCACAATAAAAGGCTACCCGATCACTGGGAACTTGTATCTCAACTGGGATCACGGCCTCCACTCCATGAGAAAGGGCGAATGGTGTTTCCCCAGTAGCTGTTCTTGGGGTGGTACGATAAGCCCATAAAACACTTGTAAGCTGATCCGCCCACTTCTTGTCATGCTCTCCCAACCTCTTCTTTATCCCCTTAACAATTGTCCGATTGGTAACTTCGGTCATTCCATTGGACTGAGGATAATAAACGGAGGCGAATCTGTTCAGGATGCCCAACCCCTCACAGAAAGCCTTGAATTTGCCACAGTTAAACTGTGTTCCGTTGTCAGTGATGATGGTATGTGGAATGCCATATCTTCCCACGAAGTTGTCCTTGACAAACTCCACCATTTGTTCTGCTGTAATAGAGGAAACAGCCTCGGCTTCTACCCATTTGGTGAAATGGTCTACTGCCACTATTACGTACCTCTTTTGCCGGTGAGTTGGGGGAAATGGGCCAACGATGTCTATTCCCCAGAGGGCGAATGGACGTCCCTCAATGATTGGCTTTTGGATATGTTTGATAGTATGTGACTCATTTGCGTGAATCTGACAATTGTGACAAGATTCTACCAAACTCTGGGCATCTAATTCAGCTGTGGGCCAGTAGAAACTTGCTAACCTGGATTTCTTCAAGATCGTGGCGGAAGCTTCATGTGACCCACAGGATCCCTCGTGTAGCTCCTTGAGGATCTGCTGCCCTTCTTCTGGTAGAATGCATTTCAGCCAATGATGACTAAAGGATTTTCTGTAAAGACCATCATTGATCAAGGAGAAATAGGCTGATCTCCTAACTATCCTCCGTGCCTCTTCCTTGTCTTCAGGTAATGATCCATTCAGCAGATATTGGCGGATGACCGATCTCCAATCACCCTCCACCGTTGTGAGTAGGGACACTTCTTCAGAGGCAAATGCTGGAGCCATTTTTACTTCAAAGGGACAATCCGGGTCCGCCCATTTTTCCTCACAGGAAGCCATTTTGGCCAATTGATCAGCCTCTGTATTGGATTCCCTTGGTATGTGAATCAATTCCCACTTCGTTTCTTTAACTTCAAGGTGATCCAGCAACTTTTTGACTTCTGCTACATATTTGGCCAGAACCTCGTCTTTCACCTCGTAATTCTTGATTACTTGGTTGACCATTAGTTTTGAATCACTATATATCACGATCCGCTCTGGGGTGATTTCTTGAAGTAGACGTAATCCCAGTATCAGAGCTTCGTACTCAGCAGCATTATTAGTGGCATGGAAATTTAATTTTGCTGCGTATCGCAATCTTATGTAGTGGGGACCTTTGATCACAACTCCCACACCTGCTCCATCCGCCGAGGAAGCTCCATCAGTGTACATCGACCATTCTTCTAACGGAGGCTTGGGATGAGATATCCCTTCGTTAGTGAATTCATTCACGAAGTCCGCCAGGACCTGACTTTTCAAAGATGATCTGCTTTCATATCTTACATCAAATTCGCCCAGGCGAATCGCCCATTCCATCAACCTTCCTGAAGTGTCCGGCTTCTGCAATACCTTTCTCATTGGTATCTTGGTTCGAACTATTACAGTATGCGCTTGAAAATATGGCCTAAGGTGAACTGCCGTGGTTACAACAGCCAGTGTCATTTTATCCAGCTTTGAATATCTGGTTTCAGCGTCTTTCAAAACTTTACTCACGTAATAAATTGGGAATTGTTGGCCATCTTCTTCTCGTATCATGACTGTGCATACGGCTTTATCTGTGACCGATACGTACATGTAAAGATCCTCCCCTTTCAAAGGTCGGCTCATCACGGGTGGCTCTGTGAGGAACCGCTTGATTCCTTCAAAGGCATTTTGACAATCCTCATTCCACTCGAATGCTTTTTGTTTCTTGATGACTTCGAAAAAAGGCTGACATCTACGAGCTGAGCAAGAGATAAACCTGCCCAAGGCTATGATACGTCCGTTGAGGCGCTGTACTTCTCTGATATTCTGGGGCGCTTGCATTTTTAGGACTGCTTTGACCTTGTCAGGATTTGGGCTGACTCCTTTTTCGCTGATCATGAATCCTAAAAACTTCCCATATGTTGCCCCGAAAGTGCATTTCTCTGGATTCAACTTGATGTTGTGGTGCCGAAGTACGCCCAATACCTCCTTTATATCTTCTGCATGCCTTTCTACAGTTGTTCTTTTAATGATCATATCGTCTACATAGACAGAATAATTACCGCTCTTATTGTCCGCAAATATATTGTTCATCATCCTCTGATAGGTAGCACATGCGTTCTTAAGCCCAAAGGGCATGACTTTAAAACAATAAGTAGCTTGATGCGTCACGAACGAGGTCTTAATTCTATCTGAGGGCTCCATAGGGATTTGATGATAGCTTGACTTCACGTCAGTAAAGGAGTACATTGCGTGACCGGCAGTTTCATTTACAAGCATGTCTATGCATGGCAAAGGATAATTATCCTTGGGGCAAGCTTTATTGAGATCTGTAAAGTCAATGCACATGCGGTAAGATCCGCCAGCTTTCTTGACTAGCACGACGTTCGCCAACCACTGTGTGTAGAGTACCTCCTCAATGGCATCCGCCTTCTGGAGCTTGGCGATCTCTTCCTCTATCACCTTTTGCCTTTCCGGACCATGGTTTCTCCGCTTCTGAGCCACAGGAACTGCATCTTTATCGATGTTGAGCTTATGGGTGATCACATCTGGGCTAATTCCTGGGAGAACTTCGTCCTTCCATGCAAAGACATCTTCAGCTTCATAAAGTACTTTGGTGATTGCATCTCTGATCTTGCCCCGTAGCCCCTTAGCTATTCGTACCTGCTTCTCCTCTGCCATAAAGTACATTTCGGTTTCGCCTAAGGCCATTGTGACACGCTCCTCTTCATCTTCTTCCTTAGATTGAGGGCGAATCATTAAGGATGCCGAATATGTTTCTTGGGCCACCTTTTGACAACCTTTGACCATCACACCTCCCTTGACCGTGGGAATGTAAAGTGTCAAATGGCGAATAGAGATAAGAGCTGCAACTTCGGAGATAAAAGGTCGTCCGAGGATAATGTTATAAGCTAATTGTCTATCCAAGATCGAGAACTCCAAATCTCCTCTCCAAACTTGATCATTATCAACAAGCTCACAATCCAAAGTAACTTGGCCTTTCGTCTGAATGGTATGACCTGTCACTCCTAAAATGTCAACCACCGTCGGCTCCACCTGGACGGGATCAATCCGGAGTCTGGCGAATGCTCCTCGGGTAATGACATTACATGAACTTCCCGTATCAATCATTACCCTCTTCATTTCCCAACCTTCGACCATCATGGTGATGACCAGTGCATCCGCATGGGGTGGAATCTCAGGACCTGCGTCTGAGAAAGGGCAATTTAATGATGTCCTATCAAGGGCGGTCGTCTTCGCCTTTTTCGATGCTGGCTGATAACCAGGTCCTCCTGCTATGACATTGATGGTACCCTTTCCTTTCTTCTTTGGGTCCTCCTTGGATCTATCCTCTTCTTTTCCTTCAGCTTGGATGAACCGATCCAATTTACCTCTTTCAATGAGTCGTTCAATTTCTCAAGCTAACTCCCAGCAAGCATCCGTATCATGGCCATTTTTCCTGTGATACTTACAATAATTTTTAGGATTTTTACCTTTATTGGTGTACTCCCCCCTTTTGGCTCGGGGTATGAAATGCTCCGCTTGTGCTGGCTGTTCTCAATCCACATAAGAACTTCACTTTTAGAGGCATTGAAAGGTGTGAAGGAGGTGACAAACGTTGATTTATTCCGAGAATCCCTTCGTTTGTTCCGAGAAGAAGAATCCTAACGTTTGTCCTTGTCCCGGTCCCGAGGACGAGATTCGCCTCTATCCTTTTTTGGTGATGATGGTGAACCTCGGTGAATGTCATCCACTTCTATAAAGTCTTTACAACGCTCCATTAACTCTGTCATGCTGGTGGGCTTTTTACGAATGAGATCCTCTTGCAAAATTTTACAAGTAGTGTTTCTCACAAAACACTCCACAGCTACGGAGATATCTACATCAACGATTTGTATACACAATTGGTTGAAAGTGTCCACATAGTCTCGGAGGGGTTCATTCGTCTTCTGCTTTAATTCAAAAAGCTTTCCAGATTTCACCACTGCAGGAATACAACCAGCAAATTTAGCACAAAATTCCATGCTTAATTGATCAAAGCTGTTTATTGATCCTGGAGGTAGAGATTGAAACCACAAATAAGCTGGACCTCCCAGCGTGGTGACAAAAATTTTGCAGAGCACGGGTTCGGTGGCTCGATTGAGCCTGGCCAAGATTCGATACTTTCGAACATGAGCTTCCGGATTATCTTTGCCTGTGTATATTGCAAGATTAGGAATCTTGAAAGCTCTGTCGATTTCCTCTGCCTCGATCCAGGCTGCAAAAGGCGAATCCCTATTGGCGAATGGATTGTGCCTAGCATTTTCCTCGTTCATTTGGAGTACTAGGGCCCTCACTCTATCATCAAAATTCTCCGGATCCGCTCTAGGGTGACCCCTTCGTGGCGATCTACTTGGAGAAGAAGAAGAAGAAGAACTTGAATCAGACGATGGATCCGATGGCGAATGTCTTCCTGCATTACCACGTCCGCTCCCTCCTCTTCCTCCACCATCTCCTCCACCACTTCCTCTTCCTGGGGGAGTTGGACCATTTCCTCCTTGCTGGCCTCCAGACGAGGTGCGTCCAACAGTTCCTGAAGATGGATGTGGCGGTGGTCCACCTATATGAGATGTTTTTTCTGGCCTTTTACTTCTTCTACGACCAGTAGATGGAGGTGATCTGCCACGGCGTGGGGATCCTGCTTGCTTATTTTTATCCTTTTTATGCTTTTTACGAGTGGGCTCCTTAAATCCGCCAAGAGACGAATTTGTCCGTGGACGCCTAGGTACATTTGGTCCATCAAGATTAAACCTTGGAATCTCCGATCCGCCAGGAGGGACCGTATCATTCCTTCGACTTCCCTCGCCAGGAAATAACTCCCTGATAACCGGTCGTCCGCCACCCGATGCCGTAGTAGTTATCATGGAATCAATGTTGTGAGCTTGAAGGAATGAAGAGCTATGGGCACCTGGTCCCAAACCAAAGTTTAATGGAGGTAAAGATGAGACAGCTGACGTAGATACCATACTCCAACGAGGAGGAAGAGTCATGAACGCCCGGAGGTGGTTCCCAATTTCAAGCCCATATCGTGCCTCGATATCCCGAGCACACATATCGATGAAAGAAGCAGTGGGCATGTTTCCATCGATATTTGTTACAGGAGCAGTTGTGTTAGTGCGATCAGCACTAGATGGTGTAATTATCGGTGATTCAATCCTAGAGGAGGGATTTTGTCCTCCATCGGTCATGATGTTTCAGTGTGAACGAAAAACCCTTTATTTGATCAAGGATTCCACGTTCACCGCACCAATTGATAACAAGGGAGAAACTTCTGATCGGAGTTCGTCCCTGTGGGGGGCGTCGTTGGGTTCGACGGGGGAAACTCCGATGCCAAAGTCAGTAGAGAATATGAAGAAATAACTGTATTGACAAAGCTTAGAGAATATAGAAAAGTCTGAGTACCTTGATAGCCTAGAATGGTAGGCTATATATAGTTGAGAAGTTCGTAACCTCTAGGTAACTAGAAAGTCCCCATTAATGCTCATTTAATGGCGGTTACAAGTTACTCTTAACCTGGCGGGTAAGACAGTTAATGATCCATTTAATGATCCTTTATGGCCGAGCCGGCGGCCAGCCGTTACCAAGGTGAATGGAGAGATTCGCCTTAGAGATCCGCCAACGGATCTCTTAGAGCTAGTCCAGGGAGATCCGCCAGCTGACTTCCTTTGCTACGTGGCATACTTAAAGGCAGATATCTCTTTTGGTCCTCATGATAATATCTCGATGTTATCACTTAGCCATATCTGTATTATCATATATTAGTTAGTATAACTTTTTATGTACATATACTAATATATTACATTTTAACAATGGCTTTGAGGATCACTTTTTATTATTGTTATTATTATTATAAAAAATGAATTTCATTAAAAGAAACTCATAACAAAAATGATAAGAGAGAAACATGTAACCATTTTAACAATGCTTGAGTGTTCATATTATATTATGCCACTTTTTCTACAAAAAAAATGCCTCTAAATTTTTGTCATGCAGCTGTGTGAATTTTATTGGCAACACTTTCATTTCTGAAAAAAAAAATCATTTCCATCAACTTAAAAAAAATATTATAAGAAAATGATCATAATTACTATCAGTGCATCTTTCCGGTACAAGAATTTCATTTGCAACACTTTAAGTAGTTTATTTTATCAAAAAGTCTACCAATCAAAATGTTTTTTCTTTATAAGTAAAAACTATAAGTTACAAAAATCAAGCAATATTTTATATATATATAAAAGTGGAAATGTCCAACCAATATAAATAGTAATCTTGTGCCACAAAATTTTAATGTTACCCTTTTAACACCCATCAATTTTTCCCTAATTTCTTCTAATCTTACCATCATTCATGCTTCTTTACCGTTCAACCCTCTTAATTCCTATAAATTCATTTCCAATTTTACGCATTTATCTTCATGTCCATAGCACTCTAGTAAAAAAAAATAAAAGACAAACAAAACAAATAGGACCTTATTAGAACCATTAATCAATAACTAAATAATTAAAGCAAATTCTAAAAATAATCCATGTTATATTACCGATTTATATGTTGTCTATGGTTTTTTTGGTGTAAAAATAGGATTGAGGTTCTCGTGGTTATTAACAAAACTAGTGATTTTTAGGTTGACATTCTCAATTTTGATTATTGACGAATTCAAAATAGAAATTTTCAAAAATTGATGATACTCTTAAGCAGTTTAAATTCTTCAACTTTTAATTTTGAGGTTATTTAGGTATTTTAATAGGAGAGAGAAAGTACACATTTAGAGAGAGAAAGCCCAAAAATTATGATTTTGGAAAATAAAAAATGTAGTTCCATGGTGATTGTGGTAATAAACAAATTTAATTATTGGAATTTTCTAATTAAAGGTTATCAACAGTCTAATTAAACTTATAGTCTCAATCTTAAAGTTATTAGTGTTGCTCCTTGCTGCGGAGGGCCATGTAAGGATGTTGGGAGTCTCAACTTTCTCACATCCTTCAGACTTCATTTTTTCTTTGCTTTCAGATGATCTAGTGGGGGTTATGTCACACCCAACCCTAGACGACCTCAATCGGCACGTTAACTCCAAACTTTTTCTATAGCACAAAATAAAAATCACACACCTAATAATTATCATATATACTAATATCAAAATATAAATTTTAGAAATTTAGACACAGACGTTTACATGTTAGCTTTCCTAGGCTAATCCCGTGTTAGTTTGTGGGGTTGTTTGTTTGTTTTTTCTTTCATTTTCCTACCAAAAAAAAGTTATTAGTGTTGCTAACGACGAGGACCTTAGTTGTCTTTTAGCAACAAAAAACTAAAAGCACCCATTTATAAATCGATGAAATCACAAGGTTATATTTGGAATTTTTCCAATAAAAAATACAATCCAAATTAATAGAAATAATCTAAATAACTAAATATAATAATTTTATTTAATGGGGCAAAACCTTGTTTTTTTCATAAATAATTATATAAATAGGAATAATATTAAAGAATATATATATTTATAATTTAGAAAGATAATTTTATCAACATCAAATATCTATAAACAAATTATCTTGAAAAGCTCGAAAACGTTGTTGTTTCCATAAAAAAAAAGATAAACATTGGTGTTGTATAAACCTTACCAAACACTACATTATCTGCGGTTTAAAATGAAACGATAAATGCTGCTCCGAAAAACTAAAATAAACACCCCTTAAGTCTACGATATGACGTTGCTCTTTCCCTTTCGTTTTGTAAGTAAGTCTAAACTTACACGTTTCTTTTGTCAAAAACAAATCACATGTTTCTGTTAGCCCAGAAAAATAAAATAATTATTTTTATGTATATAAAAGCTTAGGTTATGTTTTTAAGATATAGTTTATATTTTCTGGCAATAATATACCTATAAGCTAAGCTTCAACCCGTGGAAAAATCCGGCACCACGCGGGGCGTGTCCTCAATACGCAGCGCGTAAACAAGGCGTCCGGAGAAATCAACGTCAAAACGCAAACACGCGAGGCGTACCCACCAAGACGCGGGGCGTAACCTCTCACGCGGAACGTATTTGCCAATACGCCGTGCGTAAGAGGCATTCGCGGAGCATGCCAGGATCAGAGGCTTGAAGACGCGGGGCGTATCTACAAGACGCAGGGCGTAATCCTTCACGCGGGACGCGATACCAGAGACGCCATGCGTGAAAACCATCAATGAAACGCACTAGGCCTAATGTCCGCCAACATGCAGGGCGTAGCAGAGCATACGCGGGGCGTGTCGTCTCGTCCAGAAGCAGTTAACGGCAGTTTGAGGAGGTTAAGTTAGTTAATTAGAGTTAGTTGGGTTTGGTTAAGTTAGTTGGTGACTATTTACCAAAATACCACTGATTATTTACCAAAATGCCACTCTAAAGAACTATAAATAGACCCCCTCCCCTTCCTTATTTTTCACACTCAACACAAACACAATCCCCTTCCTAAAGGTCCCTTTCAATGCTCTCTCTTTTCTAGTTCTTAGTTTTCAAGTTCTTAGCTTCTAGTTCTTCAAGTTCTTCAAGTTCTTTAAGTTTTTCTTTTTCGTTCTTCGTTTTTTCTTAGCTTCGATTCTCTTTTAAGCTTTCTTTAGCTCTAATTCAAGTTCCAATAGCATCTTTTCAAGTTTTTTCAATTCAATTTAGCATTTCTAAAGCTGTTACTCTGCTCAATTTCCAATTAGAGTTTTATTTCCAAATTAATTTTCCAGATTCGTCCAATCGTTTTCAAAGCCAGATTCCGTCCATTTAACGTTATTTTTTGCCTTCGATCCCTTCGACAAAATTGTTCCTGACGTTTTGAATCTCAATCTAGCCTTTTTAATTTCCCAATTCCGTGCCCAGAAGCTATAGTTACACGCTGATCTTTGCACACCAAATTCTTTTAGCTATTCTGCCCAGATTTTTCCAGATTCGTCCAGTCATTTTCAATCCTTAATTACGTCTATTTAAAGTCCGTTTTAGCCTTCGATCTCCTATACAAAGTTGTTTCTGACATTCTGAAGTTCAATTTACACTATTTACTCGTCCAATTCCGCGTTCTCAAACACCCAAACGAACCTCCTGAAGTTAAGGTCTAAATCTGCCCCATTTGCCTACCAACGTTTTGCCATTGCACCAAGCACATACTGTACGGGCCCGACCGATTGCAGCTCTCCAAGGACCTCACGCCGATGCCAAAATTCAACATCAATCCGAGATAGCTATTGTGGCTCCGAGTTTGTTGTTGAATTCCAATTTATTTTAATTGCATTTCAATTCCTTGTATTTGATTTGTTATTCCATTTCAATTGAATCAGCTATATGTTTAGTATAGAAGTTTTTCAATTGTAATTCATTTCCAATTTCATGTTTCAAATACTTATTCAATCAATAAAATACAATTTTTCACCAAATCTTGTGTCAATTTTGCACTTTAAATTCCTTTATTTTCTCGTCTTCAAGTTACCCGCATTAGCTTAAATAAAACAATTTATCTAGCAAAGTTTCTATAACGGCGCTAGAGACCCAAGAGGGACTTTTTCAATCCTTGCGTCCCTCGCCAATCGCTTCGTTTAAGATTTCAAATTTTGGCGCGTAATTCCATAAACTTAACCGTCTTTAATATTTTGAGAAATAATTTCTCTGGCACGCCCGCACCCTAACCATACGTGACAAGGTTGAAATTAGCATATTCGCAAAATATCGCTAACAATTTTTGGCACGCCTAGTGGGACCTTTTTTCTTAGGCTTTGCCAAAAATTTCAATACCCATCACACACAATTTTTCCACACTCATTATCCCACTTCCATTTTACCAAAATTTATTAGCTCACGCTAACAATTTTTGGCACGCCCAGTGGGACCTTTGTTTTAAGTTTTGCCAAAAATTTAGAACCCGTTTTTGTGCCTATTTTCTTCCGTAATTTTTTTTATATATCACATTTATTTTTCATTATCCCACTTCCACTTTACCAAAATTTATTAGCTAAAGCTAACAATTTTTGGCACGCCCAGTGGGACCTTTGTTTTAAGCTTTGCCAAAAAAATTTCAAGACTTGTTTTTCATACCACGTATATATTCTTCACGCTCATTTTTTTTATCGCTTATTTTTCATGCTTTGCTTTTATCCCATTAATAACTATTTAATTATTTTCTTGTTCTTTCTTGGTTCAATATTAGATCTAATTTGATTTCATCATTTTTTCCTATAAGTATTCACGAAGAATGCCTCCTAGGAAGAACACGGGGAAAGATCACATCCCATCGGACTCCGAAGAGAGTCAAAATCAGAACCGGGACCAGAGCAACGAACCCGCCATGCTTGAAGGTTGTGCGGTGGAAACCGCGAACAATAGCGGAGGTGCAAACCAACAACCACCTCAAGGCTCACCCTCATTCGACCTAACACCCTTTTTTACGAAACTAGAAAACCAAATCGACCAATTCCTACGCGGATTTTCACAATCCATGAAGGAGAGTCATGAGGACATATGCAAGGCAATGCAAGCCAACAACGAGGTGGCAAACAATTCCAATAAGGGATCGGCTCTCGAGGAAAGGATCGTTGATTTAACCAGAGAGATCAGTAAAATCCCGGAAAAGTGCACCGAGTTGTTCACACAAAGGTCGACATCTCAAGGACCGGCAGATTGCGGGAAGAAAACACTGACATCAGGAGCTGGGGAAAGGTATACCCCGCCACCAGCTCGAGAAGAGAATCTCAGGTTCAATGAGCGCGGTGACAGGATCAGCCCAGAACCTACTCAAGTCCCGCCACCTCAACAACAATTTAGGTCTCATACAGGACCTAGCAACCATGCCGAACATTACGAGGAAAGCTATGCTCGTAATGTGGGGGGCAATGCGAGACAAGCCAACTTTCACCCACAACGGACGACGAATACACGCATGGAGCCCACCACCGCCAACAACTTGGGAGAGACCCAACGTATAAGAAACATCGTCCAAGAGATCTATGGGCCAGCCGTGAGGGAAGTACACCGACCCGAATTCCAGAAACCCTATCCACGACACTATGATCAGTTATACCCGTTTCCCCACAATTTTAGAGTGCCTGATTTCACTTTATTTTCAGGGGAAGAAGGGCAATCCACCATGGAGCATGTGGCACGTTTCACCTTTCAGTGCAGTGGTTTAAGCATGGACACGAACTTCGACATGTTACGCTTGCGGTTATTCCCAGGTTCACTAATGGGACCAGCTTTCTCTTGGTACACCACCTTACCATCCGGATCCATTCTTGGGTGGGAGCAAATGGAAAGACTGTTCCACAACCAGTTTTATCGGACAGAGCCCGAGGTCTGTGTTGCGGAGCTGTCCCGAATGACACAGCGGCATGGAGAGCCGGTTGAAAATTTCAACAACCGATTCAAAAAGATGCGACATCTTTGTTGAATCAACATCCCCGAGGTCGAGTTCGTGAAGATTGCCCAACGTGGGTTGGAATTCGAAAACCGGAAGAAGTTTCAGGGGATAGATTTCCGCGATTACTACGAGTTGGTGGCCAAGGTTTCCGAGTACGAGGAGTTGATGAGGGAAGATCATCGACGCAAGAAGAACTCTGTGGGAAGCTACCAAGGGGAGGTACAAACGCATGAGGTAGCCATCGCCGACTTAACGAACACCGGATCTCGAACATGTCCCGTGTTGTTAAAAAATCCCAAAGCACCGGAAGTGGTCAAGAGGATCCCAACCACCCAGTATACGTTTGACGTCTCGAAGACAGAAGAGATCTTCGACTACCTGCTAAAGGAACAATTCATCACGCTGCCTCCTAGACATGTGATCCCATCCAAAGAGGAAATACGCGGACGAGACTACTGTAAGTATCATGACAACTGGAGCCACAACACTCAAGCATGTTTTGGTTTTAGAAATGCCGTGCAGGATAGGATTAACCGCGGGATACTCCAATTCTCGAAAAAGAAGGAAAGCATGCTAATCGACGAGGACCCATTCCCAATAGCCAACATGGTCAATGCCACTTCACTAGTGTGGGGGGGCAAGGGAAAGCAACAGGGCGACGTAAAAACTCGACAAATATGGGTACCAAAAGCGACGCCATCTAAGTCGGAGAACAGCTCAAAGCAGTCACAAAACGCAAAGAAAAGAGACGTGCAACAACAACGGCCACGTTTCGTGACACCCTCAAGCACGTCACCCCTAAATCAATGGCAATTAAATTGCCACAAGAAATTCCCAAGGCCTCTCTCCAGGAATGCAAAAAGAAGATTAAGGAAAAGAGAGGCAGAAAAGAGAAATAGTCAAAAGGAGTCATCCAGCGTCAACTCCAACGATGTAAAAAGAGGAGGAAGAAACCAAGAGAAGAACCTCCAGATCCGGGTTGGAGATTTCATCATACGGATAGACTGTGCAGCTACCTCTTTAATCTTACCTTCAGACTTTAGAAGCGACGGCATTAGGAAGGAAATCCCCAAATACAAGTACAAGGAGCAAGAAGACGCAACACCGAAGGAATCAGGCGAAGAGGGCATGAAGAGGGTTTACTTTGACAAACCCACTCCGAGGATGACTCGCCATATCAAACCTCTATACGTCAAGGCCCATGTAGATGGCAAACCAATTTCCAGGGTGCTCATCGACAATGGATCATCCGTTAACATCATGCCAATGAAGATGGTCCTAGCCTTAGGGAAATCAGAGGAAGATATAATCTCATCAGAGGTGTCAGTTTCAGCCTTCACGGGAGAAATTGCAAAGACATACGGCGTCCTACCAATGGAACTCACCGTTGGCTCTCATACCGCCATGGCCGCTTTCTTCGTGGTAAATTCAACCGCGAGTTATCAGGCACTATTAGGGAGAGATTGGATTCACTCTAACTCATGCATCCCGTCGTCTTTGCACCAACTTCTTCTGTTTTGGAAGGGAGACGAGGTGGAAGTCATCCGGGCAAACGAGAAGCCATTCGAAACCTACTCAGATGTGGTCGAGGCGAGACTATACGAGGAATCTGTAGGCCCAATCCGAGTGGGAACCAAGTACAAAGAACAATCATGTGGCGAAGAAATTAAGAACATCCTAAGGCCAACGGCAATCGTGCCCCGCCGAAGGCCATTCCGTGATGAACCACTAATTGAAGAAATTCCATGATCAAGACAACATCCGGAAAAGAAGCGGTGGCTTCAGCCGCTATATCAAAACTGAATGCACAACAACTAGCGGAGAAACTATACCAGGAGAACGATATGAGGATCTCAGAAATTGAAGCACCCGAAGGAGTAGCAGAACTAGATCCTCAAGGAGAAGAAATCCAGTTATAAGATCTGAAAAGGGCGAGCCCAAAGTTAGAAGATGAAGGTTCCATGGCAGTCGACCCTCTAGACAAAGTGAACCTAGGGACAGAAGATGAGCCTCGGGTTACATTTGTCAGCAGCCTGCTACGCCCAACGTTAAAAGAAGCCATCATCGTTTTGCTAAGAGAGTTCAAAGACTGTTTCGCGTGGAATTACGACGAAATGCCCGGATTAAGCAAAGATGTGGTGGAACATAGGTTGCCAATCAAACCGGAGTTCAAACCCTTCAAGCAACCAACAAGAAGGATGAACAAAGAGGTTGAAGGCAAAGTAAAGGAAGAAATAGAAAAACTGTTCAAAGCTAAATTCATCAGACCAGCAAAGTATGCGGTATGGCTATCAAACATCGTACCCGTAATAAAGAAGAACGGTAAATTACGCGTATGCGTAGATTTTCGCGATCTAAATCTAGCTACGCCAAAAGACATCTATGTGATGCCTATCGCCGATATGCTAGTAGACGCTGTGTCCAAAATGAATTAATATCTCTTTGCGATTGCTATGCGGGGTATAACCAAATCCCCATCGCCGAAGAAGACATTGCAAAAACTGCATTTCGATGCCCAGGGTCGATCGGCACGTTCGAATGGGTCGTTATGCCGTTCGGTTTAAAGAATGCCGGCGCCACATACCAAAGAGCAATGAATGCCATAATCACGATTTACTCGGCACCTCTATGGAGGTATACGTGGACGACATCGTTATCAAATCCAAGTGAGAGGCAGAACACGTCGGCCATTTGAGGAAGAGTTTCGAGCGGATGCTTAAGTACAATTTAAAACTCAACCCTCTGAAGTGCGCTTTCGGGGTCAAAGCAGGGAACTTTCTCGGATTCTTGGTCCACCAAAGAGGGATCGAGATTGGCGACAATAAGGCGAAAGCAATCAAAGAAGCTCAACCTCCGAAGAACAAGAAGGAGTTGCAACGGTTCTTGGGCCAAGTAAACTACTTGAGATGATTCATATCAAACTTGGCTGGAAAGTCCAGAGCATTCTCAGATCTGTTAAGACTCAAAGACGAAGAAATCTTCAAGTGGGATGACAAGCATCAAACGGCATTCGAAGAGATCAAAACCTACTTGAGTAATCCACCTGTGTTGATGCCACCAAGGGAGGATACTCCACTCAAGCTCTATATATCAGCGACCGATGAGTCAATTGGATGCTTGCTCGCCCAAGACAACGCAAACCGTCATGAACAAGCCATCTACTATCTAAGTCGAACCTTGCTATCGGCGGAGACAAGATACAGCCCAGTCGAGAAGACATGCTTGGCCCTTTACTTCGCTTGCACAAAGTTGAGGCATTATTTACTCAAAGCAAGAGTTTACGTGATCGCTAGCACCGACTTGGTCAAATACATGCTAAACCAGCCTATCCTCTCAGGAAGAATAGGAAAATGGTCACTAGCATTGGCCGAGTTCACTTTGGTGTATCTCCCGCAATCTTCGATAAAAGGAAAAGCAATCGCAGATTTTGTGGCCGACCACCCAACCAACTTTCAATATCCCGAGGAAGCAGAACTTCCAATTTATCTGACGCACAAAGAACCATGGCAGTTGAAGTTCGATGGTTCAAGCACAGACAGTTCCAACGGAGCAGGAGTAATCATCACAGCCCCATCCGGAACTAAGACAATATTAGCGGTAAACTTGGATTTTGAGTGCACGAACAACCAGGCTGAGTATGAAGCTCTAATCATCGGCTTAGAGATCTTGAAAGACCTAGGAGCGAAAGAGGTCAAGATTTTCGGCGATTCACAGTTAGTCATACGGCACCTGACAGGAGAATATAAATGCTCAAGTTTATCCTTGCTACCTTATTTCGCGTTTGCAATTCAACTTCTGGAAATGTTTGATGAGGTTAGTTTGGAGCATATTCCAAGAAATGACAATTGGGAAGCTGACGAGTTAGCCCAAATCGCTTCTGGAATGAAGATCTCCAAAGAAACGGCGTACAAGGTCGTCATCATTAAAAGACAAGGTCATCCATTTGTGGCAGACAGAGGTGTCCAGTTTGAATCGTTCGACATCGACATCAACTTAGCCCAGGATTGGAGGAAACCCTTTACCGACTACCTCAATCACCCATCCAAAAAAGTAAAATATTCATTGAGCATTCAATCTCAAAATTACATGTTGATGGCAGGTGATTTATACCGCAAGAGCTACGACGGAATGCTACTCAAATGTCTCGGCTTCCCAAAAGCAATGGAAGTCATGAAGCAAGTCCATGAAGGCATATGCGGAGCTCACCAATCCGGAAGGAGAATGCGATGGCTTATCAATCGCCATGGATACTTCTGGCCAACGATCCTACGCGATTGCATCGCATATGCGAAGGGTTGCAAAAAGTGTCAAATGTATGGCCAAATCCAACGAGTCCCGTCAGAAGAATTGCACTCAGTAGTGAAGCCGTGGCCATTTAGAGGATGGGCTATTGATCGAATAGGGAAAATATTCCCAGCTTCATCAAAAGGTCATTGTTTCATCATAGTGGCCACAGATTACTTTTCCAAATGGGTGGAAGCAGCACCAATGAAACAAGTCGGCCAAACACAAGTGATACGGTTCATCAAAGAGAACTTGATTCATAGATTCGGAATCCCAGAATCCATCACCACAGATCAGGGGACCATGTTCACAGGCGAAGATATGAACGAGTTCGTTGAAGAGTACGGGATTAAGTTGATTCACTCTACCCCATTTTATGCACAAGCGAATGGTCAAGCTGAGGCGTCCAACAAGATCTTGATCCAAATCTTGGAAAAGATGCTAGAAGACAATCCTAGAGAATGGCACAAAGTTCTCTCAGAGACACTGTGGGCCATACGAACGTCTAAGACACGAGCGACCGGAGTTAGTCCATTTTTTCTAACATTTGGTCATGATGTAGTAATACCATTAGAAGTCATCGTGCCTTCATTACGAGTAATGCGTCAGAATGACTTAGAGCCGGACAATTACGTACAAGCCATGACCATGGAACTAGAAGATTTGGACTACGAAAGGTAGAAAGCGCTCGATCGTATGATGATCCAAAAGAAAAAAGTGGAAGACGTGTACAACAGGAAAGTCAAAAAGAAAAGCTTCAGAGAAGGCAAACTAGTGTGGAAGTTAATCCTACCAATTGGGACGAAAGACCGTGAGTTTGGAAAGTGGTCGCCCAACTGGGAAGGACCATTTCCAATCCACAAAGTGCTTCCCGGGAACGCGTATTGGTTAAAGATCTTGGGCGGAGAACCACACAGGAGATACATTAACGGAAAATATTTGAAGAAATATTTCCAAAGTATGTGGGACGTAATTGATGTAGCAACCAGCCCACAAGATGTAGAAGAGGCTCGACTACGCGGGGCGTGACACCAAAGACGCCACGCGTGAAATACACCGATAAAGCATTTCAGGTTCAGAAGCACCAACAAGCGGCGCGTATTCGTGAATACGCGGGGCGTACCTCTCTGCGCAAAGCGTAATGCCAAAGACGCCACGCGTGAAACACATCAACAAGACGCCTCAGGATCAGGAACACAAATACACGGGGCGTCCTTACTTCACGCTCGGCGTAAACTAATCATGCACAAAAGAAACGCTCCAGGAGCATGAACACGCAGAGCGTATATTCTCATACGCGGGGCGTGTACTAGACGTGTGTAAAAGACAGACCCCAGGAACATGAACACGCGAGGCGTGTATTCTATTACACGGAGCGTATGCCAAACACGCAGGACGCTTCACCCAATACGCAGGACGTGTACCAAGACATACATAGAAGATACGCTCCAGAGGCTTGACTACGCGGGGTGTAACACCAAAGACGCCACGCGTAGTCATCGACGACTATACACTTCAGGGTTAGGGACACAAATACGTGGGGCGTGACCAGGTATACGCGGGGCGTGAGCACTCTTTTTCTGGGCATTTACAAATATTCTGGGCATTCACATATTGTCTTTTCAAGCACTATAAATGGTCGTCAATAAAAGAATAAATATGCCATAACCAAAAAAGAGTGTATAGAGGACTTAGCAAATGTTCAAAGGGCAATCAACTCACAAGGCCCATTCGTTCTAACAAATAAATGAAAGAATCAAAACAAAGAGGGAAAGTACGGGCAACCCATGAACATGCCTCACGGAAACAAACAAAAGTCAGGTTTCGGGTATTTCGCCCAAGATTCGCAAAGTTTGGAGGCAGCCTCTTTGTGTTGCTCACTCTGCCGGTGCCATACCAACATTTCATCGTAATGATTGGCCAATCGATCTTTCTCACGTCCCAGCTCTTCCACCATCCGCGGGAAACAAGCCCTAAACCCGGAGCTAGCTCTAACCATATCCTCCTTAAACGCTCGAGCCTCAGCCACCTCCTTCTCCAATGCCGCAAGCCGCTCCTCTACAGCTGCAATTTTGACTAACCGTTGCCGATCCGCTTCTTCAGCATCAACCAAAGCATTAAACTTCTTATTGTAGGCCTCTAACTCTGCCATATTCGATCTAACTCGAGCTGCGAGACCTGCTGCCACATTTTTCTCAGTAACATAGGACTGATAGCAAAATAATACGTGGTTCTTGGTGGATTTTAACGGCTCAGTTTTGAAGGGATGAGCACACACACCCATCATGAGGTCAAAATCAATCATAGCTCTTTCAACGCGGGTCGGAGTCCAAGAGTCAAGAGGAGAGGCGACAAGCTTACTGAGTTTGGCATGAGCATCACTCAAAGAATCATCGATAGGCAAGGATGACTCAGCTACGGTGTTAGACGGTCCTTTCAGAAACGAAAAATCCAAACCAGCAAAAGGATTATCAGCCTTAAGGCCAACAGGAACTAATGGAGGGCGCACTAGAGCTGATTCCTATCATTTTCACAAAGGACATTTCAATCAATCAATATGACTCAAGCATCCCAAACATAATTCACAAATCATACAAACCTGAGACAATGGTGCAGCAATCAATCGGTTTAAAAGAAGAGGCAGAAGGAAGATGTGTTCGTGCTAGAAGTTGCAATGGAGTTATGTCCACCTCAGCTGAGCTATCATCAAGAGATAGGGTTCTAATCGAGGAAGTCACGTTCCAACGTGCCCCTAACTGATCCAGTTGATCCAGCGCTCCATCCTCAAAACCAAAGTACAGGTCTTCGTCAGAATCAATTCTCTCTCCTGGTCTCACCGAAGGGCCTGCTGCGGTAGGTACCGGCCCTTCCCCATCCAACATGATTGCTTTGCCTTTGCCTTTTTCGTTTGTCTCAAGAGCATTCGGAACCAGAAGAGTCAGATTGTTATCCTTCCCCGAGCTACCGCTCGAATCTAAAAAAAAAAAAGAGAAAACAACAAAATGAATAAATATATATGTATACAAAATATACAAACAAAATAAAAAGAGCTTACCAACGGGTGGAACACACTGCTGAAAAACGGTATCCCACCAAGCATCAAACGAAGGTCGATCCGACCCAAGCAAAAGTGGTCCCTGATCATATCCAGCGTACAAAACCGCGGCGGCTATATCTTCATCACTAGCTCCATATCGCTGAGAGGGGGTAGGAAATGGGAGTGACCCTGGAATAGATTGAAAAAATCCTAATTGACGTGCCCAAAGGCAAGGCGCATACAAAGTCAGACCAGGATTCGATGACCTTGAGGTTCTAGTTCGGTTCACCCCATGGTGTAACCGACGTGTCGCACACACCGTCATCCACCATTCAGTACCTTCATGGGGGGCAGCAGACAAATAAGAAAGTGCCCAGGATGGTAGACATGAATTACTCTTATTCCAAAAGAGAAACAGCTCATTGTGAGGAGATGGCACTAAAGTACGAAGAAACCTCACGACCACACCAACGGCCAAACTCGAAGAGCTATAGCAAAGGTCTACACCAAGATGATCTGAAACCCCCACTGAGGAAACGGTAGCCAAATGAGGGAAGTAGACAAAAACCCACAGCTGTAACAACCACAAACCACCCTGAGGTTTTACAAATGGTCTACCCTCAACCGTAAGAGCCAGACGGTGAAAGGTTGAAGCTAGCAACATGGTGCCAAGAGCTAAACGACGGCCTGAAGCCAAAGCCTTAGCAATAATCAATATTTCAGCGGTAGGCCTAAGACCCAACGGCTCAAAGATGTAATTGCTAAGCATCATCCACAGGAAATGCACATGATCCTCATCATCCAACTCCGCCTTATCCAATTTCTTCTTAATTATCTTGGCATACGTCCCAGCCTCTTTAGATAAGATGGCTTGCACTCCAGGGAATGCATGGGTATCTACACAACTTGGGACTTCCTCTCCAATGATAGGCAACCCCGTCAAAGCAACCACATCACGTAAAGTGATAGACATCGGACCCATCGGAAGAATCAATGAGTTGCATGACGGTGAGCAAAAATTCAAAACTCCTTCAAGCACATTCACACAAGGAGTAATTTCATGACGAGTTAAACGAACGAAATTCCTGATGCCAACCTGATCCCAAACACTTGCATACCTCAGTTCTAAGCGATCTACGAGGTCATTCCACCCAGCGTAGCAACGAGGGAATACCAGACCTTTCCTATTCACAGGGAATTGATAGGTCTCCCTATGGAGGGCCAATTCGGTAGCACTACTCATGGGATAAGGGGGTAAAGGTGAGCTATTCATAGCAACAGGGCTGATGGTAAGGACACTGTCCTGAAAACAAAGTGCAGACACAATCAGTCAAAACCTAGGGATGCTACCTTCAAATACACGATCATGAAATTATGAAAATTACCTCCTGCAAGCCAAGGGTTATGCCTAGGCGAGAATCAGCGCGAATGGTGTCAGAATACGAGTTCGCAGCTGTGACAGACAGATGCAAATTTCAGCAATACAATTCCATCGCCATGTAATAATTCTAAAATTCTTATGTTTTTATTCCAATTCAATCTATTTTCTCATAAAAAGCAAAAAGCAAAAAAAAATCAATCAAAAGAAAGAGATAAAGAAGAAAAATAGATTGCATACCCATGCTTGAGAGACTGAGGACTTGATTTTGAGCGTTCTTGAGCTTGGGGAAAAGAAAATGGCAGAAACAAAAAATAACAAAAAGGAGAAAAAAGAAAATGAAGAGTTGTAAATAGATAGAGAGTTCTAATTCAAATTTTAAAAATCCTGCAGGATTCTTTATCTATTATCTTCAAAAGAAAAAAATAGTTAATAAAAACTTCTTTTGTACATAAATTTTACTAATTCATTTATGCACAAAAGAGGGGGGCAATTGTTAGCCCAGAAAAATAAAATAATTATTTTTATGTATATAAAAGCTTAGGTTATGTTTTTAAGATATAGTTTATATTTTCTGAAAATAATATACCTATAAGCTAAGCTTCAACCCGTGGGAAAATTCGGCACCACGCGGGGCGTGTCCTCAATACGCAGCGTGTAAACAAGGCGTCCGGAGAAATCAACGTCAAAACGCAAACACGCGGGGCGTACCCACCAAGACGCGGGGCGTAAGCTCTCACGCGGAACGTATTTGCCAATACGCCGTGCGTAAGAGGCATTCGCGGAGCATGCCAGGATCAGAGGCTTGAAGACGCGGGGCGTATCTATAAGACGCGGGGCGTAATCCTTCACGCGGGACGCGACACCAGAGACGCCATGCGTGAAAACCATCAATGAAACGCACTAGGCCTAATGTCCGCCAACACGCAGGGCGTAGCAGAGCATACGCGGGGCGTGTCGTCTCGTCCAGAAGCAGTTAACGGCAGTTTGAGGAGGTTAAGTTAGTTAATTAGAGTTAGTTGGGTTTGGTTAAGTTAGTTGGTGACTATTTACCAAAATACCACTGATTATTTACCAAAATGCCACTCTAAAAAACTATAAATAGACCCCCTCCCCTTCCTTATTTTTCACACTCAACACAAACACAATCCCCTTCCTAAAGGTCTCTTTCAATGCTCTCTCTTTTCTAGTTCTTAGTTTTCAAGTTCTTAGCTTCTAGTTCTTCAAGTTCTTTATGTTTTTCTTTTTCGTTCTTCGTTTTTTCTTAGCTTTAATTCTCTTTTAAGCTTTCTTTAGCTCTAATTCAAGTTCCAATAGCCTCTTTTCAAGTTTTTTCAATTCAATTTAGCATTTCTAAAGCTGTTACTCTGCTCAATTTCCAATTAGAGTTTTATTTCCAAATTAATTTTCCAGATTCGTCCAATCGTTTTCAAAGCCAGATTCCGTCCATTTAACGTTATTTTTTGCCTTCGATCCCTTCGACAAAATTGTTTCTGACGTTTTGAATCTCAATCTAGCCTTTTTAATTTCCCAATTCCGTGCCCAGAAGCTATAGTTACACGCTGATCTTTGCACACCAAATTCTTTTAGCTATTCTGTCCAGATTTTTCCAGATTCGTCCAGTCATTTTCAATCCTCAATTACGTCTATTTAAATTCCGTTTTAGCCTTCGATCTCTTATACAAAGTTGTTCCTGACATTCTAAAGTTCAATTTACACTATTTACTCGTCCAATTCCGCGTTCTCAAACACCCAAACGAACCTCCTGAAGTTAAGGTCTAAATCTGCCCCATTTGCCCACCAACGTTTTGCCATTGCACCAAGCACATACTGTACGGGCCCGACCGATTGCAGCTCTCCAAGGACCTCACGCCGACGCCAAAATTCAACATCAATCCGAGATAGCTATTGTGGCTCCGAGTTTGTTGTTGAATTCCAATTTATTTTAATTGCATTTCAATTCCTTGTATTTGATTTGTTATTCCATTTCAATTGAATCAGCTATATGTTTAGTATAGAAGTTTTTCAATTGTAATTCATTTCCAATTTCATATTTCAAATACTTATTCAATCAATAAAATACCATTTTTCACCAAATCTTGTGTCAATTTCGCACTTTAAATTCCTTTATTTTCTCGTCTTCAATTTACCCGCATTAGCTTAAATAAAACAATTTATCTAGCAAAGTTTCTATAACGGCGCTAGAGACCCAAGAGGGACTTTTTCAATCCTTGCGTCCCTCGCCAATCGCTTCGTTTAAGATTTCAAGTTTTGGCGCGCAATTCCATAAACTTAACCGTCTTTAATATTTTGAGAAATAATTTCTCTGGCACGCCCGCACCCTAACCACACGTGACAAGGTTGAAATTAGCATATTCGCAAAATATCGCTAACAGTTTCTAATAAATAATTAAAATTAAAGAAAAATACGAAAAAAATGCTTGTGGTTTGTCAAATTTACAAACAGAGGCATGTGGTTTAAAAGTTCACAAATAAAGGTCTATGGTATGTTTTATTTACAAAACAAGTATTACAATTACACATTTAAGTTCTAATTACAAACAAAGACATTTTTATCTTAACAAAAATTATACTTACATATCAACAAAACATAACCCCCGAAAAAAATAACTTTCTAAATCGAAACAATAAATAGTATGATGAAATTTTACGGTTTTTTACTAATCTGACAGTTTATGAATTAGATTGATATTTAAGTTCGTTTTACACAGTTGCAATTTGATTTTGGAATCTGTATTTTGTTAATATATAAATGTAATTGAAAAAAATTTGAAAAATGCTCTTATTGTCATCGATTACTTAAAAGTTTAATTTTAAATACCTTGTTTTGTAAAAAAAAAAACATACCATATACCTCTATTTGTAAACTTTTAAACCACGAACCCCTATTTGCAAATAAGGTAAACCACAAGAATTTTTTCGTACTTTGCCCTAAAATTAATATAGATGAAATTTAGTCTCTTGTCATCATAGTATATAATCGATTATTATAATCGTCGACCACCACTAGAGGGCCCGACTACACATTCGAATGATATAAGTAAATTGACATCAATGTACAAAATAGTAACAACATCTTTTCATTTGACCAGTCCATGTTTTTTATATATAGCAAGTCAAAATGGAACATACAAACACTAAAATAGAAATCGAACATACTAAGATCCATTCATTACGAATTGATGTTTTTTTATTGCGATTATTTAAAGCGAAAACTTTCAATTTTTCTCTATTTCCTATTTTATTTGAATGAGAAACAAAAGAACTCTTATATCGGCAGACAGTTGGAATGTTTTTTTTTCCAATTAATTCAAGAACTAATCCACTTAATAAATAACTAATATAATTGAATTAATTTATGTTAATAACAATTAAAACTATCATGCTCACCAAAACCTCCAGAGAATTAATCACGAACAATAACTTCATTAAATTTTATTAATGAAATTTAATTATTTAGTACTGCGATTCAGAATTTAAAAGGAATTCTGACAGTTTAAATGTCTTAATACGATATTCGGTTGTTATTTATTAGAATGTTAATATGATATAAAAGAAAAAAAGAAAAAATTATAAAAATTAGGATTTTTTTTAATATTTTGACACGTTATAAAAATATCGTACATGTCAATCTTAAATAAACTAATATATGTAATATTAGTTTCAGTTATTAAATAATTATAATATAAGATTTAAATACCTAGCTAATTTTAACACGTTATAAAAATATCCTACGTATCAATCTTAAATAAACTAATATATATATACTATATTAAATAACCATAGTATGAGATTTAATTATCTAGTAAATGCGATTCAGAATTTAAAAGTTGTTCTAACTAACAGTTCAAATGTTTTAATACGACAGTTAATATAATAAAAAAGAGGAAATTTTTTTATAAATTAGGATTTCTTATTTTTATATTTTGACACGTTATAAAAAAAACCTACGCCTCACTCTTAAATAAACGAATACATATACTATTAGTTTGTGGTATTAAATAATTATAGTATGAAAGTTATTCATCTAGAAACCGTCATTCAAAATTTAAAAGAAATTATGACAGTTTAAATGTTTTAATATGACATTCGATTGTTATTTTTAGACCGTTAATATAATATAAGATAATAAAACAAAAAAAAATATAAATTATGGAAACAAATTCAGTTTCATCTTTTTACTCAAAATTATAATATTATTAATTACAATTGGTTTTGTAAAGTTTTAATTCAACCATCAATATTGCAAAATTACAAAAGTGTCCAATACAATACCCCTCAGACGTGTATAAACGGAGGGGAGGAATAGGAACATACTCATCCCTCATCCCTTTTTTTTTTATTTTTTTTATTTTAAAAAATTTGCGCAATGCGCTTACGAAGAAAGAAAAATCCCCACCAGACCCGGATGTGATTCGAACCCATGACCTCCCAAGGCATAAGTAAGCTCTCAACCACTAGGCTAAGAGCTTCACCACCTTATCCCTCATCCCTCAATCAAGAAAGAATACAAGTTTCTCCATTTCAGTTATAATGGTAAATATGTTTTGGAAGAACAGAGGCTGGACTTCCCCTCCGCAGTGGGGGGGCCTGCATAAGGATATATTAACTGAGATATTCGTCTGATTCCCGCTAGAAGATAGGGTAGGATATGTTCCGTCGGTCTGCAAAAATTGGTCCGAATCCCTCTCAGACCCTCTTTGCTGGCCTGAAATCGATATCCAAGACTGGTGCCGGAGAAAGAACCGTTCCACCGAAGATGTTGACTGGGTGGCGCATAAGCTAATGATTCTCAACCCTCATTCATTTCGTTTGCTCTCTACATACAAGCTTGGAATTCAAGGCTTCTATTTAGCTGCTAACTGGTAAACAAAATGGTTCTTCTTTTTTTTCCGAGTTTTCGTGCTCTTTCCATGGTTAAAAATGGCTCCTTTTTTCGTGCCCTAACCCTAAACCCTAAACTGAAAGATACCCATATGAATAAAAATAGGAAAGTTTATATGTTTGCTTTTAATTTAAAGAAAATATGTCTGTCAAGCAAAATCCATTTGATTTGAAATGTAAAAATGCATGGATTTTTCTTTTGGTTCAATGTTGAAAAAAATCTAATTTTGGAAACTTTCAGAGTTTCCTGAAGTATTTGAATTACAACTTTTGGCTAATAAGGAAAAATTACATTTTAATTTGATTTACATTAATTTATCGGTTTTGTGTAGGGGGCAAAACCTGAACGTGCTAAAAATTCCAATGTGTGAAGTGACGGACAAAGTGGTGGAAAATCAAGCTCATTTACTTGTGAATTTAAGAGTGTTAGATATTTCTTGTTGTTTGAACATCACAAGTAAAGGGATCGGTGAATTTGGCAAAAAGAAATATGCCACCGCCACTTGATACTGATCGCAAAGTTGATGATAGTGAGGCTATGGCGATAGCAAATACAATGTTAGGTCTAAAGAAACTTGAGATTTGTTACGGGTCGTTTGGAGAATTAGGTCTCGAAGCCATTCTCAGTAAGTGTAAGGATCTTTCACATCTTAACATTCTAGGGACTTGGAAACTGATGAATCTGGATGGCGATCTTCTGCATAAGTGTTTGAAGCTTAAGTTTTTTAGAGACGTTGTGTTTGACAATTACGAAGATGTTATTTATTATAGCGATGAAGATGACGATGACGATGATGAAGATGAAGATATGGATTCTGATTAGTCTCTAAGTTTATTCTATCAGTAGTATAGAATCACACAGCAGATAGTCTCTGATTAGTGTTTGAGTTTAATGAAATTATTTATGTTTTTGTGTTGCTTTTGAAACTATTTCCTAAATTGGGACAAATTTTGGTTTCTGATATATATATTACATTATAATTATTAGAATAGATCCAAAAGAAGTACATTTACAAATTAAAATTTAGATAAACTAAACAATTTTTGTTCATTTTGATGCTTTATCTATATATGGAAAGTTACCATTGATTTAAATATATGATGATGATATAAATTTATACTAAAAACGGTTTAGAAAAATATTTAAAAATGATGAAAATAAATAGATACAGATGAAAAATACTAAATCTGGTGTGAATCTATAATAAATGTTGAAATAAAAATTAATGTTCAATGAATTTATTAATGTTTAATAAACTAACTCAAAACTTCTATAACTATCCATGCAATTAACCCAACTTTTTTGTACTTAATTTTATTGGTTTAAAGTCCAATTAGATCCTAATTAATATCTTAAAAATTAATTAGTCCATTAACTTTCTAAAATATTCTAATAGGTCTTCAGTTTACTTAAAAGTTAATTAGGTCTTAAACATTTTAAAACATAGACTAGATCCCTAACTTATGTTTTTGGGTTGCTTTTGAAACTATTTTTGGAACAAGTTTGATTTTCTGATTTCTAATATATTTTTGTTACATTTTAATTCATTTTGTGTTCCTCTTGAAGAATAAATTCATTTTGTTGTTTTATCTCTATATGGAAAGTTACAATTGATTTAAATGTGGGGATGATAAATGTATACGAATGAAAAATACAGTCTTGATCACATACACCTTAATGAGCATGTAGAATTTGCTCATTCACCGTTAGATCTAGGCTTATTAGAATCCTAAGGTGGAGATTCAAAGCATCCTGAGGCTTAGATTTAATAAGCATATATCTAACAGTGAATTAGCAAATGAAAGAATTATCGCAACGAATACATGTTGTTGCTATTAATGAAAGTATTTACAACAACGACAACGTGTTATTACTGTAAATGAAAGTGTTTATAGCAACGACAAGTGTTAGGTACTTCCTAAATCTAAATTTCTATTCTTTTTTACCTGTTAGGCCCCTTAAATCCAAATTTCTAATTTTTTTTACCTGTTAGACCATTTCAAATCTAAATTTCTAATTTTTTTTTTTGCCTATTAAGCGTTTCCTAAATCCAAATTGTATTTCTTGAATACAATTTTTTTTATATGTTAAGAATCTTAGACACAATCTAGCTTAATTTTGAGAAGTTTTACATTGATCTTTAAAAATTAGTTATTGAATATTCAGATTATAACACGTATATATAAGATTTTTTTTTTGAACAAGTTGGATTTAGCAAAAGAAAAAAAGCATTACGCACGTAAGTACAAAATCGGCCCAACCGACCAATTCTATATCCACCACTTGTCTTTCAGGAACAAAACTGCCTTTGCTTTTAATTTAAAGAAAATATGTCTGTCAAGCAAAATCCATTTGATTTGAAATGTAAACTTGCAGGGATTTTTCTTTTGGTTCAATGTTGAAAAACAATCTAATTTTGGTAAATTTTCAGACTTTCCTTAAGTATTCGAATTACAACTTTTGGCTAATAAGGAAAAATTACATTTAGACTTTATGGGTTCATTCTCTTGATTTGAATTATCTGTTTTGTGTAGGGGGCAAAACCTGAAGGTGCTAAAAATTCCAAATTGTGAAGTGACGGACAAAATGGTGGAAAAACAAGCTCATTTACTTGTAAATTTAAGCGTGTTAGATATTTCTTGTTGTATGAACATCACAAGCAAAGGGATCGGAGAATTTGGGAAGAACTGTAAAGGCTTAACTGAACTCAAAAGAAGGCAGCCATTACCACAGGATACTGATTTCAAAGCTGATGATAGTGAGGCTATGGCTATAGCAAATACAATGCCAGGTCTAAAGAAACTTGAGACTTTTCACGGGACTTTTGGAGAATTAGGTCTCAAAGCCATTCTCACTAATTGTAAGGCTCTTTCACATCTTGACATTGAAGGGGCTTTTAGACTGATGGAGCTCGATGGCGATCTTCTGGATATATGTTGGGAGCTTGTTTTCAAGGACGCTTTGTTTAGAGATATGGAAGACGATATTTATCGTAGTGGTGATGATGACGACGATGATGAAGATGAAGATATGGATTCTGATTAGTCTCTGAGTTTATTTTATCAATAGTATAGAATCACATACCGGATAGTCTGTGATTAGTCTTTGAGTTTTTTTGATGTAATTATTTATATTATTGTGTTGCTTTTGAAACTATTTCCTAAATTGGGACAAGTTTGATTTTCTATAGATGGAAACAATTTTTGGCCATTTTGATGTTTTATCCATAGATGGAAAGTTACCATTGATTTAAATATGGTGATGATAAATTTACACCAATGAAAAGGTAGGGAAATTATACTAATAAAAACTGTTTAAAAAGTATTAGAATAATGATGAAAATAAATAGATACAGATGAAAAATACTAAATCTGGTGTGAATTTATAAAAAATGTTGAAATAAAAATTAATGTTCAATGAATTTATTAATGTTTAATACTTCTATAACTATCCGTACAATTAACCCAACTTTTTTGTACTAAATTTTATTGGTTTAAAGTCCAATTAGCTCTTCCTGCCTCAGCACAGCTTCCAATTCGTTCTGGAGAGATCTAAGAAGACCATTCAGACTATGATCAAATCTAATCTCCAAACTGCGATGAATGCCTTCGATTTTGCTTAAAAGCTTATTCTTTCTTCTGATAATGTGGCCAAAGATGTTTTTATTCCATCTACCACATTCCTTCTAAACCCCTCAGCAGCAAGGAGAACATTGGAGTGGGGCTGCCAATTGTCCTGAACAAAGTTTTTAAACTCAGGGTGAGAATCCCAGGCCACCTGGTACCTAAAAGGTCTGTCCCCTTTAGGCCGATGACTTTTAACCAACTTAACTAAAATAGGACAGTGAACAGAATGGCGGAAAGGGAGATTCAACACACTCACTTCGGGAAATCTATAGATAGCCGCATTATTCGCATAAACTTTGTCCAAACGAACAAAAACACTATTACGTTTCCAAGTAAATATATGACCAACAGCTCCCAGATCAGAAAGCCCACACAAATCCATATTCTACTTATGGTTGAGACATCGGTTCACATAGTGGTTCCCACCCCATTTTTGATCACTTATAAGGTCGATATCATTAAAATCCCCAGCCACAAACCAAGCATCCAAAATGCTCGTACTCATAGTATACAGGACCTCCCACAACCTCTTACGATTGGCCATGATAGTATCAGCATAAACAAAGGTGATAAAGAAGGGTTTATTACCAGGATAAATAACCTTACTGTGAATAAATTGTTTATGAGACTGTTAATATAATAGAAAAGAACAAAAGAAAAAAATTATAAAATTAGGATTTTTTATTTTTTATATTTTTACACGTTATAAAAATATCCTACGTGACAATCTTAAATAAACTAATAGATATACTATTAGTTTCACCTATTAAATAATTATACTATAAGATTTAATTACCTAGTAAAATTTGACACGTTATAAAAATATCCTACGATTTAATCTTTAAATAAACTAATTTATATACTATTAGTTTCGGATAAATATATATAATATGAGATTTAATTATCTAGTCTATATGATTCAGAATTTAAAAGGAATCTTGATAGTCTAAATGTCTTAATACGGCCGTTAATATAATATAAAAATAAAACAAAAAAATTATATAAATTTATTTTGACACGGTATAAAAAATCCTTGGTATCAGTCTTAAAAAAACTACTATATATACTATTAGTTTCGGCTATTAAATAATTATAATATAAAATTTATTTATCTAGAAACTGACATTCGAAATCTAAAAGAAATCCTGACAGTTTAAATGTTTTAATATGACATTCGATTGTTATTTTTAGACCGTTAATATAATATAAAAGAATAAACAAAAAAAATATAAATTTATGGAAACAAATTTCGTCTTATCTTTTTACTCAAAATTATAATATTAATTGTTTTTGTAAAGTTTTAACTGTACAACGAACATTACTAAAATTACAAAAGTGTCCAGTACAATAGCCCCTCAGACCAGACGTTTATAAAAGGGGGGGGGAGGAATAGGAACATACTCATCCCTCAATCAAGAAAGAATACAAGTTTCTCCGTTTCAGTTACAATGGTAAATATGTTTTGGAAGAAGAGAGGCTGGACTTCCCCTCCGCAGTGGGGGGACCTGCATAAGGATATACTAGCTCAGATATTCGTCCGAGTCTCGATAGACGATAGGATAGGATATGTTTCGCTGGTCTGCAAAAATTGGTCAGAATGCCTTTCAGACCCTCTTTGCTGGCCTGAAATCGATATCCAAGACTAGTGCCGGAGAAAGAACCGTTCCACCGAAGATGTTGACTGGGTGGCGCATAAGCTAATGATTCTCAACCCTCATTCATTTCGTTTGCTCTCTGCTTACAAGCTTGGAATTCAAGGCTTCTATTTAGCCGCTGGTTGGTAAAGAAGGTTCTTCTTTTGTTTTTCTAGTTTTCGTGCTCTTTAGATGTTTAAAAATGGTTTTTTTTTTGTGCCCTAACCCTAAACCCTAAACTAAAAGATACCCATGTGAATAAAAATAGGAAAGTTTTACATCTTTGCTTTTAATTTAAAGAAAATATGTCTGTCAAGCAAAATCCATTTGATTTGAAATGTAAACTTGCAGGGATTTTTCTTTTGGTTCAATGTTGAAAAACAATCTAATTTTGGTAAATTTCAGACTTTCCTTAAGTATTCGAATTACAACTTTTGGCTAATAAGGAAAAATTACATTTAGACTTTATGGGTTCATTCTCTTGATTTGATTTATCTGTTTTGTGTAGGGGGCAAAACCTGAAGGTGCTAAAAATTCCAAATTGTGAAGTGACGGACAAAATGGTGGAAAAACAAGCTCATTTACTTGTGAATTTAAGCGTGTTAGATATTTCTTGTTGTATGAACATCACAAGCAAAGGGATCAGAGAATTTGGGAAGAACTGTAAAGGCCTAACTGAACTCAAAAGAAGGCAGCCATTACCACAGGATACTGATTTCAAAGCTGATGATAGTGAGGCTATGGCGATAGCAAATACAATGCCAGGTCTAAAGAAACTTGAGACTTTTCACGAGACTTTTGGAGAATTAGGTCTCAAAGCCATTCTCACTAATTGTAAGGCTCTTTCACATCTTGACATTGAAGGGGCTTTTAGACTGATGGAGCTGGATGGCGATCTTCTGGATATGTGTTGGGAGCTTGACTTTTTCAAGGACGCTTTGTTTAGAGATATCGAAGACGATATTTATCGTAGCGGTGATGATGACGACGATGATGAAGATGAAGATATGGATTCTGATTAGTCTCTGAGTTTTGATTTTCTATAGGTGGAAACAATTTTTGGCCATTTTGATGTTTTATCCATAGATGGAAAGTTACCATTGATTTAAATATGGTGATGATAAATTTACACCAATGAAAAGGTAGGGAAATTATACAAAAAAACGGTTTAAAAAGTATTAGAATAATGATGAAAATAAATAGATACAGATGAAAAATACTAAATGTGGTGTGAATTTATAAAACATGTTGAAATAAAAATTAATGTTCAATGAATTTATTAATGTTTAATACTTCTATAACTATCCGTACAATTAACCCAACTTTTTTGTACTAAATTTTATTGGTTTAAAGTCCAATTAGATCCTAATTAATAACTTTTTTGTACAATTAACCCAACTTTTTTGTACTAAATTTTATCTGTCCAAATTTCATCATCTGTCCAGTTTCAAATTTTCCTCCTTTGAAGATCTACTTTGAGTAGGAAGAATGAAGGAAGTTTGTCTTCCTTCTTCCTACCACACCGGGTTAGATTTTATGTGTTTTACTTTATTGTTTTTTTCTTTTTAGTCAGTTTCCATATATTTTATCGGATTTCTTCATCCGTTTGAATTGTATCTGCTATCTATTATTCTTTCATTTATATCATTTTCGAATTTAGCAAGTGCGGTAACGGTTTATCTTGTACGTGGATCAATATATCTACGTGGTTGCATCAAAAGAAAGGACTCAGATCCGAATGTTTGGAATGACCTAAATTTTGAAGACTGGATTGCATCTATTTTTCTGCAGATTTCGATTTACGATAAATATATGTTTTATTATTGTTTTGTGTTTTTTTATGCCTTTATGGCCTTTTTTGCACTCTGTAGCCGTTTAATTCTCTTTGTAGATCTTGTAAGAATTGATTTCTTACTGTTGTTTCCTTATTGTACTTGTTGTGTTTTTATCTAATGAAGTTATAAGCATTTTCATCAAAAAAAAAAATTTAATTAGTCCATTAACTTTCTAAAATGTTCTAATAGGTCTTCAGTTTACTTAAAAGTTAATTAGGTCTTAAACATTTTAAAACATAGACTAGATCCCTAACTTATGTTTTTGGGTTGCTTTTGAAACTATTTTTGGAACAAGTTTGATTTTCTGATTTCTAATATATTTTTGTTACATTTTAATTCATTTTGTGTTCCTTTTGAAGAATAAATTCATTTTGTTGTTTTATCTCTATATGGAAAGTTACAATTGATTTAAATGTGGGGATGATAAATTTATACGAATGAAAAATACAGTCTTGATCACATACACCTTAATGAGCATGTAGAATTTGCTCATTCACCGTTAGATCTAGGCTTATTAGAATCCTAAGGTGGAGATTCAAAGCATCCTGAGGCTTAGATTTAATAAGCATATATCTAACAGTGAATTAGCAAATTCACTTGCTTATTAAGGTGCATGTGAAAATTCCTGTGAAAAATAATAATAAAAAGTAACTATTAATAGTGTTTAGACGGATTTTTTTTTGAAACCAAACAAAATGGTATTAACAAATCAAAGAAGATTCATTACAAACTGTAGAAATCAAGTAATCAAGGATAGAAAAATTACTAAAGAAACTAGCATTCGACCGAGCATGCCTAATCATAGCATGAGCCACTCCGTTCGCTAATCTCGAGATGAAGGTCACAGAATAATCTGGAAACATGGATTTTAATGACAAAATAAATTTGATCATTCACCGTTAGATATAAATTTATTAAATTTAAGACTTAGGATGCTTTGAATCTTTATCCCAAAATTTTAATAAATCTAGATATAACGGTGAAATGACGACTTACTAAATATGATCAAAATTGGAGTAATTTGTTACAAACAAAAATTGAATAGTAATGAAAATAAATATATAATGGATGAAAATACTAAAACGGTGGTGTAGATCTATAAAAAACAATGTTGACATAAAAATTAAGGTTTAATGATTTTATAGAAATAAAATGAATTTTAATAAGCTAACTCAAAACTTCAAAGAGTATGAGTGCAATTAACCCATCACTTTTTTATACTAAATTTCATTGGTTGAAGGTCTAATTAGATTCTAATTAATACCTTAAAAATTAATTAGTTCATTAACCTCGAAAATATTATAGTAGGAAGGGGTGTACATAGGGAGAGGGCTTGGGATTGTCGGTCAGGGTAGTTTCAGTTTTTTTTTGTCTACATAAAATTTAAGATTAGAATGCTAATTTGGTTATTTGATTAGACTTTGATTAGGTATTTAATAAAACAGTCATTCGATCTTGAACTTTGATTGTATATTTGATAAATTGGCCTGATTAGGGGCAGTTCCCGCACATTGTCTCCAAGAAATATTAATGGCATATTGGTTTAGCACTTTCAAGCACTCAGTGTTCTAAAAATCGGTCAAGGCGGCGCCTAGGCGGGGATTTTTGGAACACCGTCCCAATTTTCACTAATCGGGCGGCATAAATCGGTTGACCGATTTTTGCCCGCCTAGGCGGCTTCTAGGCGGTCCTAGGCCGCTTCCAGACGGCCTTTTTGAAAAAATTGGTCCTTAAATTTTATGTCAACTTTTTTAATTTTAAAAAAAAAATATTAAATAACAAAAAAAACCTTAAACTATTAAATTTATTTTTAAGAATATTAATTTTATTTTATTTTGACATATTTTGTTATAAATATTATTTTATTGATCTATTTGTTATTTTTTTAAGGACATTAATATAAATAGTATTAAAATATGTATGTTTTTATATCCTAAATAATTTATAATATTATTTTTACATAGTATAATTCATATTTGACACATTTTGTTATAAATATTATTTTATTGATCTATTTATTTTTTTTAAGGACATTAATATAAATAATATTAAACTATGTATGTTTTTCTATCCTAAATATTTTATATTATTCTTTTTACATAGTATAATTCATATATTAATGGTATTTATATAATACTTTATTTAATAAAAAAATAAATAAATATAAAAAATACAAATCCGATTAACCCCGATTAATTTCTTTTTTTATAACAGTTTTAGCAACAATAGAAAAAGTTGTTGCCAAAAGCACACTTTAGCAACAATAAATTTTGTATCGTTACATACAGTTGTTGCTGATAAAATTTACCATTACTCTTAAAAAATTCGAAATATAAAAACTTTGGCAACAATATTTTCATTACTGTTAATGAAACCCACTTTAACAACAATTGCATGTTGTTGCTGTAAATGAAAGAATTATCGCAACGAATACATGTTGTTGCTATTAATGAAAGTATTTACAATAACGACAACGTGTTATTGCTCTAAATGAAAGTGTTTATAGCAACGACAAGTGTTAGGTACTTCCTAAATCTAAATTTCTATTCTTTTTTACCTGTTAGGTCCCTTAAATCCAAATTTCTAATTTTTTTTACCTGTTAGACCATTTCAAATCTAAATTTCTAATTTTTTTTTGCCTATTAAGCCTTTCCTAAATCCAAATTGTATTTCTTAAATACAATTTTATTTTACATGTTAAGAATCTTAGACACAATCTAGCTTAATTTTGAGAAGTTTTACATTGATCTTTAAAAATTAGTTATTGAACATTCAGATTATAACACGTATATATACGATTTTTTTTTTGAACAAGTTGGATTTAGCAAAAGAAAAAAAGCATTACGCACGTAAGTACAAAATCGGCCCACCCGACCAATTCTATATCCACCACTTGTCTTTCAGAAACAAAACTGCCTTGATTCTGGCTGATAATCACAGGAAGAATACACCGGAGTCTATTAGCCACAATTTTTGTAATAGCTTTGTACAACACATTACAAAGACTAATATGCCTCATTTGTAAAAAGGAGGACGTTTCTCAACTTTTGGAATCAAGACTAGAAGAGTTTTATTCATAAGCCTAATATCGTTGGAACCACTGAAAACTCCTTTAACAAAACTGTAAATTCCTTCCTTCACAGTATCCCAATGTTTATGATAAAAACTGGCAGGAATACCATCAATCCCAGGAGCTTTGGTAGCTCCAATACTAGAGAAGGCCAGATCAATCTCTTTGTGGTCAGTAGGATGGAAAGCTTCCCGAATCGTTTCCTCTTCCAACCTAGGAAACGAAGTCCTAGAAAGGGCTTTATCCAGATCCACATTCTCCTTTAAATAAGTCTTTATAAAAATTAAGGGCCAAGCGACGAATGTCCTCATCCTCATAGACCCAATCTCCATTTGAATCTTTGATAGCATCGATCCGATTCCTCTGCCTTCTAATAATAGTAGAAAGGTGGAAAAACCTAGTATTGCGATCTCTATCTTTGATCCAAGCCTTTCTAGATTTCTGAAACCAAAGTAGCTCTTCCTGCCTCAGCACATCTTCCAATTCGTTATGGAGAGATCTAAGAAGACCATTCAGACTATGATCAAATCTAATCTCCAAACTGCGATGAATGCCTTCGATTCTGCTTAAAAGCTTATTCTTTCTTCTGATAATGTGGCCAAAGATGTTTTTATTCCATCCCACCACATTCCTTCTAAACCCCTCAGCAGCAAGGAGAACATTGGAGTGGGGCTGCCAATTGTCCTGAACAAAGTTTTTAAACTCAGGGTGAGAATCCCAGGCCACCTGGTACCTAAAAGGTTTGTCCCCTTTAGGCCGATGACTTTTAACCAACTTAACTAAAATAGGACAGTGAACAGAATGGCGGAAAGGGAGATTCAACACACTCACTTTGGGAAATCTATAGATAGCCGCAATATTCGCATAAACTTTGTCCAAACGAACAAAAACACTATTAAGTTTCCAAGTAAATATATGACCAGCAGCTCCCAGATCAGAAAGCCCACACAAATCCATATTCTGCTTATGGTTGAGACATCGGTTCACATAGTGGTTCCCACCCCCTTTTTGATCACTTATAAGGGCGATATCATTAAAATCCCCAGCCACAAACCAAGCATCCAAAATGCTCGTACTCATAGTATACAGGACCTCCCACAACCTCTTACGATTGGCCATGATAGGATCAGCATAAACAAAGGTGATAAAGAAGGGTTTATTACCAGGATAAATAACCTTACTGTGAATAAATTGTTTATGAGACTGTTAATATAATAGAAAAGAACAAAAGAAAAAAAATTATAAAATTAGGATTTTTTATTTTTTATATTTTTACACGTTATAAAAATATCCTACGTGACAATCTTAAATAAACTAATAGATATACTATTAGTTTCACCTATTAAATAATTATACTATAAGATTTAATTACCTAGTAAAATTTGACACGTTATAAAAATATCCTACGATTCAATCTTTAAATAAACTAATTTATATACTATTAGTTTCGAATAAATATATATAATATGAGATTTAATTATCTAGTCTATATGATTCAGAATTTAAAAGGAATCTTGATAGTTTAAATGTCTTAATACGGCCGTTAATATAATATAAAAATAAAACAAAAAAATTATATAAATTTATTTTGACACGGTATAAAAAATCCTTGGTATCAGTCTTAAAAAAACTACTATATATACTATTAGTTTCGGCTATTAAATAATTATAATATAAAATTTATTTATCTAGAAACTGACATTCAAAATCTAAAAGAAATTCTGACAGTTTAAATGTTTTAATATGACATTCAATTATTATTTTTAGACCGTTAATATAATATAAAAGAATAAACAAAAAAAATATAAATTTATGGAAACAAATTTCGTCTTATCTTTTTACTCAAAATTATAATATTAATTGTTTTTGTAAAGTTTTAACTGTACAATGAACATTACTAAAATTACAAAAGTGTCCAGTACAATAGCCCCTCAGACCAGACGTGTATAAAAGGGGGGGGGGGGAGGAATAGGAACATAATCATCCCTCAATCAAGAAAGAATACAAGTTTCTCCGTTTCAGTTACAATGGTAAATATGTTTTGGAAGAAGAGAGGCCGGACTTCCCCTCCGCAGTGGGGGGACCTGCATAAGGATATACTAGCTCAGATATTCGTCCGAGTCTCGATAGACGATAGGATAGGATATGTTTCGCTGGTCTGCAAAAATTGGTCAGAATGCCTTTCAGACCCTCTTTGCTGGCCTGAAATCGATATCCAAGACTGGTGCCGGAGAAAGAACCGTTCCACCGAAGATGTTGACTGGGTGGCGCATAAGCTAATGATTCTCAACCCTCATTCATTTCGTTTGCTCTCTGCTTACAAGCTTGGAATTCAAGGCTTCTATTTAGCCGCTGGCTGGTAAAGAAGGTTCTTCTTTTGTTTTTCTAGTTTTCGTGCTCTTTAGATGTTTAAAAATGGTTTTTTTTTTGTGCCCTAACCCTAAACCCTAAACTAAAAGATACCCATGTGAATAAAAATAGGAAAGTTTTACATCTTTGCTTTTAATTAAAAGAAAATATGTCTGTCAAGCAAAATCCATTTGATTTGAAATGTAAACTTGCAGGGATATTTCTTTTGGTTCAATGTTGAAAAACAATCTAATTTTGATAAATTTCAGACTTTCCTTAAGTATTCGAATTACAACTTTTGGCTAATAAGGAAAAATTACATTTAGACTTTATGGGTTCATTCTCTTGATTTGATTTATCTGTTTTGTGTAGGGGGCAAAACCTGAAGGTGCTAAAAATTCCAAATTGTGAAGTGACGGACAAAATGGTGGAAAAACAAGCTCATTTACTTGTGAATTTAAGCGTGTTAGATATTTCTTGTTGTATGAACATCACAAGCAAAGGGATCGGAGAATTTGTGAAGAACTATAAAGGCCTAACTGAACTCAAAAGAAGGCAGCCATTACCACAGGATACTGATTTCAAAGCTGATGATAGTGAGGCTATGGTGATAGCAAATACAATGCCAGGTCTAAAGAAACTTGAGACTTTTCACGGGACTTTTGGAGAATTAGGTCTCAAAGCCATTCTCACTAATTGTAAGGCTCTTTCACATCTTGACATTGAAGGGGCTTTTAGACTGATGGAGCTGGATGGCGATCTTGTGGATATGTGTTGGGAGCTTGACTTTTTCAAGGACGCTTTGTTTAGAGATATCGAAGACGATATTTATCGTAGCGGTGATGATGACGACGATGATGAAGATGAAGATATGGATTCTGATTAGTCTCTGAGTTTATTTTATCAGTAGTATAGAATCACATACCGGATAGTCTGTGATTAGTCTTTGAGTTTTTTTGATGTAATTATTTATATTATTGTGTTGCTTTTGAAACTATTTCCTAAATTGGGACAAGTTTGATTTTCTATAGGTGGAAACAATTTTTGGCCATTTTGATGTTTTATCCATAGACGGAAAGTTACCATTGATTTAAATATGGTGATGATAAATTTACACCAATGAAAAGGTAGGGAAATTATACTAAAAACGGTTTAAAAAGTATTAGAATAATGATGAAAATAAATAGATACAGATGAAAAATACTAAATCTGGTGTGAATTTATAAAAAATGTTGAAATAAAAATTAATGTTCAATGAATTTATTAATGTTTAATACTTCTATAACTATCCGTACAATTAACCCAACTTTTTTGTACTAAATTTTATTGGTTTAAAGTCCAATTAGATCCTAATTAATATCTTAAAAATTAATTAGTCCATTAACTTTCTAAAATATTCTAATAGGTCTTCAGTTTACTTAAAAGTTAATTAGGTCTTAAACATTTTAAAACATAGACTAGATCCCTAACTTATGTTTTTGGGTTGCTTTTGAAACTATTTTTGGAACAAGTTTGATTTTTTGATTTCTAATATATTTTTGTTACATTTTAATTCATTTTGTGTTCCTTTTGAATAATAAATTCATTTTGTTGTTTTATCTCTATATGGAAAGTTACAATTGATTTAAATGTGGGGATGATAAATTTATACGAATGAAAAATACAGTCTTGATCACATACACCTTAATAAGCATGTAGAATTTGCTCATTCACCGTTAGATCTAGGCTTATTAGAATCCTAAGGTGGAGATTCAAAGCATCCTGAGGCTTAGATTTAATAAGCATATATCTAACAGTGAATTAGCAAATTCACTTGCTTATTAAGGTGCATGTGAAAATTCTTGTGAAAAATAATAATAAAAAGTAACTATTAATAGTGTTTAGATGGATTTTTTTTTGAAACCAAACAAAATGGTATTAACAAATCAAAGAAGATTCATTACAAACTGTAGAAATCAAGTAATCAAGGATAGAAAAATTACTAAAGAAACTAGCATTCGACCGAGCATGCCTATTCATAGCATGAGCCACTCCGTTCGCTAATCTCGAGATGAAGGTCACAGAATAATCTGGAAACATGGATTTTAATGATAAAATAAATTTGATCATTCACCGTTAGATATAAATTTATTAAATTTAAGACTTAGGATGCTTTGAATCTTTATCCCAAAATTTTAATAAATCTAGATATAACGGTGAAATGACGACTTACTAAATATGATCAAAATTGGAGTAATTTGTTACAAACAAAAATTGAATAGTAATGAAAATAAATATATAATGGATGAAAATACTAAAACGATGGTGTAGATCTATAAAAAACAATGTTGACATAAAAATTAAGGTTTAATGATTTTATAGAAATAAAATGAATTTTAATAAGCTAACTCAAAACTTCAAAGAGTATGAGTGCAATTAACCCAGCACTTTTTTGTACTAAATTTCATTGGTTGAAGGTCTAATTAAATTCTAATTAATACCTTAAAAATTAATTAGTTCATTAACCTCTAAAATATTATAGTAGGCAGGGGTGTACATAGGGAGAGGGCTTGGGATTGTCGGAACCACTAGGATCAGGGTAGTTTCAGTTTTTTTGTCTACATAAAATTTAAGATTAGAATGTTAATTTGGTTATTTGATTAGACTTTGATTAGGTATTTAATAAAACAGGCATTCAACCTAGAACTTTGATTGTATATTTGATAAATTGGCCTGATTAGGGGCAGTTCCCGCACATTGTCAACAAAAAATATTAATGGCGTATTGGTTTAGCACTTTCAAGCACTCAGTGTTCTAAAAATCGGTCAAGGCGGCGCCTAGGTGGGAATTTTTGGAACACCGTCCCGATTTTCACTAATCGGGCAGCATAAATCGGTTGACCGATTTTTGGCCGCCTAGGCGGTCCTAGGCGGCTTCCAGGCGGTCCTAGGCCGCTCCTAGGCGGCCTTTTTGAAAAAATTGGTCCTTAAATTTTATGTCAACTTTTTTAATTTTTAAAAAAAAATATTAAATAACCAAAGAAAACCTTAAAATATTAAATTTATTTTTAAGAATATTAATTTTATTTTATTTTGACATATTTTGTTATAAATATTATTTTATTGATCTATTTGTTATTTTTTTAAGGACATTAATATAAATAGTATTAAAATATGTATGTTTTATATCCTAAATATTTTATAATATTATTTTTACATAGTATAATTCATATTTGACACATTTTGTTATAAATGTTATTTTATTGATCTATTTATTATTTTTTTAAGGACATTAATGTAAATAATATTAAACTATGTATGTTTTTCTATCCTAAATATTTTATATTATTCTTTTTACATAGTATAATTCATATATTAATGGTATTTATATAATACTTTATTTAATAAAAAATAAATAAATATAAAAAATACAAATCCGATTAACCCTGATTAATTGCTTTTTTATAACAGTTTTAGCAACAATAGAAAAAGTTGTTGCCAAAAGCACCCTTTAGCAACAATAAATTTTGTATCGTTACAAACAGTTGTTGCTGATAAAATTTACCATTACTCTTAAAAAATTCGAAATATAAAAACTTTGGCAACAATATTTTCATACTGTTAATGAAACCCACTTTAACAACAATTGCATGTTGTTGCTGTAAATGAAAGAATTACCGCAACGAATACATGTTGTTGCTATTAATGAAAGTATTTACAACAACGACAGCGTGTTATTGCTGTAAATGAAAGTGTTTATAGCAACGACAAGTGTTAGGTACTTCCTAAATCTAAATTTCTATTTATTTTACCTGTTAGGCCCCTTAAATCCAAGTTTCTAAATTTTTTTTTACCTGTTAGACCATTTCAAATCTAAATTTCTAATTTGTTTTTTTTTTTTGCCTATTAAGCCTTTCCTAAATCCAAATTGTATTTCTTGAATACAATTTTTTTTTACATGTTAAGAATCTTAGACACAGTCTAGCTTAATTTTGAAAAGTTTTACATTGATCTTTAAAAATTAGTTATTGAACATTCAGGGGGGGCCCTAGTTCAGGCGGCCCGAAAGATGAAGGAAACTAATGAGGGTAGTTCTTCTATTCTCACTGGTGGACTTGGAATTGGGAATCCAATGGGGATTATTAAACCTGGCTTGAAAAAGCCAAAGGGCAAACAAAAAAGCATCCATAATTCCTTGGCTTTTTCAGAGAAGAGGGGACCTGCGGGTACCTCGGTGAGGCTCTCAAGAGCCCCTAGTAAATACCTGGCTTATGTAGGTTGGTGCGGTCAGTCTCCTCCTTTCTATGGACTTGTTGTGCTGGAATGTTAGGGGTGCGGCTAGCAAGGCTACCCGTATCCATATTAATAACCTAATTAAACAGTTTAACCCCTCGTGTTTTGTTTTACTGGAAACTAAGATTAGTGGAGAGAAAGCAGATGAGGTGGTTAATAAGTTTAAGAACTGGAGGTGTGTTAGATCGGAGGCTACTGGCCGAGCTAGTGGGATCTGGCTTTTCTGGAGGCCAGATCGGATTCATTTTGATGTTATTAGTATCGATAAGCAGTTCATTCACTGTAAAGTGAGCATTTCTGGTATTACTCCCTTCTTGACTACCCTTGTGTTTGCTGATCCGATCTTAGTTAATCGCAAACGGCTGTGGGAGATCCTCTTTTCGATGAGTGGCAGCATCTCTGAGCCCTGGTTTATTGCGGGAGACTTTAATGATATCGGCCTTATGAGTGACCAGAGAGGAGGTTCCAATCATTATGTTAATCGCTGTCTTCACCACAAAAATAATATGGATTTATGTGGGCTTTCCGACTTGGGGGCTTCGGGTCATAGATTCACTTGGAAACGCAATAGTACCTTTGTTCGTTTGGACAAGGTCTATGCTAATGTGGCTGCCCTGACTTCTTTCCCTGAGTGTTCTGTTTTAAATCTTCCGTTCCGTCATTCGGACCATTGCCCTATTTTGTTTAGACTTTTGAGAGGCAACCGACCTAGGGGGAAGAGACCGTTCCGGTACCAGCTGGCGTGGGAGTCCCATCCTAAGTTTAAGGAGTTCATCCAAGATAATTGGAAACCTCATTCGAATGTCCTGCAAGCTTCTGAAGGGTTCAAGAAGAAGGTGCTTGGTTGGAATAAGAATGTCTTTGGGCACATTATTAGAAGAAAGAATAAGTTGTTAAAAAGGATGGAGGGCGTTCAGCGTAGGTTGGATGTGAGGTTTGATCACAGTTTAGATGGCCTCCTTAGAACCCTTCAGAAGGAGCTAGAAGCTGTGCTTAGGCAGGAGGAGCTTCTCTGGTTCCAGAAGTCTAGGAAATCCTGGATTAGGGATGGAGATCGTAATACCAGGTACTTCCATCTGTCTACTATGATCAGGCGGCAGAGGAATAGAATTGAGGCTATCAAAGATTCTGATGGGGAGTGGGTGTATGAAGATGAGGTGATTCGGAATTTGGCTCTAGAGTTCTATAAGGAGCTTTTCAAAGAGGATCCTGTTCAGCTGGAGAGGGCTCACTCTATTGCTACCTTTCCTTTGATCAATGAGGATATCAGTTAGAGTGCCTTTCTTCCTATTTCCCGAAAAGAGATTGACCATGCCATCTTCAGCATTGGGGCGTCTAAAGCGCCTGGTATTGATGGTCTTCCAGCTGGCTTCTACCACAAGCACTGGGGTGTTGTGAAGGAGGGTATCTATGAGTTTATCATAGGTGTGTTCGATGGGTCTAAGGATATTGAGCTAGTTAATAGAACTCTCCTGGTCCTTATTCCTAAAATTGATAAGCCTTCTTCCTTTTTGCATATGAGATCCATCAGTCTTTGTAATGTTCTTTACAAGACGATTACAAAAATTGTGGCTAATAGAATCCGTGGCATTCTTCCGGAGATCATTTGTCAGAATGAGGGTAGTTTTGTACCCGGTAGACAAATGATGGATAATGTGGTGATTGCCCAAGAAATGGTGCACACTATGAAGATTAGGAAAGGGAAGAAAGGCATTGTGGCTCTTAAGCTAGATTTGGAGAAGGCCTATGATCGCATTAACTGGAACTTCCTGATGGAGAGTCTGGAGAGAGCTAGGATCCCGGACAGTTGGAGAAATCTTATTAAGGTTTGTATTACTTCTCCTATGTTTTAGGTTATGGTGAATGGGGATATGTCGGAGGAGTTCTCTCCGGGTCGGGGCATCCGTCAGGGTGATCCTATGAGTCCCTTCCTTTTCGTTATTGCTATGGAGAGGCTGTCCCACCTTATTCAAGATGCCATTGATATTGGGAGTTTCCACCCGGTGGCCATCAACAGTTTCTGTCCCCAGGTGACCCACTTATTCTTTGCGGACGATGTCCTTATCTTTCTTGAAGGTAATGAGGAGCAGTTGAGTGTCATTCTGGATTGTTTTTGTTCGGCCTCTGGTCAGAGACTTAATATCCAGAAATCTAGGATGATGTGCTCTAAGAATATGAATCCGAGAATTTGTAAAAGATTAAGTGATTTGTCTGGTATTCCTCTTACTAATTCTCTTGGGAAGTATCTGGGGATTCCTCTCCATAGTGAGAGAGTGTCTAAAGTTTCTTTTAAAGATACTTTGGACAAAGCCAATACGAGGTGTGCCACGTGGAAAGCCAAGACTCTCTCCCTCGCTGGCCGTCTGACTTTAATTCAATCTGTGAATTCCGCTGCTCCCAACCACATCATGCAGGCTTGTCAGCTTCCGAATCCTGTGCTTAATGATCTTGATAAGATTAACCGAAGGTTCCTGTGGGGGGAAGCTGCGGAGGGAAGTAAGATCCACCTGGTGCCTTGGAGTGAGGTTTGTCAGCCTAAAGATTCAGGGGGTTTGGGCATTAGGAGAGCTAAGGATAATAATAAAGTTTTATTAATGAAACTCCTTTGGCGTATGTGGCAATGCCCCTCTTCTCTCTGGGTTCGCCTTCTTTGTGGTAAGTATCGTAAAGATAAGATCTTTGGGGGCCCGAAAGAGAGAGTTATCAATTGTTCCTTCCTCTGGAAAGGGCTTAGCGCTGTTTTTGCTGAGTTTTGCTCGGGGGTTGGTCTGGATGTGGGTAATGGTAAGTCCATAAGCTTCTGGTTTGATACCTGGATTGGGGATAAACCTTTAGTGGATGTGTGCACTTCCCCCCCGCCTAGTGATATCCAAAACTAGAGGTTAGCTGATGTGGTGGACTCTGAAGGGGACTGGGTTTGGCCTAAATTTGATTCTTTCTTTAGCCTTGAGACTCTCCTTAGAATTAGAGGAGTGAAGGTGAGTAATCAAGAGGAAGACATGGATAAGCATTGCTGGGCGCTGACTAACAATGGAGTCTATTCTTGCAAATCTGCCTTTGAAGCTTTTTCCCTTAACAGGACTGATAATCCCTCGGATATTTGGAAGACCATTTGGTCCCTTAAAATCCCTTACCGCATGAGGAGCTTCCTGTGGCTGGGCGTTAAAGACAGATTACTTACTAACTCAGATAGATACAGAAGGCATTTGGCGACCTCTGGAGCTTGCGGTAGATGTAGAGGCCATGTTGAATCGTTGTGCCACGCTCTTAGGGATTGCCGTAAGAGTGAAGAGGTTTGGAAGAAAATTCTCCCTCATCATACTTTTTCTTCCTTCATGTCCCATTCTGTGAACGACTGGTTCTCAGATGGTATTAGGGGAAAGTTATTGTCTTATATGGAGCATGAGGACATTTTCTTTGCCATTATCTGTCATCAAGTGTGGAAATGGAGGAACGAGGAGATTTTTGATAATAAAGCTGTGCTTTTGCCTAACTTAGCTGAGTTCTTCTTGAAGAAACTCTCCTCTATTATTGATAGTTTCAAAGGTGAGTCCCTTGCCAGATCTTCCCCGAGTAGTGATGTCCACCTCGTGAGCTGGAGCAGGCCGAGAGAGGGGGTTGTGAAGCTGAATACTGATGGTTCCTGCCTCAGTAATGGTAAGATTGCTGCCGGAGGTGTTCTTAGGGATGCGGGAGGCGCCTGGCTTTCTGGGTTTACCCAGAATTTGGGTTTGGATTCTTCCTTCTCTGCGGAGCTCTAGGGCATTCTCTCTGGGATCCAGCTGGAGATTAGGCTGGGTGTTAAGAGGCTTTTTGTGGAGTCTGATAACTTGGAGGCCATCAATATGATTTTGGGTAGTCATGCCATGGGTCTTCATAGCCGCAACCTTATTAAAGCTATTAAGAGGCTTAGCCCCTCATTTGATATCCTTGAGTTCAGCCGCATTTTTCGGGAGCAGAACCGTGTTGCAGATCACTTGGCGGCGGCAGGCCATGAGGGGGTGTTAGGTGTTTCTACCCTTACCGTTCCCCTATCGCTCTTTCTCCTCTTCTTTTAGAGGATAGGCTTGGGGTTAGCTTTCCTAGGCTAATCCCGGTGTAGTTGCTTGTTTTGCTTTGCTTTCCTTTCCTTTTCTACCAAAAAAAAAGTTATTGAACATTCAGATTATAACACGTATATATACGAAATTTTTTTTTGAACAAGTTGGATTTAGCAAAAGAAAAAAGCATTACGCACGTAAGTACAAAATCGGCCCAACCGACCAATTCTATATCCACCACTTGTCTCAAACATTTTAAAACCACATATTAGATCCCTAATTTATGTTTTTGTGTTGCTTTTGAAACTATTTCCAAAGTTTGAGACAATTTTGATTTTCTGATTTCTAATATATATATAATTGATTTAAATGTGGTGATGATAAATTTACACCAATGAAAAAAATGCAGAGTAATTATATTAAAAATTGTTAAAAAATTAGAATAGTGATGAAAAATACTAAACGGTAATTTAGATTTATAAAAAAAATATTAGAAATAAAAATTAGAGTTGAACGAATTTTATTGAAATAAAATAAAATTGAATAAACTAACTCAAAACTTGAATAAAATAAAATAAAATAAAATAAAATAACTATATATATGTGCAATTAACCCAACATTTTTTCTACTAAATTCCTTAAAAATTAATTAGTCCATTAACTTTCTGAAGGCCTAATATATCACCAGCTCTCTGAACTTGTCCATAATAGTAGATTGGTTCCCTAAACTTTGCAAGTGTTTCACCAGCTTCTAAAACTTGTTTATTTCGTATCACCAGCTCCCTAAACTTGTCCATAAAAATTGATTAGATTTCTGAACTTTACAAATATCTCACCAACTCCCTAAACTTGTTTATTCTGTAACAACTAAATACAAAAGCCATAATACTAACTTGGGTTAAGGTGCAAAAATACCCCTAATGTTTTGGGTCAGAAGTAATTTTACTCTAACGTCTAAAATGATGCGATTTTACCTCTAACCTTAGTAGCCAAGAGTAAATTTATAAATTTGGTGAATTTTTTGAATTTTTTTATCCAATTCGTGCAAAAGACAGTATATTTTTTTATTTTTTTTCACATCCCAACATATGTTTGTGATTTATTACTGATGAAATGACGCACGTGTGAAGTGTAGATGACAAGATTCATAACCCAGAAAACAATTTGATGAATTATTTCTCAAATTAACGCAATTTATCAATGTTAGAGGTAAAATTGATGTCGGCTTCCAATGTTAGAGGTAAAATTGCACCATTTTAGACATTATGGGTAAAATTACTCCTGACCCAAAACGTTAGGAGTATTTTTATACCTTAACCCGAGTTAGTATTATGGTTTTTGTTATAATTAGTTGTTACAGAATAAGCAAGTTCAGGGAGCTGGTGAGACACTTGCAATTGGGTCCCATGGTCGAATAAATAGACTACTCAGCTAGTTGATTTTCCAAAAGACAAACAGACAAGTGGAGAGACATATCAAGCCTCAAATATATAAACTCCACTGGCGAGTCCCATGAAATTGTACATGCTCAATATTTCAGATGGAATGAATTCAAAGCAGAAGCAGGCGGAGAATGGTGCTAATGCCTAGAATAGAGGAAAAGGGATAACAGAACCCATCATCATATGGTTGAAATGTTGGAGGTGGCATTGAAACTGTTGCAAGAAACCATTGATCTGACTGAACTATTTCAAGTCTCTAGTTACCCCTCAAAAGTGAAAATCTCGTTTGATCTGACTGAACTATTTCAAGTCTCTAGTTACGCCTCAAAAGTGAAAATTTTGTAGTGTCTGAAATCATAGTTAATCAGGCACAAGGAATTGAGAAGAGACAATACATAACTCAAAGAACGGGCCTCCAAGGCTTGAATAAGCAGATTGCTAAGTTGATAGATTTGTTGAAAGATGAACAGATGAGAAGAGAGGCATCTCGAGCCTCGACTATGAAAACTTTGGTGGCAAGTCATGTAGAATCACATATGCTCAGTCCCTCACTTTCAGAAGGAGGGAATTCGAATCAGAAATAAATGGGGAATGATTCTAATGCCCAGAACCGAGGAAAATGGTTAACAAAACCCATCACATAGTGATTGAAATGTTGGAGAAAGTACTGAAGTTGTTGAAAGAAACCATGGATCCTACTCAGTTGTTTCGGGTCTCTATTTTTACCCCTCACAAGTGCAAATTTCCAGAATCTGAAAAGAAAAGCAGATTGATAGGGGCGTTTCGTTCCTATCTTTTAGCGTGATTTATGGTTTAGTTTTAGATGAAATAAATAAGTTTAATTGCAAAACTAAAGTGTTTTAAATAAAATAACGAAATAAAAATAAATTCCGTACTTTCGGATAATTTTCCTTATTTTTGATTAATTTAGAAAATAAAACGTCAAGCTAACTCGGCTCTCGAGAATTGTATTTCAGGTACGAGCAAGAAGTGAAAATCTACCAAAATATGTGGGGTGTATCACTCCTCACGCGGGGCGTGGAACACTTAGTCAGAAATAATTGCCTTATCCACAGGTACCACGTGGGATCTACTCAGCAATACGCGAGGCGTGGAACATGTGTCAGAAATGGTCTCCCAGAGTCAACTACCCTACGCGGGACGTACCATCTTACATGCGGGGCGTGTAAGGAAGTTCTTCAATCTAAAAAGCTCAGAGACTCATTTACGCGGGGCGTGCCTCAGTTACGCGGTGCGTAAATGACCCAATTCAAGCAATAAAATCTCAGAAACTCAAACACGCGAGGCGCATCCCAGTCTACGCGAGGCGCATTTGAGACAACAAGATCTGAAATTGGTCCACATGCAGGAGATTTCTGACGAAATGGGCAAACACGCGGGGCGTACTCCACCATACGCGAGGCGTATCATGGGAAATCTGCAGAAAATCATGTTCCTCCATGCTTGTATCTTATGAATTTACAATTTTGCCCTAGCTTGATGTGTATAAATAGGAGTGACTAGCACTCATTTAGAGGGATATCTCTTTTATCTTACATCTTGCACACCTTAGACTTTGTATACACTTTTTTAATATAGTGTGAGATTTAGTTTATATAGCAATTCTCTTCCACCTTGAGGGCTTGTTCGTTGATCCCGGCATTCCATCAAAGTTCCGTTCCATCTCCACTCACCAAGCTCGAAAGCTCCACCTCCAAGTCCTAAGAGACGGCCTTGAGTCCGGTTAGCTAGTTCCGAGGGTGGATTCTTCCCTTTTCACTTACTAATTAGCTTGTACTCTTCCTATGTACTAGGCTTGGTTGTATTTCACATTTACGTTCTCCATATTTATAATTTATGATTCATAGTCTCTTTCTCTATATTTGTGTTGATGTTTGCTACTTGTTTTGATACTCGTAATTGATTATTGTGTAGGAGAACGCGATTCCCGACGCCATTCAGGCTATCTTTAGGGATTCATATAGGTGTTACCTTACCGGAAGTGACGCTCCAGAAACCGTAGGAATTGACAAACCACGGAACTTACGAGCCCTAATTTCTGGTCCCAAGCATTAGACACGCATTGACTAGGAACCACTTAGTCTAAGTACTTCACGGATCGGTTACACTACACGTAGTCGTCATTGCAAGAGTAAAACATTAACCGTTTATATATTGAAAGTCATTATTTGTCACATTTATAACTTATCGCCATCCATATCACTTCGTAAGAGTTTTGTTATATAAACTTGTCTCACCCGTAGTTAGGAGTAGTTTGTAGTTGTTCCCCGAATCAACTCAAAGTATTCATCGCTTAAATAACGTATAAAACCGAGTCGTCTAATACTTGTAGTTATAAATCCCGTGGATTCGATACCCGGTCTTAACCGGATTATTACTTGATACGACGAGGTACGATTGCCCCTAAGTAGTGGCGTCTAGTGGAGATAGAGCATTTAGAAAGATCACATCCATAGTCATAACGCACTCATTATAGTACACATTTCGTCATCGTTAAAGAAAAGCTCTACTAGCCGCGCCCCATCAAGTTTTTGGCGCCGTTGCCGGGGATTTATAATTTCTTGCAATATTAGACAAAAATGTTTTATTGTTAGTCTAAGCATTATTTTTGTATAAATTGTTTATATACACTTTATATATATATACACTTTGCACTAACAATATTCTTTCTTGTTTATAATTTATTTCATTTATTTATTTTATGCACACCCGATCTCGTAGTGATTCTCTCGTTCCTATTGATCTTGAAATTGAACGTACTCTTTGTAGGATTCGGAGAGAGAAAATGGCAAACCTCAACAATGAAGCTAACCAACCCGATGTCAACCAAAGGCCGTCGGTGCAACCCGTGAACAACAACCGCAATGGTGGAGACATGCGCTCGATGATGGAGATTCTTGCTCCGCATCATCCTCAAAACCGCAACAGAATCATTGCCCCCACCATCCCGGACAACACATATGAAATCAAGACTAGCATGATCCAACTCATCCAACAACTTGGCCAGTTCGGAGGAGAACCTCATGAAAACCCTAACGAACATTTAGATAAATTTCTTATGTGTGCCGAAAATTCTCGGCAAAACGGTGTACCGGTCGAGGCCGTCCGACTAAAGTTGTTTCCTTTCTCTTTGACAGGGCAAGCGTTGGAGTGGTTGCACTCGTTGCAGGCGGGTTCGATTACATCATGGGTGGAACTTGAGAAGGAGTTCCTTTCTTACAACTTCCCACCCTCCAAAACAGTCAAGTTGAGGAACGACATCACTACCTTCCGGCAGCTCGAACACGAAGCCCTTCATGCGGCTTGGGCAAGATTCCGGAAGTTGCTTCGAAGCTGCCCGCACCACGATATCCCCAAGCACGATTTGGTAAGCACTTTTTATCACGGATTAACACCTACTAATCGTGCCACCGTGGATTCCGCAGCAGGTGGGGACCTGTTTAGGAAGTCGGCCAGTGAAGCATATGAGCTCATCCACGAGCTCGCAAGGAAAAGCGTGCAGTGGCAAGAGGATCGGCTTGCCGGACCTTCGCGACATCAAACGTTCGCCGTGGAGAAAGAGGCTCCGAAAAGTTCCATGGCGGAAATGAATAAAAAACTTGACGCTTTGATAGCCCAGTTGAGCCTTAATAAGGTTGCACAGGTCCTGATGTGCAATCACTGTGGTGGAGACCATGATGGACTCAATTTCCAAGCCGGTAGTCCCTTCACCGGCGATACTGAAAATGTAAGTTACATAGGAGGCAATCAAAGTTACAATCCTAACCCGAACTCCTATCACCACCACAATAATAATAATAACGGCGGATGGAGGCCTCGATACCAACACCCGAACTTGTTGTATGGCAATAATAATAATGTGTTGAGGCCCCCGTCCGACTTTGATCAAGAATATCGGGAAAACGGGCTAGGGCAATCACAAGCCATGCCCGGTAATCGGAACGCTCCGCCTCCCGACAATGTACATGGCCAGTCGGTCACATCTTTGTTGAAGGATATATTAACCCATCTTTTCGATAGTGAGGTGTTTTACAGGGATCTTAGCCGCCAAGTAGCCCACTTGAATCGTCAGCAACAGGAGAGGCCACTAGGAACCCTCCCGGCAAACACCGAACAAAACCCGCGGGGCAAAAATAGGGAGTCCGGACAGGCGATAACTCTCCTCAATAGTAGAAGTTCGGACCCGTCGAGTTCCAAATCGGACAACTTGCAGTAAGCCGCCGCATGAGAAAGTCGAGCTACTTCGACTCTAAACGTAGCATCGGTTTGAATTTCTCAAACCCCTTGTTTTTATGTATCATAACCGTTTTTCAACTTATTTTTATTTAGTTTTATTTGTTCTCTCTTTTATGTTATCTCTAGTTTTCTCCCTTTAGTTATTTTTGTTTTTAATTCTATTTCTATTTTTATTTTTGCTTTTATTTTTATTTTTATTTTTCATAAATAAAAAAAAAACAAATCCCACTTTTAATCCAAAGAAAATAATCCATGCGGGGCGTATACTTATTTACGCCCCGTGCATCTGCGTCTCTGACCCATTTGCTCGCAGTAGAAGGCATGTTACGCGAGGCGTTTACCCTTCCACGCCCCGCGTAATGTTCGGCAATTAGTTGCCCCTAGATAAAAGCCACGTGGAGGACACGCGGGACGTGCCCTAGGGCATGCCTCGCGTATCCTTGGAGAGTTGTGAATTACAACTCCCCATGGCAGCCTTTCCCTCTCCCACCTTTCCCATCACTCTCTCCTCTTCCCCAAAAATCTTTCCCACTTCTCCACTCCACCTCTTCTTCTCTCCAATCACATCCCACCTTTTCAAATTCAAATCTCTTCAACCTCCCTCCATAATAAATTTTGTCTTAACTACCCTCTTAATTATAATTTAAAAAAAAACATAAAAACATTAAAAAGAATTAATAAATCATAAAAACATTAAATAAGCAATTAAAACCCATAAAAATTCAAAAAACTCCTTAAAACCGAAAAAACTGTTCATTCCACATGGGGCGTACCTCCATTTACGCCCCGCGTCCTCGCCCCTCTCCCTTCAAATTAGGGTCAGGAGGTGCAATATGTGAGGCGTGCTCTCCCGCGCGCCCCGCGTACTGTACCATTTGCATGTCAAATTATGGGCAGGAGGTGGGATACGCGTGGCGTGGCCCCTTCACGCCTCGCGTACCCCCTGGGAATCCGAATTTTACTTGGATTGCCCACTCCTCCCATATAAATACTTTCCCTTTTCCTTCTTCTTCCTCACAACTCATTCTCACTTCCCACAACCTTCCTACACACTCTCTCAATCCCTCACTCACACCATGGTAAGGTGAAAACAAACTGCCGACATGCGCCCCCCACGGTCCACTCGGGCCCGTACCTCCCGCATCCAAAATCAACAACCACCACCACCTGAACGGGAAGAAACACCACCTCTCACCCGCCAATACCAGGCTCCCTTCCATCTTCTCACCGAAGAGGAAGCCCAAAACTACCAAACACTATCCGCCGCCCATGTGATGGAGCTTCCATACATTGAGCGTAGCGTTCTCGATCGTTACAACGTTGGAGGTGCCTTCGAGGACTGCCTCTGTGCTCTAAATTGGCTCGATCACTATCGGGCACTCCACCACGTCTACTCTTCATTGGTCGTGGAATTCTACACCTCCCTAGAATCCAACAATGTTCCGAGAGCCGCCCTCTTCAACTTTCGCCTTCACAACCAACCTTTCACCATTGACACCCAATGGCTCCGCAATCATTTCACCAAACAAGCGGAGGTGGGCATTGCACATTGGCCCGAGGGTGTCTCCCCTCGTGATTTTTGGACCTCCATCACCGGGTCCGATGATTACGATATCTCCAACCTCCGCCCGGTATGCATCCGTGATCCAATCCTTCAACTTCTCCACCGCTTCATCTCCTTCTACTTCTCGGGGAAGTCTGAGTCCACCAAGGTCAATAAGCATGAGCTTTTGGCCCTCTATTGCTGTGCCAACGGGCTAGCTTATGACTTCTCCTACCTAGTGGTCGTCCAACTTCACCACATGCCTACCCGAAAATGTGGCAAAATCGGGTTGGGCCATCTCATCACCATCTTCGCCACCTCCGCTCTTGGCGAAGCCGCCCTTGATCGCCTTCCAAGTCTTGAGCCCCGACCCTTGGAGAAAAATGCCTTCAAATCCCTTAAGCGCCCTACCTCCGGCCCGGGTGAAACTTCGGGGGCGGCCCACTCAAACGAGGAGGAAGGCTCGGACTCGGACATGGGCCTCAATTTCAGTCCCCCACCCCTCCACGACTTCAACTCCCTTTATACCCGGTTGGATATTTTGGAGGACAACCAACGCCGAGATCGGGCCCATTTCGACTCCCGCTTCGATGCCACCGATGCTCACTTTGACACCTCCGAAGTTCAAAGGCATGAGGATCGGGCCCATCTCGATGCTCGCTTCGATGCCCTCACCAACTCCTTCGCCTCCTACTTCAACATCCACGGAAATCCTCCTCCACCTCAACCATAGTTTTCATTTTTTGTTATGTTTTTCTTTGTTTTGTATTTTCTTTTTTTTCGTGTTTATTTTAATTCATTTCGTTTTAGGTGTGTCCTTTGTTATTTTTGGTATCTTTTTATGTTTTTATTGTACTTCCTTTTCTATTTTAATATACTTATGCTTTCCGTTTACATTTCGTGTTTATTTCTCTCAATTTTTGCGCCATTAATAAACCTTCACGCAGGGCGTACTCCCTTTTACGCCCCGCGTGATCGCCATTTTTATTGTATAATTCACCCAGAAACTCAAACACGCAGGGCGCCCCTAGCCGTACGTCCCGCATATTTGAGTCTCTGGCTAAAAATGGCTAAAAATGCACCTCCTACACGGGGCGCCCTCCTGGGCACGCCTCGTGTAGGACCTGACCTTCAAGGGTCCTATTTTTACTTTAAATTCCATCTTTATTTTTGTTTTTGTTTTTTCTTTTCTTTTGCGATGCCCTTGGAATAGGCGTCATTTTAATAACGCGGAGGGCCGTGCAACCCCGCACTTACCGTTTGTTTTGCACTAACAAAAACAAAAATAAAAAAATTAAATAAACAACAAAATAATTAAACTAATTTATTGATTCTTTAATTTTTCCGACACACTACCCACTCGGAAATCAATTAAAAGTTTCGTTATTTATCCTTAAATGTAAATACATTAATACAAAGGATCGGTTTTAGTAAGAAATTTTAGTCTTAATTCTGAAGCTCTAGAATTTATGCAAAGCCTAGGTTCGTACTAAACAAAAGCATTGAGTCCTAACCCAAAGGTTATCTCTATAATGAAATTTAAAAAGTCAATAAAAACGGGATAGTTGAAAATTTGACGAGAACTTGAACGTACACAATTTAACCCAAAATTTTTTGAGATATTTTTGAGCCTAAAAGAGTTCGTACGAGAACTCTATTTCTTTCATAATTTTTTGAGAGCTTTGACTTCACTCGACTCATAGAGTTTGCACCTAATACCGGGTTAAGTACACTTATTTTGGTTACAATGGCAATAGATGATAAAACGAACCCACTTAGTCTAATTCTTTTTCTAAATTACTTTTCTCGTTTTCATCAACCTCTAGGAAACCCCCTCGAGCCTATTAACCGACTTTTCTTGTTAATACCCTTTTAAACAATTAACCCTTTTTCCTCTTGTTTAAATACCAACAAAATCAATTCGCACCCGAAATAAGCAAAGGCCTTGATAAGTAAGCACCATAAGTTCTCGAGATCGTTTTTGTGTCGCTCTCAAAATAAAAAGAAAAACACAATAAAGAGCAAAAAGGCATTCTCAAGCTCCACCCGAGCAATTTTGAGATTATTTTACGAACCTACTAAGGCCAAAATAAAAACACGGTGCGATCATCAAAATGGTGTTTAAACTCGAGTTTCCAAAAATTAACCACTAAAAAGCCACCCACATTACAACCCCCCCTCCGGGTCCATTTTTAATACTGCATAGACCATAACATAGGAGGAAAAACCCGGATGAAAATGCAAACTGAAAGTGACTTCGAGTAAGTGCAAAGAAGAGTGCGAAAACATCGGCCCACCAAGATTTGAGCGTAAGAGTGAAATCCCTTGTTGAGGTACTATCGGGTTCTCAAAAGATGATCAACCCCCGTTAATATTGCTTGTTAAATTTGATCATGGAGGTTTCAAACAAGTTTTGGTCACTCATTTGTTTGCGTAGGTACTTACCGAAAACTTTGTATAAAACTTTAGCTTCGGAATCACGCACTTGGTAAAACCAACCGACGGTTTGTTTCTTAAGAATCTCAATCCCTTGTCTTTCGATTTCTTTTACTTGAGGACAAGTAACACTTTTAAGTCCGAGGAGGTTTGATAGGGGCGTTTCGTCCCTATCTTTTAGCATGATTTACGGTTTAGTTTTAGATGAAATAAATAAGTTTAATTGCAAAAATAAAGTGTTTTAAATAAAATAACGAAATAAAAATAAATTCTGTACTTTCGGATAATTTTCCTTATTTTTTATTAATTTAGAAAATAAAACGTCAAGCTAACTCGGCTCTCGAGAATTGTATTTCAGGTACGAGCAAGAAGTGAAAATCTACCAAATACGTGGGGCATGGAACACTTAGTCAGAAATAATTGCCTTATCCACAGGTACCATATGGGATCTACTCAGCAATACGCGAGGCGTATCAACAATGACGCGAGGCGTGGAACATGTGTCAGAAATGATAAGCCTAATCCTAAAAGTCAGACGGCATGGTCTCCCTAAGTCAACTACCCTACACGGGACCTACCATCTTACACGCGGGGCGTGTAAGGAAGTTCTTCAATCCAAAAAGCTCAGAGACTCATTTACGCAGGGCGTGCCTCAGTTACGCGGTGCGTAAATGACCCAATTCAAGCAATAAAATCTCAGAAACTCAAACACGCGAGGCGCATCCCAGTCTACGTGAGGCGTGATTGAGACAACAAGATCTGGAATTGGTCCAGATACAGGAGATTTCTGACGAAATGGGCAAACACGCGGGGCGTACTCCACCATACGCGAGGCGTATCATGGGAAATCTGTAGAAAATCATGTTCCTCCATGCTTGTATCTTATGAATTTATAATTTTACCCTAGCTTGATGTGTATAAATAGGAGTGACTAGCACTCATTTAGAGGGATATCTCTTTTATCTTACATCTTGCACACCTTAGACTTTGTATACACTCTTTTAATATAGTGTGAGATTTAGTTTATATAGCAATTCTCTTCCACCTTGAGGGCTTGTTCGTTGATCCCGGCATTCCATCAAAGTTCCGTTCCATCTCCACTCACCAAGCTCGAAAGCTCCACCTCCAAGTCCTAAGAGACGACCTTGAGTTCGGTTAGCTAGTTCCGAGGGTGGATTCTTCCCTTTTCACTTGCTAATTAGCTTGTACTCTTCCTATGTACTAGGCTTGGTTGTATTTCACATTTACGCTCTCCATATTTATAATTTATGATTCATAGTCTCTTTCTCTATATTTGTGTTGATGTTTGCTACTTGTTTTGATACTCGTAATTGATTATTGTGTAGGAGAACGCGATTCCCGACGCCATTCGGGCTATCTTTAGGGATTCATATAGGTGTTGCCTTACCGGAAGTGACGCTCCGGAAACCGTAGGAATTGACAAACCACGAAACTTACGGGCCCTAATTTCTGGTCCCAAGCATTAGACACGCCTTGACTAGGAACCACGTAGTCTAAGTACTTCACGGATCGGTTACACTACATGTAGTCGTCATTGCAAGAGTGAAACATTAACCGTTTATATATTGAAAGTCATTATTTGTCACATTTATAACTTATCGCCATCCATATCACTTCGTAAGAGTTTTGTTATATAAACTTGTCTCACCCGTAGTTAGGAATAGTTTGTAGTTGTTCCCCGAATCAACTCAAAGTATTCACCGCTTAGATAAGGTATAAAATCGAGTCGTCTAATACTTGTAGTTATAAATCCCGTGGATTCGATACCCGGTCTTAACCGGATTATTACTTGATACGATGGGGTACACTTGCCCCTAAGTAGTGGCGTCTAGTGGAGATAGAGCAGTTAGAAAGATCACATCCATAGTCATAACGCACTCATTATAGTACACATTTCGTCGTCGTTAAATACTAGCCGCGCCCCATCACAGATCGCCTTGCCCAAAGAGTCATTTGATGATGTGTTGAAGCCTCAATACTATCTGCATTAGCAAATCTCTAATCCAAATTTTTCAAGAGAATCCCAAAGAGATAATTTCAAGATGATTCCTGCAGTAAATTTGATGGTCATGATTTTAAGTAAATTTTCTCATTTAAAAAAAATGTAAGTAATTATCTATTATTATTATTATTAATAAAAAAGAAGAAAAGTGACATGTGTGATAGTTGTGTTAAATTATTATTAACAAAAATGAAGAAAAGTGACCTGTGTCATGGATGTGTCAAATTACTATTAAAAAGAAAGAGCATATGATGAAGAGATGCAAAGTTACCATACTTGAAATATAGAAATGAATGTTGTTTTTACCTAAAGGAGAAATAAAGGAATAAAAGAAAGGGAGGAATGGGAGAGACTACAAAGTTTATGAATGGAAATGAAGGGTGCATATCTCATTCTTTAAATTGCTAGGTAAGTAAACTATGAACTTCTATATATATATATATATATATCAAAGGAATTTTTTTTATAAACTTAATTATTTAATTGAATTCTACATTTTACAATACCATTGTTAAATGGGTGTTGAATGAACTAATCTCTTAATTATGTTTCGAAATACGAAATACCAACTATATATGTATATATATATATTATTACCATGGTTAATTGAGGTAATATTAATATTTTTTTTATATAAGGTTCTAGTTAGACAGTTTCATATTAAAATATATGTTCAATTAGAGGTTTCGATTATGGTCACGGAAAGAATTTAATAGACGATCAATTAGAGGTTTCGGTTACGGAAAAGATTTGACGCTATTTAATTATTAAATTATTACCATTTAAATTTGTATATATTGAAAAATAATGATAATGATAATAATATAAAGGAATTGAAAGTAAGATCTGTACGGATAGACTCCTAACGGTGTCACGAGTCTAACTGAACCTTCAGTCAGAATTAATGATATCAGTTTAGTGTTACAGTTTACAATTTCGGTGACGAACATAAATATTCTGATAAAAATGTTGGTTTAAAATTTAATATTATATAATAATTAAGTGATGTTAAATTATCGAATTAAAATAAGTTATAAATTAGAAGGACTGATATCGATATTTGCCAGTTAGAGTCGGTGTAAAGTAGAATATAAAATTTGTACGAATAAACTTATGATAATATAACGAGTCTAACGGTATATTCGGTCTAAAATAATAATATCGGTTTAGTATTATACGTAACTATTCCAGTAATAAATAACTATTCCGGTGGCCGATAAAATTAAGTCTCATAAAAATATTCGGTTTAAAATTTAGTTTAAATTATTTATATCATATTTAAGTGATTTTGAATATTTTTGGTTTTAATTGTCTATTAAAATATTTGAATACTCTCGATTTTGATTGGAGAATAATTATTTGAAGAATGATTATTTATGATTGTGATACTTTAAAAATTGGATCGAGCAAATGATTTCGATGATTTTATGCGAATTGTGTTTGGACTGAGAAAGCTGATTCAGTTGTTGTTAATATTTATGTGATTTGGATCAAAATCCAAATATGAATTTTTATGTTGTGATATTTTGAAAGATAGATAAAACGGTTTTGTCCATCTAGGATTGCCTGGGGTAGGGGTTGTAATTGTAAGACCATAACTAAGGGCGGTATGGCCAGAGTGCACGGCTGGTAGTCCTAACGTTAGGCAAGGCGAGATATGAATGAGATATCTCGATTATTGATATTGTTGATATTGTTGATGATATGAGAAACTACACGGGTGGAATTCGAGGATGGACACACACACAATTTGTATTACGTTTTGAAAAGGCTTGATGATTTGAAATATAATGTTTACGTTTGTTTGATTCCGAGTTGGTTTGATAAAACGTTTATTTGATTACGAGTTCGTTTTGATAAAACGTTATTCGATTCGATTCGTTTTGATAAAAATCATTTATATATAAAATTATGTAGTAATAAAATGAAATATACAGTTAATCATTAACGTGTCAATAAGTTAAAACGAGTTAATAAATTAAGAAAACTACCTAAAATATATATAGGTAGAATTACGTGGCTTTGATTTCCGGTATAAATATTAAAAGACGTTCGGAATACGTAGGAAGCTTGATAGAATTATCAAGTCTAAGCCAAATAATTAATTAAATTTTAGGTAGTCCAAATAAATTTTTGATCTATTAGAAAATAAGTTCGGCTTTCAGGCTGTTAGACATTCGTTATCCTATTTTTTGTTCATACCCAATACCGTTTAGGGTCGGGTGTGACATTTTGGTATCAGAGCATACAGTAAAACATCGATAAATGCATATCCTTGGGACCAGAATAAAATATTCATTAAGCGAGATTATTTATTTATCGATAAATGAATAAATTATTCATTTATTGATAAATTAATATTTATTATTTTATATATAATTTTTTATTGTAAAATGCATACATTGTATGTGGTAAGAAAAATCAAAAGACATCAATTAAAGTATTACTTGAATCTAGAGACGTTTAATTTTTTCTGGTGAAACTTAATGCATTTAAAACTAAGTTCATGTACATAGCAAATGAAAAGGTTTAGTATTTAGCTATAAAATGTAGAAGATATATTCCAAGTACACATTCTTTTCTCCTCCAATGGATTCTCATCGTTTGAAAGAAGTAAAGATGTCACACCCGACCCCAAACAGCATCGGGCATGAAAAGGAAAATAGGATAACGAACGCCTAACAGCTTGAAAGCCGAACCGATTTTCGAATAAATAAAGATTCATTTGGACTACCTAAAATTTTATTAATTATTTGGCTTGGACTTGATAATTCTATCAAGCATCCTACGTATCCCGAACTTCTTTTAATATTTAAACCGGAAATCAAAGCCACGTAGTTCTACCTATTTTAGGTAGTTCTCTTAACTTACGAACTCATTTTAACTTATTGACACGTTGATTGATTCGCTAATAACGTAATTGTATATTTCACTTTATTTCTATATAATTTAATATATATAAATCACTTTATCAAAATGAATCAAATCGAACAATATTTTATCAAAACGAATCAAATCGAATAATGTTTTATCAAAACGAATCAAATCGAACAACGTTTTATCAAAACGAATCAAATCGAACAACATTTTATCAGACTATATCAAATCGAATAAACCGCTTTAACAAACCAACTAATAATCAAATAAATCGCTTACAAACCAACTCGTAATCAATCAAACGTAAAACAATATAATTCAAATCATCAAGCATTTCCAAAACGTAATATAAAATTTGTGTGTCCATCCTCGAATTCCACCCGTGTAGCTTATCATAACATCAATCATATCAATAATCGAGATATCTCATTCATATCTCGCCTTGCCTAACGTTAGGACTACCAGCCGTGCACTCTGGCCATACCGCCCTTAGGTATGGTCTTACAATTATAACTCCTACCCCGGACAATCCTAGATGGACAAAACCATTTTTCTATCTTTCAAAATATCGCAACATAAAAATCATATTGGATTTCAATCCAAATCTCATAAATGTTAACAACAACCGAAATAGTTTCATCAATCCAAAGACAATTCACATAAGATTGTCAAATTCATTTCTTTCGGCCAAATTTACGAAATACCATGATAATAAATAATTATTCTTTAAATAATCAAAATCAAAAGTGTACGAATATTTTAAACAATATGTTTTAAATAATTTAATAAAACATATTCAAAACCACTTAAATAGTTTAAGACTAAAACGTTTTTTTTATTTGTCATACGTATAACATTAAACCGATATAATTAATTTAGACCGAGTACACCGTTAGACTCGTTATATTGTCATAAGTTTTTTGAACCAGTTTTAAATTCAATTTCTTGTACTAATTTTATATTCAACTTTATACCGACTCTACTGGATAAATATCAGTATTAGTCCTTCTATTTTTAAGGTATTTTAATTCGATAAATTAACGTCACTTAATTATTATATAAAATTAAATTTTAAACCGAACGTTTCTATTAGACTATTTATGTTCGTTACTGAAATTGTAATCTGCAATACTAAACTTGTATCGTTAATTATGACTGAAGGTTCAGTTAGACTTGTGACACTGCTAGAAGTTTATCCGTATAGATTTTTATGTTCGAAGTATTGTACTAACCTTTATATTACGACTCTGATTGGCAAATATCGGTATGAGTCCATTTTTTTAATTTATAACTCATTTGAACTCTAACAATTAAAATGCTTAACATATTTATTATAGAATTTAAAATAATTAAAATATTCTTATTGGATTATTTTTTTATCGCTGAGATATTAATTCTAAACCGACTTAATTATTTTGGACCAATTATACTTTTAAACTCGTTACACGGCTAAAAGTCTTAATACAGAATTTCACTTCAATAAATCTAAAGGATAATTAGCCTAAAATTTATATTCTATTAGTAATTCATAGACGTTAAACCGCTAATCGTAAATCTATTAAAACTTAAAATCATACCTATAATATTTTAAAATAATTTAGGTATAAAATTTCGTTACCGAAATGTCGTCGTTGGTCACCAAAAATTCGTCGGTGTGATCCATTGATAGTCGTTGATTCACACCGCTGTCAGAAGTTTGGTTCCGTATACTATTTCTTCATGGTTCGATTGAATCGAGAAAAACACAATTTATTTATCTCCTCTCCAAACTTTCTTTAAATATTAAGACCAATATAATAATTAATTATATTTTTATTTTATTTTTTTCTTTTAATAATTCACTCACCCCAATATTCTCCTTAATCTAAATGATAGATAAATGATATCTCTCTCCCCATTCATATGGAGCTTATATAAGAATTTTATAAGGAATAAAACTTTATTCATCAAATTATATATGTCATATGTCAATCTTTAACAATTTGATAAACCATGTGTTAATAAGAATATCATGATGCTAGACACATGGTTTACATGTGTCATAAATTTATAACTTATTATATTAAGAGTTTTAGTTATTTTTATACATGTGTCAAAAAAATGTTTATATAAGATAGAATTTATAATATATTATAATTATATTAAGATTGCACTCATTCTTATAAACTAGGTGCATCACGAAATTAGTATTATTTTTTTATTATTATTTTAACTTAACCTATAATTTTTAATTTTTAATAAAAGGTCACTAATTAATTATAAAATTTTTTCCCAATTCCTCAATTTGCACATAAAAATAATTTAAACAAACTTCAATCATATACTTGTAACATTCACTTGGTTGATTAATAAATCAAAAAATAATACGATATTGATAATACGATAAAAATACCGTATAAAGATTAAATTTTGGACACGGATGTTACAAAAGAAATCAACTTTAACTGACAAAATGAGGAGTGTAATTTGTGAGCATAACTTATTCTCGGGATTCAGAACTTATTTAGTTTCAGGCATTTTTGTTCCTCGGGATGCAGAACTTATTCTCCGTATCCCTTTATCTAATCGGGTCGATCATGATGTGTGGTACTGGAAGGATGATCGACGGGGCAACTATACAGTTAAAGGTGGGTACCGAAAGCTTATGTCTGAATTTGGAACAAATTGGTTCATTGATTCTCCAGTATGGAATAGAATTTGGAATCTTAAAGTGCCTCCTAAGGTTAAAAACCTTCTTTGGCGAGTTCTTGCTAACTGTTTCCCCTCTAAAATTGTGCTGAAAGCTCGGAAGGTATCAATCTCAGATTTATGTGAGCTTTGTCATGGGGCGGTGGAAGATTCTTATCATATTTTTCTGAAATGTACTATGGCTCGAGCTATTTGGACTCTTTCACCTATTGGGGATGTAGGAACTCAATTTCATAATATTTTGGATTATTGGGGCTGGATCTTCTCTAAATCGGTGGAGCTTGTTGAGCTTGTAGCAGTTTTATGGTGGATTATTTGGGGTTATAGAAACGACATTGTGTGGAATCGGAAGGATTCACAAGCCTCGTTCTGCTACCATTCGACCGGTTTCTTTCTGCAGGCCTGGAAGAGAGCGCAGATTTCGGCTTCTCATTCAAGCAGTCCGGCTGTGCCGAGCCCGACGGTGTGGCAGCGTCCTCCTGCAGGTTTTCTAAAATTGAATGTGGATGGTGCTTCGTTTGCGGACGAGAATGTGGCTGGGTTTGGGTGTATCGTTCGGGACGAGTTGGACCGGTTTGTTGCAACTAAAAATGGTACATTGCAGAATTATCAAGATGCATCGTTCATTGAAGCGTTATCGGTCCGTGAAGCTCTCAGTTGGATCAAAGACCGCGGATGGAAGGATGTAATCATTGAATCAGATTCTTTGATCGTGGTACAGTCTATGGTCCGCCCGTTAGAGGTTTCATCTCCTTTTAACGCCTTAGCCAATGATTGTCAATTTTTATTGAACGAATTTTCTAACTGCTCTATTCGATTTGTCTGTCGTTTCGCAAATTCTGTTGCTCATTTGTTAGCAAGAAGTAGTATTTTACCTTTACATCAGGGTGAGTGGTTTTCTGTACCTCCTGATTTTATTTGTAATATGCTTCTTCTTGATTCTTAATATATGCTTCTTTGGTTGTCAAAAAAAAAAGAGCATCCAACTATTAGCCAATAATTATTAATTTATATTTTCGTTGGGCCTTTAAGGATTTAAATATTTTTATTACTTAATGCATTTAGCGAGGTTATTACGTTAGTCCATTGGCCCAAGTCGGGACCGAAAAAATTTATTATATAAACGAGGTTATTATTTTATCAAACATTCATTTATCGAGGTTTAACTGTAGGTTATAATTTCTTCGGACCTAAATGTATAGTAATTGAGGAAAATGGATATAGTTGGTGATAGTTAAAAAAAATAAATTTCGAGGATTATATTAGTTAATCAGGCTTATCAAAGTAAAGTATTGATATATGGAGATGTGTGTTTCATAGTTAAGATTCATGCATTACGTATAAAAGTTTAAATGCTTAATATACTTAATACGTGTTTATTATTTAGATGAGTTCGAGACAACCAAGTGGTCAATCGTGTGGAAATGAAGAAATCAAATTTAAAAAGTTTAAAGATGGTTTAGGTAAAAATGTCTAGAGAATTGACGTGGTCGGTGAAGGATCATCTCAATTGCAAGGAGGTAAAAAACAATGTCAATTTTCTGATATTATTAATCAAGTCTCAAGTAATAGGGTTCGAAAGTGTGTTCAATGTGGGAAATATCATTCAGGTATATGCAGAAAGAAAACTATGATATGTTATAAATGTGGAGGTACAGGTCATCTAAGGAATGTATGTCCAACAGATAAATTGATTGGATCTAAAAGGAGAATTATCTGTTATAGATGTGGTGAGGAAGGACATGTGAAAATAAATTGTCCTAAATTGAACAATTCTGGGAATGGTAAGGAACTACAGAAAAGTAGAGGATATAACAGAAACATGGTTAGAAAGGGTAATATGTCACAAGAAGCTAAAGATCAAAGCGATGTTGTGACGCTAACTGAAGCTAATGTGGTTTGATGGTTGTAAATACTATTTGGGGCAATGCATTTAGAAGGATGTGAATTTCGAGGACGAAATTTTTTAAGGTGGGAAGAATTGTCACGTCCGTATCCAAAAGTTTTAATTTTTGTACCCCGATATAAGTTATAATATATATATATATCTTTTGAAGTGTTAAATATTTAATGAATTTAAGTATAATATTAGGTTCAATTTAATGTTTTTAGGTGTAAAGTAAGAGTTTTGGGTAAGTTTTATATATATTTATAAATTTAAAGACCAAAATCAATATTTTATCAATTAGCAAACTACATATACGTAAGTATACAAATTTGTAATTAAAATAATAATAATAAAAAAGAGAGAAGTTTATTATGGTGAATAAGTCCACTTAGTATTTATGTAATTAAATCAAAAAAATTGAGAAGTGTTTAGATTGGAAAATAATAATAATAATAATACATAATATTTGATGGTCATGATTTTAAGTAAATTTTCTCATTTAAAAAAAATGTAAGTAATTATCTATTATTATTATTAATAATAAAAAAAGAAGAAAAGTGACATTTGTGATAGATGTGTCAAATTATTATTAACAAAAATGAAGAAAAGTTACATGTGTCATGGATGTGTCAAATTACTATTAAAAAGAAAGAGCATATGATGAAGAGATGGAAAGTTATCATACTTGAAATATAGAAATGAATGTTGTTTTTACCTAAGAGAAATAAAAGAATAAAAGAAAGGGAGGAAGGAGAGAGACTACAAAGTTTATGAATGGAAATGAAGGGTGCATATCTCATTCTTTAAATTGCTAGGTAAGTAAACTATGAACTTATTTATATATATATATATATATATATATATATATATATATATCAAAGGGAATTTTTTTTATAAACTTAATTATTTAATTGAATTCTACATTTTACAATACCATTGTTAAATGGGTGTTGAATGAACTAATCTCTTAATTATGTTTCGAAATACGAAATACCAATAATATATGTATATATATATATATTATTAACATGGTTAATTGAGGTAATATTAATATTTTTTTTATATAAGGTTCTAGTTAGACAGTTTCATATTAAAATATATGTTCAATTAGAGGTTTCGATATGGTCACGGAAAGAATTTAATAGACGATCAATTAGAGGTTTCGGTTACGGAAAAGATTTGACGCTATTTAATTATTAAATTATTACCATTTAAATTTGTATATATTGAAAAATAATGATAATAATAATAATATAAAGGAATTGAAAGTAAGATCTGTACGGATAGACTCCTAACGGTGTCACGAGTCTAACTGAACCTTCGGTCAGAATTAACGATATCAGTTTAGTGTTACAGTTTACAATTTCGGTGACGAACATAAATATTCTGATAAAAATGTTGGTTTAAAATTTAATATTATATAATAATTAAGTGATGTTAAATTATCGAATTAAAATAAGTTATAAATTAGAATGACTGATATCGATATTTGCTAGTTAGAGTCGGTGTAAAGTAGAATATAAAATTTGCATAAGAATTTGAATATAAAATTTGTACGAATAGACTTATGATAATATAACGAGTCTAACGGTATATTCGGTCTAAAATAATGACACCGGTTTAGTATTATACGTAACTATTCCAGTAATAAATAACTATTCCGGCGGCCGATAAAATTAAGTCTCATAAAAATATTCAGTTTAAAATTTAGTTTAAATTATTTATATCATATTTAAGTGATTTTGAATATTTTTGGTTTTAATTGTTTATTAAAATATTTGAATACTCTCGATTTTGATTGAAGAATAATTATTTGAAGAATGATTATTTATGATTGTGATACTTTAAAAATTGGATCGAGCAAATGATTTCCATGATTTTATGCGAATTGTTTTTGGACTGAGAAAGCTGATTTAGTTGTTGTTAATATTTATGTGATTTGGATCGAAATCCAAATATGAATTTTTATCTTGTGATATTTTGAAAGATAGATAAAACGGTTTTGTCCATCTAGGATTGCCCGGGGAATGGGTTGTAATTGTAAAACCATACCTAAGGACGGTATGGCCAGAGTGCACGGCTGGTAGTCCTAACGTTAGGCAAGGCGAGATATGAATGAGATATCTCGATTATTGATATTGTTGATATTGTTGATGATATGAGAAACTACACGGGTGGAATTCGAGGATGGACATACACACAAAATTTGTATTACGTTTTGAAAATACTTGATGATTTGAAATATAATGTTTACGTTTGTTTGATTCCGAGTTGGTTTGATAAAACGTTTATTTGATTACGAGTTCGTTTTGATAAAACGTTATTCGATTCGATTCGTTTTGATAAAATCATTTATATATAAAATTATATAGTAATAAAAGGAAATATACAGTTAAATCATTAACGTGTCAATAAGTTAAAACGAGTTAATAAATTAAGAAAACTACCTAAAATAGGTCGAACTACGTGGCTTTGATTCCCGGTATAAATATTAAAAGACGTTCGGGATACGTAGGAAGCTTGATAGAATTATCAAGTCCAAGCCAAATAATTAATTAAATTTTAGGTAGTCCAAATAAATTTTGATCTATTAGAAAATAAGTTCGGCTTTCAGGCTGTTAGACATTCGTTATCCTATTTTTCGTTCATACCCGATACTGTTTAGGGTCGGATATGACAGTAACATTCTTGAAAGGAAAGAATTTGAATAGAATAAGTAGAATGAATTCATAAATGGTACCTCCTCCCTTTAGAAAGAATGAGTTCATACCCGATCCTTTTAATATTTTCCTTCCATTTATATTTATTAGATTTAAAAATATATTTTATGTTAAATGGGTAGGCGTCATGTCATTTAAATACATTAACTTAAATACTCATTGTTTAATTTTGCAACAAGTGTTTTTAAACTTCACAATTATATGCCACGTTCTTTTTTTTTTGTTTATTATTATTTATTATAAACTATTTTTAAAATGATAAACAAGTCATATCCACATACCATATTTAATATAATAGTATAAAATTTTATACACAACTCGTATACTTGGTGATATTAAAATATTCATTTTGATCCTTTTAATTTATAACTGTTATAAAACTTACCCAAAACTTTTAATTTACACATAAAAATATCAAATTAAACATAATAATATAATTATATATGACATAATCTTAATTTATACAAAATACTTTAAAAATTATTTTTGGACACGAACGTGACATCTGATACTCTTAGGAGAGCTCGAGCTTAACCCTTGAGTCTCTTGTTTTCTTGTTCTTTTGTTCTTGGGTTGTAGCACCCTTCCTCCTTATAAAAAAATATAAAAAAAAAATGTAGATTAATTATACCAAAAACTCACAAATTTTATACTAAAAAAAATTAGTGATAAAAAGAAATGTATAATGGATGAAAAGTATCAAAACGGTCGTTTAGATCTATAAAAAAAATAAGGTGTAAAAATACTAGAAATAATAATTTGCAGCACTCAAGCATAATATGATATGAAAAGTTTAAAATAATAGTTAATTAGGACTAAGAATAACTTTTATTTTTTCCTAACACTCTGTTATAAATACCACCTGGACTAAAAGACTATACCATACAGACTTCTCTAGCTATATGTTGAAATTTTTAATCAATACATGAGTTTGTTAGAATTTGAATATTAAACCATTTAGTTGATTAAAAGATTTTGTTACCATATCAAGATATGGTTTGGCCCAAAATTTTAAGTTGATAATTAAAATCAAATCATAATTTTTATTATAATTTCTGACATATTCCTACATGTGAATGCTCCTGGAGTTTATGTCGGTACAGTACAGATAAAAAATTAAGACAGAGTTAAAGTTATAAGAAGCAAATTCTAACTTTTAATATCATCAGTGTTTGTTGATTTAGCATTTAATTATTTTATATTTTCTGTATTTTTAGTATATTATCATACATTAGTTAGTATAACTTTTTATATAAATATACTAATATATTACACTTTAACAATGGCTTTGAGGTTCACTTTTTATTATTGTTATAAAAAAAATGAATTTAATTAACAGAAATTCATAATAAAAATGATAAGAGAGAAACATGTAACCATTTTAACAATGCTTGAGTGTTCATATTTGTTGAAACACCTTTCCACATGATTTTGATTTGACAAAATTATTTAAGTTAATCCCATGATTAAGACAATTAAATTTAAGTGCTTTGATTTAATTGTACTAATGTGTTTGTTCAATATTGAGTATAATTATAAATGAGAACAGAAATAAAAAGTAAGACGGGACGAAGTCAGCATGAGCTACAGAAGCTGAGTAGAACACAACTCAGCATAATAAAAGAAAAGTCTTCTTGAGAACAAACGCTTGAAGACGAAGCTGGCCGAAGAAGCTGAGTAGAACATGACTCAGCCTCACCAAAGACAAAGATCGAAGGCAACGTCTATTAAAGTCAAGCTGAGTGTTCATCAGGACAACGTCAATGATCCGTTAACTAAAAGACAAAAACCGATAAGGATCTGTGCCAATTCAGAAGCTTTGGAATTACGCAAGGAGACCGTTTCGAGACGCATGGGTCAACTGGTATTTGGCTAAAAGACAAAACTGGCGCTAGAAGACGAACCTGGCGAAAGAAGACAAGCCTGACGCCTGCTAAAATCAGACGACAGGATTGGCCTGCAAAACTGTATGCTGACCAGTGAATGACGCAAGAAGACCGTTTGAATTCAACAGATACATCCGAATTCAAATGATTGAGGCATCAGATTTCACTATAAAATGACAAGTTCATCACTTGGATCCTTTGCCGAAGTACAAAAAGAAAAGCATACATACAAGCACATACAAACAAGAAAAAGCAAATTCTTACACCCAAATCCTATCTCTGTGTAAAAGTCTAGATTGAATTTGTATTCATCTAAAGTGTTCTTCATCTAGAAAGAACAAATTTGTATCAATTGTAAAGATTGAGAGAGTGGTGCTAAGTACTCGGTTTTAGTACTCAACTGTTCATAAAGAATGACAAGAACAGTAAAAGGCCATTCAGAAGAAGTGATAAGCACAAAGCTGAGCCCAGCGATAGCAGATACAAAAAGGACAGCTCGAAGCCTGTCACATGCTTTGAATGCCATCAAACTGGGCATATTAAATCAAGTTGTCCCACTCTAAAGAAAGAAAAGAAAGGCAGCAGAAAAGCAATGGTGGCAACATGGAGTGACAGTGATGAGTCAACCTCATCAGAAGCTGATGACACGGAGTCAGCAAACATATGTTTTATGGCTGATGAATCTGCTGACCAATGCCAATCTGAGCAAGCTGACCTCTCAGATGGTTCTGATCAAGAGGAACACTCCAATGAGTTTAAAATGCAGGTGAGCCTGAGGTGCGCGAAGAAGTCAAAGCTTTGCTATATTGGCAGTGCATGCTCGAGGCATATGACTGGTGATGAAACTCAGTTCATCACACTTGAGCATAAAAGAGGTGGAAGTGTAAGCTTCGGAGACAACAAAAAGGGTAAGATAGTAGGATCAGGTACTATCGGAGGTAACCCTACTATTGAGTCAGTCTCCTTAGTCAGGGGTCTCAAATATAACTTATTGAGCGTGGCTCAGCTGTGTAACAGCGGTAGAAAGGTTGTATTTGATGCCACTGAGTGTCGAATACTAGAGGGAAAAACAAATGAATTAATTGTAACTGCCCCTCGTGTTGATAATGTGTTCATGTTGAGTTTAGAAAAGAATTTTTCAAAAAATATATGCTTAGTATCAAAGGAAGATAACTCCTGGCTATGGCATAGGAGACTTGGTCATGTAAGCATGGACCTCCTTGCCAAATTAGCAAGAAAGCAATTAGTTGAAGGTTTGCCCAAACTTAGATTTGAGAAAGATCAATTATGTAATGCTTGTCAGCAAGGTAAACAAACCAAAAAGTCTTTTCAAAGTAAAAATATTGTCTCAACCAAGCGTCCATTGGAATTACTACATTTGGATCTTTCTGGACCTGTCCAACCACTCAGCTTGGGCGGTAAGAGATTTTCCTTAGTAATTGTAGATGATTTCTCTCGGTACACTTGGGTCATCTTGCTGAGTAGCAAGGATGAAGCTTTTGAGATGTTCTCAACACTGATCAGAAAACTTGAAAATGACAAAGATTTAAAATTAGCTCACATCCGTAGTGATAATGGCGGCGAATTCAAAAACCAACAGTTTGATGAATTCTGTGCAGTCAACGGCATTGACCACAATTTTTCTGCTCCTAGAACTCCTCAACAAAATGGGGTAGTTGAGAGGAAGAACAGAACGTTAGTTGAAATAGCTAGGACAATGCTGAGTGAGAATAGGCTTCCAAAGTATTTCTGGGGTGAAGCTGCCAACACAGCGTGCTATATACTCAATAGGGCTTTAGTTAGACCTATTCTTAAGAAAACTGTTGAAACACCTTTCCACAAGATTTTGATTTGACAAAATCATCCATGATTAAGAGACAATTAAATTTAAGTGCTTTATTTTAATTGTACTAATCCGTTTGTTCAATGTTGAGTATAAATATAAATAAAGATAAATATAAAAAGTAAGACAGGAAGCAGTCAGCATGAGATGAACAGAACAAGCTAAGTAGAATGAAGGTCAGCATAGAAGCCTAAAGTATCAAGCTGAGTGAAATCAACATTAGCATCAAAAGACTAAGACATAAAAGTCCAACAAAGAAAAGCAAAATGAAACTCAGCATAAGAAACCGCAACAACAACTGTCTTACGAAGCTGAGCTGACTAAAAATATACTCAGCCTAGAAATTGTCAAAGACAAATGATTTACGCAGTAGAAGCTGAGTGATTCTTCAGGACAGCATGAAAAAGTCGTTTGCTAAAAGACAATGATTACCGCCCCTTTGTACCAATAATTGAATCCTTGGAAATACGCAGAAGACACATTCCAAGATGTATGGGTCAATGGATTATTGGTAAAGGACAACTGGCACAAAAAGACAAGCCAGACGCAAGAAGACAAACCTGGCGTCTGAAGGAAAGCAGAGGAAGGGAATGGCCAGAACAGTCTGAAGCTGACCAGAATCTGTCCCCTAAAAGAGCCGTTTTAACATCAACGGCTAAATCATTTCAAAATGATCCATCACAGATTTTCCCTATATAAGGACAATCAAACTTCTTGGATCATTGCCGATTTACAAAAAGAAAAGTACAAGTGAGAAAAGATACAAAAACACTTAGATACAAAAAGAGTTCTTACACCCATCTTCCATTCTTTGTGTAAATGCTAGAGTGATTACTTGTAATCTTCTAAAGTGTTCTTTATTTGAAAAGGAACAAGTGTTTATCAATTGTAACATTGAGAGTGTTGTGCTGAGTGTTTGGTTGTAAACATTCAGTGGTAGAGAAATCTAGGTGCAGGGTTGTAGCACTTAGTAGGAGTTGAGTAGACGAATAGAGGAAGGTACTTTTGCATATTCAACTGCCTTGTAATCGGTTTGTGCTCTACCTTTAAAGAGCTCAGTATTGGATTCTAAAAGCCCGGAGGACTCTGGGGACTGGACGTAGGCGGAGAGGCCGAACTAGGATAAGTGATACTGAGTAACCTCTAAACTCTCTCTCAATATATATATTTGCATGTGTTGTGTGTGAAGTTTACTCAGCATATAAAATTGTTTAAAGTTGACTCTTAGTAATCTCAAGTGCTGAGTTAGAAACTGACCTCCAAGAGTGTCAATATCTAACTTACTAATAAAACAGCCTTAGTCAATATCTGGCCAAAGCTGTCTTGTAACATATTTGGCCAAGCTGACCAAAAGTTGAGTTGACAAACTCACCAAATAACTAAGTCAGCATATTAACTAAACGAAAAAAATTATATTAGTTCCTAACCCCCCCCCCTTGGAACTAATCACACGGGACCAACAAGTGGTATCAGAGCCTAAGCTCACTATTCAAAGATATAACTATCTTGAGTGGATCCCCATAAATGGCTGAGAACATCACTCGTTTCCTTCCAGGGAACCAAACAACACAGATACTCCCTGAGGGATTATCAATCAATAGACCTCCCCTATTCTTTGGATCTAATTATACATTCTGAAAGAATAGGATGAAAAACTTTATTCAAGCCACAAACATGAGTGCATGGCTTGCAATTGTTCAAGGTCCACATGTGCCATATAAAACTGTTAACAATGAGAAAATTATTAAGAGCGAAGCTGAGTGGACAGAGGATGACCTTAGAAAATTACAAAATAATGCTTCGGCTATAAATATGCTTCACTGTGCTTTAGATGCTGCAGAATACAATAAGATCTCAGGTTGTGAGTCAGCACAGGAGATTTGGAAAAAGCTTGAAGTGACCTATGAAGGCACCAGTAAAGTCAAGGAGTCAAAAGTCAATCAGCATATGAGACTCTACGAGCTGTTCGAGATGAATGAGAACGAAGACATCTCTGAAATGAACTCAAGATTCACAAATATTATAAATGAGCTTAAAAGATTTGGAAAGAACTTCTCTGAAGAAGAACAAGTAAAGAAGATCTTGAGAAGTTTACCTAAGAGTTGACAAGCAAAGAAAACAGCTGTAGAAGAAGCTCAGGACTTGACTACTTACAAATATGATGAGCTGATCGGATCCCTGCTGACCCACGAGATCTCTATGAAAAGCTTTGAGGCAAAAGAAAAATCTGAAGGTAAGAAACAGAAATCTCTAGTGATGAAAGCTGACTCCACAAAAGCTGAGTCTACTGATGATGAGGAAATGGCTATGTTTACTAGAAAGATGAAGAAGCTGTTTAGAAGAAATGACAAAAACAGCAAACGGCCATACAAGAGAGGTGAGAGGTACAAAGCTGAGTCTAGTGACAAATATAAGAAGGACAGCTCCAAGTCCGTCACATGTTTTGAGTGCCACCAAACTGGGTACATCAAGTCAAGTTGCCCAAACCTAAAAAGAGATAAGAAGGGAAATAAGAAGGCAATGGTAGCAATATGGAGTGACAGTGACGAGTCAACATCATCCGAAGCTGATGCAAATGAAACGGAAAACATATGCTTCATGGCCGATGATGCTGAACACTCTCAATCTGAGCAAGCTGACCTCTCTGACGAAACTGACCAGGAGAAACACAACAATGAGGTAACATCCCTACTTTTGCTTAGAAATGAGATGGTAAATGCCTTGAGTGATTTATACACACTAACTAAAAAGTGCAACAAGAAAATCAAATCACTCAGCAGGCGGTGTGACGAGATTGAAGAGGTCAAGCTGAGTGACCTCCGATATCTTCTCCAGGACAACTCAGATTTACATACCAACATGCAAATAATGCATAAGCTTGTCACAGAGGTTCAATTTGAGTCAAAGAAACTTAGAAAGGATGTCACAATCTTACAGAGTCAAATAAAAGGCTCAAAAAGAAATAAACCCCATGCTGAGTACGCAAGTACTAGTCAGCATATGCAGTTCACCCATTGTGAATGTTGTGGAAAAAGGGGGCACACAAAAGAGGTGTGTTGGTTCAACAAGCGGATTGTCCAATGTGACTTCTGCGGAAGAAAAGGACATACCACTAAGGTATGTTGGCATGCTCAACATAACAATGCTGACCACACTCAGCATCACCCTCAAAGGGTAGTTTATTGCGACTTCTGTGGTAAAAATGGCCACACTATAAAAGTATGTCGTCACAAACTAAAATATGATTTTGCACCTGTTTATACTAACAAGAAAGGACCCAAAAAGAATTGGGTACCTAAAGATGAATAGTTTAAAATGCAGGTCAGCTTGACATGCGTGGAGAAGTCAAAACGTTGGTACATAGACAGCACATGCTCAAGACACATGACGGGTGATGAAACACAATTCATCACACTAGAAATTAAACGAGGTGGAAGTGTAAGCTTCGGAGACAATAAGAAGGGTAAGATAGTCGGCTCAGGTACTATCGGAGGTAACCCAACTATTGAGTCTGTCTCCTTAGTCAAAGGTCTCAAATACAACCTACTGAGTGTAGCTCAGCTTTGCAAGAGCGGCAGAAAGGTTGTATTCGACGATACTAAGTGTCAAAAACTTGAGGGGAACACAAATGAATTGATTTTAACTGCCCCTCGTGTAGATAACGTATACATGCTAAATTTAGAAAAACAGTTTTCTAAAAACATATGCTTAGTGTCTAAAGAGGATAACTCCTGGCTATGGCATAGAAGACTTGGGCATGTCAGCATGGACCTTCTTGCCAAATTAGCTAGAAAGCAATTAGTTGAGGGATTACCCAAATTAAAATTTGAGAAAGATCAATTATGTAAAGCTTGTCAGCAAGGGAAACAAACCAAAAAGTCATTTCAAAGTAAAAATATTGTCTCAACCAAGAGACCATTAGAATTACTACACTTGGATCTTTTCGGACCTATCCAGCCACTCAGCTTGGGAGGTAAGAAATTTTCCTTGGTCATTGTAGATGATTTCTCTCGGTACACTTGGATCATCTTGCTGAGTAGTAAGGATGAAACTTTTGAGATGTTTACTACACTTATTAAAAAACTTGAAATTGACAAAGACCTAAAAGTAGCTCATATTAGAAGTGACAACGGTGGAGAATTAAAAAACCAACAGTTTGATGAATTCTGTGAAACCAGTGGTATTGACCACAATTTCTCTGCTCCTAGAACACCTCAACAGAATGGGGTTGTTGAAAGGAAGAATAGAACTATTGTCGAAATTGCTAGAACCATGCTGAGCGAAAATAGGCTTCCAAAGTACTTCTAGGGTGAAGCTGTCCACACAACATGCTATATACTGAATAGGGCTCTAGTAAGACCTATACTTAAGAAAACCCCATATGAACTTTGGAAAGGATGAAAGCCCAACATTGGGTACTTTCGTGCTTTTGGGTGTAAATGCTTTATACTCAATATAAAGGACAATCTTGCAAAATTTGATGCTAAAGCTGACGAAGCGATCTTCTTAGGGTACTCAACTAACATCAAAGCATATAGAGTCTATAATAAACGAACTCAGGTTGTAGAAGAGTCTGTCCATATTGAGTTCGATGAAGCTGACCCTGCAGGAAAGTCAACTCAGCTCATTGAAGATGAACCAAGCTCAGCTTCCGCTGATCAAAATGGAGCCTCTGAATCATCAATACAAGGGCTAACCAAAGGTAAGCAAGAAGTTGAAATAACATTCACTGACCAATCTATTCCTGTAGAGATTGTAGAAACACCTATTCCAAACGACTCAACATTGCCTAAAGAAATAAAAATCCCAAGAGGACATTCAGAAAAGTCCATTCTTGATGCTGTTGACAACAAGCTGATGACCAGAGATCAGCTTAGGAAATACCTCAGCAATGTTGCATTCGTCTCAATACATGAGCCAAAGAATTTTGCTGATGCTGAGCACGATGAATATTGGATCAATGCCATGCAAGAAGAGCTCGACCAATTCACCAGAAATGAGGTATGGGATTTAGTGCCTAAACCTAGGAATCAAAAGTCTATAGGAACTAAGTGGGTGTTTAGAAACAAACTAGATGAGCATGGAAATGTAATAAGAAACAAAGCTCAACTTGTAGCCCAAGGCTATAGTCAGCAAGAGGGTATTGACTATGGGGAAACATTTGCACCTGTTGCTAGGTTAGAAGCAATACGTATATTGTGTGCTTATGCCAGTTTCATGAACTTTAAGTTGTACCAAATGGATGTTAAAACTGCATTTCTTAATGGTGTCATAAACGAAGAGGTATATGTTAATCAACCTCCTGGGTTTGAAGATCCAAAATTTCCAAACCACGTTTATAAACTTAAAAAGGCCCTGTACGGCCTAAAACAAGCTCCAAGAGCTTGGTATGAAAGGTTGACCAACTTCCTGCTAACCAGGAACTATGTCAGGGGAAAAGCTGACACAACCTTGTTCATTAAGAAAAAGGGGAAACATACCCTACTTGCACAAATATATGTAGATGATATAATATTTGGTGCTACTGACGAATCTTTGTGCAAAGAATTTAGCAAACAGATGCAAACTGAGTTCGAGATGTCCATGATGGGGGAACTCAACTTCTTCCTCGGACTCCAAATCAATCAAGGTAAGAATGGTATCTTCATAAGTCAGTCCAAGTACACCAAAGAGATGCTAAAGAAATTCAGCATGGTAGATTGCAAACCAATATCAACCCCTATGGGTACTGATACTGTCCTATGCAAAGATGAGAAAAGTAAGTCAATAGATAGTAAACTCTATCGAGGTATGATAGGTTCCCTACTTTATCTCACAGCTAGTAGACCTGATATACAATACTCAGTATGTTATTGTGCGAGATATCAAGCTGACCCTAGAGAATCTCATCTAACGGCTGTAAAAAGAATTTTTAGATATTTGCAGAGCTCAATTGATGCAGGTCTATGGTATCCAACTTCAAATGACTTCACACTCATTGGATATACTGATGCTGACTATGGACGAGATAAGCTAGAACGTAAGAGCACTTCGGGAGGATGTCATTTCTTTGGAAGCTGTCTAGTATCTTGGTTCAGCAAGAAGCAATCATCTGTATGTCACATCCGTGTCCTTAATTATTAATCGTTATACCTTAATAGTAAAATTATCATAGCTTTTAGACAATTAATGAATTAATTGGGTGTGTTTGGTATAGTTTATAAGCCAATTTCATGATTTTAAAAGAAATTAAAAGTTTAGGGTAAGTTTTTAAAATTCATAGGGATCAAATGGATATTATCCATCTTTGGGAAGCTAAATATCTCATTCCCAAACCTGAAATTTCGGATGCCAAAAGATGAGAAAAATCAGATTGTGCTTGAACCCTCATTTCTTCTCCATTTCTCCATCTTCTTCATCCTAATACCTTAATGTACCCAGCAGCAATGATTCTTTAATATCTAAAGATTGCACCGTCGGATTGAGTCGAAATTTTTACAGCATATTCTAGACACCATAATGCTTATTCTGGTCGGTTGGATTTTGATTCAGAGCACTCTAACATAGGTTCGTGTCTAGGCAGAAACTAAGCAAGAAAGTGAGTCCTTAATGTGTTCTTCTTCTTTTCTTTGCAAAAGTAAGTAACTATCAACTACCCTTTTAAGTTTTTATGTATATATATGTATAAATCACTCTATATTTTCCAAAAATTAATTTTTGTGGTAATTTTTACCATGCATTTGATTAAATGTGGTTTTTATGATTTGTTTTAATATGAGTTTAAACTATGTTCAAGAAAATATAAATATTTATCTTTGCATGTACAATTTCAGCCTTTATATATGCATATGTATACATATTTTGGGTTTTTAGTTGATGAACTCTAGTATATTTCATCAATAGTTTTTATAAGATTTGATATTTTGAAGAATATAAACCAAGAAATGTATTTTAAGCCTTGTTGAAATTAATTTATACACAAAAGTATATATACATGTGTGTGTATATATATTATTTCTGTTTTCTTAATTTATTGGTGAATTTGAGGATATTTGATTAATTCTTGTATAAGAATTAATATTTTGAAGGATGGAAATGAGGAAGGTACTTAATAAATTTTATAATGTTGATTTGTGAGTTTTATATATATGTTTACATATATATATATTTCTGATTTTAAATTATGTTACGGAATTATGATATTTTTAGTATCCATCAAGAGTAATCCGGATAGGTGGTTTTTATTAAAGTCCGTATTTAGTGAGAAATACGGCCTGTGTACACAGTTGAAAGACCTATCGGGTATGGCAAAGAAGTGTTGAGTAAGACCATGCGGGTTAGGCAAAATTATGAGATATCTCGATGCTAATATATTGTGGGATTGATACATATGGGGATTATCTCTCGGATGGATACGATTTGCGAAGTATTTATTGATATACGATTTGTGAACTATTTATTGATATACGGGTTGTGAAATATTTATTGAGATACGATTTATGAAATATTTATCGAATTACGGTTGATTTGATTAAATGGATAATTTATTCATTTTATATAATTGAAGTTTGAAGCAAATAAATATATATATCTATAGCTATTTTGAGTATATTTATTTTTTTGTAGTTGATAATTACTCATTGAGATTTTTGTCTCACCTTTTCAAATGTTTTAACGTTTTTAGGCGAAGAAGTGCAAGGCACCGAAGGAGGTGCTCAACGTTAGGTCGAGGATCGGACACGGCCACAAGTTTTCAAGTCGTCTCTAGGGTATTGCATTTCATGTTATGCATATTCATAGAGTGAATAAATAGAAAACTTTATTAGAAGTGTGTTTTGGCTAGTATGTGATCATATAAATCACATATAGACTAGTGTGTGTTGTGTTGTTGTGGACAAGTGCACTTTTAAGTGCTTTTGAGTTTAACTTGATGTTAGTGTGACCTTGTAAGGTCATTTGTATATTCCTAAGATGAAATGTTGAATTATGGTTTTATGGTATGAATTAAAACAATTACAAGCTTGATATTTTGGAGTTGGATGATTTTTCTTATAGCTAAATTCGTTTTTGAAAAAAAAACAGATTCGTACCTGACACTTCTAAGTCATTTTTCGACCTGTTAGGGCCAAAATTAGCTCCTGATATAAGAAAAGAAAAGTTGCATCTCTGTTTTAGGTTTCCAGGGGTTTTTGAATCGCCTCATTTGGACTTCGGATGTGAGAGTTATGATATAAACAATATGTATAGGTCGTTTTTCGGATTATTCGGGTTTAAACCTATGTTCGACCCTTTTCCTTTAGGTTTCTGTTCCGGGGCTGTTGATTTAAGATTTCCCATATGTGTTAGGTTTCAAGAGAATTTGGAATTAATTAAATTGGACTTATATATTTGGAGATATGAATTAAGGAAGCTCGGGTGTTCAAACTGAAATCTAAAGAAAATGTTGGGTTGATTAATTAACCATCCTAATACATTTATAAGCATTTTTTTTTTGTGAGACGTTCCCTCCGACAAATAAACGTCGGTGGTGATGCCTAACCGTCATATCTGATTCTGTGTTGGGTCGGGTGTGACAGTTTGGTATCAAAGCCCAGGGTTGGTCCATAAATATATATAGGGAGAGGTATATATAAGTAAAGTATTAATGTAAGTATAACTTGATGAAATGTATTAATAGGTTGTGCACATAGTATTCATGCATACCATGTATTAAAATATAATGTTAATAGTGTATTTATCATATAGATGCATCCAAGACGACCGCGTGGCCGCCCGCCTCTTAATAGGGGTAGAGGTAGAAATGAAGGAATTAGAGAGTTGGGATGGGGTCCCGAGAGCACAGATGATAGTGAAGCCTCTAACGCTAGAGCTCCACCTGTTACTGAACCTCCAAGGCAACCACGACAACCACAACCCCGACTTGTCGATCCTCCTCCAATACCCCCTCAACCTGAACATCATGTACCACCTGTTGCTGCACGAGCTGCAATGCCTCCAGTTGCACAAATTTTACAACTTGAACCCTAAACTTTGGTTGATGCTTTAGTGGCTATGATGGAAACACGCGAGGCACGTCGAAGGCCGAGTGAACTGATTGAGGATGCTAAAAATTGTGGGGCTTTTGATTTCAGAGGTACAATTGAGTCTGAGGAAGCTGATAACTGGATGAAGGCTACTGAAAAAGCCTTTAGCACTATGCAGTTAGGGGATGAAGAAAAAGTGAAGACTGTGTTTGGTTTGTTACATGGACCAGCAGACACGTGGTTAACTCGAATTAAGGGTTTGTATCCTGAAGGTTTGAATTGGGGAATTTTCAAACGTGAATTCATGAAAGAATATCTAACAGGATCATTTCAGAAAGCGAAGAGGAATGAGTTCTTTAATTTGAAGCAAGGAACTATGACTGTGAAAGAGTATGTGGACAAGTTCGATGATTTATATCGTTATGCAAGTCAGTGGTTTCCTACTGAAGAAGTCAAATGTGAAAGGTTTAAAGATGGCTTGAGTGCATTTTATCAAAATGAGTTGAGTTTGTACGAGGGTACGCATTACCGAGGCTGGGTTGAGAAAGCACTACAAAAAGAGAGATTGAAGAACAAGTTAGAAATTGAGAAGAATCAGAAGCATTCAGGAGATGTAGGGAGACCCAAGTTTTCTAAAGGCGGATCATCACAGTTTCGAGGAGGGCACACCCAAAGTCAGTATTCCAAAGGAGGTAATGTCAGTCATGCTACTTCTCGAGCACCTGATACTATTAGCCGAGCTTCACACAATCCATCTATGGCTAGTAGTGGTAATGTTCCAAAATGTGTTAAGTGTGGGAGATTTCATTTAGGCAACTGCAAGAAGCGATCCTTTGATTGTTACAAATGTGGAGGAAGTGGTCACTCGAAGAATGAATGTCCTTCAGGGAGGACAAATGAACCTAAAAGGAAAATTACTTGTTATGAGTGTGGTGAAGAAGGGCATATACGCACTAATTGTCCTAAACTGAACAATGCTGGAATGGGGAGAGGATTACAGACTGACACAAGGGGTGGAGGCAATACTTCTGGAAGAGGAAATGGTCGAGGTAATGGTAGGGGTACTAATATAGGAAGAGGAGCAGGTAATATTTCTCAAGGGGCTGGAAATCAGGGTACTCCGTCCAACAGAGCTTCAACTCAACCACGGGTCTATGCTATGACCCAACAAGAAGCTGTTGCATCTACTGAAGTTATCACTGGTATGATTTCCTTATTTGGAAAAGATGCTTATGTGCTTATTGATCCTGGTGCTACGCATTCCTTTGTGTCACCTTTGTTTATGTCTAATGTAAATTGGGAGTCGAAGTTGATGCCTGAAAGTTTATTTGTTAACATGCCTATGGGAGAATTTGTAGTTTGTACACATGTATGTCCTGAATGTGAAATGAAGCTAGGAGGGTCTACTATGCATGTTAATTTAGTACCTTTGATGATACAAACATTTGATGTCATAGTAGGTATGGATTCATTATCTAAGTACCAAGCAATGGTAGATTGCTTTAGAAAGAAAGTTAAACTCGTACTAGATAATCGAGAAGAATATGTGTTTCATGGCGAGAGAGGTGTACATAGAAATGTAGTCTCTGTTATGACAGCTCTAAAAATGCTAAGGAAAGGATGTGAAGCTTTCTTGGCATATGTGGTAGACAGTGAAAAAGAACCTCTCAAACTAGGAGATGTGCCAATTGTGAATGAATATCCAGATGTGTTCCTAGAAGAAATACCAGGGTTACCGCCAGATAGAGAAGTGGAGTTTGCAATTGACTTACAACCTGGTACTGCTCCTATATCATTAGCACCGTACAGAATGGCACCGGCAGAAATGAAAGAATTGAAAGTGCAATTACAAGAGTTGTTAGATAAGGGATACATACGACCGAGTGTGTCACCTTGGGGAGCTCCAGTGTTGTTTGTGAAGAAGAAGGATGGATCGATGCGATTGTGCATTGATTATCGACAATTGAATAAGGCTACTATCCGTAATAAGTACCCATTGCCGAGAATAGATGATTTGTTTGATCAGTTACAAGGAGCAACAATATTTTCCAAGATTGACTTGAGAACCGGATATCACCAATTGAAGATCAGAGAAGAAGATGTACAAAAAACAGCTTTTAGAACTCGATACGGGCATTATGAGTTTTTGGTTATGCCATTCGGGTTAACTAATGCACCTGCGGCATTTATGGACCTTATGAATAGAATCTTCAAACCTTACTTAGATACATTTGTGATTGTGTTCATTGATGATATCCTTGTGTATTCTAAGAGTAAGGAAGAACATAGTAAGCACTTGAGGACAGTTTTGCAGATTCTAAGGGAAAAGCAACTATATGCCAAATTCAGCAAATGTGAGTTTTGGCTTGATGAAATCATGTTCTTAGGGCATGTTGTATCAGCTAAAGGAGTTCTGGTTGATCCAAAGAAGGTTGAGGCTATAACCAACTGGAAAGCACCATCAAGTGTACATGAAGTACGCAGTTTCTTGGGTTTGGCAGGTTATTACAGAAGATTTGTAAGAGGGTTCTCACTCATAGCTTCTCCTATGACACGATTACTAAGGAAGGGTGTTAAATTTGAGTGGACACCTGAATGTCAAAAAAGTTTTGATACTTTGAAGTCAAGACTTGTCAGTGCTCTAGTGTTGACACTTCCTGTGGTGGGTGAAGGGTATACTGTATATAGTGATGCTTCGAGACAAGGTCTTGGAATTGTGCTAATGCAGAATGACAAAGTTGTTGCTTATGCACCCCGACAATTAAGACCACATGAATTGAATTACCCGACACATGATCTTGAGTTAGCTGCTGTCATATTTGCTTTGAAGATTTGGAGACATTATCTTTATGGTGAAAAATGTCGTATTTTCACTGATCATAAGTGTTTGAAGTACATAATGACTCAAAAGGAGTTGAATTTGAGGCAGAGGAGATGGATTGAATTGCTGAAGGATTATGATTTGACTATTGAATATCATCCTGGAAAAGCTAATGTTGTAGCTGATGCTTTAAGCCGCAAGAATGTTGGGAATCTTAGTTATATAAAATCAGTGAGGATGCCTTTGTTGCTTCAGATGAGGGCCTTGAATGTAGAGTTGAATTGTGGAGATGAAGCAGTGTTGTGTGCAATGCTGAAAGTGAGACCAATTCTGAGGGATAGAATTAGAGAAGCTCAAAGTCAAGATGAGTTCCTAGAGCAAATTAGAAGTGATGTGGTGCAAGGAAAGAAGACAGAATACAAAGTGACAATAGATGGCATGTTAATGTTTGGAGATCGAATGTGTGTTCCAAATGTTAGTGATATCAAGAAAGAGATATTAGAAGAAGCTCATGATTCATCTTATTCAATGCACCCTGGAAGTACTAAGATGTATCTAAACCTTCGTGAGCATTTCTGGTGGAAAGGGATGAAAAGGGAGATAGCTGAATATGTGAGTAGATGTTTAAGTTGCCAACTAGTCAAAGCGGAACATCAATGACCTGCTGGTACATTACAACCACTTGCCATTCCTGAATGGAAGTGGGAACACATCACAATGGATTTTGTTAGTGGATTACCTCGTACACAACATGGTAATGATTCGATATGGGTAATCGTGGATAGGTTAACAAAATCAGCCCATTTCCTTCCAGTGAAGGTGACTTTTTCTTTAGAGAAGTTGGCACAATTGTATATTAGAGAGATTGTAAGACTTCATGGTGTGCCAGTCTCCATTGTTTCTGACAGAGATCCTCGATTCACTTCAAGATTTTGGCCTAGTTTCCAAGAAGCATTGGGGACAAGAGTGAACTTTAGCACTGCCTTCCATCCACAAACTGATGGGCAAAGTGAACGTACTATTCAAACTCTAGAAGATATGTTGAGAGCTAGTGTTTTGAACTTTCAAGGTAGTTGGGATGTGCATTTGCCTTTGATGGAGTTTGCATATAATAACAGTTATCAATCTAGTATTGATATGACACCTTATGAGGCTTTATATGGGAGAAGGTGTAGAACTCCGCTATGTTGGTCCGAAGTTGGTGAAAGGCAACTATTGGGACCTGAAATAATTCAATTGACGACTGAGAAGGTACATATTATTCAACAAAGGTTGAAAGAAGCTCAAGATAGACAAAAGAGTTATGCAGACTTAAAACGTAGGCCAATTGAATTTGATGTGGGAGATAAAGTATTTCTGAAAGTATCACCGTGGAAGGGGTTACTTCGGTTTGGAAAGAAAGGGAAGTTGAGCCCTAGATTCATTGGTCCATATGAGATTGTGGAAAGAATTGGACCAGTTGCATATCGTTTGAAGTTGCCTCAGAGCCTTTCTAACATACATGACGTATTTCACGTCTCAATGCTACGGAGATACAGGAGTGATCCTAATCACATTATCCAAGACCAACCAATAGAGCTATCAGAAGACTTGTCTTATAAAGAAGAACCAATTGCAATCTTGGCTAGGGAGCAAAAGGTCTTAAGGAACAAAGTAATACCGCTTGTGAAGGTGATGTGGCACAGACACTCTCGAGAAGAAGCAACTTGGGAAAGAGAGGAGGATATGAGACGTCAATATCCTCAATTGTTCACTTCACCAAGTAAGTACAATTTCGAGGACGAAATTCTCTAAGGTGGGGAGAATTGTCACATCCGTGTCCTTAATTATTAATCGTTATACCTTAATAGTAAAATTATCATAGCTTTTAGACAATTAATGAATTAATTGGGTGTGTTTGGTATAGTTTATAAGTCAATTTCATGATTTTAAAAGAAATTAAAAGTTTAGGGTAAGTTTTTAAAATTCATAGGGATCAAATGGATATTATCCATCTTTGGGAAGCTAAATATCTCATTCCCAAACCTGAAATTTCGGATGCCAAAAGATGAGAAAAATCAGATTGTGTTTGAACCCTCATTTCTTCTCCATTTCTCCATCTTCTTCATCCTAATACCTTAATGTACCCAGCAGCAATGATTCTTTAATATCTAGAGATTGCACCGTCGGATTGAGTCGAACTTTTTACAGCATATTCTAGACACCATAATGCTTATTCTGGTAGGTTGGATTTTGATTCGGAGCACTCTAACATAGGTTCGTGTCTAGGCAGAAACTAAGCAAGAAAGTGAGTCCTTAATGTGTTCTTCTTCTTTTCTTTGCAAAAGTAAGTAACTATCAACTACCCTTTTAAGTTTTTATGTATATATATGTATAAATCACTCTATATTTTCCAAAAATTAATTTTTGTGGTGATTTTTACCATGCATTTGATTAAATGTGGTTTTTATGATTTGTTTTAATATGAGTTTAAACTATGTTCAAGAAAATATAAATATCTATCTTTGCATGTACAATTTCAGCCTTTATATATGCATATGTATACATATTTTGGGTTTTTAGTTGATGAACTCTAGTATATTTCATCAATAGTTTTTATAAGATTTGATATTTTGAAGAATATAAACCAAGAAATGTATTTTAAGCCTTGTTGAAATTAATTTATACACAAAAGTATATATACATGCGTGTGTATATATATTATTTCTGTTTTCTTAATTTATTGGTGAATTTGAGGATATTTGATTAATTCTTGTATAAGAATTAATATTTTGAAGGATGGAAATGAGGAAGGTACTTAATAAATTTTATAATGTTGATTTGTGAGTTTTATATATATGTTTACATATATATATATTTCTGATTTTAAATTATGTTATGGAATTATGATATTTTTAGTATCCATCAAGAGTAATCCGGATAGGTGGTTTTTATTAAAGTCCGTATTTAGTGAGAAATACGGCTTGTGTACACAGTTGAAAGACCTATCGGGTATGGCAAAGAAGTGTTGAGTAAGACCATGCGGGTTAGGCAAAATTATGAGATATCTCGATGCTAATATATTGTCGGATTGATACATATGGGGATTATCTCTCGGATGGATACGATTTGCGAAGTATTTATTGATATACGATTTGTGAACTATTTATTGATATACGGTTTGTGAAATATTTATTGAGATACGATTTATGAAATATTTATCGAATTACGGTTGATTTGATTAAATAGATAATTTATTCATTTTATATAATTGAAGTTTTAAGCAAATAAATATATATATCTATAGCTATTTTGAGTATAGTTATTTTTTTGTAGTTGATAATTACTTATTGAGATTTTTGTCTCACCTTTTCAAATGTTTTAACGTTTTTAGGCGAAGAAGTGCAAGGCACCGAAGGAGGTGCTCAACGTTAGGTCGAGGATCGGACACGGCCACAAGTTTTCAAGTCGTCTCTAGGGTATTGCATTTCATGTTATGCATATTCATAGAGTGAATAAATAGAAAACTTTATTAGAAGTGTGTTTTGGCTAGTATGTGATCATATAAATCACATATAGACTAGTGTGTGTTGTGTTGTTGTGGACAAGTGCACTTTTAAGTGCTTTTGAGTTTAACTTTATGTTAGTGTGACCTTGTAAGGTCATTTGTGTATTCCTAAGATGAAATGTTGAATTATGGTTTTATGGTATGAATTAAAACAATTACAAGCTTGATATTTTGGAGTTGGATGATTTTTCTTATAGCTAAATTCGTTTTTGAAAAAAAACAGATTCGTACCTGACACTTCTAAGTCATTTTTAGACCTGTTAGGGTCAAAATTAGCTCCTGATATAAGAAAAGAAAAGTTGCATCTCTGTTTTAGGTTTCCAGGGGTTTTTGAATCGCCTCATTTGGACTTCAGATGTGAGAGTTATGATATAAACAATATGTATAGGTCGTTTTTCGGATTATTCGGGTTTAAACCTATGTTCGACCCTTTTCCTTTAGGTTTCTGTTCCGGGGCTGTTGATTTAAGATTTCCCATATGTGTTAGGTTTCAAGAGAATTTGGAATTAATTAAATTGGACTTATATATTTGGAGATATGAATTAAGGAAGCTCGGGTGTTCAAACTGAAATCTAAAGAAAATGTTGGGTTGATTAATTAACCATCCTAATACATTTATAAGTATTTTTTTTTGTGAGACGTTCCCTCCGAAAAATAAACGTCGGTGGTGATGCCTCACCGTCATATCTGATTCTGTGTTGGGTCGGGTGTGACACTGTAGCCCTATCTACAACTGAAGCTGAGTACGTGGCTGCTGGAAGCTGTGTTGCTCAAGTTCTATGGATAAAGCAACAGCTTGAGGATTATGGAGTGAAGACTGGAACAATAGAGATCAAATGTGACAACAAGAGTGCCATTGATCTGTCCAAAAATAACTAGGATTAGCGCATTCTTTCGCCTTGAGAAACTCCGAATTCCCATAATATTTTGCTTTCAGCACCTTTGCGCACAGTGATTCGGGGCAAGATATGAGACGCCAGCATTGTTTGGCTAAGAGGGCCATGTTGAACGACCTAATCCATCTCAAGCCCAAGCCCCCACGATCCTTTGATTGGCAAACTGTATTCCATGATTTCCAGTGCATAGCTCTTTTGCCTTCTGACCCTCCCCACCAGAATTTACTAATTAGCTACTGTATTTCCATACAAAAGGACTCAGGAAGCAAAAAACAGGACATCATGTACTAGGGTATAGCCTGGATTACTGCCTTTATTAGGATCTCTCTGCCTCCAGCAGATAATAGCTTCTCTGCCCACCCCTTCAACCTCCGCAGGATTCTCTCGCGGATAGATGTGAATACTTGCTTCTTTGATCGACCAATCAGAGTTGGTAGACCTAAGTACTTAGGGAATGCCCCTGTTTCCTTAACGTTAAGTACGTTACATAGAGCTATCCGTCTCTCTTCTAGCACTCCTGAGCTGAAGAAGATATCAGATTTAGAGAAGTTGACGACTTGGCCCGAAGCTATCTCATACCGCTGTAGGATTTGCTTTATAGCCCCTGCTTTAAGTTCGTTAGCCCTTCCAAAGATCATGGAATCATCTGCAAAGAAAAGGTGTGAAATACATAGGCTTTGCCAGCTAACCTTGATTTCGTGCAATTGTCCTGACCTAATCCCCTTTCTAATATTAGTTGACAGGGCCTCAGCACCGAGAAGGAAAAGATACGGGGAAATAGGATCCCCCTGTCTGAGTCCACGTTCTGGCTGGATCGCTCCATAGGGTTGTCCATTAATCAAAAGGGACATGGATACCGATGAAGTACACATCATAATCAATTTTACAAAATGAGGCGGAAAATTCATCTACTCCATAACCAATTTCAAGAAATCTCATTCAATTCTATCATACACCTTACTCATATCGGTCTTAAGTGCAAAATTACCCTTAGAGCCCTTCAACCTTGTCTTCATGCTGTGAAAAGCTTCAAAGGCAATTATGGCATTATCCGTAATCAAACGACCAGGGACAAAAGAAGATTGTGTATCATTAATTAAGGTTGGGAGGACCTCTTTCAGTCTGTTAGCTAGCACCTTGGATATAATTTTGTACAAAACATTACACAGGGCTATTGGTCTAAGTTCAGACATCACTGTTGGGTTTTTAACCTTAGGGATCAGGGCAATCAGTGTGTGGTTCAGCTTGTCAGGCATGTTTCCAAAGTTAAGAATATTTAAAATGAAAAGCACAATATCATCACCAATAATATCCCAGTATTTTCTGTACAACAAAGAGGACATATCGTCAGGCCCTAGGGCCTTTGTCGGGTTGATTTGGAAGAGAGCTGTATGGATTTCTTCCCTTGTAAAAGCCTCAGACATTTGTTGTATTTGTTCAACCGACATGGTTGAGTCAATTGCTGAAGCAAACTCTCTCCCCCCGGAGGTTAAGGATCTTTGGAATAGGTCGTTGAAATAACTAATCGCGACTCGCGCGATATTTTCTTCTCCGGTTACCCATTCACCACCCGGATCTTTAAATTTGTGAAGATGATTGTTCCGTCTTCTAGCTGAACATTTAGCATGAAAAAATGCAGTATTCCTATCGCCCTGCTTCAGCCAGTCTATCCGGGCCCGTTGTTTCCAGATTATCTCCTCCGACAACATGAGCTCTGAGATCTGCCTGGTTAGCGCCTCCTCTTCCCTCTTACTGCCCGTCGATACTGACTACTGAACTCGGCTCAATTTCTCATTCAGCGTCTTCAATTTCGCCCGCAGGTTACCAAACTTAGCCTTGTTCCAACTACTCAGTTCCGATGCGACATGTTGAATTCGCTGTGTAATTGGTGTGTGAGCAGTGTGACTTCTCCATGCTTCCGCAATTACCTCTCTGCAATCAAGGTGCTTAGTCCAGAATTCCTCAAATCTGAAAATCTTCTTTCGTCTTCTTGGCCTGATGTCAGTGTTTGAGAATTCTAAAATTAACGGGTTGTGATCAGACGTCACCCGTGGTAACGGGAAAACGGTTGCAATCGGAAATAATTGCATCGATATATTCAACGCCAGGAACCTATCTAGACATTCCCATATAGCAGCTGCCCCTTCCCTCCTGTTTTACCATGTGAAAAGTGCCTCGTTCATCCCCAAATCTATAAGCTGACAATCCTCCATGCACTGTCTGAATAGATCCATTGCATTCTCATCCCTTTCCCTACCTCCTTGCTTTTTCGAAGCCCACATGATCTCATTGAAATCTCCAACACAGATCATGGGTAGGCTATCAATCTGATACAGAAAGTTAATAAGGTCCCAGGTCAATCGTTTATTATTCTGTTCAGGCCATCCATATATTCCAGCACCTCTCCATACATCTCCCACCTCGTTTGAGATAACAAAATAAATACAGTGTGATGAGAAGCACCCAATACTCAGTAGGATTTCTTTTTTCCATCCTAGGATTAATCCCCCACTTCTCCCCACTGCGTCAACAAAAAACCAATTGTAGGTGACAAAAATTCGACTCAGATAGCTGGCGTTATTCTTCCTTATACGAGTCTCCATCAGGAAGATAACGTCTGGGCGTTGTTCCCTCAAAATCCCTTTGAGGGTTCGGAATGTCCAAGGATTGCCCATCCCTTGAACATTCCATCTCAGCATTTTCATAATTCTGGGTGGGGCCCTTGTGTGGCCTCCACCCGTTCATTGTCAGATTCAACACTGCACCGCTTATTATTTTTAGTGACTTCCTCCATTACTACATCCTCCATGGTTCTTTTCTTCTCCCCAATTATCCCTACTACCATTCCTGTTACCTTTCCCGTACCTGGTTGGTCTGTGCTCTTTCCTTTTCTGTTTCGGATAATTCGAACCTTGCGTGGCTTGTTGTTGTGTGAAAGTTCTTTGTCCTGTATTGTTGTTGGTGTCTCACTTTGCTCTTGGCGTTCCGCCTCATTCCCATCACTCGAATTCGACTTTTTTAGATTTCCTGTTTCCCAGTTTTGGTCGATATAGTCAGCTGCTGGGGTTCCCATATTCAGTTTCCTACTGGTCACTACCCTAACCTCTTGGTAGGCTGAAGTCTTGTTGGTGGAGCTGGTTGCCCCAGTTGCGTAGGAGTTTGTTGGTTTGCAGAAGCCTTCCCGCTGCCCCGTAGAGGCTTGTAGTTTGACTGGTGATGCACGGAGGATTGGCCCGTGAGGCCATTCGGTTACTTCGACATCTTCCGGCATTGATTCACAGTTTTCATAATTGTGCCCCATAATGCCACACCAGTAGCAATAATTGGTTATCCTTTTGCACATCAATGTTGATTCGAATCCGCATATACTTCCCAATTTCCCTCGCTTCTACCTCACCACACTGTAAGACAGTTCCAATTCGAGCGCCAATGGCTTGGAGCATCTTCGTATTTCTTTGGATCAAAGGGAGATCATAAATTCGGACCCATATCGGACAGTGTTGCAATGGGATTTCTGATGGCTTGTCATATCCCTCCACCATTACCAGGATCACAATATTGCGTTCAAAAATCCATGGGCCATCCCGTAAAATCCAATCTCTATCCCTCTTCGTCTGGAACTCACAGATAAATCTTCCTTCCTCCACCTCTTCAATCGTGAACCTATTCATCCGCCATTGTCCACTGAGGGCCGAGAACATGAAGCGAACATTGAGGGGTTTTTGCGTGAGCACCCTCCCTGCCACACACCAATGTTCTACTTGGGTCTCCTCTGTCTCTTCCTCAATTATACTTCCTTCTTCTTCATTGATCGTGACTTTACCCAATAAAGTCTCAATTTCGTTCTCCATGATTGACGGGGAAAACACAGGCAGCAGAAAAATACAAGCAATAGCAGCAGCAGCCCGCGGTACATAGGTAAAAAACGTCGACGTGAAGCCGATTCCGGTGACCTTGACCCTAACGGCGGTAAAGACTGATCAACCTAGCAACCCAAGAAGACAGCGGCGGTGACCACTATGGCGTATAACTCAAACTTAGCCATATCTGTATTATCATATATTAGTTAGTATAACTTTTTATGTACATATATTAATATATTACATTTTAACAATGGCTTTGAGGTTCACTTTTTATTATTGTTATTATTATTATAAAAAATGAATTTAATTAAAAGAAACTCGTAACAAAAATGATAAGAGAGAAACATGTAACCATTTTAACAATGCTTGAGTGTTCATATTATATTATGCCACTTTTTCTACAAAAAAAATGCCTCTAAATTTTTGTCATGCAGCTGTGTGAATTTTATTGGCAACATTTTCATTTCTGAAAAAAAATCATTTCCATCAACTTAAAAAAATATTATAAGAAAATGATCATAATTACTATCAGTGCATCTTTCCGGTACAAGAATTTCATTTGCAACACTTTAAGTAGTTTATTTTATCAAAAAGCCTACCAATCAAAATATTTTTTCTTTATAAGTAAAAACTATAAGTTACAAAAATCAAGCAATATTATATATATATATATATATATATATATATATATATATATATATATATATATAAAAGTGGAAATGTCCAACCAATATAAATAGTAATCTTGTGCCACAAAATTTTAATGTTACCCTTTTAACACCCATCAATTTTTCCCCAATTTCTTCTAATCTTACCATCATTCATGCTTCTTTACCGTTCAACCCTCTTAATTCCTATAAATTCATTTCCAATTTTACTCATTTATCTTCATGTCCATAGCACTCTAGTAAAAAAAATAAAAGACAAACAAAACAAATAGGACCTTATTAGAACCATTAATCAATAACTAAATAATTAAAGCAAATTCTAAAAATAATCCATGTTATATTACCGATTTATATGTTGTCTATGGTTTTTTTGGTGTAAAAATAGGATTGAGGTTCTCGTGGTTATTAACAAAACTAGTGATTTTTAGGTTGACATTCTCAATTTTGATTATTGACGAATTCAAAATAGAAATTTTCAAAAATTGATGATACTCTTAAGCAGTTTAAATTCTTCAACTTTTAATTTTGAGGTTATTTAGGTATTTTAATAGGAGAGAGAAAGTACACATTTAGAGAGAGAAAGCCCAAAAATTATGATTTTGGAAAATAAAAAATGTAGTTCCATGGTGATTGTGGTAATAAACAAATTTAATTATTGGAATTTTCTAATTAAAGGTTATCAACAGTCTAATTAAACTTATAGTCTCAATCTTAAAGTTATTAGTGTTGCTCCTTGCTGCGGAGGGCCATGTAAGGATGTTGGGAGTCTCAACTTTCTCACATCCTCGAGACTTCCTTTTTTCTTTGCTTTCAGATGATCAAGTGGGGGTTATGTCACATCCGACCCTAGACGACCTCAATCGGCATGTTAACTCCAAACTTTTTCTATAGCACAAAATAAAAATCACACACCTAATAATTATCATATATACTAATATCAAAATATAAATTTTAGAAATTTAGACACGGACGTGACATGTTAGCTTTCCTAGGCTAATCCCGGGTTAGTTTGTTGGGTTGTTTGTTTGTTTTTTCTTTCCTTTTCCTACCAAAAAAAAGTTATTAATGTTGCTAACGACGAGGACCTTAGTTGTCTTTTAGCAACAAAAAACTAAAAGCACCCATTTATAAATCGATGAAATCACAAGGTTATATTTAAAATTTTTCCAATAAAAATACAATCCAAATTAATAGAAATAATCTAAATAACTAAATATAATAATTTTATTTAATGGGGCAAAACCTTGTTTTTTTCATAAATAATTATAGAAATAGGAATAATATTAAAGAATATATATATTTATAATTTAGAAAGATAATTTTATCAACATCAAATATCTATAAACAAATTATCTTGAAAAGCTCGAAAACGTTGTTGTTTCCATAAAAAAAAAGATAAACATTGGTGTTGTATAAACCTTACCAAACACTACATTATCTGCGGTTTAAAGTGAAACGATAAATGCTGCTCCGAAAAACTAAAATAAACACCCCTTAAGTCTACGATATGACGTTGCTCTTTCCCTTTCGTTTTGTAAGTAAGTCTAAACTTACACGTTTCTTTTATCAAAAACAAATCACATGTTTCTAATAAATAATTAAAATTAAAGAAAAATACGAAAAAATGCTTGTGGTTTGTCAAATTTACAAACAGAGGCATGTGATTTAAAAGTTCACAAATAAAGGTCTATGGTATGTTTTATTTACGAAACAAGTATTACAATTACACATTTAAGTTCTAATTACAAACAAAGACATTTTTATCTTAACAAAAATTATACTTACATATCAACAAAACCTAACCCCCGAAAAAAATAACTTTCTAAATCGAAACAATAAATAGTATGATGGAATTTTACGTTTTTTACTAATCTGACAGTTTATGAATTAGATTGATATTTAAGTTCGTTTTACACAGTTGCAATTTGATTTTGGAATCTGTATTTTGTTAATATATAAATGTAATTGAAAAAAATTTGAAAAATGCTCTTATTGTCATCGATTACTTAAAAGTTTAATTTTAAATACCTTGTTTTGTAAAAAAAAAAAAAACATACCACATACCTCTATTTGCAAACTTTTAAACCACAGACCTCTATTTGCAAATAAGGTAAACCACAAGAATTTTTTCGTACTTTGCCCTAAAATTAATATAGATGAAATTTAGTCTCTTGTCATCATAGTATATAATCGATTATTATAATCGTCGACCACCACTAGAGGGCCCGGCTACACATTCGAATGATATAAGTAAATTGACATCAATGTACAAAATAGTAACAACATCTTTTCATTTGACCAGTCCATGTTTTTTATATATAGCAAGTCAAAATGGAACATACAAACACTAAAATAGAAATCGAACATACTAAGATCCATTCATTACGAATTGATGTTTTTTTATTGCGATTATTTAAAGCGAAAACTTTCAATTTTTCTCTATTTCCTATTTTATTTGAATGAGAAACAAAAGAACTCTTATATCGGCAGACAGTTGGAATGTTTTTTTTTCCAATTAATTCAAGAACTAATCCACTTAATAAATAACTAATATAATTGAATTAATTTATGTTAATAACAATTAAAACTATCATGCTCACCAAAACCTCCAGAGAATTAATCACGAACAATAACTTCATTAAATTTTATTAATGAAATTTAATTATTTAGTACTGCGATTCAGAATTTAAAAGGAATTCTGACAGTTTAAATGTCTTAATACGATATTCGGTTGTTATTTATTAGAATGTTAATATGATATAAAAGAAAAAAAGAAAAAATTATAAAAATTAGGATTTTTTTTAATATTTTGACACGTTATAAAAATATCGTACATGTCAATCTTAAATAAACTAATATATGTACTATTAGTTTCAGTTATTAAATAATTATAATATAAGATTTAAATACCTAGCTAATTTTAACACGTTATAAAAATATCCTACGTATCAATCTTAAATAAACTAATATATATATATATACTATATTAAATAACCATAGTATGGGATTTAATTATCTAGTAAATGCGATTCAGAATTTAAAAGTTGTTCTAACTAACAGTTCAGATGTTTTAATACGACAGTTAATATAATAAAAAAGAGGAAATTTTTTTATAAATTAGGATTTCTTATTTTTATATTTTGACACGTTATAAAAAAAACCTACGTCTCACTCTTAAATAAACGAATACATATACTATTAGTTTGTGGTATTAAATAATTATAGTATGAAAGTTATTCATCTAGAAACCGTCATTCAAAATTTAAAAGAAATTATGACAGTTTAAATGTTTTAATATGACATTCGATTGTTATTTTTAGACCGTTAATATAATATAAAATAATAAAAAAAAATATATAAATTATGGAAACAAATTCAGTTTCATCTTTTTACTCAAAATTATAATATTATTAATTATAATTGTTTTTGTAAAGTTTTAATTCAACCATCAACATTGCAAAATTACAAAAGTGTCCAATACAATACCCCTCAGACGTGTATAAAAGGAGGGGAGGAATAGGAACATACTCATCCCTCATCCCTCAATCAATAAAGAATACAAGTTTCTCCATTTCAGTTATAATGGTAAATATGTTTTGGAAGAACAGAGGCTGGACTTCCCCTCCGCAGTGGGGGACCTGCATAAGGATATATTAATTGAGATATTCGTCCGAGTCCCGCTAGAAGATAGGGTAGGATATGTTTCGTCGGTCTGCAAAAATTGGTCCGAATCCCTCTCAGACCCTCTTTGCTGGCCTGAAATCGATATCCAAGACTGGTGCCAGAGAAAGAACCGTTCCACCGAAGATGTTGACTGGGTGGCGCATAAGCTAATGATTCTCAACCCTCATTCATTTCGTTTGCTCACTGCATACAAGCTTGGAATTCAAGGCTTCTATTTAGCTGCTAACTGGTAAACAAAATGGTTCTTCTTTTTTTTCCGAGTTTTCGTGCTCTTTCCATGGTTAAAAATGGCTCCTTTTTTCGTGCCCTAACCCTAAACCCTAAACTGAAAGATACCCATATGAATAAAAATAGGAAAGTTTATATCTTTGCTTTTAATTTAAAGAAAATATGTCTGTCAAGCAAAATCCATTTGATTTGAAATGTAAAAATGCATGGATTTTTCTTTTGGTTCAAAGTTGAAAAAAATCTAATTTTGGAAACTTTCAAAGTTTCCTGAAGTATTTGAATTACAACTTTTGGCTAATAAGGAAAAATTACATTTTGACTTTATGGATTCATTCACTTGATTTGATTTACATGAATTTATCGGTTTTGTGTAGGGGGCAAAACCTGAACGTGCTAAAAATTCCAATGTGTGAAGTGACGGACAAAGTGGTGGAAAAACAAGCTCATTTACTTGTGAATTTAAGAGTGTTAGATATTTCTTGTTGTTTGAACATCACAAGTAAAGGAATCAGAGAATTTGAGAAAAAATGTAAAAGCCTAATTGAACTCAAAAGAAATATGCCACCGCCACTTGATACTGATCGCAAAGTTGATGATAGTGAGGCTATGGCGATAGCAAATACAATGTTAGGTCTAAAGAAACTTGAGATTTGTTACGGGTCGTTTGGAGAATTAGGTCTCGAAGCCATTCTCAGTAAGTGTAAGGATCTTTCACATCTTAACATTCTAGGGACTTGGAAACTGATGAATCTGGATGGCGATCTTCTGCATAAGTGTTTGAAGCTTAAGTTTTTTAGAGACGCTGTGTTTGACAATTACGAAGATGTTATTTATTATAGCGATGAAGATGACGATGACGATGATGAAGATGAAGATGAAGATATGGATTCTGATTAGTCTCTAAGTTTATTCTATCAGTAGTATAGAATCACACAGCAGATAGTCTCTGATTAGTGTTTGAGTTTAATATTATTTATGTTTTTGTGTTGCTTTTGAAACTATTTCCTAAATTGGGACAAATTTTGGTTTCTGATATATATATTACATTATAATTATTGGAATAGATCCAAAAGAAGTACATTTACAAATTAAAATTTAGATAAACTAAACAATTTTTGTTCATTTTGATGCTTTATCTATATATGGAAAGTTACCATTGATTTAAATATATGATGATGATATAAATTTATACTAAAAACGGTTTAGAAAAATATTTAAAAATGATGAAAATAAATAGATACAGATGAAAAATACTAAATCTAGTGTGAATCTATAATAAATATTGAAATAAAAATTAATGTTCAATGAATTTATTAATGTTTAATAAACTAACTCAAAACTTCTATAACTATCCCTGCAATTAACCAAACTTTTTTGTACTAAATTTTATTGGTTTAAAGTCCAATTAGATCCTAATTAATATCTTAAAAATTAATTAGTCCATTAACTTTCTAAAATATTCTAATAGGTCTTCAGTTTACTTAAAAGTTAATTAGGTCTTAAACATTTTAAAACATAGACTAGATCCCTAACTTATGTTTTTGGGTTGCTTTTGAAACTATTTTTGGAACAAGTTTGATTTTCTGATTTCTAATATATTTTTGTTACATTTTAATTCATTTTGTGTTCCTTTTGAAGAATAAATTCATTTTGTTGTTTTATCTCTATATGGAAAGTTACAATTGATTTAAATGTGGGGATGATAAATTTATACGAATGAAAAATACAGTCTTGATCCCATACACCTTAATGAGCATGTAGAATTTGCTCATTCACCGTTAGATCTAGGCTTATTAGAATCCTAAGGTGGAGATTCAAAGCATCCTGAGGCTTAGATTTAATAAGCATATATCTAACAGTGAATTAGCAAATTCACTTGCTTATTAAGGTGCATGTGAAAATTCATGTGAAAAATAATAATAAAAAGTAACTATTAATAGTGTTTAGATGGATTTTTTTTAAAAAAATTTGCGCAATGCGCTTACATTTAAGAACAAAGAAAAATCTCCACCAGACCCGGATGTGATTCGAACCCATGACCTCCCAATGCATAGGTAAGCTCTCAACCACTAGGCTAAGAGCTTCACCACGAGATGGATTTTTTTTTGAAACCAAACAAAATGGTATTAACAAATCAAAGAAGATTCATTACAAACTGTAGAAATCAAGTAATCAAGGATAGAAAAATTACTAAAGAAACTAGCATTCGACCGAGCATGCCTAATCATAGCATGAGCCACTCCGTTCGCTAATCTCGAGATGAAGGTCACAGAATAATCTGGAAACATGGATTTTAATGACAAAATAAATTTGATCATTCACCGTTAGATATAAATTTATTAAATTTAAGACTTAGGATGCTTTGAATCTTTATCCCATTTTAATAAATCTAGATATAACGGTGAAATGACGACTTACTAAATATGATCAAAATTGGAGTAATTTGTTACAAACAAAAATTGAATAGTAATGAAAATAAATATATAATGGATGAAAATACTAAAACGGTGGTGTAGATCTATAAAGAACAATGTTGACATAAAAATTAAGGTTTAATGATTTTATAGAAATAAAATGAATTTTAATAAGCTAACTCAAAACTTCAAAGAGTATGAGTGCAATTAACCCATCACTTTTTTGTACTAAATTTCATTGGTTGAAGGTCTAATTAGATTCTAATTAATACCTTAAAAATTAATTAGTTCATTAACCTCTAAAATATTATAGTAGGCAGGGGTGTACATAGGGAGAGGGCTTGGGATTGTCGGAACCACTAGGATCAGGGTAGTTTCAGTTTTTTTGTCTACATAAAATTTAAGATTAGAATGTTAATTTGGTTATTTGATTAGACTTTGATTTGGTATTTAATAAAACAGGCATTCGACCTAGAACTTTGATTGTATATTTGATAAATTGGCCTGATTAGGGGCAGTTCCCGCACATTGTCAACAAAAAATATTAATGGCATATTGGTTTAGCACTTTCAAGCACTCAGTGTTCTAAAAATCGGTCAAGGCGGCGCCTAGGTGGGAATTTTTGGAACACCGTCCCGATTTTCACTAATCGGGCAGCATAAATCGGTTGACCGATTTTTGGCCGCCTAGGCGGTCCTAAGCGGCTTCCAGGCGGTCCTAGGCCGCTCCCAGGCGGCCTTTTTGAAAAAATTGGTTCTTAAATTTTATGTCAACTTTTTTAATTTTTAAAAAAAAATATATTAAATAACAAAAAAAAACCTTAAAATATTAAATTTATTTTTAAGAATATTAAATTTATTTTATTTTGACATATTTTGTTATAAATATTATTTTATTGATCTATTTGTTATTGTTTTAAGGACATTAATATAAATAGTATTAAAATATGTATGTTTTATATCCTAAATATTTTATAATATTATTTTTACATAGTATAATTCATATTTGACACATTTTGTTATAAATATTATTTTATTGATCTATTTATTATTTTTTAAGGACATTAATGTAAATAATATTAAACTATGTATGTTTTTCTATCCTAAATATTTTATATTATTCTTTTTACATAGTATAATTCATATATTAATGGTATTTATATAATACTTTATTTAATAAAAAATAAATAAATATAAAAAATACAAATCCGATTAACCCCGATTAATTGCTTTTTTATAACAGTTTTAGCAACAATAGAAAAAGTTGTTGCCAAAAGCACCCTTTAGCAACAATAAATTTTGTATCGTTACAAACAGTTGTTGCTGATAAAATTTACCATTACTCTTAAAAAATTCGAAATATAAAAACTTTGGCAACAATATTTTCATTACTGTTAATGAAACCCACTTTAACAACAATTGAATGTTGTTGCTGTAAATGAAAGAATTACCGCAACGAATACATGTTGTTGCTATTAATGAAAGTATTTACAACAACGACAACGTGTTATTGCTGTAAATGAAAGTGTTTATAGCAACGACAAGTGTTAGGTGTTTCCTAAATCTAAATTTCTATTCTTTTTTACCTGTTAGGCCCCTTAAATCCAAATTTCTAATTTTTTTTTACCTGTTAGACCATTTCAAATCTAAATTTCTAATTTTTTTTTTTTTTGCCTACTAAGCCTTTCCTAAATCCAAATTGTATTTCTTGAATACAATTTTTTTACATGTTAAGAATCTTAGACACAATCTAGCTTAATTTTGAGAAGTTTTACATTGATCTTTAAAAATTAGTTATTGAACATTCAGATTATAACACGTATATATACGATTTTTTTTTTTGAACAAGTTGGATTTAGCAAAAGAAAAAAAGCATTACGCACGTAAGTACAAAATCGGCCCAACTGACCAATTCTATATCCACCACTTGTCTTTCAGGAACAAAACTGCCTTGATTCTGGCTGATAATCATAGGAAGAATACACAGGAGTCTATTAGCCACAATTTTTGTAATAGCTTTGTACAACACATTACAAAGACTAATATGCCTCATTTGTAAAAAGGAGGACGTTTCTCAACTTTTGGAATCAAGACTAGAAGAGTTTTATTCACAAGCCTAATATCATTGGAACCACTGAAAACTCCTTTAACAAAACTGTAAATGCCTTCCTTCACAGTATCCCAATGTTTATGATAAAAACTGGCAGGAATACCATCAATCCCAGGAGTTTTGGTAGCTCCAATACTAGAGAAGGCCAGATCAATCTCTTTGTGGTCAATAGGATGGAAAGCTTCCCGAATCGTTTCCTCTTCCAACCTAGGAAACGAAGTCCTAGAAAGGGCTTTATCCAGATCCACATTCTCCTCTTTAAATAAGTCTTTATAAAAATTAAGGGCCAAGCGACGAATGTCCTCATCCTCATAGACCCAATCTCCATTTGAATCTTTGATAGCATCGATCCGATTCCTCTGCCTTCTAATAATAGTAGAAAGGTGGAAAAACCTAGTATTGCGATCTCCATCTTTGATCCAAGCCTTTCTAGATTTCTGAAACCAAAGTAGCTCTTCCTGCCTCAGCACAGCTTCCAATTCGTTCTGGAGAGATCTAAGAAGACCATTCAGACTATGATCAAATCTAATCTCCAAACTGAGATGAATGCCTTCGATTCTGCTTAAAAGCTTATTCTTTCTTCTGATAATGTGGCCAAAGATGTTTTTATTCCATCCCACCACATTCCTTCTAAACCCCTCAGCAGCAAGGAGAACATTGGAGTGGGGCTGATCCTGAACAAAGTTTTTAAACTCAGGGTGAGAATCCCAGGCCACCTGGTACCTAAAAGGTCTGTCCCCTTTAGGCCGATGACTTTTAACTAACTTAACTAAAATAGGACAGTGAACAGAATGGCGGAAAGGGAGATTCAACACACTCACTTCGGGAAATCTATAGATAGCCGCAATATTCGCATAAACTTTGTCCAAACGAACAAAAACACTATTACATTTCCAAGTAAATCTATGACCAGCAGCTCCCAGATCAGAAAGCCCACACAAATCCATATTCTGCTTATGGTTGAGACACTGGTTCACATAGTGGTTCCCACCCCCTTTTTGATCACTTATAAGGGCGATACCATTAAAATCCCCAGCCACAAACCAAGCATCCAAAATGCTCGTAATCATAGTATACAGGACCTCCCACAACCTCTTACGATTGGCCATGATAGGATCAACATAAACAAAGGTGATAAAGAAGGGTTTATTACCAGGATAAATAACCTTACTGTGAATAAATTGTTTATGAAACTGTTAATATAATAGAAAAGAACAAAAGAAAAAAAAATTATAAAATTAGGATTTTTTATTTTTTATATTTTTACACGTTATAAAAATATCCTACGTGACAATCTTAAATAAACTAATAGATATACTATTAGTTTCACCTATTAAATAATTATACTATAAGATTTAATTACCTAGTAAAATTTGACACGTTATAAAAATATCCTACGATTCAATCTTTAAATAAACTAATTTATATACTATTAGTTTCGGATAAATATATATAATATGAGATTTAATTATCTAGTCTATATGATTCAGAATTTAAAAGGAATCTTGATAGTCTAAATGTCTTAATACGGCCGTTAATATAATATAAAAATAAAACAAAAAAATTATATAAATTTATTTTGACACGGTATAAAAAATCCTTGGTATCAGTCTTAAAAAAACTACTATATATACTATTAGTTTCGGCTATTAAATAATTATATATAAAATTTATTTATCTAGAAACTGACATTCGAAATCTAAAAGAAATTCTGACAGTTTAAATGTTTTAATATGACATTCGATTGTTATTTTTAGACCGTTAATATAATATAAAAGAATAAACAAAAAAAATATAAATTTATGGAAACAAATTTCGTCTTATCTTTTTACTCAAAATTATAATATTAATTGTTTTTGTAAAGTTTTAACTGTACAATGAACATTACTAAAATTACAAAAGTGTCCAGTACAATAGCCCCTCAGACTAGACTTGTATAAAAGGGGGGGGGGGAGGAATAGGAACATACTCATCCCTCAATCAAGAAAGAATACAAGTTTCTCCGTTTCAGTTACAATGGTAAATATGTTTTGGAAGAAGAGAGGCTGGACTTCCCCTCCGTAGTGGGGGGACTTGCATAAGGATATACTAGCTCAGATATTTGTCCGAGTCTCGATAGACGATAGGATAGGATATGTTTCGCTGGTCTGCAAAAATTGGTCAGAATGCCTTTCAGACCCTCTTTGCTGGCCTGAAATCGATATCCAAGACTGGTGCCGGAGAAAGAACCGTTCCACCGAAGATCTTGACTGGGTGGCGCATAAGCTAATGATTCTCAACCCTCATTCATTTCGTTTGCTCTCTGCTTACAAGCTTGGAATTCAAGGCTTCTATTTAGCCGCTGGCTGGTAAAGAAGGTTCTTCTTTTGTTTTTCTAGTTTTTGTGCTCTTTAGATGTTTAAAAATGGTTTTTTTTGTGCCCTAACCCTAAACCCTAAACTAAAAGATACCCATGTGAATAAAAATAGGAAAGTTTTACATCTTTGCTTTTAATTTAAAGAAAATATGTCTGTCAAGCAAAATCCATTTGATTTGAAATGTAAACTTGCAGGGATTTTTCTTTTGGTTCAATGTTGAAAAACAATCTAATTTTGGTAAATTTGAGACTTTCCTTAAGTATTCGAATTACAACTTTTGGCTAATAAGGAAAAATTACATTTAGACTTTATGGGTTCATTCTCTTGATTTGATTTATCTGTTTTGTGTAGGGGGCAAAACCTGAAGGTGCTAAAAATTCCAAATTGTGAAGTGACGAACAAAATGGTGGAAAAACAAGCTCATTTACTTGTGAATTTAAGCGTGTTAGATATTTCTTGTTGTATGAACATCACAAGCAAAGGGATCGGAGAATTTGGGAAGAACTGTAAAGGCCTAACTGAACTCAAAAGAAGGCGGCCATTACCACAGTATACTGATTTCAAAGCTGATGATAGTGAGGCTATGGCGATAGCAAATACAATGCCAGGTCTAAAGAAACTTGAGACTTTTCACGGGACTTTTGGTGAATTAGGTCTCAAAGCCATTCTCACTAATTGTAAGCCTCTTTCACATCTTGACATTGAAGGGGCTTTTAGACTGATGGAGCTGGATGGCGATCTTCTGGATATGTGTTGGGAGCTTGACTTTTTCAAGGACGCTTTGTTTAGAGATATCGAAGACGATATTTATCGTAGCGCTGATGATGACGACGATGATGAAGATGAAGATATGGATTCTGATTAGTCTCTGAGTTTATTTTATCAGTAGTATAGAATCACATACCGGATAGTCTGTGATTAGTCTTTGAGTTTTTTTGATGTAATTATTTATATTATTGTGTTGCTTTTGAAACTATTTCCTAAATTGGGACAAGTTTGATTTTCTATAGATGGAAACAATTTTTGGCCATTTTGATGTTTTATCCATAGATGGAAAGTTACCATTGATTTAAATATGGTGATGATAAATTTACACCAATGAAAAGGTAGGGAAATTATACTAAAAACGGTTTAAAAAGTATTAGAATAATGATGAAAATAAATAGATACAGATGAAAAATACTAAATCTGGTGTGAATTTATAAAAAATGTTGAAATAAAAATTAATGTTCAATGAATTTATTAATGTTTAATACTTCTATAACTATCCGTACAATTAACCCAACTTTTTTGTACTAAATTTTATTGGTTTAAAGTCCAATTAGATCCTAATTAATATCTTAAAAATTAATTAGTCCATTAACTTTCTAAAATATTCTAATAGGTCTTCAGTTTACTTAAAAGTTAATTAGGTCTTAAACATTTTAAAACATGGACTAGATCCCTAACTTATGTTTTTGGGTTGCTTTTGAAACTATTTTTGGAACAAGTTTGATTTTCTGATTTCTAATATATTTTTGTTACATTTTAATTCATTTTGTGTTCCTCTTGAAGAATAAATTCATTTTGTTGTTTTATCTCTATATGGAAAGTTACAATTGATTTAAATGTGGGGATGATAAATTTATGCGAATGAAAAATACAGTCTTGATCACATACACCTTAATGAGCATGTAGAATTTGCTCATTCACCGTTAGATCTAGGCTTATTAGAATCCTAAGGTGGAGATTCAAAGCATCCTGAGGCTTAGATTTAATAAGCATATATCTAACAGTGAATTAGCAAATTCACTTGCTTATTAAGGTGCATGTGAAAATTCCTGTGAAAAATAATAATAAAAAGTAACTATTAATAGTGTTTAGATGGATTTTTTTTTGAAACCAAACAAAATGGTATTAACAAATCAAAGAAGATTCATTACAAACTGTAGAAATCAAGTAATCAAGGATAGAAAAATTACTAAAGAAACTAGCATTCGACCGAGCATGCCTAATCATAGCATGAGCCACTCCGTTCGCTAATCTCGAGATGAAGGTCACAGAATAATCTGGAAACATGGATTTTAATGACAAAATAAATTTGATCATTCACCGTTAGATATAAATTTATTAAATTTAAGACTTAGGATGCTTTGAATTTTTATCCCAAAATTTTAATAAATCTAGATATAACGGTGAAATGACGACTTACTAAATATGATCAAAATTGGAGTAATTTGTTACAAACAAAAATTGAATAGTAATGAAAATAAATATATAATGGATGAAAATACTAAAACGGTGGTGTAGATTTATAAAAAACAATGTTGACATAAAAATTAAGGTTTAATGATTTTATAGAAATAAAATGAATTTTAATAAGCTAACTCAAAACTTCAAAGAGTATGAGTGCAATTAACCCAGCACTTTTTTGTACTAAATTTCATTGGTTGAAGGTCTAATTAGATTCTAATTAATACCTTAAAAATTAATTAGTTCATTAACCTCTAAAATATTATAGTAGGCAGGGGTGTACATAGGGAGAGGGCTTGGGATTGTCGGTCAGGGTAGTTTCAGTTTTTTTTTGTCTACATAAAATTTAAGATTAGAATGCTAATTTGGTTATTTGATTAGACTTTGATTAGGTATTTAATAAAAACAGTCATTCGATCTAGAACATTGATTGTATATTTGATAAATTGGCCTGATTAGGGGCAGTTCCCGTACATTGTCTCCAAGAAATATTAATGGCGTATTGGTTTAGCACTTTCAAGCACTCAGTGTTCTAACAATCGGTCAAGGCGGCGCCTAGGCGGGGATTTTTGGAACACCGTCCCGATTTTCACTAATCGGGCGGCATAAATCGGTTGACCGATTTTTGGCCGCCTAAGCGGGTCTAGGCGGCTTCTAGGCGGTCCTAGGCCGCTCCCAGGCAGCCTTTTTGAAAAAATTGGTCCTTAAATTTTATGTCAACTTTTTTAATTTTAAAAAAAAATATTAAATAACAAAAAAAAACCTTAAACTATTAAATTTATTTTTAAGAATATTAATTTTATTTTATTTTGACATATTTTGTTATAAATATTATTTTATTGATCTATTTGTTATTTTTTTAAGGACATTAATATAAATAGTATTAAACTATGTATGTTTTTCTATCCTAAATATTTTATATTATTCTTTTTACATAGTATAATTTATAGATTAATGGTATTTATATAATACTTTATTTAATAAAAAAATAAATAAATATAAAAAATACAAATCCGATTAACCCCGATTAATTTCTTTTTTTATAACAGTTTTAGCAACAATAGAAAAAGTTGTTGCCAAAAGCACACTTTAGCACCAATAAATTTTGTATCGTTACATACAGTTGTTGCTGATAAAATTTACCATTACTCTTAAAAAATTCGAAATATAAAAACTTTGGCAACAATATTTTCATTACTGTTAATGAAACCCACTTTAACAACAATTGCATGTTGTTGCTGTAAATGAAAGAATTATCGCAACGAATACATGTTGTTGGTATTAATGAAAGTATTTACAACAACGACAACTTGTTATTGCTCTAAATGAAAGTGTTTATAGCAAGGACAAGTGTTAGGTACTTCCTAAATCTAAATTTCTATTCTTTTTTACCTGTTAGGCCCCTTAAATCCAAATTTCTAATTTTTTTTTTACTTGTTAGACCATTTCAAATCTAAATTTCTAATTTTTTTTTTGCCTATTAAGTCTTTCCTAAATCCAAATTGTATTTCTTGAATACAATTTTTTTTACATGTTAAGAATCTTAGACACAATCTAGCTTAATTTTGAGAAGTTTTACATTGATCTTTAAAAATTAGTTATTGAACATTCGGATTATAACACGTATATATACGAATTTTTTTTGAACAAGTTGGATTTAGCAAAAGAAAAAAAGCATTACGCACGTAAGTACAAAATCGGCCCAACCGACCAATTCTATATCCACCACTTGTCTTTCAGGAACAAAACTGCCTTGATTCTGGCTGATAATCACAGGAAGAATACACCGGAGTCTATTAGCCACAATTTTTGTAATAGCTTTGTACAACACATTACAAAGACTAATATGCCTCATTTGTAAAAAGGAGGACGTTTCTCAACTTTTGGAATCAAGACTAGAAGAGTTTTATTCACAAGCCTAATATCGTTGGAACCACTGAAAACTCCTTTAACAAAACTGTAAATGCCTTCCTTCACAGTATCCCAATGTTTATGATAAAAACTGGCAGGAATACCATCAATCTCAGGAGCTTTGGTAGCTCCAATACTAGAGAAGGCCAGATCAATCTCTTTGTGGTTAGTAGGATGGAAAGCTTCCCGAATCGTTTCCTCTTCCAACCTAGGAAACGAAGTCCTAGAAAGGGCTTTATCCAGATCCACATTCTCCTCTTTAAATAAGTCTTTATAAAAATTAAGGGCCAAGCGACGAATGTCCTCATCCTCATAGACCCAATCTCCATTTGAATCTTTGATAGCATCGATCCGATTCCTCTGCCTTCTAATAATAGTAGAAAGGTGGAAAAACCTAGTATTGCGATCTCCATCTTTGATCCAAGCCTTTCTAGATTTCTGAAACCAAAGTAGCTCTTCCTGCCTCAGCACGGCTTCCAATTCGTTCTGGAGAGATCTAAGAAGACCATTCAGACTATGATCAAATCTAATCTCCAAACTGCGATGAATGCCTTCGATTCTGCTTAAAAGCTTATTCTTTCTTCTGATAATGTGGCCAAAGATGTTTTTATTCCATCCCACCACATTCCTTCTAAACCCCTCAGCAGCAAAGAGAACATTGGAGTGGGGCTGCCAATTGTCCTGAACAAAGTTTTTAAACTCAGGGTGAGAATCCCAGGCCACCTGGTACCTAAAAGGTTTGTCCCCTATAGGCCGATGACTTTTAACCAACTTAACTAAAATAGGACAGTGAACAGAACGGTGGAAAGGGAGATTCAACATACTCACTTCGGGAAATCTATAGATAGCCACAATATTCGCATAAACTTTGTCCAAACGAACAAAAACACTATTACGTTTCCAAGTAAATATATGACCAGCAGCTCCCAGATCAGAAAGCCCACACAAATCCATATTCTGCTTATGGTTGAGACATCGGTTCACATAGTGGTTCCCACCCCCTTTTTGATCACTCATAAGGGCGATATCATTAAAATCCCCAGCCACAAACCAAGCATCCAAAATGCTCGTACTCATAGTATACCGGACCTCCCACAACCTCTTACGATTGACCATGATAGGATCGGCATAAACAAAGGTGATAAAGAAGGGTTTATTACCAGGATAAATAACCTTACTGTGAATAAATTGTTTATGAGACTGTTAATATAATAGAAAAGAACAAAAGAAAAAAATTATAAAATTATGATTTTTTATTTTTTATATTTTTACACGTTATAAAAATATCCTACGTGACCATCTTAAATAAACTAATAGATATACTATTAGTTTCACCTATTAAATAATTATACTATAAGATTTAATTACCTAGTAAAATTTGACACGTTATAAAAATATCCTACGATTCAATCTTTAAATAAACTAATTTATATACTATCAGTTTCGGATAAATATATATAATATGAGATTTAATTATCTAGTCTATATGATTCAGAATTTAAAAGGAATCTTGATAGTCTAAATGTCTTAATACGGACGTTAATATAATATAAAAATAAAACAAAAAAATTATATAAATTTATTTTGACACGGTATAAAAAATCCTTGGTATCAATCTTAAAAAAACTACTATATATACTATTAGTTTCGGCTATTAAATAATTATAATATAAAATTTATTTATCTAGAAACTGACATTCGAAATCTAAAAGAAATTCTGACAGTTTAAATGTTTTAATATGACATTCGATTGTTATTTTTATACCGTTAATATAATATAAAAGAATAAACAAAAAAAATATAAATTTATGGAAACAAATTTCGTCTTATCTTTTTACTCAAAATTATAATATTAATTGTTTTTGTAAAGTTTTAACTGTACAATGAACATTACTAAAATTACAAAAGTGTCCAGTACAATAGCCCCTCAGACTAGACTTGTATAAAGGGGGGGGGGGAGGAATAGGAACATACTCATCCCTCAATCAAGAAAGAATACAAGTTTCTCGGGGGACCTGCATAAGGATATACTAGCTCAGATATTCGTCCGAGTCTCGATAGACGATAGGATAGGATATGTTTCGCTGGTCTGCAAAAATTGGTTAGAATGCCTTTCAGACCCTCTTTGCTGGCCTGAAATCGATATCCAAGACGGGTGCCGGAGAAAGAACCGTTCCACCGAAGATGTTGACTGGGTGGCGCATAAGCTAATGATTCTCAACCCTCATTCATTTCGTTTGCTCTCTTCTTACAAGCTTGGAATTCAAGGCTTCTATTTAGCCGCTGGCTGGTAAAGAAGGTTCTTCTTTTGTTTTTCTAGTTTTTGTGCTCTTTAGATATTTAAAAATGGTTTTTTTTTTGTGCCCTAACCCTAAACCCTAAACTAAAAGATACCCATGTGAATAAAAATAGGAAAGTTTTACATCTTTGCTTTTAATTTAAAGAAAATATGTCTGTCAAGCAAAATCCATTTGATTTGAAATGTAAACTTGCAGGGATTTTTCTTTTGGTTCAATGTTGAAAAACAATCTAATTTTGGTAAATTTCAGACTTTCCTTAAGTATTCAAATTACAACTTTTGGCTAATAAGGAAAAATTACATTTAGACTTTATGGGTTCATTCTCTTGATTTGATTTATCTGTTTTGTGTAGGGGGCAAAACCTGAAGGTGCTAAAAATTCCAAATTGTGAAGTGACGGACAAAATGGTGGAAAAACAAGCTCATTTACTTGTGAATTTAAGCGTGTTAGATATTTCTTGTTGTATGAACATCACAAGCAAAGGGATCGGAGAATTTGGGAAGAACTGTAAAGGCTTAACTGAACTCAAAAGAAGGCGGCCATTACCACAGGATACTGATTTCAAAGCTGATGATAGTGAGGCTATGGCGATAGCAAATACAATGCCAGGTCTAAAGAAACTTGAGACTTTTCACGAGACTTTTGGAGAATTAGGTCTCAAAGCCATTCTCACTAATTCTAAGGCTCTTTCACATCTTGACATTGAAGGGGCTTTTAGACTGATGGAGCTGGATGGCGATCTTCTAGATATGTGTTGGGAGCTTGACTTTTTCAAGGACACTTTGTTTAGAGATATCGAAGACAATATTTATCTTAGCGGTGATGATGACGACGATGATGAAAATGAAGATATGGATTCTGATTAGTCTCTGAGTTTATTTTATCAGTAGTATAGAATCACATACCGGATAGTCTGTGATTAGTCTTTGAGTTTTTTTGATGTAATTATTTATATTATTGTGTTGCTTTTGAAACTATTTCCTAAATTGGGACAAGTTTGATTTTCTATAGGTGGAAACAATATTTGGCCATTTTGATGTTTTATCCATAGATGGAAAGTTACCATTGATTTAAATATGGTGATGATAAATTTACACCAATGAAAAGGTAGGGAAATTATACTAAAAACGGTTTAAAAAGTATTAGAATAATGATGAAAATAAATAGATACAGATGAAAAATACTAAATCTGGTGTGAATTTATAAAAAATGTTGAAATAAAAATTAATGTTCAATGAATTTATTAATGTTTAATACTTCTATAACTATCCGTACAATTAACCCAATTTTTTTGTACTAAATTTTATTGGTTTAAAGTCCAATTAGATCCTAATTAATATCTTAAAAATTAATTAGTCCATTAACTTTCTAAAATATTCTAATAGGTCTTCAGTTTACTTAAAAGTTAATTAGGTCTTAAACATTTTAAAACATAGACTAGATCCCTAACTTATGTTTTTGGGTTGCTTTTGAAACTATTTTTGGAACAAGTTTGATTTTCTGATTTCTAATATATTTTTGTTACATTTTAATTCATTTTGTGTTCCTTTTGAATAATAAATTCATTTTGTTGTTTTATCTCGATATGGAAAGTTACAATTGATTTAAATGTGGGGATGATAAATTTATACGAATGAAAAATACAGTCTTGATCACATACACCTTAATGAGCATGTAGAATTTGCTCATTCACCGTTAGATCTAGGCTTATTAGAATCCTAAGGTGGAGATTCAAAGCATCCTGAGGCTTAGATTTAATAAGCATATATCTAACAGTGAATTAGCAAATTCACTTGCTTATTAAGGTGCATGTGAAAATTCCTGTGAAAAATATTAATAAAAAGTAACTATTAATAGTGTTTAGATGGATTTTTTTTAAACAAAACAAAATGGTATTAACAAATCAAAGAAGATTCATTACAAACTGTAGAAATCAAGTAATCAAGGATATAAAAATTACTAAAGAAACTAGCATTCGACCGAGCATGCCTAATCATAGCATGAGCCACTCCGTTCGCTAATCTCGAGATGAAGGTCACAGAATAATCTGGAAACATGGATTTTAATGATAAAATAAATTTGATCATTCACCATTAGATATAAATTTATTAAATTTAAGACTTAGGATGCTTTGAATCTTTATCCCAAAATTTTAATAAATCTAGATATAACGGTGAAATGACGACTTACTAAATATGATCAAAATTGGAGTAATTTGTTACAAACAAAAATTGAATAGTAGTGAAAATAAATATATAATGGATGAAAATACTAAAACGGTGGTGTAGATCTATAAAAAACAATGTTGACATAAAAATTAAGGTTTAATGATTTTATAGAAATAAAATGAATTTTAATAAGCTAACTCAAAACTTCAAAGAGTATGAGTGCAATTAACCCAGCACTTTTTTGTACTAAATTTCATTGGTTGAAGGTCTAATTAGATTCTAATTAATACCTTAAAAATTAATTAGTTCATTAACCTCTAAAATATTATAGTAGGCAGAGGTGTATATAGGGAGAGGGCTTGGGATTGTCGGAACCACTAGGATCAGGGTAGTTTCAGTTTTTTTGTCTACATAAAATTTAAGATTAGAATGTTAATTTGGTTATTTGATTAGACTTTGATTAGGTATTTAATAAAACAGGCATTCGACCTAGAACTTTGATAGTATATTTGATAAATTGGCCTGATTAGGGGCAGTTCCCGCACATTGTCAACAAAAAATATTAATGGCGTATTGGTTTAGCACTTTCAAGCACTCAGTGTTCTAAAAATCGGTCAAGGCGGCGTCTAGGTGGGAATTTTTGGAACACCGTCCCGATTTTCACTAATCGGGCAGCATAAATCGGTTGACAGATTTTTGGCCGCCTAGGCGGTCCTAGGCGGCTTCCAGGCGGTCCTAGGCCGCTCCCAGGCGGCCTTTTTGAAAAAATTGGTTCTTAAATTTTATGTCAACTTTTTTAATTTTTAAAAAAAATATATTAAATAACAAAAAAAAACCTTAAAATATTAAATTTATTTTTAAGAATATTAATTTTATTTTATTTTGACATATTTTGTTATAAATATTATTTTATTGATCTATTTGTTTATTTTTGTAAGGACATCAATATAAATAGTATTAAAATATGTATGTTTTATATCCTAAATATTTTATAATATTATTTTTACATAGTATAATTCATATTTGACACATTTTGTTATAAATGTTATTTTATTGATCTATTTATTATTTTTTTAAGGACATTAATGTAAATAATATTAAACTATGTATGTTTTTCTATCCTAAATATTTTATATTATTCTTTTTACATAGTATAATTCATATATTAATGGTATTTATATAATACTTATTTAATAAAAAATAAATAAATATAAAAAATACAAATCCGATTAACCCCGATTAATTGCTTTTTTATTACAGTTTTAGCAACAATAGAAAAAGTTGTTGCCAAAAGCACCCTTTAGCAACAATAAATTTTGTATCGTTACAAACAGTTGTTGCTGATAAAATTTACCATTACTCTTAAAAAATTCGAAATATAAAAACTTTGGCAACAATATTTTCATTACTGTTAATGAAACCCACTTTAACAACAATTGCATGTTGTTGCTGTAAATGAAAGAATTACCGCAACGAATACATGTTGTTGCTATTAATGAAAGTATTTACAACAACGACATCGTGTTATTGCTGTAAATGAAAGTGTTTATAGCAACGACAAGTGTTAGGTACTTCCTAAATCTAAATTTCTATTTTTTTTACCTGTTAGGCCCCTTAAATCCAAATTTCTAAATTTTTTTTTACCTGTTAGACCATTTCAAATCTAAATTTCTAATTTGTTTTTTTTTTCCTATTAAGCCTTTCCTAAATCCAAATTGTATTTCTTGAATACAATTTTTTTTTTACATGTTAAGAATCTTAGACACAGTCTAGCTTAATTTTGAAAAGTTTTACATTAACCTTTAAAAATTAGTTATTGAACATTCAGGGGGCCCCCTGGTTCAGGCGGCCCGAAAGATGAAGGAAACTAATGAGGGTAGTTCTTCTATTCTCACTGGTGGACCTGGAATTGGGAATCCAATGGTGGTTATTAAACCTGGCTTGAAAAAGCCAAAGGGCAAACAAAAAGCATCCAGAATTCCTTGGCTTTTTCAGAGAAGAGGGGACCTACGGGTACCTCGGTGAGCCTCTCATGAGCCCCTAGTAAATACCTGGCTTAGGTAGGTTGGTGCGGTCAGTCTCCTCCTTTCTATGGACTTGTTGTGCTGGAATGTTAGGGGTGCAGCTAGCAAGGCTACCCGTATCCATATTAATGACCTAATTAAACAGTTTAACCCCTCGTGTTTTGCTTTACTAGAAACTAAGATTAGTGGAGAGAAAGCAGATGAGGTGGTTAATAAGTTTAAGAACTGGAGGTGTGTTAGATCGAAGGCTACTGGCCGAGCTGGTGGGATCTGGCTTTTCTGGAGGCCAGATCTGATTCATTTTGATGTTATTAGTATCGATAAGCAGTTCATTCACTGTAAAGTGAGCATTTCTGGTATTACTCCCTTCTTGACTACCCTTGTGTATGCTGATCCGATCTTAGTTAATCGCAAACGGCTGTGGGAGATCCTCTTTTCGATGAGTGGCAGCATCTCTGAGCCCTGGTTTATTGCGGGAGACTTTAATGATATCGGCCTTATGAGTGACCAGAGAGGAGGTTCCAATCATTATGTTAATCGTTGTCTTCACCACAAAAATAATATGGATTTATGTGGGCTTTTCGACTTGGGGGCTTCGGGTCATAGATTCACTTGGAAACGCAATAGTACCTTTGTTCGTTTGGACAAGGTCTATGCTAATGTGGTTGCCCTGACTTCTTTCCCTGAGTGTTCTGTTTTAAATCTTCTGTTCCGTCATTCGGACCATTGCCCTTTTGTTTAGACTTTTGAGAGGCAACCGGCCTAGGGGGAAGAGACCGTTCCGGTACCAACTGGCGTGGGAGTCCCATCCTAAGTTTAAGGAGTTCGTCCAAGATAATTGGAAACCTCATTCGAATGTCCTGCAAGCTTCTGAAGGGTTCAGGAAGAAGGTGTTTGGTTGGAATAAGAATGTCTTTGGGCACATTATTAGAAGAAAGAATAAGTTGTTAAAAAGGATGGAGGGCGTTCAGCGTAGGTTGGATGTGAGGTTTGATCACAGTTTAGATGGCCTCCTTAGAACCCTTCAGAAGGAGCTAGAAGCTGTGCTTAGGCAGGAGGAGCTTCTCTGGTTCCAGAAGTCTAGGAAATCCTGGATTAGGGATGGGGATCGTAATACCAGGTACTTCCATCTGTCTACTATGATCAGGCGGCAGAGGAATAGAATTGAGGCTATCAAAGATTCTGATGGGGAGTGGGTGTATGAAGATGAGGTGATTCGGAATTTGGCTCTGGAGTTCTATAAGGAGCTTTTCAAAGAGGATCCTGTTCAGCTGGAGAGGGCTCACTCTATTGCTACCTTTCCTTTGATCAGTGAGGATATCAGTCAGAGTGCCTTTCTTCCTATTTCCCGAAAAGAGATTGACCATGCCATCTTCAGCATTGGGGCGTCTAAAGCGCCTGGTATTGATGGTCTTCCAGCTGGCTTCTACCACAAGCACTGGGGTGTTGTGAAGGAGGGTATCTATGAGTTTATCATAGGTGTGTTCAATGGGTCTAAGGATATTGAGCTGGTTAATAGAACTCTCCTGGTCCTTATTCCTAAAATTGATAAGCCTTCTTCCTTTTTGCATATGAGACCCATCAGTCTTTGTAATGTTCTTTACAAGACGATTACAAAAATTGTGGCTAATAGAATCCGTGGCATTCTTCCGGAGATCATTTGTCACAATCAGGGTAGTTTTGTACCCGGTAGACAAATGATGGATAATGTGGTGATTGCCCAAGAAATGGTGCACACTATGAAGATTAGGAAAGGGAAGAAAGGCATTGTGGCTCTTAAGCTGGATTTGGAGAAGGCCTATGATCGCATCAACTGGAACTTCCTGATGGAGAGTCTGGAGAGAGCTAGGATCCCGGACAGTTGGAGAAATCTTATTAAGGTTTGTATTACTTCTCCTGTGTTTCAAGTTATGGTGAATGGGGATATGTCGGAGGAGTTCTCTCCGGGTCGGGGCATCCGTCAGGGTGATCCTATGAGTCCCTTCCTTTTCGTTATTGCTATGGAGAGGCTATCCCACCTTATTCAAGATGCCATTGATATTGGGAGTTTCCACCCGGTGGCCATCAACAGTTTCTGTCCCCAGGTGACCCACTTATTCTTTACGGACGATGTCCTTATCTTTCTTGAAGGTAATGAGGAGAAATTGAGTGTCATTATGGATATTCTGGATTGTTTTTGTTCGGCCTCTGGTCAGAGACTTAATATCTAGAAATCTAGGATGATGTGCTCTAAGAATATGAATCCGAGAATTTGTAAAAGATTAAGTGATTTGTCTGGTATTCCTCTTACTGATTCTCTTGGGAAGTATCTGGGGATTCCTCTCCATAGTGAGAGAGTGTCTAAAGTTTCTTTTAAAGATACTTTGGACAAAGCCAATACGAGGTGTGCCACGTGGAAAGCCAAGACTCTCTCCCTCGCTGGCCGTCTGACTTTAATTCAATCTGTGAATTCCGCTGCTCCCAACCACATCATGCAGGCTTGTCAGCTTCCGAATCATGTGCTTAATGATCTTGATAAGATTAACCGAAGGTTCCTGTGGGGGGAAGCTGCGGAGGGAAGTAAGATCCACCTGGTGCCTTGGAGTGAGGTTTGTCAGCCCAAAGATTCAGGGGGTTTGGGCATTAGGAGAGCTAAGGATAATAATAAAGTTTTATTAATGAAACTCCTTTGGCGTATGTGGCAATGCCCCTCCTCTCTCTGGGTTCGCCTTCTTTGTGGTAAGTATCGTAAAGATAAGATCTTTGGGGGCCCGAAAGAGAGAGTTATCAATTGTTCCTTCCTCTGGAAAGGGCTTAGCGCCGTTTTTGCTGAGTTTTGCTCGGGGGTTGGTGTGGATGTGGGTAATGGTAAGTCCATAAGCTTCTGGTTTGATACCTAGATTGGGGATAAACCTTTAGTGGATGTGTGCACTTCCCCCCCCCCCCCCCCCCCCCCCCGCCTAGTGATATCCAAAACTAGAGGTTAGCCGATGTGGTGGACTCTGAAGGGGACTGGGTTTGGCCTAAATTTGATTCTTTCTTTAGCCTTGAGACTCTCCTTAGAATTAGAGGAGTGAAGGTGAGTAATCAAGAGGAAGACATGGATAAGCATTGCTGGGCGCTGACTAACAATGGAGTCTATTCTTGCAAATCTGCCTTTGAAGCTTTTTCCCTTAACAGGACTGATAATCCCTCGGATATTTGGAAGACCATTTGGTCCCTTAAAATCCCCTACCGCATGAGGAGCTTCCTGTGGCTGGGCGTTAAAGACAGATTACTTACTAACTCAGAGAGATACAGAAGGCATTTGGCGACCTCTAGAGCTTGCGGTAGATGTAGAGGCCATGTTGAATCGTTGTGCCACGCTCTTAGGGATTTCCCTAAGAGTGAAGAGGTTTGGAAGAAAATTCTCCCTCATCATACTTTCTCTTCCTTCATGTCCCATTCTGTGAACGACTGGTTCTCAGATGGTATTAGGGGAAAGTTATTGTCTTATATGGAGCATGAGGACATTTTCTTTACCATTATCTGTCATCAAGTGTGGAAATGGAGGAACGAGGAGATTTTTGATAATAAAGCTGTGCTTTTGCCTAACTTAGCTGAGTTCTTCTTGAAGAAACTCTCCTCTATTATTGATAGTTTCAAAGGTGAGTCCCTTGCCAGATCTTCCCCGAGTAGTGATGTCCACCTCGTGAGCTGGAGCAGGCCGAGAGAGGGGGTTGTGAAGCTGAATACTGATGGTTCCTGCCTCAGTAATGGTAAGATTGCTGCCGGAGGTGTTCTTAGGGATGCGGGAGGCGCCTGGCTTTCTGGGTTTACCCAGAATTTGGGTTTGGGTTCTTCCTTCTCTGCGGAGCTCTGGGGCATTCTCTTTGGGATCCAACTGGCGATTAGGCTGGGTGTTAAGAGGCTTTCTGTGGAGTCTGATAATTTGGAGGCCATCAATATGATTTTGGGTAGTCATGCCATGGGTCTTCATAGCCGCAACCTTATTAAAGCTATTAAGAGGCTTAGCCCCTCATTTGATATCCTTGAGTTCAACCACATTTTCCGGGAGCAGAACCGTGTTGCAGATCACTTGGCGGCGGCATGCCATGAGGGGGTGTTAGGTGTTTCTACCCTTACCGTTCCCCCTATCGCTCTTTCTCCTCTTCTTTTAGAGGATAAGATTGGGGTTAGCTTTCCTAGGCTAATCCCGGTGTAGTTGCTTGTTTTGCTTTGCTTTCCTTTCCTTTTCTACCAAAAAAAAAAGTTATTGAACATTCAGATTATAACACGTATATATACGAAATTTTTTTTTGAACAAGTTGGATTTAGCAAAAGAAAAAAGCATTACGCACGTAAGTACAAAATCGGCCCAACCAACCAATTCTATATCCACCACTTGTCTCAAACATTTTAAAACCACATATTAGATCCCTAATTTATGTTTTTGTGTTGCTTTTGAAACTATTTCCAAAGTTTGAGACAATTTTGATTTTCTGATTTCTTTTTTTTTTTTTGGTAAGAAGGGAAGAAAAAAAACAAACAAACAAAAACATAACCCGGGATCAGTCTAGGAAGACTGACCCCAATCCTATCCTCAAGAAGAGAAGGTAACAGAAAAGAAGGAGGAACGGAAAGGGTAGAAACACCTAACATCCCCCCATGCCCAACAGCTGCCAAGCGATCCGCCACGCGGTTTTGCTCCCTATAAATATGGGAGAAGGTAAGAGAATCGAAGGCAGGACGAAGCCTCAAGATGGTTTTAATGAGATTCTGACTCTTAAGACAAACAGCCTGTCTATCCGTAATCCTGTTGATAGCCTCCAAATTGTCAGACTCCACCGAAAGTCTTTTAACACCCATGCGAATGGCGAGTTTAATGCCAGACAAGATCCCCCAGAGCTCCGCAGTAAAGGAGGAGCCCGTACCTAAGTTATGGGTAAACCCAGCCAGCCAGGCGCCACCAGCATCCCGAAGAACTCCACCAGCAGCAATTCTGCCATTACTAAGGCAGGAGCCATCCGTATTCAACTTGACAACCCCTTCCCTGGGCTTCCTCCAACCAACTAACTGGACCTCTTTAACCGGGGAGGGGTGAACCAGGGGCTCTCCTTCAAAACTCTTTGTAATAACAGAGAGTTTTTCGAGAAGTAAAACCGGAGGTCAGGAATAAAGACAGTCTTCTCAGCAAATAACTCTTCATTCCTCCATTTCCACATTTGGTGACAAATAATAGCGAAGAGAATAGCCCCGTGCTCCATACTGGCCAACAAATTCCCATTAACGCCTTCAGAGAACCAGTCAATATCAGAGAACCCCATAAAGGAAGGAAGGATGTGGTGAGGAAGGACCCCTTCCCAAACCTTTCTACTATTCGGGCAATCCCTCAAAGCATGGCACAAGGTTTCCACATGGCCGCTGCATCTGCTACAGGCACCAGATACAGCCAAGTGCCTTCTGTGTCTATCTGCATTCGTGAGGAGCCTGTCTTTGACTCCCAGCCATAGGAAACTCCTAATGAGATAGGGGACTTTGAGGGCCCAAATGGACTTCCAAATTTCCAAGGGAGGATCAGCCCTATTAGGGGTAAAAGCTTCATAGGCCGATTTGCAAGAATAAGAACCATTATTAGTCAAGGCCCAGCAGTGTCTATCCTTATCCTCCTCCTGATTACTAATCTTCACACCTCTAATATTAAGGAGGGTCTCCAGGCTAAGAAAGGAGTCGAACTTAGACCAGATCCAGTCTCCCTCCGAGTCCACCACATCAGCAATTCTCCAGGAGAGGAGATCATTCGGCGGAGGGGCGATGCACACCTCAATCAACGGTTTGTCACCAATCTAGGTGTCATACCAGAAACTAATGGATCTCCCATTACCCACCTCCAAGCCAATCCCCGTACAGAACTCAGCAAAAACAGCACTAAGCCCTTTCTAGAGGAAGGAACAGCTGACAACCCTCTCCTTCGGGCCACCAAAGATTCTATCTTTCATATACTTGCCGCACAGAAGACGAACCCAAAGGGAGGAGGGGGATTGCCACATTCTCCAAAGAAGCTTCATTAACAGGACTTTATTATTGTCCTTAGCTTGCCTTATACCAAGACCCCCCCTGCTCTTAGGCTGGCAGGCTTCCTTCCAAGGGACTAGGTGAATCTTCCTCCCATCCCCAGACTCTCCCCACAGAAAATGCCGATTAATTTTATCAAGGTCGTTGAGGACCGGCTCAGGGAGCTTACAGGCTTGCATGATGTGATTTGGAGCAGCACAGTTGATAGACTGGATTAAAGTAAGGCGACCTGCAAGGGAAAGAGAATTAGCTTTCCAGCTAGCACACAAACCGTTAGATTTGTCCAAAATGTCTTTAAAAGAGGCTTTGGACACCCTGTCACTATGAAGAGGGACCCCAAGGTATTTCCCAAACGATTGAGTCAGGGGAATGCCAGACATCTCACTCAGTCTTCTACACAAGCTATTATCCATATTCTTGGAACAAAGCATACGGGATTTATGGATGTTAATCTTCTGGCCAGAAGCCTCACAAAAGCAGTCGAGGATATCCATCACAGCCTTAATTTGTTCCTCATTACCCTCCACAAAAAGCATGACAACATCAGCAAAGAGTAAATGGGTAACAGGGGGCAATGTCTGTTGATGGAAACAAGGTGGAGAGTCCCTTTGTTCACCGCCTCTTGGATCAGGTGAGACAATCTTTCCATGGCAATAACAAAAAGGAAGGGGCTCATAGGATCCCCTTGACGAATACCCCTGGATGGAGAGAACTCATCCGACATATCCCCATTGATCATAACCTGGAAAACATGAGAGGAGATACACTTTCCAATCAAATTCCTCCAGTTCTCCGGGATACCAGCTTTGGCTAAACTATCCAGAAGAAAGCTCCAGTTCAACCTATCATAGGCTTTCTCCAGATCCAGCTTGAGAGCCACGATCCCTTTCTTGCCTTTCTTAATCTTCATAGAATGGACAACCTCCTGGGCAATAACAACGTTATCCATCAATTGTCTTCCAGGAACAAAGCTCCCTTGATTTTGGCTGATAATATCCGGAAGGATCTTCCGGATTCTATTAGCCACAATCTTAGTAATAGCTTTATACAAGACATTACAAAGACTGATGGGTCTCATCTGGAGAAAGGAAGAAGGCTTGGCAACCTTAGGAATCAAGATAAGGAGGGTTTTATTAACCAAACTGATATCGTTCGAACCACCAAAGACACCTAACACAAAGCTGTATATACCCTCTTTAACAGTGTCCCAGTGTTTATGATAGAAACTAGCGGGGATACCATCAATACCAGGAGCCTTAGTGGAACCGATACTGGAGAAGGCCAGATCAATCTCTTTAAGCTCAATGGGATGGAAAGCATTATTAATAGCATCCTCCCCCAAACGAGGAAAGGAAATGCCAGAGTGGGCACTCTCTAGGTCCACAGCTTCCTCTCTGAATAGGTCCTTGTAGAAATCAAGGGCAAGGCGTCGAATGTCCTCCTCCTCAAAAATCCACTCACCACTGGCGTCTTTAATAGCCTCGATCCTATTTTGCTGTCTCCTAATGATCGTTGAGAGGTGGAAAAACCTGGTATTCCGGTCCCCATCTTGAATCCAAGCCTTCCTAGATTTCTGGAACCACAGAAGCTCTTCCTGTCTAAGCACAGCTTCCAACTCGTTCTGAAGAGCTCTTAGGTGACCATTCAGGCTATGATCAAAACGAACCTCCAAGCAACGCTGAACACCTTCCATTCTCCTCAAGAGTTTGTTCTTCCTCCTGATAATATGACCAAAAGTATTTTTATTCCAAACAGCCACATTCCTCCTGAATTCCTCAGTAGCGAGGAGAACATCAGAGTGGGGATGCCAATTGCTTTTAACGGAATCCTTAAACTCGGGGTGAGACTCCCAAGCCACCAGATACCTAAAAGGTCTATTACCTTTCAGCCGATTTCCTTTGACGAAATTAATGAGGATAGGGCAATGGTCGTAGTGACGGAAAGGGAGATTAAGTACCTTGACCTCAGGAAACCTATAAATCGCTGCAACATTAGCGTACACTTTATCCAACCTAACAAACACACTATTCCTTTTCCAGGTAAATTTGTGGCCAGCAGCACCCAGGTCCGAAAGCCCGCACATATCCATACTTTGCTTATGATTAAGACACCGGTTCACATAATGATTACCCCCTTCTCTCTGATCACTCAAGAGGGCAATGTCATTAAAATCCCCGGCAACCAACCACGCCTCCACCATGTTAGAGCTAAAAGAATGAAGGATCTCCCACAGCCTTCTTCGGTTAGTCGAAACAGGATCAGCATAGACGAAGGTAATAAAGAAGGGTTTATTACCCGGGTAACACACCTTACTATGGATGAATTGACTGTCCATAGTAACAATATCAATATTGACTTGACCTGGCTTCCAAAAGAGCCAAATCCCCCCTGCCCGGCTAGTAGCCTCCGACCTGACGCAATTCCAATTCTTAAACTTTCTAACCACCTCATCTAATTTGGCTCCACTAACCTTGGTCTCAAGAAGGACAAAGCAGGAAGGGTTAAACTGTTTAATGAGATCATTGACATGAATGCGGGTAGCCTTGCTCGCCGCACCTCTAACATTCCAAACGAAGAAGTCCATCAGAGGGGGAGACTACAGACGCAAGCCCAAACCCTAGATCATGTATTTGTTCGGGGCTCCGGAGAGCCTAGAGGCGGTCCCAGAAGGACCCCTTTTATCCAAAGAATTCAAACCATGAAGGTTCTTTTTAGGTTTCCCTTTGGGATTCTTCATGTTTAACTTACTCACTCCTATAGTCTTACCAATAGGAGCATCAACAGGAGGATGTAGAGTACTCGCCTCCCTACTCAAACCCTTCCCAGCTGACAGGATAGACTGGGGAATCTCTTTGCCTTTAGCAGAAGCATTAGAGATAAAGAGATGATTAATAGAATTACCCAGACTAGAGGCATGCTCTACCGACTCCAGACCAGGCATGCTTAAATCAATCTGCTTATCAGAAGGATCCGAGTCCTGATCTTCCTCCATAGACAAAACACCGAACCTTGACCCGGAACCCGAAGCTGAGTCCACTCCAGTCTCAATCCCCTTCTTAATATCCGGGGGTCTGACCTTGATCTCAGGAGCAATCTGGAGAGTAGTCATCTTCGTACTAATATCTGGTGAATGATTAGCATTAACATTAGCCCGTGGCTTCCTTCTCACTAGCCTCTTGGCAAGCATCCATGGGCCAAAGCTCCTTACTTCCCCTTGACTCTTCTCAGCTTCGCCTATGATAGGTTGCACCAACTCCTCCACGTCCTTTCTCCTCTTAGGACAACCCTCAAGGGTATGGCCAAACATACCACATTCATAAAAGATGTTGTGTATACCTTCATATTCAATATGATAGACCTTGTTTTGAGTACAGAACTGAGAAAGAAGAGGCTTAGCGAGATCAATATCGATACAGACCCTGGCAAACTTGCCTCTCACTACCCCAATGGTAGTCTTATCAACATGGTGGACTTTCCCAACAAGGCTACCAATCTTGTTCAGGAACCTATCACTGTAGTATTCAAGAGGTAGGCTCGGGAACCTAACCCAAGTAAGGATCCTGTTAACAGAGCAATCATGGGGATCAAAATTTGGGACCCAATGTCTCAGAGCCAACACATGATTGGAGATAATATACGGACCACCATTCACAACAGCATTGAAATCCTCAGCCCTTGTGAATTTAATGACATAATAGTCATTTTCAAGGTCTGTGATAGTAACCTTTCCTTTCTTTGCCCATTGAGCCTGGATCCTCTGGGCAAAATAATTGAAACTGATCCTTTTCCCCAACACAGTGACGATTAACGCCAATTTCCACTTCGATCTCATGACCCGCTTGTCATCTGAGGATAGCCGGATCCTAGGACACAGCGGGTTATCAGGCTCTCCATCCTCAGAATCGGAATCAGAGAGAAAATCCCCGGAATCATTCTCAAAAGCATCCACCTCCATCATGGGATCCTCCTCTGACACCCCTAGCAACTTATCCCTCTAGGAGGGGCCTCCCAAATCCACGGAAACTCCCGCTTGAGCGGCTTGCGCAGTCTGTGCGGCTTGCGCGGCCAGCACGGCCTGCGCGGCCTGCGCGGCCTGCACGGCCAACGAAAGTCGCACGGCATGCTCATCTTGTTGGGGAGAGACAGCCGGTACTCCCTGTGGCCCAAGCACCGGAAGCGGCCCTCTAACTCCGGAATCATGCGCGCGTCCCTCCGCGAAAAATGAGTCCAGGGCCGCGACCGCGGCACCAACACCTTCCAGCCCCCGATCGGCTGCCGCATCCCTAGAAGCCCCCAACGGCACCGGCGCACCCCTAGCACCCCCCGTCGAAACCGCCGGATCCGCCTCCCCACCATCCACCCACTCCGATCTACTCCTATCCCTCGACTGATCCCTCCGAATCCCGCTGCTCCGCCTCCTCCCCCGAGGAGATCCCTCGAGTCTCCCATCATCCGCCGCCGCCCACGCCTCATCGATCCCGGAGTCATTGCCCCGCCCGCGCCCCGCCACCACCGGATCCGACACAGGCCAGCCGCCTGCCTTCACCGACCCATCCCCATTAACCTTCACGATCGCCTTGGTCATCGCCGAGAGAGAGAGAGAGAGAGAGATTTACTTTTCTTAAATTCTACTATTAGTTATAGTTAATTTAGTTATAACTAATTGAGAGAGAGAGAGAGAGAGAAAATTGAGTTATAAAATTGATCATGTGTTTTAGAGAGAGAAGAGAGATCTGAAAGAGAGGAGATAGATCTAAAAGAGAGAAATAGATCTGAGAGAGAGAAGATAGATCTCAAAATTCTCCATCTTCATAAAAATTCTTCACCATGACAACAGATCTGAGAGAGAGAAGCCAGATCTGAAAAAGAGAAGATAGATCTAAAAGAGAGAGAAAGATTTAAAAGAGAAGAGATAGATCTCAAAACTCTCAATCTTCATAAAAATTCTTCACCATGACAACAGATCTGAGAGAGAGAAGACAGATCTGACAAAGAGAAGATAGATCTAAAAGAGAGGGAAAGATATAAAAGAGAAGAGATAGATCTCAAAACTCTCAATCTTCATAAAAATTCTTCACCATGACAACAGATCTGAGAGAGAGAAGCCAGATCTAAAAAAGAGAAGATAGATCTCTGATTTCTAATATATATATATTTGATTTAAATGTGGTGATGATAAATTTACACCAATGAAAAAAATGCAGAGTAATTATATTAAAAATGGTTAAAAAATTAGAATAGTGATGAAAAATACTAAACGGTAATTTAGATTTATAAAAAAAATGTTAGAAATAAAAATTAGAGTTGAACGAATTTTATTGAAATAAAATAAAATTGAATAAACTAACTCAAAACTTGAATAACTATATATATGTGCAATTAACCCAACATTTTTTCTACTAAATTCCTTAAAAATTAATTAGTCCATTAACTTTCTGAAGGCCTAATATATCACCAGCTCTCTGAACTTGTCCATAATAGTAGATTGGTTCCCTGAACTTTGCAAGTGTTTAGCCAGCTTCTAAAACTTGTTTATTTCGTATCACCAGCTCCCTAAACTTGTCCATAAAAATTGATTAGATTTCTGAACTTTACAAATGTCTCACCAGCTCCCTAAACTTGTTTATTCTGTAACAACTAAATACAAAAGCCATAATACTAACTTGGGTTAAGGTGCAAAAATACCCCTAATATTTTGGGTCAGAAGTAATTTTACTCTAACGTCTAAAATGATGCGATTTTACCTCTAACCTTAGTAGCCAAGAGTAAATTTATAAATTTGGTGAATTTTTTGAATTTTTTTATCCAATTCGTGCAAAAGACAGTATATTTTTTTTATTTTTTTCACATCCCAACATATGTTTGTGATTTATTACTGATGAAATGACGCACGTGTGAAGTGTAGATGACAAGATTCATGACCTAGAAAACAATTTGATGAATTATTTCTCAAATTAACGCAATTTATCAATGTTAGAGGTAAAATTGATGTCGGCTTCCAATGTTAGAGGTAAAATTGCACCATTTTAGACGTTATGGGTAAAATTACTCCTAACCCAAAACGTTAGGAGTATTTTTATACCTTAACCCGAGTTAGTATTATGGTTTTTGTTATAACTAGTTGTTACAGAATAAGCAAGTTCAGTGAGCTGGTGAGACACTTGCAATTGGGTCCCATGGTCGAATAAATAGACTACTCAGCTAGTTGATTTTCCAAAAGACAAACAGATAAGTGGAGAGACATATCAAGCCTCAAATATATAAACTCCAGTGGCGAGTCCCATGAAATTGTACATGCTCAATATTTCAGATGGAATGAATTCAAAGCAGAAGCAGGCGGAGAATGGTGCTAATGCCTATAATAGAGGAAAAGGGATAACAGAACCCATCATCATATGGTTGAAATGTTGGAGGTGGCATTGAAACTGTTGCAAGAAACCATTGATCTGACTGAACTATTTCAAGTCTCTAGTTACCCCTCAAAAGTGAAAATCTCGTTTGATCTGACTGAACTATTTCAAGTCTCTAGTTACGCCTCAAAAGTGAAAATTTTGTAGTGTCTGAAATCGTAGTTAATCAGGAACAAGGAATTGAGAAGAGACAATACATAACTCAAAGAACGGGCCCCCAAGGCTTGAATAAGCAGATTGCTCAGTTGATAGATTTGTTGAAAGATGAACAGATGAGAAGAGAGGCATCTCGAGCCTCGACTATGAAAACTTTGGTGGCAAGTCATGTAGAATCACATATGCTCAGTCCCTCACTTTCAGAAGGAGGGAATTCGAATCAGAAATAAATGGGGAATGATGCCAGAACCGAGGAAAATGGTTAACAAAACCCATCACATAGTGATTGAAATGTTGGAGAAAGTACTGAAGTTGTTGAAAGAAACCATGGATCCTACTCAGTTGTTTCGGGTCTCTATTTTTACCCCTCACAAGTGCAAATTTCCAGAATCTGAAAAGAAAAGCAGATTGATAGGGGCGTTTCGTCCCTATCTTTTAGCGTGATTTACGGTTTAGTTTTAGATGAAATAAATAAGTTTAATTGCAAAAATAAAGTGTTTTAAATAAAATAACGAAATAAAAATAAATTCCGTACTTTCGGATAATTTTCCTTATTTTTGATTAATTTAGAAAATAAAACGTCAAGCTAACTCGGCTCTCGAGAATTGTATTTCAGGTACAAGCAAGAAGTGAAAATCTACCAAAATACGCGGGGTGTATCACTCCTCACGCGGGGCGTGGAACACTTAGTCAGAAATAATTGCCTTATCCACAGGTACCACGTGGGATCTACTCAGCAATACGCGAGGCGTGGAACATGTGTCAGAAATGGTCTCCCTGAGTCAACTACCCTACGCGAGACGTACCATCTTACACGCGGGGCGTGTAAGGAAGTTCTTCAATCCAAAAAGCTCAGAGACTCATTTACGAGGGGCGTGCCTCAGTTATGCGGTGCGTAAATGACCCAATTCAAGCAATAAAATCTCAGAAACTCAAACACGCGAGGCGCATCCCAGTCTACGTGAGGCGCATTTGAGACAACAAGATCTGAAATTGGTCCACATGCAGGAGATTTCTGACGAAATGGGCAAACACGCGGGGTGTACTCCACCATACGCGAGGCGTATCATGGGAAATTTGCAGAAAATCATGTTCCTCCATGCTTGTATCTTATGAATTTACAATTTTGCCCTAGCTTGATGTGTATAAATAGGAGTGACTAGCACTCATTTAGAGGGATATCTCTTTTATCTTACATCTTGCACACCTTAGACTTTGTATACACTTTTTTAATATAGTGTGAGATTTAGTTTATATAGCAATTCTCTTCCACCTTGAGGGCTTGTTCGTTGATCCCGGCATTCCATCAAAGTTTCGTTCCATCTCCACTCACCAAGCTCGAAAGCTCCACCTCCAAGTCCTAAGAGACGGCCTTGAGTCCGGTTAGCTAGTTCCGAGGGTGGATTCTTCCCTTTTCACTTACTAATTAGCTTGTACTCTTCCTATATACTAGGCTTGGTTGTATTTCACATTTACGTTCTCCATATTTATAATTTATGATTCATAGTCTCTTTCTCTATATTTGTGTTGATGTTTGCTACTTGTTTTGATACTCGTAATTGATTATTGTGTAGGAGAACGCGATTCCCGATGCCATTCGGGCTATCTTTAGGGATTCATATAGGTGTTACCTTACCGGAAGTGACGCTCCGGAAACCGTAGGAATTGACAAACCACGGAACTTACGGGCCCTAATTTCTGGTCCCAAGCATTAGACACGCCTTGACTAGGAACCACGTAGTCTAAGTACTTCACGGATCGGTTACACTACACGTAGTCGTCATTGCAAGAGTAAAACATTAACCATTTATATATTGAAAGTCATTATTTGTCACATTTATAACTTATCGCCATCCATATCACTTTGTAAGAGTTTTGTTATATAAACTTGTCTCACCCGTAGTTAGGAGTAGTTTGTAGTTGTTCCCCAAATCAACTCAAAGTATTCATCGCTTAGATAATGTATAAAACCGAGTCGTCTAATACTTGTAGTTATAAATCCCGTGGATTCGATACCCGGTCTTAACCGGATTATTACTTGATACGACGGGGTACGCTTGCCCCTAAGTAGTGGCGTCTAGTGGAGATAGAGCATTTAGAAAGATCACATCCATAGTCATAACACACTCATTATAGTACACATTTCGTCATCGTTAAAGAAAAGCTCTACTAGCCGCGCCCCATCAAGTTTTTGGCGCCGTTGCCGGGGATTTATAATTTCTTGCAATATTAGACAAAAACGTTTTATTGTTAGTCTAAGCATTATTTTTGTATAAATTATTTATATACACTTTATATATATATACTTTGCACTAACAATATTCTTTCTTGTTTATAATTTATTTCATTTATTTATTTTATGCACACCCGATCTCGTAGTGATTCTCTCGTTCCTATTGATCTTTAAATTGAACGTACTCTTTGTAGGATTCGGAGAGAGAAAATGGCAAACCTCAACAATGAAGCTAACCAACCCGAGGTCAACCAAAGGCCGTCAGTGCAACCCGTGAACAACAACCGCAATGGTGGAGACATGCGCTCGATGATGGAGATTCTTGCTCCGCATCATCCTCAAAACCGCAACGGAATCATTGCCCCCACCATCCCGGACAACACATATGAAATCAAGACTAGCATGATCCAACTCATCCAACAACTTGGCCAGTTCGGAGGAGAACCTCATGAAAACCCTAACGAACATTTAGATAAATTTCTTATGTGTGCCGAAACTTCTCGGCAAAACGGTGTACCGGTCGAGGCCGTCCGACTAAAGTTGTTTCCTTTCTCTTTGACAGGGCAAGCGTTGGAGTGGTTGCACTCGTTGGAGGTGGGTTCGATTACATCATGGGTGGAACTTGAGAAGGAGTTCCTTTCTTACTACTTCCCGCCCTCCAAAACAGTCAAGTTGAGGAACGACATCACTACCTTCCGGCAGCTCGAACATGAAGCCCTTCATGCGGCTTGGGCAAGATTCCGGAAGTTGCTTCGAAGCTGCCCGCACCATGATATCCCCAAGCACGATTTGGTAAGCACTTTTTATCACGGATTAACACCTACTAATCGTGCCACCGTGGATTCCACAGCAGGTGGGGACCTATTTAGGAAGTCGGCCAGTGAAGCATATGAGCTCATCCACGAGCTCGCAAGGAAAAGCGTGCAGTGGCAAGAGGATCGGCTTGCCGGACCTTCGCGACATCAAACGTTCACCGTGGAGAAAGAGGCTCCGAAAAGTTCCATGGCGGAAATGAATAAAAAACTTGACGCTTTGATAGCCCAGTTGAGCCTTAATAAGGTTGCACAGGTCCTGATGTGCAATCACTGTGGTGGAGACCATGATGGACTCAATTTCCAAGCCGGTAGTCCCTTCGACGGCGATACCGAAAATGTAAGTTACATAGGAGGCAATCAAATGTACAATCCTAACCCGAACTCCTATCACCACCATAATAATAATAACGGCGGATGGAGGCCTCGATACCAACACCCGAACTTGTTGTATGGCAATAATAATAATGTGTTGAGGCCCCCATCTGACTTTGATCAAGAATATCGGGAAAACGGGCTAGGGCAATCACAAGTAATGCCCGGTAATCGGAACGCTCCGCCTCCCGACAATGTACATGGCCAGTCGGTCACGTCTTTGTTGAAGGATATATTAACCCGTCTTTCCGATAGTGAGGTGTTTTGCAGGGATCTTAGCCGCCAAGTAGCCCACTTGAATCATCAGCAACAGGAGAGGCCACTAGGAACCCTCCCGGCAAACACCGAACAAAACCCGCGGGGCAAAAATAGGGAGTCCGGACAGGCGATAACTCTCCTCAATAGTAGAAGTTCGGACCCGTCGAGTTCCAAATCGGACAACTTGCAGTAAGCCGCCGCATGAGAAAGTCGAGCTACTTCGACTCTAAACGTAGCATCGGTTTGAATTTCTCAAACCCCTTGCTTTTATGTATCATAACCGTTTTTCAACTTATTTTTATTTAGTTTTATTTGTTCTCTCTTTTATGTTATCTCTAGTTTTCTCCCTTTAGTTATTTTTGTTTTTAATTCTATTTCTATTTTTATTTTTGCGTTTATTTTTATTTTTATTTTTCATAAATCAAAAGAAAAACAAATCCCACTTTTAATCCAAAGAAAATAAGCCACGCGGGGCGTATACTTATTTACGCCCCGCGCATCTGCGTCTCTGACCCATTTGCTCGTAGTAGAAGGCATGTTACGCGAGGCGTTTACCCTTCCACGCCCCGCATAACGTTCGGCAATTAGTTGCCCCTAGATAAAAGCCACGTGGAGGACACGCGGGACGTGCCCTAGGGCACGCCTCGCGTATCCTTGGGGAGTTGTGAATTACAACTCCCCATGGCAGCCTTTCCCTCTCCCACCTTTCCCATCACTCTCTCCTCTTCCCCAAAAATCTTTCCCACTTCTCCACTCCACCTCTTCTTCTCTCCAATCATATCCCACCTTTTCAATTCAAATCTCTTCAACCTCCCTCCATAATAAATTTTGTCTTAACTACCCTCTTAATTATAATTTAAAAAAAACATTAAAACATTAAAAAGAATTAATAAATCATAAAAACATTAAATAAGAAATTAAAACCCATAAAAATTCAAAAAACTCCTTAAAACCGAAAAAATTGTTCATTCCACGCGGGGCGTACCTCCATTTACGCCCCGCGTCCTCGCCCCTCTCCCTTCAAATTAGGGTCAGGAGGTGCAATACACGAGGCGTGCTCTCCCGCGCGCCCCGCGTACTGTACCATTTGCATGTCAAATTATGGGCAGGAGGTGGGATACGCGTGGCGTGGCCCCTTCACGCCTTGCGTACCCCCTGGGAATCCGAGTTTTACTTGGATTCCCCACTCCTCCCATATAAATACTTTCCCTTTTCCTTCTTCTTCCTCACAACTCATTCTCACTTCCCACAACCTTCCTACACACTCTCTCAATCCCTCACTCACACCATGTTAAGGCGAAAACAAACTGCCGACATGCGCCCCCCATGGTCTACTCGGGCCCGTACCTCCCGCATCCAAAATCAACAACCACCACCACCTGAACGGGAAGAAACACCACCTCTCACCCGCCAATACCGGGCTCCCTTCCATCTTCTCACCGAAGAGGAAGCCCAAAACTACCAAACACTATCCGCCGCCCATGTGATGGAGCTTCCATACATTGAGCGTAGCGTTCTCGATCGCTACAACGTTGGAGGTGCCTTCGAGGACTGCCTCCGTGCTCTAAATTGGCTCGATCACTATCGGGCACGCCACCACGTCTACTCTTCGTTGGTCGTGGAATTCTACACCTCCCTAGAATCCAACAATGTTCCGAGAGCCGCCCTCTTCAACTTCCGCCTTCACAACCAACCTTTCACCATTGACACCCAATGGCTCCGCAATCATTTCACCAAACAAGCGGAGGCGGGCATTGCACATTGGCCCGAGGGTGTCTCCCCTCGTGATTTTTGGACCTCCATCACCGGGTCCGATGATTACGATATCTCCAACCTCCGCCCGGCATGCATCCGTGATCCAATCCTTCAGCTTCTCCACCGCTTCATCTCCTTCTACTTCTCGGGGAAGTCCGAGTCCACCAAGGTCAATAAGCATGAGCTTTTGGCCCTCTATTTCTGTGCCAACGGGCTAGCTTACGACCTCTCCTACCTAGTGGCCATCCAACTTCACCACATGCCTACCCAAAAACGTGGCAAAATCGGGTTGGGCCATCTCATCACCATCTTCGCCACCTCCGCTCTTGGCGAAGCCGCCCTTGATCGCCTTCCAAGTCTTGAGCCCCGACCCTTAGAGAAAAATGCCTTCAAATCCCTCAAGCGCCCTACCTCCGGCCCGGGTGAAACTTCGGGGGCGGCCCACTCAAACGAGGAGGAAGGCTCGGACTCAGACATGGGCCTCAATTTCAGTCCACCACCCCTCCACGACTTTAACTCCCTTTATGCCCGGTTGGATATTTTGGAGGACAACCAACGTCGAGATCGGGCCCATTTCGACTCCCGCTTCGATGCCATCGATGCTCTCCTCGACATCTCCGAAGTTCAAGGGCGTGAGGATCGGGCCCATCTCGATGCCCGCTTCGATGCCCTCACCAACTCCTTCGCCTCCTACTTTAACATCCACGGAAATCCCCCTCCACCTCAACCATAGTTTTCATTTTTTGTTATGTTTTTCTTTGTTTTGTATTTTCTTTTTTTTCGTGTTTATTTTAATTCATTTCGTTTTAGGTGTGTCCTTTGTTATTTTTGCTATCTTTTTATGTTTTTATTGTACTTCCTTTTCTATTTTAATATACTTATGCTTTCCGTTTACATTTCGTGTTTATTTCTCTCAATTTTTGCGCCATTAATAAACCTTCACGCAGGCGTACTCCCTTTTACGCCCCGCGTGATCGCCATTTTTATTGTATAATTCACCCAGAAACTCAAACACGCAGGGCGCCCCTAGCCGTACGTCCCGTGTATTTGAGTCTCTAGCCAAAAATGGCTAAAAATGCACCTCCTACGTGGGGCGCCCTCCTGGGCACGCCTCGCGTAGGACCTGACCTTCAAGGGTCCTATTTTTACTTTAAGTTCCATCTTTATTTTTGTTTTTGTTTTTTCTTTTCTTTTGCGATGCCCTTGGAATAGGCGTCATTTTAATAACGCGGAGGGCCGTGCAACCCCGCACTTACCGTTTGTTTTGCACTAACAAAAACAAAAATAAAAAAATTAAATAAACAACAAAATAATTAAACTAATTTATTGATTCTTTAATTTTTCCGACACACTACCCCCTCGGAAATCAATTAAAAGTTTCGTTATTTATCCTTAAATGTAAAGACATTAATACAAAGGATCGGTTTTAGTAAGAAATTTTAGTCTTAATTCTGAAGCTCTAGAATTTATGCAAAGCCTAGGTTCGTACTAAACAAAAGCATTGAGTCCTAACCCAAAGGTTATCTCTATAATGAAATTTAAAAAGTCAATAAAAACGGGATAGTTGAAAATTTGACGAGAACTTGAACGTACACAATTTAACCCAAAATTTTTTGAGATATTTTTGAGCCTAAAAGAGTTCGTACGAGAACTCTATTTCTTTCATAATTTTTTGAGAGCTTTGACTTCACTCGACTCATAGAGTTTGCACCTAATACCGGGTTAAGTACACTTATTTTGGTTACAATGGCAATAGATGATAAAACGAACCCACTTAGTCTAATTCTTTTTCTAAATTATTTTTCTCGTTTTCATCAACCTCTAGGAAACCCCCTCGAGCCTATTAACCGACTTTTCTTGTTAATACCCTTTTAAACAATTAACCCTTTTTCCTCTTGTTTAAATACCAACAAAATCAATTCGCACCCGAAATAAGCAAAGGCCTTGATAAGTAAGCACCATCAGTTCTCGAGATCGTTTTTGTGCCGCTCTCAAAACAAAAAGAAAAACACAATAAAGAGCAAAAAGGCATTCTCAAGCTCCACCCGAGCAATTTCGAGATTATTTTACGAACCTACTAAGGCCAAAATAAAAACATGGTGCGATCATCAAAATGGTGTTTAAACTCGAGTTTCCAAAAATTAACCACTAAAAAGCCACCCACATTACAACCCCCCCTCTGGGTCCATTTTTAATACTGCCTAGACCATAACATAGGAGGAAAAACCCGGATGAAAATGCAAACTGAAAGTGACTTCGAGTAAGTGCAAAGAAGAGTGCGAAAACACCGGCCCACCAAGATTTGAGCGTAAGAGTGAAATCCCTTGTTGAGGTACTATCGGGTTCTCAAAAGATGATCAACCCCCGTTAATATTGCTTGTTAAATTTGATCATGGAGGTTTCAAACAAGTTTTAGTCACTCATTTGTTTGCGTAGGTACTTACCGAAAACTTTGTATAAAACTTTAGCTTCGGAATCACGCACTTGGTAAAACCAACCGACGGTTTGTTTCTTAAGAATCTCAATCCCTTGTCTTTCGATTTCTTTTACTTCAGGACAAGTAAAACTTTAAAGTCCGAGGAGGTTTGATAGGGGCGTTTCGTCCCTATCTTTTAGCATGATTTACGGTTTAGTTTTAGATGAAATAAATAAGTTTAATTGCAAAAATAAAGTGTTTTAAATAAAATAACGAAATAAAAATAAATTCCGTACTTTCGGATAATTTTCCTTATTTTTTATTAATTTAGAAAATAAAACGTCAAGCTAACTCGGCTCTCGAGAATTGTATTTCAGGTACGAGCAATAAGTGAAAATCTACCAAATACGTGGGGCGTGGAACACTTAGTCAGAAATAATTGCCTTATCCATAGGTACCACATGGGATCTACTCAGCAATACGCGAGGCGTATCAACAACGACGCGAGGCGTAGAACATGTGTCAGAAATGATAAGCCTAATCCTGAAAGTCAGACGACATGGTCTCCCTGAGTCAACTACCCTATACGGGACGTACCATCTTACACACGGGGCGTGTAAGGAAGTTCTTCAATTCAAAAAGCTCAGAGACTCATTTACGCAGGGCGTGCCTTAGTTACGCGGTGCGTAAATGACCCAATTCAAGCAATAAAATCTCAGAAACTCAAACACGCGAGGCGCATCCCAGTCTACGCGAGGCGTGATTGAGACAACAAGATCTGGAATTGGTCCACATGCAGGAGATTTCTGACGAAATGGGCAAACACTGGGGCGTACTCCACCATACGCGAGGCGTATCATGGGAAATCTGCAGAAAATCATGTTCCTCCATGCTTGTATCTTATGAATTTATAATTTTTCCCTAGCTTGATGTGTATAAATAGGAGTGACTAGCACTCATTTAGAGGGATATCTCTTTTATCTTACATCTTGCACACCTTAGACTTTGTATACACTCTTTTAATATAGTGTGAGATTTAGTTTATATAGCAATTCTCTTCCACCTTGAGGGCTTGTTCGTTGATCCCGGCATTCCATCAAAGTTCCGTTCCATCTCCACTCACCAAGCTCGAAAGCTCCACCTCCAAGTCTTAAGAGATGGTCTTGAGTCCAGTTAGCTAGTTCCGAGGGTGGATTCTTCCCTTTTCACTTGCTAATTAGCTTGTACTCTTCCTATGTATTAGGCTTGGTTGTATTTCACATTTACGTTCTCCATATTTATAATTTATGATTCATAGTCTCTTTCTCTATATTTGTGTTGATGTTTGCTACTTGTTTTGATACTCGTAATTGATTATTGTGTAGGAGAACGCGATTCCCGATGCCATTCGGGCTATCTTTAGGGATTCATATAGGTGTTGCCTTACCGGAAGTGACGCTCCGGAAACCGTAGGAATTGACAAACCATGGAACTTACGGGCCCTAATTTCTGGTCCCAAGCATTAGACACGCCTTGACTAGGAACCACGTAGTCTAAGTACTTCACGGATCGGTTACACTACACGTAGTCGTCATTGCAAGAGTGAAACATTAACCGTTTATATATTGAAAGTCATTATTTGTCACATTTATAACTTATCGCCATCCATATCACTTCGTAAGAGTTTTGTTATATAAACTTGTCTCACCCGTAGTTAGGAGTAGTTTGTAGTTGTTCCCCGAATCAACTCAAAGTATTCACCGCTTAGATAACGTATAAAACCGAGTCGTTTAATACTTGTAGTTATAAATCCCATGGATTCGATACCCGGTCTTAACCGGATTATTACTTGATACGACGGGGTACACTTGCCCCTAAGTAGTGGCGTCTAGTGGAGATAGAGCATTTAGAAAGATCACATCCATAGTCATAACGCACTCATTATAGTACACATTTCGTCGTCGTTAAAGAAAAGCTCTACTAGCCGCGCCCCATCACAGATCGTCTTGCCCAAAGAGTCATTTGATGATGTGTTGAAGCCTCAATATTATCTGCATTAGCAAATCTCTAATCCAAATTTTTCAAGAGAATCCCAAAGAGATAATTTCAAGATGATTCATGCAGTAAATTTGATGGTCATGATTTTAAGTAAATTTTCTCATTTAAAAAAAATGTAAGTAATTATCTATTATTATTATTATTAATAAAAAAGAAGAAAAGTGACATGTGTGATAGATGTGTCAAATTATTATTAACAAAAATGAAGAAAAGTGACATGTGTCATGGATGTGTCAAATTACTATTAAAAAGAAAGAGCATATGATGAAGAGATGGAAAGTTACCATACTTGAAATATAGAAATGAATGTTGTTTTTACCTAAAGGAGAAATAAAAGAATAAAAGAAAGGGAGGAATGAGAGAGACTACAAAGTTTATGAATGGAAATGAAGGGTGCATATCTCATTCTTTAAATTGCTAAGTAAGTAAACTATGAACTTCTATATATATATATATCAAAGGAATTTTTTTTATAAACTTAATTATTTAATTGAATTCTACATTTTACAATACCATTGTTAAATGGGTGTTGAATGAACTAATCTCTTAATTATGTTTCGAAATACGAAATACCAACTATATATGTATATATATATTATTAACATGGTTAATTGAGGTAATATTAATATTTTTTTATATAAGGTTCTAGTTAGACAGTTTCATATTAAAATATATGTTCAATTAGAGGTTTCGATTATGGTCACGGAAAGAATTTAATAGACGATCAATTAGAGGTTTCGGTTACGGAAAAGATTTGACGCTATTTAATTATTAAATTATTACCATTTAAATTTGTATATATTGAAAAATAATGATAATGATAATAATATAAAGGAATTGAAAGTAAGATCTGTACGGATAGACTCCTAACGGTGTCACGAGTCTAACTGAACCTTCAGTCAGAATTAATGATATCAGTTTAGTGTTACAGTTTACAATTTCGGTGACGAACATAAATATTCTGATAAAAATGTTGGTTTAAAATTTAATATTATATAATAATTAAGTGATGTTAAATTATCGAATTAAAATAAGTTATAAATTAAAAGGAATGATTCGATATTTGCCAGTTAGAGTCGGTGTAAAGTAGAATATAAAATTTGTACGAATAAACTTATGATAATATAACGAGTCTAATGGTATATTCGGTCTAAAATAATAATACCGGTTTAGTATTATACGTAACTATTCCACTAATAAATAACTATTCTGGTGGCCGATAAAATTAAGTCTCATAAAAATATTCGGTTTAAAATTTAGTTTAAATTATTTATATCATATTTAAGTGATTTTGAATATTTTTAGTTTTAATTGTTTATTAAAATATTTGAATACTCTCGATTTTGATTGGAGAATAATTATTTGAAGAATGATTATTTATGATTGTGATACTTTAAAAATTGGATCGAGCAAATGATTTCGATGATTTTATGCGAATTGTTTTTGGACTGAGAAAACTGATTCAGTTGTTGTTAATATTTATGTGATTTGGATCAAAATCCAAATATGAATTTTTATGTTGTGAAATTTTGAAAGATAGATAAAACGGTTTTGTCCATCTAGGATTGTCCCGGGTAGGGGTTGTAATTGTAAGACCATAACTAAGGGCGGTATGGCCAGAGTGCACGGCTGGTAGTCCTAACGTTAGGCAAGGCGAGATATGAATGAGATATCTCGATTATTGATATTGTTGATATTGTTGATGATATGAGAAACTACACGGGTGAAATTCGAGGATGGACACACACATAATTTGTATTACGTTTTGAAAAGGCTTGATGATTTGAAATATAATGTTTACGTTTGTTTGATTCCGAGTTGGTTTGATAAAACGTTTATTTGATTACGAGTTCGTTTTGATAAAACGTTATTCGATTCGATTCGTTTTGATAAAAATCATTTATATATAAAATTATGTAGTAATAAAATGAAATATACAGTTAATCATTAACGTGTCAATAAGTTAAAACGAGTTAATAAATTAAGAAAACTACCTAAAATAAGCCACGTAGTTCTACCTATATAGGTAGAACTACGTGGCTTTGATTCCCGGTATAAATATTAAAAGACGTTCGGGATACGTAGGAAGCTTGATAGAATTATCAAATCTAAGCCAAATAATTAATTAAATTTTAGGTAGTCCAAATAAATTTTTGATCTATTAGAAAATAAGTTCGGCTTTCAGGCTGTTAGACATTCGTTATCCTATTTTTCGTTCATACCCAATACCTTTTAGGGTCGGGTGTGACATTTTGGTATCAGAGCATACAGTAAAACATCGATAAATGCATATCCTTGGGATCGGAATAAAATATTCATTAAGCGAGATTATTTATTTATCGATAAATGAATAAATTATTCATTTATTGATAAATTAATATTTATTATTTTATATATAATTTTTCATTGTAAAATGCATACATTGTATGTGGTAAGAAAAATCAAAAGACATCAATTAAAGTATTACTTGAATCTAGAGACGTTTAATTTTTTTTTGATGAAACTTAATGCATTTAAAACTAAGTTCATGTACATAGCAAATGAAAAGGTTTAGTATTTAGCTATAAAATGTAGAAGATATATTCCAAGTACACATTCTTTTCTCCTCCAATGGATTCTCATCGTTTGAAAGGAGTAAAGATGTCACACCCGATCCCAAACGGCATCGGGCATGAAAAGGAAAATAGGATAACAAACGCCTAACAGCTTGAAAGCCGAACCGAGACCTTTAACAGTGGTTTAGTAAATTTGATTGTAAAAGTGGCTTTTGGCAAATTAAGCTTACTAAAGAATCAAGACCTTTAACAGCATTTAGTGCACCACAAGGACATTATGAATGGATTGTGTTACCTTTTGGTTTGAAAAATGCACCCCAGATATTTTAACGACGAATGGATACGATATTTAGAAAATTAAATGACTTCTGTGTAGTTTATGTCGATGATATATTAATCTACAGTAATAATATAGCAGACCATTTACAGCACCTAGATGCATTTATAAAAACAGTACGACAACATGGAATCCTTTTATCTGAAAAGAAATCAGAAATCTTTAAAAATAAAATAGAATATTTAGGATATATAATAGATAGTGAAGGATTACAACTACAAGATCATATCGTAACTAGAATCGAAAATTTTAAAGAAAAATTAGATACTAAGAAAGAAGTCCAACAATTTCTAGGAATAATAAATTATGCATCAGATTATATAAAAGACTTACCAAAATTACGACAACCCTTGCAAGAGCTAATTAAGAAACATAAAGTATTTGAATGGACGACAACTCATACTGATACTATAAGAAAAATAAAAGAAGCAGTAAAAGTTCTCCCAAAATTAAGACTACCTAAAGATAATGATCAATTAGAATTATATACAGATGCTAGTGATATCGGGTGGGGAGCAGTACTCATCGCATATAGAAAAGAAGATATAGACAAAGAAACTCCTTTAATATGTGGCTATAGATCAGGAACTTGGAAACCCTCAGAGAAAAATTATCATATCAATGAAAAAGAATTACTAGCTGTTAAAAATGGAATTAAAGGATTTAGGTATCATTTGTTACCCATAGAATTTATCATAAGAACAGATAATACACAAGTAGGAGCATTTATCAGAAATAAAATAGATCCCCTACCAGAACTGAACAAAAGAAGGCATTGGCAAAGTTTTTTCAATTGCTATAATTTTGTTGTTAAACCTATCTCTGGGAAACGAAATATCTTAGCTGATTTTTTGAGCAGGAATGGAGATAATGATCCAGCGAATATCAGAAATCAGAAATCAGAACCGCCAGATGCTGGCAATGATCAGAAATCATGAGAACTTTTTGGACAACCTTGAGGAAGAACTCAAGAAACTCCAGTCTCAGAACAATCAGAATATACGAACCATGACTCCTAGATCATCTTATGAGTTGTTAGGAGATCTTCATAAGAAGCCAATTGAGCTGCCAACTTCATCTAGTGGACTCTCAGGAGCCACCACCTTGAACCATTCTAAGCTGATTAATCAGAACTCATCAGAAATCACAACCTCCCAGGTTATACAATTCCCTCCAGAAATGACAGAAGCATATAAGAATATCATGAAATTTTTTACATATAAGAAGAGTCAAACCGTATATAGAACCATTAAGATGACCAAATACCCTAGGTATATATGCTCAGAAGACTGCAGTCCAGATGTTGTTCAGAAACTATTTCGATATGGATTTCTGGACAAAGTCATTACTGATGAGAGCCTTAATAGTGTTTCAAAACTCCCATCTATCATACCCAGATCCATTGACGAACTTGGATTAAGATTTGGAAGAGGAATATTTTGTGTTCAAATGTTTGATGCTGCTATGGACTTAGAAGGGAAACCGATAATAATTGCTCAGATTTTTAAGACTGGTAGAAACACTAAGATTGATGTAGATAATTCCGACCATCAATGGGACATTCCATGCAAATTAGAAAATTTTAAATCTTGGTTAGGAGAAAAACGAGCACATGGAATCCATACGATCAAATGTAGACTCGAAGACTATATTAGAAATAAAAAGGTGGCTATAATAGCCAGATCGAATCATGGAGAAGTTGAAGAAATGATAACTATCAACTATTTAATGGAAATGGGTGATGAAACGAGTCAACAAATTTTGATAGAAATGCATACGAAATTGATGGATAAGAAATATAAACATAGTTCAGATACATTAGCCCATTATGAATCTATATATGGCCCAAGAAAATCATGTTTAATTAGAATTGAGCCCATAAGACCTGAGCCCATGAATATTGACTCCATAAGGCCCAAAGAAGAAGCCCATCCAGGAAAAGAGGAGGATCCATTTATTTAGAAAATGAGATAAAAATGGATAAGAAAAATAAGAAATATAAGAACGAGGTGTCAATACCTAAAGAAAAGGTGGCAATAAGATCAACACGTGGCAAGACATGAAGATATGAAGAGACATGTGTCCAAAGAAGAAGCATGAGGTGGAAACATTAGAGATTAGTGGCAAGATGTAAAGCTTGAGGTGGAAGAGCAACATAAGAAGCATTCGACACATGTAACCTAAAAGTTTGTACTTTTAACTTTTGTGATGATGTAATCTCCTTTTTGGTAATTTCACCTTTGATCTTCTACCTATATAAGGAGAAGACATATGATGTATGAGAAATAACTTGCTTTGAGCAATAAAAGCTTTCTTTCTCTCTATATCCATGGCTTTCTAAACTTCCCCTTTTAGCATCCATAGTTGTTAACTACTTAAGTTTAACTTCCGTATAGCATATTAGTTTACAAAGATCCAGAGTTATAAAGCAACAATAGTTAGCCTTCAGACGAATCCAAGAGGTGTGTAGAGATGCTGGAACACAGCCATAACCCATGATGATGATGAGAGGGTGTCAGGCAGAGTTCAGAAGTCTCCACTGAGGATTGCTTTGAAAGGTATACTAGAGTTCCTCTATAACTCTTGTTCTAATTAAATTAATTTGTTATCATTAGTTACACTTAAAGGTTAAATATATTATGGATGTTAAATTTCATTTAACAATGTTTACTTCAGCAGTCGTTTGTCTTCCTACCCTTTTTAGGGTCATAAGAGCGATCCTGCACACATTATACACATCAGAAAAAACGGTCCACATAAAATGGTATCAGAGCCCTTAAAAGGATCTCACAAATAGTTAGAACTTTTTGAACTCACTATGTCATCTTCATATACCAGTATGTTTGCATCACAGCTTAATATTCATAGGAAAGCAGTTGACAAAATTACAAGCGGCATAATTGAATTAGATTTAAGCAATAGTTTAGAAATTTCTATTCTATTAGGCAAATTAATTATATTATTAGAATATTACCAACATCTCCTTAATTAATTATATTATTAGAATTGTAATACCCATAATAATATATAATAAAAGAGTTAAATGTTAAATATTAATTTAGTATATGGAATTTTTTTAAAAGGAAATATAAATCACACCAAGAAGACTTAAATTAAATTGAAAAGTAAAAAGGTTAAATTGGGTACTTAGTAAAACTGATAGTATATTCTGGTAATTTACTAATTTTACAACATTTCATGTTATTCAAATTCATTATTATTTCAGCTTTTCTTTCAGCAAATACTGTTTCTCTAGCCACTAACCATCTTTCTCCTAAATATATCCTAAATATTATATCAGAGAAATAAAAATATACGATATATTGTTCAGAAGCATGAGAATATTATAGATACAACTACTATAAATGGTAGAGCAAGGATAAATTTAATAACAAATGACGTAATAAAAAGAGAATTATCCAAATTATCACATAAAGAAGCAAAGAAATATAGGAATATTTACTTTGGAGGAATAGAATTCACTATAAAAGCATATTTTCAGAAAAATATCGATACTCCTATTCAAATATATGTATTAGATGATAGAATATTAGATAATATCCAAGATGCCTTAATAGCAGTAGTAAGAGGAAACTTAATTTATCAGAAACTTAAATTCACAATTCAACCAGATTTTAGTATCTCATTAGAAGATAAACATAAAGATCTAGCTTTAACACTCTATTATAAATTAGAAGGAATAAGAATGCCCCCAGGAAGTAAAGTAATTAGTATAGAAACAAAAATGATATATGCCCTTACAGGTAATCATCATATCAGAAAACAAAATGATAGGGATATATTAGTACCAAAATTATATCAGGAAATATTAGAACCACTAGAACATAAGGAAAATTCCATCATAACAATACCAGACGAAATATGTATAGATTTTAATTCTAGAAAACTACAACCAATCCAGAAATTATTACCTAGGATAGAAGGAGGAAGGTTAAGTTTTAAGAAAGAAATAATAAGACAACCGAGAACATTAGATTTATTACATACATATTATGAAGATAAGTTACGAATAAAAGTAATATTATTTAATGAGCTACGAGCAACTGACTGTATAGCTGAAATTAATACAGGAACCAAAAGTTTAGTACATATTAGCCAAATAAATGAGAATAAATGTGAACTAATCGAACCACAAACTAGTAATAAATGTGGTTCGATTAGTTCACATTTATTCTCATTTATTTGGCTAATATGTACTAAACTTTTGGTTCCTGTATTAATTTCAGCTATACAGTCAGTTGCTCGTAGCTCATTAAATAATATTACTTTTATTCGTAACTTATCTTCATAATATGTATGTAATAAATCTAATGTTCTCGGTTGTCTTATTATTTCTTTCTTAAAACTTAACCTTCCTCCTTCTATCCTAGGTAATAATTTCTGGATTGGTTGTAGTTTTCTAGAATTAAAATCTATACATATTTCGTCTGGTATTGTTATGATGGAATTTTCCTTATGTTCTAGTGGTTCTAATATTTCCTGATATAATTTTGGTACTAATATATCCCTATCATTTTGTTTTCTGATATGATGATTACCTGTAAGGGCATATATCATTTTTGTTTCTATACTAATTACTTTACTTCCTGGGGGCATTCTTATTCCTTCTAATTTATAATAGAGTGTTAAAGCTAGATCTTTATGTTTATCTTCTAATGAGATACTAAAATCTGGTTGAATTGTGAATTTAAGTTTCTGATAAATTAAGTTTCCTCTTACTACTGCTATTAAGGCATCTTGGATATTATCTAATATTCTATCATCTAATACATATATTTGAATAGGAGTATCGATATTTTTCTGAAAATATGCTTTTATAGTGAATTCTATTCCTCCAAAGTAAATATTCCTATATTTCTTTGCTTCTTTATGTGATAATTTGGATAATTCTCTTTTTATTACGTCATTTGTTATTAAATTTATCCTTGCTCTACCATTTATAGTAGTTGTATCTATAATATTCTCATGCTTCTGAACAATATATCGTATATTTTTATTTCTCTGATATAATATTTAGGATATATTTAGGAGAAAGATGGTTAGTGGCTAGAGAAACAGTATTTGCTGAAAGAAAAGCTGAAATAATAATGAATTTGAATAACATGAAATGTTGTAAAATTAGTAAATTACCAGAATATACTATCAGTTTTACTAAGTACCCAATTTAACCTTTTTACTTTTCAATTTAATTTAAGTCTTCTTGGTGTGATTTATATTTCCTTTTAAAAAAATTCCATATACTAAATTAATATTTAACATTTAACTCTTTTATTATATATTATTATGGGTATTACAATTCTTCCCCCCCTTAATGAAATTCGTCCTCAAATTTAAAATTAAAGGATTAACCTCATGTTAAAATAGATAAGGATAAGTCCTCTACATCTCTAGTTCAGATTCCCAAGTGCACTCTTCCATGTAATGAGTACTCCATAACACCATACCATTGGGATGACTTTTGATTGAAGTTGGCAAACTTGATGATCCACAATTGCCACTGGTTGCTCCTCCTAAGATAAATCTTCACTAAATTCTATAGCTTGAGGATGAAGAACATGAGAAGGATTAGGAACATATTTTCTTAGCATTGATATATGGAACACATGATGAACTTGGGATAAGTTAGGAGGCAATACTAGTTGATATGCAACTTCGCCTAATCTCTTCAAAATCTCAAACGGTCCAATATATTTAGGTGTCAACTTTCCTTTCTTTCCAAATCTCATGATTCCTTTCATTGGTGACACTTTGATGAAAACATAGTCCCCTTCCATGAATACCACATCCTTCCTCCTTGGATCCACATAGCTTTTCTGCCTACTGAAGGCAGTTTGTAATCTTTGACGAATGATGGGAACCTTTTCAGAAGTTATTTGTATAATCTCGGGACCAGTAAGCTTCCTTTCACCAACTTCTTCCCAACATAAAGGAGATTTGTACTTCCTACCATATAATGCTTCATAAGGAGCCATTTGAATGCTTGAGTGGTAGCTATTAGTATATGCAAATTCAATGTGAGGCAAATGTATATCCCACTGACCACCAAACTCCAACATACATATTCTCAACAGACCTTCCACTGTTTAAAAGATTGACCATCAGTCTATGGATGAAAAGTTGTGCTAAAATTTAATCTAGTGCCCAGAGCACTTTGAAGTTTTTCCCAAAACTTTGAAGTGAATACCGAGCCTCTATCTGACACAATAGACACTGGTACTCCATGTAGGGAAACAATTTTATCCACGTACAACTGTGCCAATTTTGCCACTGAATATGTTGTCTTTACTGGAAGAAAATGCGCTGACTTGGTTAATCTATCAACTATGACCCAAATAGAATTATATCCGGTTAAAGCACGGGGCAATCCAACTACAAAATCCATGGTTACTCGCTCCCATTTCCATTCTGGAATAGGCAATTATTGTAATAACCCCGAAGGCTTCTGATGTTCGAGGTTCACTTGTTGACAAGTCAAACATCGAGATACAAAATCTGCTACATCTCGTTTCATACCATTCCACCAATACAGCTTCTTAAGGTCTTGATACATCTTTGTAGAGCCTGGATGCACATTATAAGCTGCAAAATGTGCTTCTTCCATTATCTCCTTTCTCAAATTATCTACATTCGGAACACACAATCGTTCTCCATATCGTAGACATCCACCATCATCAATTCTAAAATCTCGAGCCTCACCACCATTCAATTCATCTGCAATCTTACACAACTGAGGATCTCTTGATTGAGCTGCCCTGATTCTATCAAGTAACACCGATCTAACCTTAAAGTGAGCTAAGAATGTGCCATGATGATTCAACTCTAGTTGCACTCCAGAATCATACAGATCGTGCATTTCTTTAATCAAAGGTCTTCTTTCTGAGCTAATATGAGCTAGACTTTCTGAAGATTTCCTACTTAGAGCATCTGCCACGACATTAGCTTTACCAGGATGATATAAAATGGCACAATCATAATCTTTCAAGAGTTCCATCCAACGTCTCTGCCTTAAATTCAAATCCCTTTGTTGGAATATGTATTTAAGACTCTTGTGATCAGTGTAAATTTCACAAGCTTCTCCATATAGAAAGTGTCTCCAGATCTTTAGTGCAAATATTACTGCTGCCATCTCTAAGTCGTGAGTTGGATAATTCTGTTCATGTTTCTTTAATTGTCTCGAAGCATAGGCTACAACCCTACCATTTTGCATCAAAACACAGCCTAAGCCAACTCTAGAAGCATCACAATATACAGTGAATCCTCCTGATCCAGATGGTAAAGTGAGTACCGGTGCTGAAGTCAAACATTCCTTTAGCTTTTGAAAACTATTCTCACATGCTTCTAACCATACAAAAGGAATATTTTTCTGAGTTAGCCGAGTTAAAGGTGCAGCTATCTTGGAAAAATCTTGAACAAATCTCCTATAATAGCCAGCTAAACCCAGAAAACTACGAATTTCTGTCACTGTAGTAGGTCTCTTCCAATTGGTGATTGCTTCTACCTTTTTAGGATCTACTTGAATTCCATCTTTGGACACTACATGTCCTAAGAAAGCCACACTTTCCATCCAAAACTCACATTTAGAGAACTTAGCATAAAGTTGATGTTCTCTCAAAGCATGCAATACCATTCTCAAATGGTTGGCGTGTTCCTCCTCGCTCCGTGAATATATCAAGATATCATCAATGAACACAATCACAAAGCGGTCTAAGAATGGCTTGAACACCCTATTCATTAGATCCATAAAGGCCGCTGGTGCATTAGTTAAGCCAAACGACATTACCAAAAATTCATAATGGCCATATCGTGTTCTAAATGCTGTCTTGGGTATATCTTCGCTCCTGATTCTCAACTGATGATACCCAGACCGCAAATCAATTTTAGAGAAGTGACACGCACCTTGCAATTGATCAAATAAATCATCAATTCGAGGAAGAGGGTATTTGTTACGGATTGTCACCTTATTCAACTGTCTATAATCAATGCAAAGCCGAAGTGATCCATCTTTCTTCTTAACGAACAACACTGGAGCACCCCAAGGAGACACGCTAGGTCGAATGAAGCCTTTATCAATTAAATCTTGCAATTGTTCCTTCAACTCTTTCAATTCTACTGGCGCCATTCTGTAAGGTGGCATGGATATTGGGGTAGTACCAGGAACTAAGTCAATACAAAACTCAATTTCTCTTTCAGGAGGTAACCCTGGTAATTCCTCGGGAAAGACATCTGTGAATTCATTAACAACGGGAACATTCTCTACTTTACCCTCATCTACCGTTGTATCCTTGACTAAGGCCAAATATCCTTGGCACCCTTTATGCAACAACTTTCTAGCTGTTATGGCTGATATCAAAATTGAAGAGGAAGTACCCTTATTGCCTTTGAATTCGAATTCAATATCTCCCGGTATGTTAAATCTCACCACCTTCGCACGACAATCTAAAGTGGCAAAATATTGAGATAACCAATCCATTCCCAAAATGACATCAAAATCAATCACGTCTAATAGAATCAAATCTGCTAGCAAAATTCTTCCTTCTACCGTAACAGGACAAGAAGAAAATACAAGATCTGTTTCCACTGAGTTGCTCAGTGGAGTAGCAACAGATAAGGAGAACTCTAACCTCTCTGGAGTTCTATTCATTCGTGTTGCAAAGCAAGGAGAAACAAAAGAACGTGTAGCACCAGGATCCAACAAGACTGTAGCATCAATATGACAGATAGGAATAGTACCTGAGATAACATCATTTGAAGTATGAGCCTCTTGTGGAGTGAGATTGAATGCTCTAGCTTGCCCCTGCCCAGATTGAGGATTCCTTCCACCTGTCCTGCCTCTACCAGCAAAACGACTCGACTGACCCTGATGTATCCCAGGCGCATTCTGAAACTGAGATGGAGTAGAAGATTTCCAGCTTGCACATGAACATTGGGTCTAACAGCATTAGATGAGGATCCCTGAGAAAAAGTAGGCTGAAATCCAGACTGTGGACACTGTCTAGCCATATGCCCATACTGACCACATCTAAAACAACTACCAGGTGCAGTATAACAAGGACCCTGATGATTTCTGCCACATACATTGCAAGAACTATAGCCTGATCCAGAACTGTTGTGGCTTGAACCTGAACTCTGTCCACTGCCACTCTGGTTGAAGCCTCTGCCATGCCTTTGACCATGTCTCCCTTTCTTGTGAAATCTCGACCTCTGTCTAAAAGGTTGTGTGCTCCCCATCTGAAAACTACCCATATTGCCACCAGTAACTAAAGAAGATTGACCACCATCTTTAGGCTTAGGACTCTGAATAGAGTGACGAGTTGCCCTTGATTGATTAAAATCAAGTTCCATATGACGGGCTGCATCCACTAACTGCTGGAAAGTGCATCCTGAAGTCACTGACATGATATGCATAGAGGTATAAGGTTCTCCTAACCCAGAAATATATGTAGAACATTTTATCCTTTCATTGGCCATAACTTCTGGAACATATCTCCCCAATCTTAGAAATTGTCGTGTAAATTCTGCAACTGACATATTGTTATCCTTTCTAAAAGTTGCAAATTTCCTCCTTTGCTCTTCAGTGTAACTGAAAGGGATAAAAGCTTGCTTGAACAATTCCTTAAATTCAGCCCAAGTCATACTTTGCATTTGAGGAAAAATATTGTCCTTAAACCATACCCCTGCATCACCCTTCAATGAGTATTCTGCCATCTGAATTGTTTCATAATCATTGCCTTTCAGAAATCTGGCATTTTTCTCCACTTCATCTAAATAGTCCATTGCATCTCCTGATACACCATCATACATTGTAGGCATCATTCTAGCAAACCTTTCCACAGCACCTAAACCACTAGAACCACTACTGCCTTGCCCCTGCCTTATCAGTATTTGCTGCATCATCTCAACACCCGATAAAAATTGATTGAAGTTAAAATTTATCGGGAATTATGGAGGAACTTGTCTCGATGCTTGTCCTTCTTGTCCACCCACTTGATTGACTTGGGATTCCACTTGTGCAACCCCTTGATTTATTTGCCTTCTAGGTCTGCCCCGCCTCCTATGAGGAAGTGGTGGTGGTGGTGGCAGATCACCACTTTCTTGATGAACAAACATTTCATCATCGGGATCTTCTGTTACAGGTTGAATGATTGGTTCTGTTTGATTTATTCGAGATCTAGATTGCCTCATTCTGAGAATAAATAATGAAGCATTAGAAAATAACAGACTCTTATGGTACGCTGAACTCTAATTATAAGAAAACTGACAAAGACGAATTCGAAACCTATTTCCGCAGTATCCAGATTTTCTATTATCCTAGGTCATACAATCTCTAACCTAGGCTCTGATACCAACTTTGTCACGACCCAATCCACGGATTGTGACCGGCGCTAGGGAACGGGTAAGCTTAAGCTACCGGAACCCGTAGCAAGCCTAATTTATTTTAGATAATCAATATACATAAATTCATTTTTCTTTTTTAAGTTTTTATACATATTAAATATTATGTCATTTCCAAATATAAATAAATACTCGTATATCTGGTACTGCGGTCTAGAATTAAAATTTTATATTAACTAGAAAGGCTATGCATAATAAAGATAGGTGTGCCGCCCGGAAGAAGATATTGGGCTGCAACAGACTTCTAGTCACCTGAAAAATTAGAGGGAGTCAAACCTCCCGCAGTGAATTAATTATATGCAATGCATGAGTAATTTAACATTGATGCCAACACACAATAATAATAATTATATACATAATATAAGTAGTCACACAATATGCTTTTCACAAAATCGTTTTCATAAATAAATAGATAGATGGTTTAATACGTGTTGGACCCTAAACCTCAACATCCAACCTAATAATCCATCAGTGATCACCATCTCACTTATATCCAATAACTGGGGGACCGAGAATAACTCAACCGACCACACGCCCAGTTAGCTGGAGGACCGAGAATAACTCAACCGATTCCGTACCCAGCCTCACTTAAATCCAAAATCTACATATCATATAGCCCGAGAATATCTCAACCGAGCTTGTCCATATATTACAACATTCACAATATCAGCATCCCGATATCCCGATATTACCCGTGCGCACAAGGTCCTGATGCCGTCCATCAGGTAGCATGTCCATAACACGTATTTAGACCATATTTATAAATATATATAAATATATGTACATATAAACAAAAATTGAAAATATAAAGCATACTTTAAATACAATGACACATCATTAATTTCTTGAATGCTTTTGAAATGCTTTTTGTGAATGCAAATGCTAAATTAAAATGCATAACATATAATTAACTCACAAATTGCTCCTAGCTGACTGTCCTAGTTTTCAGGTACTTCCGCTCCTCCTACTGGTTGAGTATCTAAAAGAGATAATATTATTTTTAGAATTTATATAGGTTTAGGAAAATATTAAAATTTATTTCGTCACGTTTTATAGACTTTCTACCGAAAATTCGACAGAGTCTCCTCTATAAAACGGACATCCTCCTAGTAATAACTATGGTCAACCCTGTAATAAAATACACTTCTATTTTAAATATAATTGATAGTCCAAGTCGGAACTCCACAATCTACAATTTAATCATCCCACTCGAAAACTTCTAACCAATTGTACTAAATAAACCTTGTACTCCATAACTCACAACTCAATTATTCTTAATTATGGATTGTAGCCACTATTCAAGATGAATATAAAAACAATACTATTTTTCTCAAGAATAATCAATATCAGACTTAATTATTAGGTTAATATATCATTTCGTGACTTCCAAAATTTGACTTTCAATGTCTCTAATAATTCACCCATTTAACACATATATGTACATTCCCAAAAATCCAAAAATTATCATTTGAAAAATACAAAATTATATACTAAGCTTTTAATTATTTAAATATAATTTAGAGTTAGGATCTTAATAAAATAACATGTTAATCTGCCTCCTATAAATTTTCCGGTCATCGAAATATTACTTCAGTGATCAAAATCTTTTCAAACAAAATTTACTAATATAGAGGAAAATTACCTCTTAGTTCCTCTCACTCCAATAAACCAATAATGTCCTTAGAATAACTTTAAGTAGTTGAAAATTTCAGAGTTTGAGTTGAAATGGACTTTTCCGGCGAAGCTCCGATCACGGGAGGAAAACCACTGCATGCTCCGATTATCAACATACCTAAGGGTTTTCTGACCTCCTGAGTCCATTTTCGTTGTTAGATTTGTGAAAAATTGAGCAGAAGGTAGAGAAACAAAAGAGACAGCCCAAATGACGAATTTTCTTTCTCCAAAAACTTAATAAGAACTTAAAATCACACTCTAAAACTTACATGTACTTGTAGGTGGGTTCAAGAGCTTCGATTTGGTATAAAGAATGTGAAAAACGGCGACCGAATGAGGGAGAACGGAAAGCTGTCGTCGTTGATCGTGGGAGTCGAATTGCTGGAATTTAAAACGAAGAAGGATGGAAGTAGTTCATGTACTCATCCACTTACACATATATAAATGTGTAAAATACCCAATTTAACCTTTTTACTTTTCAATTTAATTTAAGTCTTCTTGGTGTGATTTATATTTCCTTTTAAAAAAATTCCATATACTAAATTAATATTTAACATTTAACTCTTTTATTATATATTATTATGGGTATTACAAAATCAAAGCCACGTAGTTCTACCTATTTTAGGTAGTTCTCTTAACTTACGAACTCATTTTAACTTATTGACACGTTGATTGATTCGCTAATAACGTAATTGTATATTTCACTTTATTTCTATATAATTTAATATATATAAATCACTTTATCAAAACGAATCAAATCGAACAACATTTTATCAAAACGAATCAAATCGAACAACGTTTTATCAAAACGAATCAAATCGAACAACGTTTTATCAAAACGAATCAAATCGAACAACATTTTATCAGACTATATCAAATCGAATAAACCGCTTTAACAAACCAACTAATAATCAAATAAATCGCTTACAAACCAACTCGTAATCAATCAAACGTAAAACAATATAATTCAAATCATCAAGCATTTCCAAAACGTAATATAAAATTTATGTGTCCATCCTCGAATTCCACCCGTGTAGCTTATCATAACATCAATCATATCAATAATCGAGATATCTCATTCATATCTCGCCTTGCCTAACGTTAGGACTACCAGCCGTGCACTCTGGCCATACCGCCCTTAGGTATGGTCTTACAATTATAACTCTTACCCCGGACAATCACAGTAAAAGTTTAAATTTCATTAAAAAAATGATATTTAGAATTGTAGTAGTGGAGGATAAAGATTGTCACGACCCGAACCAGGTCAGGACCAACGCATAAATTAAGATTACCTCAACCTATGCTAGCCTCGAATTTAATTTTAAAATAATACTTAACTAACTAAAAAAGCCTTCTAACATAATGATACAACTTACACGGTAGATAAATATATATCACCAAGTATCTATAAATAGCTGTCAATACAAGTAGTAAGGTAAGAGAATTTTTTTTCAGAAATTATACTCTTCCTCTGTACCTTTGAAAGTTTATTTATTTGATCCAACAATTATTGGGTTAAAAACTACTTTAATTACTAGTTGCACACTAAATTCCTACTTTAGTGACCATAGAAACTTTTTACCCGTGGAGATATGAGACATTTTTCCCGAGACGGGAATGAGACAAAGACTCACCCTATTATAAGGATGCCCATCCCCACCATGCCGATGATTTTAAAATAATATATTACATGAATTTTTAAATTTTTATTTTTACATTTTATTTTATATTATGATTGATGCATTATTTATAGTAATATTATATTTGTATAATTATGTTATACAGTAAAAGTTTAAATTTCATTAAAAAAAAATGATATTTAGAATTGTAGTAGTGGAGGATAAAGATTGTCACGACCCGAACCAGGCCATGACCAGCGCATAAATTAAGATTACCTCATTCAGCACTTAAAATTCAGTACTTCTTTTTTCAGCACTTAATTTTCAGTTTTATCAAACAGCACCTTAGTATTTTCTAAGTAGAAGCTGGAGACCTCCGTACGAAGCAAGAAATACAAGGAAGTTAAGGAGAAAGAATGAAAAGATCGTAAAAGATTATCATTAAATCTGGACATAAGGCAATCACATTATTATTATTATTATTTCAGAAGAAAAAAAATCTGGCCCTTGTACTCGGCATATTTTGTCAACCTGCCCCTTTTTATTTCAGTTTTGGAACAATTTGTCATTTTGGCTCTTTTACTCTATTTTTTTTGACTATTTAGCCCCTTAACTTTAACACATAGTGCCGCATCTATTATCAGCCCTATCCGGCCTGGATTGATAGTGTATTATTTTCTCGCGGATATGTGATATCTGGTTCTTGATATACTGTGCCGAAACACACACTGTTACTCATATTAGGAGAATATAGTTTTGATCACATTCCTTTTTATACCTTGTGTGACAAACTGCTAATAATCAAAGGTAAAAGTTTAAGGAAGCGTATGAAAAAAAAAAAAAAAAATTTGACAAATTGAACCAATATGGGGGCTAAATTCGAGATGTTAGCTATAATTTCTCTTTTCATTTTTAGGGCGTGATGTATAGCAGAACCAAGATGGAATGCATCAAATTGCTTCTTTCCTCCTATATATTCAATAGGAACACCAAGTCTTGTGGAACCAATGACATTAATATTAACATGTCCTGTCAAAGTTTCCAGTTAAAGCTCATTATCATATATATAAACCATATATTATAACTTTACTAGTGTTAATCTAAAAATGACAATAAAGTTCTTTGCCATCAATTAACAATTGAAAATTATGGTTAGACTTACCTTGTCATCAAGTGAAGGATGAGAAACAATTCCATCATTTCTATTCTCATGGAAGATAAGAAGTATTCTAAGACAGTTTAGGATCATTTCTGCCTTGTCTATCATGCTCTTGTGAATATAGGATCTAATCCGATGTTTTCGTTAGAAAAGAGGTATATTCATGAGTATTTTGGGGTTTTATAATTTAAGTTTTTGGTTTCGACGAACTTACGATGAATTCTTGGGTTAATTGATTTTTAGTTATGAAATGTTTGGTATTTTGACAAGAGTAAATATCGGAATTGATATTGGAAACTTTATGAGATTTCTCTATGAGAAAGCAAATTATGTATATATATATGCCTATTTTAACGGAGTATTATGAAAAGAAAGTATTTTTATCCATCAAAAGTCTAAAGACCTATCGGGTATGGCAGTGAAGTGTCGGGTAAGACCATATGGGATAGACAATGTTAAAGAGATGTCTCGAATATGTTTATGTGTTATGAAACGATATATGAGGGATACTTGGTGATGGATACAATATTTTAAAATTTGATTTGAACTTTGATTTAATAAAAAAAATGTTTTGTATCCATCAAGAGTAGTCCGGACGGGTGGTTTCGATATTTGAAGACCATGTTTAGTGAGGGACATGGCATGTGTACACAGTTGAAAGACCTGTCGGGTATGGCAAAGGAGTGTTGGGTAAGACCATGCGGGACTAGGCAATATTATGGACATCTCGAATATGGATATGATTAGAGATATGATAAAGGGGATGTACTTTTTGATGGATACGTACGTTAAACTAAACATATTATGTTTTTACGAAGATGTTTTATGTGAAAGCATATTTTCAATGATATTGCTGAATGATCTACGTGTATGATAGAGCTATTCATTTTACTTTGATGATTTAAAATAGATAAGGTCGAGCAAAGAATTTAGGAACTTTGAGGGCAAAATTCTTTAAGGTGAGGAGAATTGTCACGTCCGTGCCTAAAAGTTCTGATATTGAATTGTCTAAATAGATAGTGCTAATTCATTATAAATTGAAGTATATTATTGAGTTTAATTTAATGTTTATGGATAGAAATTAAAAAGTTTTGAGTAAGTTTAAAAGAAGTTACAATTAGAAGGATTAAAATCAATATTTTTCTAATTTGAAAACCATGTATACGAGACAAACTAGTATTTGGCAATTAAAATTTTATGTTATTTCAATTAATATTAATATTAGATAAAGATGCATATGGGAAGGACATGTGTCTTCTTTTGCATGTCCATGTGTCTTCTTTTGCATTATAATGAACTTAGAAATTTCAAACACCAAACGAAAATTCCAAGTTTTGGGAAGTTTAGGGATTTAGAAAATTTGGCCTTGAATAATCACGGAACAACCACATCGAACTCTTGATGTCGGTGCGAACAATGATTACATCGGTGATATTCGATCGTGACATTCCGGGACCGACGATAACATTTTGACGATGGTATTTTTAAACTCATATTACTTCTAATGTTCTACTTATGATTTAATAAGTTAGATCCTTCTAATTCAGTCAAGATCTAAACATGTTTATTATGAGTAATTTATTAAGCTTATGGTTTATTGTCTCAATGGGTTAAGAGAGAGATAGATACACGAACATTGGTAGAACTACGTGGCTTTGATTTCCGATTTCAAGATTCAAAGATATTCGGGATACGTAGGAAGCTTGATAAAATTATCAAGTCCAAGCCAAATAATTAAATAAATGGTAGGCAGTCCGAATAAGCGTTTCTTGTAGTCTATTAGGAAATTGGGATTAAGCAGATCGATTCGTAGAAAATAAATTTGTATTTTCGATTCATAATCGTGTGTTATTTGGTCTTCCCTTCATGCCCGATGCCGTTTAGGGTCGGATGTGACAAACGTCATATCGTAGACTTAAGGGGTGTTTATTTTTGTTTTTCGGAGCAGCATTTATCGTTTCACTTTAAACCGCAGACAATGTAATGTTTGGTTAGGTTTATACAACACCAGTGTTTATCATTTTTTTTATGGAAACAACAACGTTTTCGAGCTTTTCAAGATAATTTGTTTATAGATATTTGATATTGATAAAATTATCTTTCTAATTTACAAATATATATCTTCTTTAATATGATTCCTATTTCTATAATTATTTTTGAAAAAAAACAAGGTTTTGCCCTATTAAATAAAATTATTCTATTTAGTTATTTATATTATTTCTATTAATTTGGATTGTATTTTTTATTGGAAAAATTCTAGATATAACCTTGTGATTTCATCGATTTATAAATGGGTGCTTTTAGTTTTTTTATTGCTAAAAGACGACTAAGGTCCTCGTCCTTAGCAAAACTAATAACTTTAAGATGAGACTATAAGTTTAATTAGACTGTTGATAACCTCTAATTAGAAAATTCTAATAATTAAATTTGTTTAGTACCACAATCACCATGGAACTACATTTTCGACTTTCCAAAATCATAATTTTTGGGCTTTGGCTCTCTAAATATGTACTTTCTCTCTCCTATTAAAATACCTAAATAACCTCAAAATTAAAAAGTTGAAGAATTAAAACTGCTTAAGAGTATCATCAATTTTTAAAAATTTCTATTTTGATTCGTCAATAATCAAAATTGAGAATGTCAACCTAAAAATCCCTAGTTTTGTTAATAACCACGAGGACCTCAATCCTCTTTTTACACCAAAAACACCATAGACAACAATTTATAAATCAGTGATATCACATGGATTATTTTTAGAATTTGCTTTAATTATTTAGTTATTGATTAATGGTTCTAATAAGGTCCTATTTGTTTTGTTTGTCTTTTATTTTTTTACTGCAGTGCTATGGACAGAAAGATAAATGAGTAAAATTGGAAATGAATTTATAGGAATTAAGAGGGTTGAACGGTAAAGAAGCATGAATGATGGTAAGATTAGAAGAAATTGGGAAAAAAATTGATGGGTGTTGAAAGGATAACATTTAAATTTTGTGACACAAGATTACTATTTATATTGGTTGGACATTTCCACTTTTATATATATATATATATATATATATATATATATATATATATATATATATGATATTGCTTGAATTTTTGTAACTTATAGTTTTTACTTATAAAAAAACACTTTGATTGATAGACTTTTTGATAAAATAAACTACATAAACTAAAGTGTTGCAAATGAAATTCTTATACCGAAAAGATACACTGATAGTAATTATGATTACATTTTCTTATAATATTTTTTTTTTTTTGCAAGTTGATGGAAATGATTTTTTCTTCAGAAATGAAAGTGCTGTCAATAAGATTCACACAGTTGCGTGACAAAAATTTAGAGGCATTTTTGGTAGGAAAAGAGGCATAATGTAATATTGTTGGTCCCGTGTAATTAGTTCCAAGGGGGGGTTAGGAACTAATGTAACTTTTTCGCTTAATTGTGCTGACTTAATTTAATTCTTTAAATTACTTTACTCAGTTTTGGTCAGCAAGGCCGAGCGAGATGTAAGACAGCTTTAGTCAGAGGCAGACTATAACCGTTTTACTTGTGAGTTGGGAATTAACACTTAAGGTCAGCTTCCAACTCAGCACTCTGATTACTCAGTGTCAGTTTATACAATTTATATCCTGAGTATTTTAAGCAAGCAACACATACATATATATATTGAGAGAAAGAGTTAGAAATTACTCAGCAGACTTATCCTGGTTCGGCCTCACCGCCTACATCCAGTCCCCAGAATCCTTCCGGGCTTTTTCAATCCACTACTGAGCTCTTTAAAGGTAGAGCACAAACCGTTTACAAAGCAATTGAGTATGCAAGAGTACCGTCCTCTATTCGTCTACTCAACCCTACTGGGCGCTATAACCAAACACTCAGATTTTCTCTACCGTTGAGTACTAAAACCGAGTACTCAGCACCACTCTCTCAATCTTTACAATTGATACAAATTTGTTCTTTCTAAATGAAGAACACTTTAGATGAATACAAATTCAATCTAGACTTTTACACAGAGATAGGATTTGGGTGTAAGAATTTGCTTTTTCTTGTTTGTATGTGTTTGTATGTATGCTTTTCTTTTTGTACTTCGGCAAAGGATCCAAGTGATGAACTTGTCCTTTTATAGTGAAATCTGATGCCTCAATCATTTGAATTCGGATGTATCTGTTGAATTCAAACGGTCTTCTTGCGTCATTCACTGGTCAGCATACAGTTTTGCAGGCCAATCCTGTCGTCTGATTTTAGCAGGCATCAGGCTTGTCTTCTTTCGCCAGTTTCGTCTTCTAGTGCCAGTTTCGTCTTTTAGCCAAATGCCAGTTGTTAGACGAGGTGCCGCGGCCTAATCTCCCGGGCGGACCGGGGGGTGGACAACCTCATGGCGACATAAGCGGTGATTGGCGCCGAAAGCAACCAATCGTGGAATCAAGCTGCTCGGCAGGACCGGAGCTCGGAGATATGGAAGAGTCGCCACCAACGAATGGGAAAATGAACACCGATCCCTTGCGGGAGACCGGTGTGGGTTCGGGAAACTTAGGTACGAGCCGAGAAGGCTAGCTCCTTTCCAGAGAAAGGCTACTAGGCACCCCGACATCGCCCGGTTATGAACCACCGGCCTCCTACTCAGCATGTTAGGCGATAACGGACTAATCGTATACTTCTTTAAGTTTAAAATTCATTTGAAACCTTTTCTTTCTCATTTTGGGAAACCGTTTTGAGCATATATTATTGAAAAGCCACTTTAGTAAAGAATCACCCATTTACATTATACATACACAGAAAAGGGGGGAAGAAAGAAGTGATTTATTTCCAACTTGATTTGCATGTCGTGTTATGTGTTTATTCTACACTAACTTATTTCCTCAAAACGAGTTTATTTACATGGTTCGTACCTTAATCGTCGTTGGAACGATTTAGGTACGTTTCAAAACCCCGTTGATTTACATGGCATCGACTCGAATCGCCGTTGGAACGACTCGAGTGTTTTGAAGATGTGGAATGAAGAATTTGTATCTAGAAACGTGGTTAGGCATACAAGTCAATTTATTTTGTACAAAACGTTTAAGAAAACGATTCAAAACTCTATTATTTATAATGAAAGCGATTTTAATTACGAGGTTCGCCTAATCCGTCGTTGGAACGGATTAAGGTTTTAAAACGTGATATTTTGGAAAAATTTTAAAACGACAAGAAAACGTTATTTGCACTTTAGGAACATCTAGAAAAGCTTTAATTTAAAACAACCAATTAAACTCTCTTTTTGTGATTTATTTTCCCCTTTTTCACTCAACTAACCCTTACTTGAACATAATTACAACAATTAGCAAATTAAACCCAAAATTCATCAAATTGAACCGAACCGGATGTCAAAAATTAAGGAAGAGAATATATATACATATATATTTTTAGCCAAAAATAATGATATATTTATAGATAAAATAAGAATAAGTGAAAAGATACTATGTATTGAATGTATAGAAAATAATAATGAAAATACTAAGTGTAATACATTTTCATTCTAAATATGTGAAAATAATAGGTAGAGCTTTTAAATAAGAAAATAACTTTTATTCCCAAAATAATTTCATTTAATAATAACTAATATAACCCGAATAGCCCAAAACTATATATATAGAATTTTACAAAGCCAACTTAATATAAATGGTATTTAAATAGGAAAATAATTATTATGCTATATATATATACTTTTATTAAATCTAAATAATGAAAAATAATATATACACTTTCTACATAATCATATGTACCAAAGATCCAAAAATGACTAGAAAATATATATTACATAAATATGTAAGTATGGATGAAGGACCAAAAACTTAAAAGTTGAGAAAAAGGGACCATAATAGCATTTTTTTACGTTTCAGCCGCTTTACCGACGGAAAATCCGTCGGTAAACAGCCTTTAGTGACAGAAATCGGTAAATTACAACAGCACTCCAAAACTTTCCAGATTAGTTCAAGAGCTTTAAATTAAGTCTAATTCAATCATTTTGGATCTCCGAACTACCCGAAACGGATCATAGTCTTTAACGGAGTTTCCTAAAACGACGTTTTCTAGTTTAAAACGTTATTCGGAAATATCTTTGCTAAAACTAATATTTACAACGCTTCTAATACCCGAACTATCCTTAAGCGGATCACAGTTCGTATTGGGATATTGAAACGAGGTTTTTATTTTGGATCCAAATCCAAATATTAGTAGAATCAAAACAGAAAATTAATTTCACAAATCTAAACAATAAAAGAGTAAATGAAGAGATCTAAATAACAAAAAAATGCAATAAAAGAATTAAACGGGTCTAGTTCCTCGGATTATTACCTCTTCAATCGGTAATAGAAATCCCAAATCAAGTCGATTGATTGTGTTGTTGAGTCGCTTTTTGGTGTTTTTCCTTTGGTTCGGGTCTCGCCAAATTTTTTCAGGGGTTCGGGTCTAATTTTTTTTTTTTTTTTAATGCTTTGGACTCCATCCTATTTATAGGAAAATGGAGCCCTAAGCTTAATTTATTTTTGGCTCCAAGCCAACTTGGAGCCAAAGACAAGCTAAATTAGCTTAGGAAATTACATAGCAATTTCCTTTTCATCATTAATCATCATTATTATTATTATTTGTTATTTTATTTATTTTTTATTTTCTTTAAAAACAAATTAAAGCACTTGGCCAAAGCCAAGTGCAATTGGGTTGGGCTTGGGCGGCCCAACCCCGTCACGGGCCGTCCAACGGCCCGTGACAAAAATAGCGGCCCCCGACGGGGCCGAGTTTATATTTGTAATAAAAAAAAATAAAAGTAAAAAATATCTAAACAAATAAAATCTACCTAAAATTAACCGAAATCAAAAAAGGATTTTTGTCAAAACCGATTTTATAAAATTAGCTTTTATAAAATCGATCTTTTTACAAAATTATTTTTTTATTGTTCAAATTCTACAACCAAAACCCCTATCGATCCGAGATTTCATTAATAATGAAACACCCCGAACTCGGCGAGACGATTTAAGATTTCATTCGTGGAACCGATTCGCCCGTCATCTCGATTCGATTTCCGATTTCGATCAAACCGGTCTCCACGGTTCCTTTGAACAACGTTTTTTTTATATTTATTATTTTTATTGACTCATCATTTATTTTAATCGACTGATTTGGATTCCTTTTTATAATTTTTCTTCATCGGTCCTCCGATCCCGGTGTCTACAGTTGCCCCTACTTTCTATTTTTGGCAGTGACGTGTGTGCTTTTTCGAAAACCTCTTTTCGTGAATTCAACACATGCAATGCGAAATATATTAAAGTAAAAGACACCTATAGAGTGGGAGGAGAAATACCTGATCTCCATGTCGCAAGTTCCTATCTTGTCTTCAATCTTCACTTTGGTTATCCCGTCCTTGCCTCTGAATCAGCTATCGACGGACGCTCCTTCTAGGGACCCTAGTCTCTAAATCGACTGCATGTAAAATGGCTCAATAGCAACCCTGGTCCACGACCGTGGGTAAAATGGCTCAAAAGCAACCCTGGTCTCTAAATCGACCGCATGCAAAATGGCTCAAAAGCAATCCTGGTCTCTAAATCGACCGCAGGCAAAATGGCTCAATAGCAACCCTGATCCACGACCGCGGGTAAAATGGCTCAAAAGCAACCCTGGTCTCTAAATCGACCGCAGGAAAAATGGCTCAAAAGCAACCCTGGTTCACGACCGCGGGTAAAATGGCTCAAAAGCAACCTTGGTCTCTAAATCGACCGCAGGCACAATGGCTCAAAAGCAACCCTGGTCCACGACCGCGGGTAAAATGGCTCAAAAGCAACCCTGGTCTCTAAATCGACCGCAGGCAAAATGGCTCAAAAGCAACCCTGGTCTCTAAATCGACCGTAGGCAAAATGGCTCAATAGCAACCCAGGTCCACGACCGCGTGTAAAATGGCTCAAAAGCAACCCTGGTCTCTAAATCGACCGTGGATAAAAAGGCTCAATAGCAACCCTGGCCTCTAAATCGACCGCAGGTGTGTAGTGATGCATATGGATGGGTGAATGTAGCCTAGTTTATGGATGCATGTAACCACCTATGTGTGTGTGCGCAGGTGACCGTGCGTGCGTTTGAATGTGCATAAGTGAGGCCTGTGCGTTTCGCTTTATGCGGATGTATGGACATGTGTGTATGCAAACTATGTATGTGTGGATGAGATGGTTGAATGGATTTATTTTTCATAGGCTGGAGGATTTCGGTAGCTTTAGATCGAGAAATGATGCTTCAGGCCATCCCCAAAGTGTGCAAGGATGAGGGTGAGGATAAGTTTGAAACCAAGGGTTGTAAGGATGAGGATTTGGTTTTAATGATCTTGCGTCAAGGGGAGGTATGTAGTGATGCATATAGATGGGCGGATGTAGCCTAATCAATGGATGCATGTAAACACTTATATATGCGTATGCAGGTGACCGTGCGTGTGTTTGAATGTGCATACGTGTGGCCTATGTGTTTTTCTTTATATGGATGTATGGACATGTGGGAATGCAAACTATGTACATGTGGATGAGATGCTCGGATGGATTCCCTTTTCATAGGCTTGGAGGATTTTTGTAGCTTCAGATCGAGAAATGATGTTTCGAGCCGTCCCCAAGGAGTGCGAGGATGAGGGTGAGGTTAAGTTTGAAACCAAGGGTTGTAAGGATGAGGATTTGGTCTTGATGAGCTCGTGTCAAAGGGGCTCTCGCTTTTAACCAAAGTTTGACGTATTCATTTTTTCCCTAATTTTTGCCTGAGCTGCCCTTTTTGGGTTTTCAACTCAACGGGATCTCTCCGATATTCTCTATCTCTCCTTTTGCATGAACTGCCCCTAGGGGTTTTCAATTCATCTTTTCTATATCTCAGTGATTTTCTCTATCTCTCCTTTTGCTTGGATCGCCTCTTTTGAGGTTTTCAATCCAACCTTTTTGTTCAATTTTTCTTCTCCTTTTCTTTCTTTCTTGATTGTGAATGATACCGGATAGCACAGGGGGCTTATATCCACGGGCCATTTCTATGCTAATCATTTGACGATGAGTTCATGCCCGATGCCTTCGTTAATGGAGAAGCTTCCGAAGTGAGATGGACGTTGATCTGATTGTAGGGCCGTGCCCCCGATTAAAGTTACCGTCTTGGCGTAGGTTAGAAGTTGATGCTAGCGTATGCCCCTGCCAACTCGAGGTGAGATTTCATGTGCGCCAAACTAGGGATACTGCCGTTGGGAGTAGCTATGGAGGAGAGACGCTTCGGTCGAAGTTTGACCCTTGAGAGGACCACATAGGAGCAGAGGAACCAGACTTCATGGAGCATGAGAGAGAGAGGAATAGTCTTCTTTTTTTTTAGTTTTTCTTTTTTATAGATTTTGGATTGGTTTATGGGTGTTGGGGTGATTTCAGTTGAGATGGGGTGTCTATTGATGCGGGTGTTTTCATTACAAATGCAACCGTCTAGCTTAAATAAAGCACCTGGCAAAGATACATTGAATTGTTTACTGCTCAGTTTAGTAACCACTGTCACCAAAGCATGCCCTTTCGGGTTTTCACACTTCGGTTATTTTAACTCTCTCCTTTTACCCCGGAATTTTCAAATAAGCGCCCCGTGGGGTTTTCACTTATTGGGGTGTCCCTTATTGTTGCATAGGCCGTCCTTTGCGGATTTTCAACCTATCGGGATTTTCTTTCTTTTTTTTTTTTTAATTTTCATAAGAAGGATTCCTCGGTTCCCTCGAGATTGATTAAAGTTCTGAACTTTGTTGCCGCCTTCGGCTTCACTTGACTACGCATTTGATCTTTCTTCGTTACAGTGAGCTTTTCTCGTACATTTGATTACACCTTTGTTGGACAATGTCAACCACTCTTGCCACCTTGATGCCTCTTGGCTGATCACGTCAACTTTTGATTTATTTTCTTTTACTTCCGATTGACTTGACTTTGCCCCACGGCCTTTTTAGCATCATTTTTTTTCTTTTTTCTTCTTCCTTTGTTTAACTTTGAGTCATCATAGGTCTAAACCCTTTCGTTGATCCTGGAACAAAATACTTTATCGCTGATAGGTTAGTTGCCCCCGCCTCGTTCTAAATGGCGCACTCCTGTACTTGTGTCCCCCTTTGGGGGGAGAAATCTTTGTCGGTGCCTCAGTGTAAGTATGGCTCTGAGGGCTTGTTGCTTGCTCCATATTTTCTTTTCTTTTTCTCTCTTTTGGACTTTGTTGATTGTCGCTCAATCTTCTTTCTGCCAAAAGCCGGTGAGAACCCTTCGTTTGATGGGTCTACGCTCGACTTATCATCGTAGAGTCAGGGAATCGTTTCTCATGATTTATTTTGCTTTTTTTTTTACTCTCTTAATTTTCTCTCTTCAGTGGTTAAGTACTGAGTAATAAGTATATTCTAGAGCTTACGTCCGTGCCATGATAGAAGAGGGAATATCTCAATTGAGTAGATATCAAATGTAAGTACGTATGTTTAGGATAAATTTGCGGAAACGAAATTTCATTGAATTCAAAAGGAGGTTAATAACATCTTGTGGAATAGAAGATAAAATAAAAGACAAGGATAAAGACTACAAGTGCACTCCTCTCTCTCATGCTACTTCAAGAAGCTTCAGATTCTCCTACTTCATAAGTGTCCTCAATCTTGGGAACTTCTTCTTTAGATTATCCTAATCCGTTGTAGACTTCGCCATTCAAGGAACAAGTCGAAGGCTTCATCTGTTGAGAAGGATCTGGATCACTTATCTTTCCAGCTTCGATGAGATCTTGGATTTCATGTTTCAACCTCATGCAAGTGTTTGTTTCGTGACCATATTTCTAGTGGAAGTGGCAGTAGCCCCCGCGTTTGACTAATTCAGTGGTTTGACCTCCCATGGCTGGTAGAGGGTGAAGTATGTCACGCATTCGTAGACCCTCCAACACTTCAAACAAGGGTTGGGTGAAAGTGGAGAATTCCCTTTCCTCCCTTCTATACTGAGTGGGCGACGGAGGGCGAACAACCCTGGTAATCCCATGTCCCCAATGATGTGGATCTTGTTGTGTTCATGAAATATGGTGTGAGACTACCCTTGGTGGAGTGAATGTTTGTGGATTAACTTGTGACGCGAGCTGGAAAATAGGTTTCTCCACAACGGCTTTCGGGATCTCCGCAACCAGTGACTCGCTTAGGACCTCCCTGACCAACCTTTTCAGCTCTATCTTGAATTCATCTGAAGCAAGGATATCGGGAAGAACTCGCTCGATTTCTGCTCTGAGATTGAAATCTCCCATCATCTCTTGGGAATTTTCAACCCCCTCATGCTTAGTATTCTCCGGATCATTAAGAGCACGTTTGAACTCATCAGAAAAGATGTATTTGGCTAAAGCCCCTTGCACACGGCTCTCAAGATTGTGGTTTGAATTGCTGGACTGGGCCATGAGTTGGGTTTCTAACAAAGAAAGAGAAAGGATCGGTGAGTGGAGCTTTTTAGGCATTATGAATTTTGATGATGCAATGCACGTGCGATGCGAATGCTAAAGCTATCTACTTGTGCCTCCTATAGATGGATGTATGATTTATGCATGATTCGTGGTCTGCGCTTTATTTCTCACAACATAAACATGATTTGACTAGAGCTAAACCCTTTTTTCTCTTTTTTTTTTTTTTTATCAGAGCCGTCGGCAGTACTTTGATCGTTTGTGCTAACTTACCTGTTTGGAAGTGCCGATGCCTGAAACCATTTCAACTGTTATACACACATTAGTACGAACCCTACAAGTTTACCTTGCAATGCTTTATAAGATGTACAATGTTGAATGACGCTTGACACGACTGACACTTGTGAGATTGAGACGACCCTCATGATAAGTAGAATTCCCTAGGACGCTAGGTAAATGAGAGTGTACCCCAATGATATCCGTGACGTGTAGATACATTGGAGGGGTAGCGACCTGAGTGGTGGGAATGACATACTTGGTACATTGATACGACTCACAATCTAAAAAGAACAACCTAAGCGACCATGCATGAGGTGTATGTGAGGGATTGCCATCATTGGTAGCAATGACGTACTTCGAAGATACACGATGTTACATGGACTGATGTGACGCTCATGGTATGTCCGAGACTCCAATAGACCGTGACGAAGACATGCGGGGCACTTGTCCATAGTTTACTTGGTATTGATACTGATAACAGGGAAACGTCTTTCTGGGAAACACAAGTTTCCTGAAACAGGCCGGCATAGAGGGTGTGTCCTAAACTAGAAGCAAACGGGACGAGACCACCGCATATGGGGTGTGGGTCGATGGTTAGTTTAAACCCAAGACACTAATACGTAGACGTACCAACGGAACCTTGGTGTGTTATGCAGAAAGTGGTGACGCACGGGACATGCCCTAAACAGGTTAAGGCATATGGGAGACTCGAGTGACATACGTGATGTGCGCCGATTGTCAGCTTCTCCTGGAAAGCAACTATTACGATGATGGGTATCATTTGATGGGACAATGAACACGGAATACCTGATACTCGAGGTCCGAATAGGATGCATATGTCAACATACGAGGTATGTGCCAATTATTAACTCATACGGTATGTCTTAGAGGTAGCCAAAAGGCATGATGGGAGTCACGTTTGATGTGCCCCCACGATTGAATCATACACAACTCACGAATGACATGATGGCTCGATTTCGGGATTTCGACCGTTGTGGGGGAAATCCAACATGCTGGGTACGAGACACGGATAGGGTACACATATGACACACGTGTTAACTGACCAACTTGGGCATAGATGACGCACAGAGATGACTCAAGAGGTATCTCCTACAACATTGGAGGTGTCAGCTAGACACAATACCGACACGCAGGGTGCAGTCTAAGGATTAACTCAAGCTAGAGACACAAATACCTCGATGAAGTTGCGAACATCGGTGCATCTGGTAGAATGAGAGGGCCTTAACCCGATCGAGGTACCAACGAGACGGAAACAATGACTTACCTGGTATATGTCAAAGGTTAATTTGTTTCATAGCGCAAACCTGACGATGATATGTTTTATGAGAACTCCTAACGATCTTATGTGGATATTTATGACGTATTTGGTCCATCACCGATATTTGAGATACCAACAAAGACACACAGGGTAGACGTCGATAGTTCGACTGGAACCTATCACTATGAACAATTTGAGGAGCAACGAAGGTGCAAACCAAGACCTTAGAGGTAAGTGCCAAACGTTGGACTTAGACGCAGTACGAACAACTCGATACTACTGATACGAGCGAGACCCAAATAACGACACATAGGGCATATGTCTCAGACTCGTGAATAAGTCTATTCGGAGTTTGGGGGCGCATGGACCACGGTACCAATAATGTAGGGGGAGTGTGTCGAGGATTTGACGATATAAACAAACCGCTGTTTGAGGCGTACTCAAGACATGAGTGACGATTTATAGGGCGTTCGTCAAGAGTTTGATAGGAAACTCACGACATGAACGACTCAGCGTGTCAAGGTATGAGCGGGACGCTCGAGACGGCCCGTAGGGTACGTGCCTAATGGTATGACTTGGACTCGATGACATGAATCACTCTATATGATAGGTACGTGCCAAAAGTTCAACTTGAACTTGTCGATACAAATGACTCGACATTGGAGATGTAAGCAAGATGCACGTGAGGACATATATGAACTTGCCCTAGATTCGACTTGAACTCAATGACATGAGTGACTCGACGTTTAACGTGTGAACCGGACGTACCGAACCGCGTATGGGGGTGTGTGCCACAAGCTTAACCCTGACTGGATGGTATAAATGACTCAGTTCTTAACATGTGAGTAAGGTGCGAGGGATGACATACGGAACGCGCGTCAAAGGTCGGTCCAGAATTGGATAGCCTAATGACATATTCGTGGACTGAAAATATTGCCGATGACAAGGCGACATGTAGGGCTTGTTTTGACAAGGCCCAACGTATGACTAAAGCGCAAGCGGTGACATGCGGGATATGCACCGAAAGCTGATACGTGTTCGAAGCACTAGTGTCATATGTTTTGGAATACTGACGTGTTACGATATACGGTGACACACCTGGTATGTCTCATATCGATTTGGCTATTTTGAAGATGCGGCGGGGTGTCTCAAGAAGACCAAGGATGCGCGGGTTACTTTAGTACAATGACGTGTCGATATACAAGGTACAGCCGAGAGTACCAATGGGGCATGAGGATGACCTACTAGCTAAGAGGTTAGTGCAATGGATTTATTAGATGTGACGAGGTGACATATAAGGTGCCAGTTAAAACGCGGATGTGACACCATGACTTCGTGTGAAGCGTGCGTCAGAGGGTCAATGCGAACCTGGGGTCCGGACAGTGGGATGGTGTAACTATGACGACCCACATGGCGCACCTAAAGGTACAAATGGGAAGCGTGGACAACATACCAGCCAAGGGTTCGTTTCGAAGCTCAGGGTATTGCCCATAATTTTGAAATACGGAGGTGCTACGTATGGACTACCTCCCCAGATGCGAATGACGACAGGTAAACGAGATTCGTGTGAAACAGTTCACCCGACCCTAAGGTTTCGATCTTACAACCACGTAACTTTGGAGTATAGGTGCACGGCGCACCGACACACATGGCATGTCTTAGCGTGCGAAGGTCATGATGGCAACCTACAAGGTGAGGGGCATGGATAATACAACAACGTAATTTGGAATCACCTGGGCATTGTGTATAGCGTGGCGACATCCGTGGGTATGTCTTGAGATACGAAAGGGAGGTGACGATGACCCGTGGGATTATGGTTCTATTTGAGATCAAGGTATCAGTCATAATCTTGGGATGTGTTGGCTAAGGCGTAGCGACATACATGGTATGTCTTGAGGCATAAGTAGGACGTGTATGAGACATGTGACAAATGGTTAATTCGAGTCTTGAGGGAATCGATGCCGTGACAATGTCTTTTTGAACCACTGATACGTTGTCAGTGACATGGCGACAGACCTAGTATGTCTTGAGTTGACCGTGCGGATAGTATACGGGACCTGCCCCGCGATGCGAATGCCAGGATAAGCGAGGTATGAGCACCAAACAAGCCTAACCATAATAGATGGATATGGGATACATCACGACACATGGGATATGTCTCCGGATGACTTAAACACAATGGTGAAGGCGCATGTGACACGTCACGATGCATGAGGTACACTCTCTAATGGTATAAACAGGATGATAAAGATATGTGCGACGTATCCCGCACGAAGTGTAACATGGCGAAGACGTAGGGAACACCTCAGGGTCTAAAGGTAGGCCACTTGACGGGTATACGAGACATGGTAAAGACGTGCGAGCTGCATTGTGATATACGGGGTATGTCTTCTGTTAGGCACCTAGCAAGGCGAGAACTCAGGTTATGACATACGGGGTATGGCTCTAGACTAGTGTACTTGATATGGAAGGCGCATATACGACCTATCACGATGTACGACCTTGACAATTCCTGGATGTACACAATGCGCGAGGGGCGCATCGAGTACACGTCCTGACTAGTGTATAGTTGATGTGATGAGGACGCATGGGACGCATCACGATATGGAAGGCGGGACGAGGCAAGGACGTATGGGATACGTCGCAACCCAAATGGTATGCCTCTTGTCTAACGTATATAACATGGTGAAAAAAGCATATGATACAGCATGATATATGGGGTATGAAGCTCATGCCCCTCGCTTGGCGTAAGGGACGAGGCAAAGATGTACATGATGCGTTATGACCCACATAGTACACCTTTTGACCGATGTGTAACGACATGGTAGAGACACAAGGAATGGGTCACCATATACGAGGCACAACAGGGAAAAGACATATGGGATACGTCACGACATAACAGGTACGCCTCTTGATCGATGTCTGAATGATTAACGGAAGATGCATGGGGTGCGTTACGTCTTACGGGGTACAACCAAGTAAAGACGTAAGGAATACGTCACCACATGACCGGTGGGACTCCTGACGGGTGGACGCATGATGACACGACGCAGCAAGGACATAGGGGATACGTCACGAGAGAGCAGTATGCCTCTTGACAGGGTAAGGACATATTGGAGATGCCACGACATACGGAGTATGCCAAAACTAAGGCGTATGGGATACGCCATGACATAAAGGTTGTACCTTCTAACTAGTGCCTACGATACTGGAAAAACGTATGAGGTACGCTATCATACGCACAGTATGCTAAGGCGAAGACGCATAGGATACGTCACGACATAATGGACATGCCTCCTAGCTAGCATACAAACGACACGGTGCAGACGCACGAGACATGCCAAGGATGAATAGGATGCGTCCCAACACATAGGTACGACCAGGCAAAGACGTATGGGATACGTCACGACATAACTGGTATGCCTCCTGAATGACACGCGACGCTGGGGTCGACTCTTTCTCACATTCCAAATAAACACGTCCTAAGTCTACGAAACCTAGAATGGCTGCACGCAATTTGGTTAGCATGCAACGCTCTATATGGTATGACTGCAATGATTTATTAAGCATAGAATGCATTATAACTTAAATTTGACTCGACTGATGTAAAACAAGATATAAATCTATACCAACAAACTAGTTAGCGAAAATCGTACATAACGCGTAATTAGATCGCGACAAGAGAAAGAAAATGTTAGGTATCAATCACAATTATCACGCCATCTCTCTTCCATCCTCATTCCTCCACACACTCGTTGGTCCAAGTCTCTGTCCTAGGATTTTGGTTTGGGGCTCACATTGCGGTCCATGGGATGCGTGATACCGTCGATTATTGCGGAAAAATAAATCATTCACCATACAACACAGTTCGTTTTTGACGCGTCAGCGTTCAGTGACTAAGAAATCGACCAAGTTGGATTGTTCTTTCGGAATAACTCGTCTTTCATTCTTTCGTGAGACGCATTAGTTCGGGTTTTGACTCCCTTTGAGCGCATCTCAATTTTTAGACGTGGTACGAGTTACTCTTCTAGTCCAATCGTTCGTTATTGTCAATGACTCGTTCCCTTTTGTTCGTGCGGGTTCGTGTCTCGATTTTTGGATTACAACGGGATCTTTTAGATCTATCGAGAGACGTAACCACGTGTTTATTTAGTGACGGAATCACTTTTGGATTTTATTTTAGGGAACGGACTCATCGCGTAACGCGTTTGTTCTTAGCGTCGAGGATCCGTTTGCTCATTTTAGCTACGTGAAAAGACGGCGAGTCTTATTTTGAGCGCACGGTAATCTTTCGGCTAGCAACAGTTCGTTGTTCTTCCCAATCCACGGGATATATCATCTTAGTGTGGTTATAGAAAATCAACGTTTTGTTGAATCGCATGCTTATTCGAAGCGAGGATATCACCGTTCTCTTTCCTTTAGGCACGAATTAAGCAAACACGTACATCGGGCCATATTTCTTGCAGTTTTGGTAACGATCGAAATGATCGAGTCGTTAGTCAAAACCCGCAGTCTCGTCCATATGGCGCAATTATATGGTTTGGCTTGATTCGGCTTCGAGATTTTAAACGGGGTATACACTCGTTCGAAGCACGTATTCAACGGCATTGGTTTATTTTCTTTAACTACACTCGGGATTGACATATATCGTAAATTCGGAATGATTTTGGTCGTTTAGTTCATTTTTCGCTTTTCTTTTCTTAGTCATTTCTGCGGACACGTCCATTTCTCTTAAAAACGACACGGGGCATAATGTAAAAGCTCGTCTTTTATTCGGAAGGGACGGGCTACTTGTGCGAAACTTTTCACGTTACGACAGGGTCGTTCGAAACAGAATGTTCTTCGTTTTCGTTTCGCCATGATCTCGTTTTATCCCAACTTATTTAAAGAATGTGAATAACGGCTACTGTTAATATAGTCTTTTGTATCGAGATGTACCTATCCTTAACACCGAACCGATTCATACTAATATGTGCTTACGTCATAACACATTTCCTGAACATGTGCCTTCGTCGGGACACCGAAAGGGACAAGGCGGGTCGCACATGTTCATTCATATGAGATGACTAAGTCGTCTTTAGTTCAAATTGTTTCAATGTTTTAGGGTAATTAGTACGTCGATTCACGAGTATATATTAACGCATCGTTTCATTTTCTTTACATACTTTAGGATTTAGACACGTATCATGGCGATTTGAAAACACGAACTGATTCATTTATCACACCAAAAATAGTAACGGGTAATCCTATGGAAACTTCTAAGGCTACTATATGCTGACACGGCTGATCGCGGGACCTCACAGGACCGCACAAATTCGCCCCTAACGAATGGATGGGGACCCTTTGGCGCCTTACTGTAAGGGGGAACTTACGCTAGCCTCTTTCGAGCGACGAATGGACTCTCGCTAGAGGTTTCGCGGAAATTACCCAAAGGGTTTGCAATAATGCACATGAATGCATACGAAAAGAAGTAAAACGATCCGTCCCCGTTAAGGGCTTAATACACGCCTTCCGGAATCAAATTTCTCGCTTCCCCAGTAGAGTCGCCACTTGTTAGACGAGGTGCCGCGGCCTAATCTCCCGGGCGGACCGGGGGGTGGACAACCTCATGGCGACGTAAGCGGTGATTGGCGTCGAAAGCAACCAATCGTGGAATCAAGCTGCTCGGCAGGACCGGAGCTCGAAGATATGGAAGAGTCTCCACCCACGAATGGGAAAATGAACACCGATCCCTTGCGGAAGACCGGTGTGGGTTCGGGAAACTTAGGTACGAGCCGAGAAGGCTAGCTCCTTTCCGGAGAAAGGCTACTAGGCACCCCGACATCGCCCGGTTATGAACCACCGGCCTCCTACTCAGCATGTTAGGCGATAACGGACTAATCGTATACTTCTTTAAGTTTAAAATTCATTTGAAACCTTTTCTTTCTCATTTTGGGAAACCGTTTTGAGCATATATTATTGAAAAGCCACTTTAGTAAAGAATCACCCATTTACATTATACATACACAGAGAAGGGGGAAGAAAGAAGTGATTTATTTCCAACTTGATTTACATGTCGTGTTATGTGTTTATTCTACACTAACTTATTTCCTCAAAACGAGTTTATTTACATGGTTCGTACCTTAATCGTCGTTGGAACGATTTAGGTACGTTTCAAAACCCCGTTGATTTACATGGCATCGACTCGAATCGCCGTTGGAACGACTCGAGTGTTTTGAAGATGTGGAATGAAGAATTTGTATCTAGAAACGTGGTTAGGCATACAAGTCAATTTATTTTGTACAAAACGTTTAAGAAAACGATTCAAAACTCTATTATTTATAATGAAAGCGATTTTAATTACGAGGTTCGCCTAATCCGTCGTTGGAACGGATTAAGGTTTTAAAACGTGATATTTTGGAAAAATTTTAAAACGACAAGAAAACGTTATTTGCACTTTAGGAACATCTAGAAAAGCTTTAATTTAAAACAACCAATTAAACTCTCTTTTTGTGATTTATTTTCCCCTTTTTCACTCAACTAACCCTTACTTGAACATAATTACAACAATTAGCAAATTAAGCCCAAAATTCATCAAATTGAACCGAACCGGATGTCAAAAATTAAGGAAGAGAATATATATACATATATATTTTTAGCCAAAAATAATGATATATTTATAGATAAAATAAGAATAAGTGAAAAGATACTATGTATTGAATGTATAGAAAATAATAATGAAAATACTAAGTGTAATACATTTTCATTCTAAATATGTGAAAATAATAGGGAGAGCTTTTAAATAAGAAAATAACTTTTATTCCCAAAATAATTTCATTTAATAATAACTAATATAACCCGAATAGCCCAAAACTATATATATAGAATTTTACAAAGCCAACTTAATATAAATGGTATTTAAATAGGAAAATAATTATTATGCTATATATATATACTTTTATTAAATCTAAATAATGAAAAATAATATATACACTTTCTACATAATCATATGTACCAAAGATCCAAAAATGACTAGAAAATATATATTACATAAATATGTAAGTATGGATGAACGACCAAAAACTTAAAAGTTGAGACAAAAGGACCAAAATGGAATTTTTTTACGTTTCAGCCGCTTTACCGACGGAAAATCCGTCGGTAAACAGCCTTTAGTGACAGAAATCGGTAAATTACAACAGCACTCCAAAACTTTCCAGATTAGTTCAAGAGCTTTAAATTAAGTCTAATTCAATCATTTTGGATCTCCGAACTACCCGAAACGGATCATAGTCTTTAACGGAGTTTCCTAAAACGACGTTTTCTAGTTTAAAACGTTATTCGGAAATATCTTTACTAAAACTAATATTTACAACGCTTCTAATACCCGAACTATCCTTAAGCGGATCACAGTTTGTATTGGGATATTGAAACGAGGTTTTTATTTTGGATCCAAACCCAAATATTAGTAGAATCAAAACAGAAAATTAATTTCACAAATCTAAACAATAAAAGAGTAAATGAAGAGATCTAAATAACAAAAAAAATGCAATAAAAGAATTAAACGGGTCTAGTTCCTCGGATTATTACCTCTTCAATCGGTAATAGAAATCCCAAATCAAGTCGATTGATTGTGTTGTTGAGTCGCTTTTTGGTGTTTTTCCTTTGGTTCGGGTCTCGCCAAACTTTTCCAGGCTAATTTTTTTTTTTAATGCTTTGGACTCCATCCTATTTATAGGCAAATGGAGCCCTAAGCTTAATTTATTTTTGGTTCCAAGCCAACTTGGAGCCAAAGACAAGCTAAATTAGCTTAGGAAATTACATAGCAATTTCCTTTTCATCATTAATCATCATTATTATTATTATTTGTTATTTTATTTATTTTTTATTTTCTTTAAAAACAAATTAAAGCACTTGGCCAAAGCCAAGTGCAATTGGGTTGGGCTTGGGCGGCCCAACCCCGTCACGGGCCGTCCAACGGCCCGTGACGAAAATAGCGGCCCCCGACGGGGCCGAGTTTATATTTGTAATAAAAAAAAATAAAAGTAAAAAATATTTAAACAAATAAAATCTACCTAAAATTAACCGAAATCAAAAAAGGATTTTTGTCAAAACCGATTTTATAAAATTAGCTTTTATAAAATCGATCTTTTTACAAAATTATTTTTTTATTGTTCAAATTCTACAACCAAAACCCCTATCGATCCGAGATTTCATTAATAATGAAACACCCCGAACTCGGCGAGACGATTTAAGATTTCATTCGTGGAACCGATTCGCCCGTCATCTCGATTCGATTTCCGAATTCGATCAAACCGGTCTCCACGGTTCCTTTGAACAATGTTTTTTTATATTTATTATTTTTATTGACTCATCATTTATTTTAATCGACTGATTTGGATTCCTTTTTATAATTTTTCTTCATCGGTCCTCCGACCCCGGTGTCTACACCAGTTGACCTATGCGTCTCGAAACTGTCTCCTTGCGTAATTCCAAAGCTTCTGAATTGGCGCAGATCCTTGTCGGTTTTTGTCTTTTAGTTAACGGATCATTGACGTTGTCCTGATGAACACTCAGCTTGACTTTAATAGACGTTGCCTTCGATCTTTGTCTTTGGTGAGGCTGAGTCATGTTCTACTCAGCTTCTTCGGCCAGCTTCGTCTTCAAGCGTTTGTTCTCAAGAAGACTTTTCTTTTATTATGTTGAGTCGTGTTCTACTCAGCTTCTGTAGCTCATACTGACTTCGTCCTGTCTTACTTTTTATTTCTATTCTCATTTATAATTATACTCAATATTGAACAAACACATTAGTACAATTAAATCAAAGCACTTAAATTTAATTGTCTTAATCATGAGATTAACTTAAATAATTTTGTCAAATCAAAATCATGGGGAAAGGTGTTTCAACAAACTCCCTCATTTTGATGTTGGTAAAAATATTTAATTATGGAACTCAGCATTAGAGTTTTCCATGATTGATTTATCTTTTATTCTTCTGAAGTTACTCCCCCGTAAGGGTTGCATCTATTGACTCAATTTAACTCTAAACCTTCTAAGATTTAATAGAGTGAAATTAAGACATGCCTTTACTGACTTAGTTCAATTCTAGACTTTCCAAGATCTAATTCAGATGAGCCTAGCTCAGATTTCAAAAGATGGTAAATACTTGGAACATATAATTATTACTCAGTGTCGCATATCAGTATCAGAGTTGTGTGCTGAGTAAATTTTACTTGTATATTTTTTATGTTCACAAGCTTTAATTTGTTGTTCAATGGATAGTTAAGTATGACAGATCAGCATATAAGCATAACAAGTAAGCATCGCATATAGATAAGTCAGTTTGGATAAAAAGATGCTTATATAGATAGCCAGCATAACAGAATAGAACATGCCAAATATAAAGTTACAAGTCTAAGACTATTTCTAATCTATCTCTTTATGTTGACTTGAACTTGGTGGGATTTGCCTTTGCCCTTGGCAATTCTTTGTTGCTGACTTGGATTACTTGGGTCAGCAGAAGTTGAGCTAGGCTTCTGCTGAGTTCCGGCAGCTGACTGAGATATCTCCCCCTGTTTCTGCTGAGTTCCAGCAGCTTGCCTTGGGCGTTCTTTCTCCCCCGTTTTGCCAGCATCGGGAGTTGGAGGAGGAGGATAGAAAGTTCCCTATTGAACAACACGAGTCAGTTTGGAGGAGTACATTTGGAGTTGACTCGTACTTTCCCTAAGACCTTTGAAGACTTGCATGCCATCGGACATAGTGGAAGCGGGGATCTTAATGTTAGCACTGAGCATACTAAGCATATACTCTTGAGATTTCCCGATCCAAGTTATGGATTCTGCCATCCGGGCATATGATTGATGATACATCCTGAGCAGGGCAGTGTCATATTGTTGACGTTGAGTGTTTGTGTGCCGAACCTGCGCAAGGGTAGTGTAGACACCGAGTCGGAGGACCTGTGACGAAAACCCATGGCAGATGGTTAGAGCGGTTGATTCCAATAATAAAAAAATAAAAATAAAAAAAACACGAGACGACCCCGAAGAAATGCATACCGGCAAATGGACGGCTCGCGTACGCCCGACAGCGTGGGGAGAGCGCCATGCGGCGTTGGGCGAGTGCCCAGCCGCGTCAGGCACACGCCCAACGACAGTTGGGCGCACGCCTAACAGCTCGGGGCGCACGCCCAACTTGCGCTGGGCGTCCGCACAGCGCCTGTTGGGCGTCGCCTAACTTTGGGATCCGTGCCTATAAAAGGCACGGATCCCCATGCATTCAAGAGAGGAGGATTTTTTTTGGAGAGCTTCTCACTCTAAAACATTTTTTAGAGAGAGAAAAAGAATTTTTTTGGGAAAATATTTTTTTTTCCTAAAAAAAATCAAAAATTCCTAAAAGTTAAATATTTTACCAAAATCATAAAAAACACCAAAAAAAATCATAACTCGTGGAATCAACCGACATTAGCCGCAGATACCGATCTTGAGGTATTATCCGAGGAACTAGACTCGTTTTATTTATTTATTTATTTGTTTATGTCGTAGTTTTTATTTATTTAGTTAGTTAGTTATTTAGCACATTTATTTATTTTTTCGTATTTACTTAATTTCCGTCTCATATTCAATAAACGTTCGGTTTTTGTTTTGAAATAAAAAACATCGTTTTAAAATCCCAACACGAACCGTGACCCGATTTAAGGGTAGTTCGGGATTAAAACGTTGTAAATATAGGTTTTAAAAATATTTCCGAATAACATTTTGAAATAAAACATCGTTTTAGGAGTCTCCGTTATAGACTATGATCCAATTTGGGTAGTTCGGAGACCCAAAATGATAGAATAGATTAGATTTGAAGTATTTTAATAAATCTGGAAACTGTTGGACTGATCCTGTAATTTACCGTTTTCTGTCACTAATAGCTGTTTAGCGACGGATTTTCCGTCGGTAATCTGCTGAATCCGAAAATTGCTCTTTAAAACCCATTTTCTTAACTTTTTAACATTTGATCCTTGTATATATAAGTATATAATCATGTAATATATTTATGAAAGTTATTTTTGGGTCATATAATTATTAATTATATATTATGTACCTATTTATCTCATATTTGAAACTTAATTCATTTTGATTTAGTTTTGTAAAGTAGCATATTTGTATATATATATATATATATATATATATATATATATATGGTTTTTGGTTCATTTAAATCATATTAGCTATTATTTAGGGTGGGGGCTATTTTCTATATGATTATTATGTGAAACTATTTTGGGATAAATGTTATTTTCCTATTTACGAATTTTGTCCATTATTTTTACATATTTTTAATTAGAATGAAAATGTATTATACTTAGTATTTCTTTTTCATTTTTATTATTATACATATACTTAGTTATATAAATAGTATCTTTTACCTTTTTAATCTATAGATATATCATTATTTTTAGATAAGAATGTATATATATATATATGCATATTCGCCCTTCCTTTTTGGCATTTACATGTACATATTTCAAATTGGTTTTATTTGGTGAGTTTTGGGATTTAAATGGTTCATTCTTGTGAATATGTTCAAGTAAAGATCAATTGAGTGAAAAAGGAGAAATAAACCACAAAAAAGAGATTTCAACTTGATTATTTAAACTAAAGATTTTTAGAGATTCCAAATGTAAATAAAAGGTTTTTTTTTATCATTTTCAAACGATTTCCAAAATATCACGTGTTGAAACCTTATTCCGTTCCAACGACGGATTAAGCGAACCTTGTAATTAAAATCGTTTTTTACTTGTAAATAATGAAGTTTTGAATTGTTTTCCTATCCAAATGGTTTTGTACAAAAAAAACGGACTTGTATGCTTAATCATGTTTTTTTTTAAAGCTTCTTATCTCACATTTTCAAACGCTCGAACCGTTCCAACGGAGATTCGAGTAGAAGTCATGTAAATCAACGTGGTTTTGAAACGTATCTAAATCGTTCCAACGTCGATTAAGGTACGAGCCATAAATAAAAACTTTCTTTTGGGAATGAGGTTAGCTTAGAATTAACATATAAATTGAAGCATAAAACCACACTGTAAATAAATCAATTCTTACTTCTATCTCCCTCTCTCTCCTATATATTTTAAATTCATGCAAAATGGGTGATTCCTTACTAAAATATACGATTAGTCCGTTATCGCCTAACACGCTAAGTAGGAGGCCGGTGGTTCATAACCGGGTGATGTCGGGGTGCCTAGTAGCCTTTCTCCGAAAAGGAGCTAGCCTTCTCGGCTCGTACCTAAGTTTCCCGAACCTTCACCGGTCTCCCGTCAGGGATCGGTGTTCATTTCCCATTCGTGGGTGGCGACTCTTCCATACTCCGAGCTCCGGCCCTACCGAGCAGTTTGATTCCGCGATTGGTTGCTTTCGGCGCCAATCATAGCATCTTTCGTCAACGGTGTCCATCCCCCGGGCGAGGCCGCGGCACCTAGAAGTGGCGACTCTATTGGGGAAGCGAGAAATTTGATTCCGGAAGGCGTGTATTAAGCCCTTAACGGGGACGGATCGTATTATTTCTTTTCGTATGCATTCATAAGCATTATTGCAAACCTTTTGGGTAATTTCCGCGAAACCTCTATTGAGAGTCCATTCGTCGCTCGAAAGAAGCTAGTGTAAGTTCCCCCTTGCAGTAAGGCGCCAAAGGGTCCCCATCCATTCATTAGGGGAGAATTTGTGCGGTCCTGTGAGGTCCCGCGATCAGCCGTGTCAGCATATAGTAGCCTTAGAAGTTGCCATAGGATTACCTATTACTATTTTTGACGTGATGAATGAATCAATTCGTGTTTTCAAAGTGTCATGATACGTGTCTAATCCTAAACTATGTAAAGAAAATGAAACGATACATTAATATATACTCTTAAACCGATATACAAACTACCCCAAAACACCAAAACGATTGGAACTAAAGACGACTTAGTCATCTCGTATGAATGAACTTGTGCGACCCGCCTGGTCCCTTTTGTTGAAACACCTTTCCACATAATTTTGATTTGACAAAATTGTTTAAGTAAAATATTTTAAACACACTAAGTTTAAATGCTTTGATTTATTCTACTAATGTGTTTGTTCAATGTTGAGTTAAAACTATTTATAAGACACAAGAATTAAAAGGCCCAAGCCCAATACAAGTGTTAAAGCCCAAGTCAAACAACTCAGTACAACTCGGTCCGCGTTTGTCAAAACCTTGCCGTTTTGGACAAAACGCAACTCAGCAACAGAAGGATCTAGAAGACCTTCGGGAACAACTTCAAGATGAAGCTGCTGAGTAGATTCGACAAACGTACAAAGACAGCAGCTGGCTTAAGAAAACTTCGAGACAAAGTATTTCTACTTTGGGTAAAGTTCAGACGACACAGTATGCTGTCCAGTTGACTTTACCATAAAAGGAGAGACAGTCTGCTGAGCTGACCGAGGACAGAAGATACACAAATCTGATTGGCGAGAGCTCTAAGCAAGTCAGGATGACAACGACAGGAAGCCGTTTCCCTCCAACAGTTATTTCGAAATTCGAAATGACCGATGCCCAGACGTCTCTATAAATAGTGCCATCAGAAGCTTCATTTAACACAGAACTTGATCAAGCCATTACGCTGACCAAATTTCTACACAAGTTCTGCAAGCAAAGAAGCAAAGCAAATCTTACACTACAATTCATATATTTGTGTAAAAGTCTAGAGTGATTATTTCAATCGTCTAAAGTGTCTTAGCAAATCATTGTATAGGACAAAACACTTATCATTTCTAGAAGATAGAAAGGAGAGACTGAGTACTCGGTTATAGTACTCAGCGAGAGATTGGGATTGAGTAGAGGTATAGAGGAAGGTACTCTAGTTATACTCAGTTGATAAGATTGTAAAAGGTTTGAGGCTCTACCTTTAAAGAGCTCAGTAGAGGATTCGAAATCTCGAAACGTGTTCCGGGGACAGGACGTAGGCTTAGAAGAAGCCGAACCTGGATAAATCTGCTGAGTAAAGTATTTCTTACCTTTAACTCCTTATTTATATTGCTTACTTAAAATAACCAAAAACTGACCAAGTAAAGAGGTCAAGTTGAGTTGTGCGCGTTAAACGTCTGAGCTCAGGAATAGACTCTAAGTGCTATCTCCTGACTCAAGCTAAGAAACTGACCTAGTCACCAGTTGACTAAGCCAGTATCTTGCTGTTTACTCAGCGCCGCTGTTAAAACCTTTTTCCTTAGAAAAAGAAGAGTGCCCTAATTGCGAAAAAGTTTAAATAGTTCCTAACCCCCCCTTGGAACTATACTTGCAACCTTATAAGGGACCAACAAGTGGTATCAGAGCTTAAAAGCTCACTGTAAAAGGTCTAACAACCTTGAGCTGATCCCTACCATGGGCGAAAACAGCACTCGGTTTCTCCCTGGAAACCAAACAACTCAGATACTGCCTGAGGGGCTGTCCATTACTAGGCCTCCCCTATTCTTCGGGTCAAACTATACCTTCTGGAAGAATAGGATGAAAAATTTCATTCAGGCCACAAACATGAGTGCCTGGCTATCTATAGTCCAAGGCCCATTTATACCTGTCGAAGTTATGGCTGGCCAAACAGTTGTAAAAGCTGAGGCCAAATGGACAGAGGATGATCTTAAGAAGCTCCAAAATCACGCTTCGGCTATCAATATACTTCACTATGCGCTCGATGCTGCAGAATATAATAAAATCTCCGGTTGTGAGTCGGCACAAGAGATCTGGAAAAAGCTGGAAGTCACCTACGAGGGAACAAATAAAGTAAAGGAGTCCAAGGTGAATCAGCAGATGAGACTGTACGAGCTGTTCGAGATGAACAATGATGAGGGCATTTCAGACATGAATGCAAGGTTCACCAACATCATTAATGAGCTCAAGAGACTTGGAAAAATCTTCAATGAGGAAGAACAAGTCAAAAAGATACTCAGGAGTCTTCCTAAAGATTGGCAAGCAAAGAAGACAGCAGTTGAGGAAGCTCAGGATTTAACCACCTACAAATATGACGAACTCATCGGTTCATTGCTAACCCATGAGATATCTATGAAGAATTTTGAGGTGAAGGAAAAATCTGAAGACAAGAAGCAGAAATCCTTGTCATAAAAGCTGACTCCACTGACGGGAGCTCAACTGATGATGAGGAGATGGCTATGTTCACAAGGAAGATGAAAAGGCTATTCAGGAAAAATGACAAATACTCTAAGAAGCCTTACAGAAAGTTTGATAAGTATAAAGCTGACTCAAGCGACAGCAAATACAAAAAGGACAGCTCAAAGCCCATTACATGCTTTGAGTGCCATCAAACCGGCCATATTAAGTCAAGCTACCCCACACTGAGGAAAGACAAGAAGAGTGGAAAAAAGGCAATGGTGGCTACATGGAGTGACAGTGATGAGTCTTCATCCACAGAAACTGAGGCCACCGAGTCAGTGAAGATATGCTTCATGGCTGACGAACTTGCTGAGCCATGCATCTCTAAGCATGCTGACCTATCCGTCGCATCAGATGACGAGGAGCAATCAAATGAGGTAATTACTCTTCCCCAGCTCAGAAACGATATGGTTAATGCCCTGAGTGATCTCTACACACTTGTCAAGAAGTGTAATAAGAAAGTTATAGCACTCAGCAGGCGCTGTGACGAAGTGGAAGAGGTCAAACTGAGTGACCTCAGATTCCTTCTTCAGGACAATTCAACTCTGCATGATAATATAAAAATCATACATGAGTCTGTCTCTGAAGTCCAATCAGTTTCATTGAAACTCAGAAAGGACGTCACAACTATCCAGAACCAACTAAAGGTTCCAAATAAAAGAAACATTCCTCTGAGAACTCAGTACCAAGGTACTAAGCAGAGATGGATTCCCCAGCGAAAAGTCAAGTGTGACTTTTGTGGGAAGAAAGGACACACCACTAAGGTGTGCTGGCACGCTCAGCACTGGGATGCTGACAAGTCAGTGAAACATCCTAAACAGAAGGTCAGTTGTGACTTCTGTGGAAAGAATGGCCATACTGTCCATGTATGCCGCCATAAAATAAAATATGATGCTTTACCTGTTGCACCTAACAAGCAAGGACCCAAAAAGAATTGGGTACCTAAAAGTAACTAGTTACAATGCAGGTAAGCCTGAGATGTGCTGAGAAGTCAAAGATGTGGTATATTGACAGCGCATGCTCAAGGCATATGACGGGTGATGAAACTCAGTTCATCACGTTTGAGCGTAAACGAGGAGGGAGCGTAAGTTTTGGAGACAACAAGAAGGGTAAGATAGTAGGGTCAAGAACCATCGGAGGTAATCCTACTATTGAATCTGTCTCCCTAGTCAGCGGACTCAAATATAACTTACTCAGCGTAGCTCAGCTATGTGACAATGGGAGAAAAGTTATATTTGATGCTACTGGATGTAAAATATACGAGGGTAAAACAAATGAGTTAATCTTAACTGCCCCTCGCATAGATAATGTCTTTATGCTAGACTTAGAGAAAAAGTTTTCAAAAACTGTATGCTTAGTATCAAAGGAAGAAAATTCCTGGCTATGGCACAGGAGACTTGGTCATGTAAGCATGGACCTCCTGGCCAAATTAGCAAGAAAGCAATTGGTTGAGGGTCTGCCCGAACTTAAATTTGAAAAAGATCAATTATGCCACGCTTGCCAAGCTGGAAAACAAACCAAACAATCTTTTCACAGCAAAAATATTGTCTCAACTAAGCGTCCGTTAGAGTTACTACACTTGGATCTCTTTGGTCCAGTCCAGCCGCTGAGTCTGGGTGGAAGAAGATTTTCCTTGGTCATTGTAGATGACTTCTCTCGGTATACGTGGGTCATCTTGCTGACCAGCAAGGATGAAACCTTTGAGACATTTTCAAATTTGGTTAGAAAAATTGAAAATGAAAAAGACCTAAAATTAGCTCACATCCGTAGTGATAATGGTGGAGGATTCAAAAACCAAAAGTTTGTTGAATTCTGTGAAGCCAGCGGCATTGACCATAATTTTTCTGCTCCTAGAACACCTCAGCAAAATGGGGTTGTAGAAAGGAAGAACAGAAGTCTGGTTGAAATAGCCAGGACAATGCTGGATGAGCATAGGCTTCCAAAGTATTTTTGGGAGAGGCTGTTAACACAGCATGCTATATTCTTAATAGGGCTCTAGTTAGACTTATATTAAAGAAAACCCCCTATGAACTTTAGAAAGGACGAAAGCCCAATATTGGATACTTTCGTGCCTTTGGCTGTAGATGTTTTATTTTAAATACCAAAGATAGCTTAGCAAAGTTTGATTCAAAAGCTGATGAGGCTATCTTTTTGGGCTACTCAACAAACAGCAAAGCATACAGAGTTTTTAATAAGCGAACTCAAGTTTTAGAAGAGTCAGTACATGTAGAGTTCGACGAAACTAACCCTGCAGGTAGATACCAGCCGCTGACCGAAGATGATCCACACTCAGTAACCGCTGACCAAGATCCAGCTACTGAGTCATTCACGAAAAGGCTGACCAAGAGTAAGAGTGAACCTAAGATTACTTTTACTGACCCATCTACTTCTGCAGAGATTGTTGAAACACAGACAGCACAAGACATGAATCTACCTAAAGAGATAAGGATCCCAAGAGGGCACTCAGAAAGTGCAATCCTTGATTCTGCTGGGAATACCCTGATGACGAGGAATCAACTCAGGAAGTACCTCAGCAATGTTGCTTTCGTCTCAGTTCAAGAACCGAAGAATTTCGCTGAAGAGTACGATGAATTTTGGATGAACGCAATGCAAGAGGAGCTCGATCAATTCAGAAGAAACGATGTATGGGAGCTAGTGCCTCATCCAAAGAGTCAAAAGACCATTGGAACAAGATGGGTCTTCAGGAACAAGATGGATGAACAAGGGAATGTAGTCAGGAACAAAGCAAGGCTTGTAGCTCAGGGCTACAGTCAGCAAGAAGGTATTGACTACGGTGAGACCTTTGCCCCAGTGGCAAGGCTAGAGGCAATTACAATTCTATGTGCATATGCATCTTACATGAACTTTAAATTATTCCAAATGGATGTCAAAAGTGCATTTCTTAATGGATTTATAAACGAGGAGGTTTATGTTAATCAACCTCCAGGTTTTGAGGACCATAAATTCCCTAACCACGTTTATAAACTCAAAAAGGCTCTGTACGGCCTCAAGCAAGCACCACGTGCTTGGTATGAGAGGCTGACCAGTTTCCTGCTGACTAGAAATTACGTCAGGGGCAAAGCTGATACAACCTTATTCATTAAGAGAAAGGGTAAAGATACCCTACTGGCCCAAATTTATGTTGATGATATAATATTTGGTGCAACTAACGAATCAATGTGCAAGGAGTTTAGCAAACAAATGCAGACTGAGTTTGAAATGTCCATGATGGGAGAACTCAACTTCTTCCTCGGTCTTCAAATTAAACAAGGAAAGAATGGCATCTTCATCAGTCAAGCCAAATATGCTAAGGAGATATTAAAGAAATATGATTTGGAAAATTGCAAGCCAATATCCACTCCTATGGGCACTGACACTGTCCTCTGCGCTGACGAGAATGGTAAGTCAGTAGACAGCAAATTATATCGAGGTATGATAGGCTCTCTACTTTACTTAACAGCCAGTAGACCGGACATTCAGTTTTCAGTATGCTACTATGCTAGATATCAATCTAACCCTAAGGAATCCCATTACATTGCTGTAAAAAGAATCCTTAGATATTAGCAAAGCTCAGTGAACGCAGGTTTATGGTATCCCAATACTCATGATTTCACACTCATCGGATACATTGACGCTGACTATGGACGGGATAAGCTGGAACGAAAAAGCACCTCTAGAGGATGTCACTTCTTAGGAAGCTGTCTGGTATCCTGGTTCAGCAAAAAGCAAGCGTCAGTAGCCTTGTCTACCACTGAAGCTGAGTACATTGCTGCTGGTCATTGTGTTGCTCAAGTCATATGGATTAAGCAACAGCTTGAAGACTATGGTGTTCAAACGAAGACAATTGAAGTCAAATGTGACAACAAAAGTGCAATTGATCTTTCAAAGAACCCAATTCAACACAGCAGAATGAAGCATGTCAGCATCAGACATCACTTCATTAGAGACCATGTACTCAAAGGAGAGATCAAGCTGACCTTTGTCCCAACGGACGAACAGCTTGCGGATATCTTCACGAAGCCACTGGCTCGTGAGCAGTTCAGCATACTGAGAGAAGCTATTGGTATGTTTAATCCTCTTTAGTAAATTCCTGAACTAAATGAATATGCATGCTAAGTGAATTACTATGCTGAATGATTGTTTTTGCTGTGTACTCATTGAAATTAATTGAACAGCAAATACTGAGTAAACTTGCATACTGAGTAAGTTAGTTTAAACTTGAACTTAGAAATCATCCCTTCATGCAATACTGACCACTCAGAATATCAAACGCTTAGTATTCTAAACGCTGAGTGTTAGATCTGTTAGAATAAATACAATAGCACGCGTATAGCCCTAGGATGACGTATACACCGTATGTGTCATAAATGCCAGGATCTTTGTCGGTTCACAATCCCAAGGCAAAACTGACACATGGATTCGATTAAGATCCACACCACACACTTCTGCCGTCAGCACAGACAGTATTCGGATTACCACTTCTCCAACTCAACTCTCTGCCGATCAATCAACTATACCTAAAACTCAAGTGCAGATTGAAAATGCTATTCCAGTCACTGACCAAGTCACTCCTTTCACTCCTCTTCCTTCCGGTCACACTGATGTCCCTGAAGGCTCTCAAAGCTATCTGAATGCCACTGAGTCCGGCAAAAAGATCATTGACTCAGTTCAAGCATTGATCAGAGACCTTCAACAGTCCACTCCTCCTGCTGCTGGGTCTTCAACTTTTGAGAATACTCAGCTTTCCCAGGTCACTCAACTTCTCAACGAAGTTAAGGGACTCAAGGACTTGCTGAATGTAATCATTACCTTTCAAACACAGCAAGCAAAGCAGGATTCAATTGCCAAGCTGGCTGAGATCCAGTTGACAACCGTGCAACACTTGAACTCTCTACACCAACACATACAGAACTTGTCAGCTGTGAATCCCGACTATGCCACTTCATTTGAAATCAAGATGCTCTTTACTCAGCTTCACACCGAGCAACTCAAGACCAACGAGCAAATGGTTTCTTACAATCAGTGCTCAGTAGAGCAAATTGGTGAAGCTATTCGCTTGCTGAATCTGAATAAGCAAGAAATGGATACTGACGCAATGAAACAGAATGAGATGCAGTCTATCATACAACAAACCTTCAACCACATTCGTCATAACAATATTCAACGTCAGTATTACGACACAGCCCTTTTAAAGACCTTTCACCAAATATTTGCTGGTCTTACTGAAGCTCTCATCTAGTAAGGCAAAGCTCAAGCGTTTAGCGTAAACATGCTCAGTGCTGCTGAACTCAATGTACCCGAAGAGGTATCAGCTGATGGAGTTGCAATTTTTGACGGCGTCAACGAAAGCGCTGAGAAACTTAAGGAGATGTCTAAAGAACTGACTCGAGCTATCTTAACTGATGCTTTCAGACTTCCTCCTCCTGATGCTGACAAAACGGGGGAGAAAGAACAAGCAGCTAGAGCTCAGCATGAGCGAAGTCAGTCGCAACACAAGAAAAAGAAATAGATAGGCTAGCTCAGTATAGACTAAGTCAGATATAATCTATATGCCTTATCTATAAGTTTTGTTGTGTAAACACTGACTACTATCAATATATGTTACTGTGTACTGAGTTATTATGTATCTTCAATTAAATTAGCTATGTTTAAAACTTATAAATCTTATTGACTGAATCAAATGCTGATAACATGTTTGACATTGACCTATGCGTTTATAAAAACATTGTCTGTTAAGAACTCATTGAACAACAAATTACTCAGCGCACTCTATATGATTAAACCTTCCGCTTTATACTGAGTAAATAGAATATGTCTAATAAGCTGACCTATATCTAAAAACTGACCTGAGACTTACTCAAATTAAACCTTTAAATGTTTAGAGTAAAACTAAGTCAGTAGCTCAACCCTTACGGGGGAGTTTGCTAAGTTGTAATAGGTCAACTATCATGGGGGAGCTCAATACTGAGTTCTTCGCTGAATAGTTTTGCCAACATCAAAATGGGGGAGTTTGTTGAAACACCTTTCCACATAATTTTGATTTGACAAAATTGTTTAAGTAAAATATTCTAAACACACTAAGTTTAAATGCTTTGATTTATTCTACTAATGTGTTTGTTCAATGTTGAGTTAAAACTGTTTATAAGACACAAGAATTAAAAGGCCCAAGCCCAATACAAGTGTTAAAGCCCAAGTCAAACAACTCAGTACAACTCGGCCCACGTTTGTCAAAACGTTGCCGTTTTGGACAAAACGCAACTCAGCAACAGAAGGATCTAGAAGACCTTCGGGAACAACTTCAAGATGAAGCTGCTGAGTAGATTCGACAAACGTACAAAGACAGCAGCTGGCTTAAGAAAACTTCCAGACAAAGTATTTCTACTTTGGGTAAAGTTCAGACGACACAGTATGCTGTCCAGTTGACTTTACCATAAAAGGAGAGACAGTCTGCTGAGCTGACCGAGGACAGAAGATACACAAATCTGATTGGCCGAGAGCTCTGAGCAAGTCAGGATGACAACGACAGGAAGCCGTTTCCCTCCAACGGTTATTTCGAAATTCGAAATGACCGATGCCCAGACGTCTCTATAAATAGTGCCATCAGAAGCTTCATTTAACACAGAACTTGATCAAGCCATTACACTGACCAAATTTCTACACAAGTTCTGCAAGCAAAGAAGCAAAGCAAATCTTACACTACAATTCATACATTTGTGTAAAAGTCTAGAGTGATTATTTCAATCGTCTAAAGTGTCTTAGCAAATCATTGTATAGGACAAAACACTTATCATTTCTAGAAGATAGAAAGGAGAGGCTGAGTACTAGGTTATAGTACTCAGCGAGAGATTAGGATTGAGTAGAGGTATAGAGGAAGGTACGCTTATTATACTCAGTTGCTAAGATTGTAAAAGGTTTGAGGCTCTACCTTTAAAGAGCTCAGTAGAGGATTCGAAATCTCGAAACGTGTTCCGGGGACAGGACGTAGGCTTAGAAGAAGCCGAACCTTGATAAATTTGCTGAGTAAAGTATTTCTTACCTTTAACTCCTTATTTATATTGCTTGCTTAAAATAACCAAAAACTGACCAAGTAAAGAGGTCAAGTTGAGTTGTGCGCGTTAAACGTCTGAGCTCAAGAATAGACTCTAAGTGCTATCTCCTGACTCAAGCTAAGAAACTGACCTAGTCACCAGTTGACTAAGCCAGTATCTTGCTGTTTACTCAGCGCCGCTGTTAAAACCTTTTTCCTTAGAAAAAGAAGTCTGCCCTAATTTCGAAAAAGTTTAAATAGTTCCTAACCCCCCCTTGGAACTATACTTGCAACCTTATAAGGGACCAACACCTTTCCGTGTCCCGAAAAAGGCACATGTTCAGGAAATACGTTATAACGTAAGCACGTATTAGTACAAGTCGGTTTGGTATTAAGGATAGTTATATCTCGATTCAAAAGACTATATTAACGGTAGCCGTTATTCACGTTCTTTAAATACGTTGGGATAAAACGAGATTATGACAAAACGAAAACGAAGAACATTTCTGTTTTGAACGACCCCATTGTAACGTAAAGAGTTGTGCAAACGTGGCCCGTCCCTTCCGAATAAAAGACAAGCTCTTACGTTATACCTTGCGTTGTTTTAAGGAGAAATGGACGTATCCGCAAAAGTGACTAAGAAAATAAAAGGAAAATAAAAATAAAAATGACCAAAATCATTCCGTATCTACGATATATGTCAATCCCGAGAGTAGTTAAAGAAAATGAATCGATGTCATTAAATACGTGCCTCGAACTGGTATATACGCTGCTTAAAATCACGAAGTCGAATTAAGCTAAACCGCATAATCGCACCATATGGACGAGACTGTGGGTTTGACTAATGGCTCGATCATTTCGACCGTTACCAAAACTACAAGAAATATGGCCCGATCTGCATGTTCGCTCAGTTCGTGCCAAAGTGAAAAGAACGGTGATATCCCTGCTTCAAATAAGCATGCGATTAAACGAAATGTTGATTTTCCATAACGACGCTAGGATGATATATCCCGTAAATTGGAAGAAATAAAGAGTTGTTACTAGCCGAAAGATTATCGTGCGCTCAAATAAGACCCTCCGTCTTTTCATATAGCTAAAACGAGCAAGCGGATTTTGACGCTAGAAACAAACACTTTACGCGATGAGTCCGTTCTCTAAAATAAAATCCAAAAAGTGATTTCATCACTAAACGAACACGTGGTTGCATCTCTCGATAGATCCAAAAGATCCCATCGTAATCCAAAAATCGAGACACAAACCCACGCGAATAAAAGGGAACGAGTCATTGTCAATAACGAACGATTGAACCAAAAGAATAACTCGGACTAACGTATCTCGCGAAATAACAAAAGACGAGTTATTCCGAGAGGACAATCCAATTTGGTCGATGTCTTAGTCACTGAACGTTGATACGTCAAAACGAACTGTATTGTCTGATGGATGATTTACATTTTCACAATAATCGACGGCATCACGCGTCCCCTGGACCGCAATGTGAGCCCCAAACCAAAATCCTAGGAAAGAGACTTGGACCATCGAGAGTGTGGAGGAATAAGGGTGGAAGAGAGATGTTGTGATACGTGTATTTAGACTAATGTTTGCTCGTCTTATCTTATATATCCGAAAATGATAAACGCACACACCACGACTCATGCATATAAATCATGCATACATACTGAAACGAGTGTTGCTTACGCAGACGTCACCATTGAGAGGTCTTGGTACCGCGAGAGTAACCGGCTAGTCAGGCAGCTTGATCATCTACAGATTGTCAGTTCCGAATCGACAGTTGTGGCGTCCGAATCATCTTTGTCCGAATCTGCTCAGTCTTCTGTCAGTATGTCTATGACCGATGAGAAGGTGGCTGGGTTGGAGACCTCTGTGAACAACATCACCGACCAGTTGGCCGCAATCTTAGTCTAGTTGGCTTAACTAGCTACTAAGGATAACAAAGGCGGAAGCAAGCACGCTGAGAATGATGTGAACACTAGTCCCCGCTTCGGGAATGAGGACGATTATCAGGATTATATCCGAAAGCAGCTTGAGAAGGAGAAGGCTAAGGAGGAGGAATGGAAGCAGCACATCACTCAGGAGGTGCAAGATCTGCGTGGGGGAAGCTCCGGAAGTCAGGACTTTTATAATTTGAAGAATTGTTTGTCGGCAACTGCTTTGCCTTTGAAGTTCCGGTTCCCTGACATGAAGAATTTTGATGGAACTGGGGATCCCACGGCTCATATGAACCAGTATGTCGCAGTGATGAAACACACGATCCTGACTGAGGAACAAGTTCTTGGATTATTCAATACTTATCTGGAGGGGGCCGCTCTCGTGTGGTTTCATGCGTTGCCGTTGGTAACAAAGAGAGATTGGAAGGAGTTGGCAAAGTCATTTATCGCTCAGTATAGTTTCAACACTATGCTTGAGGTTACGTTAAAAGAGCTAGAGAGCACTAAGCAGCAAGCTGGGGAGTCTTTGTCCGATTTTGTAAGGAGGTGGAGAGCCAAGGCGGAAGTTATGAAGCAGAAGCCGCTTGAGCAGGACCAGATCCGAATGGTAATTGGCAACACTTTGCCGTATATTAAGAATGAGCTGCGGTATATGCCTTTTACTGATTTCAATCAGATGTATAGTTGCGCGTTGACAGTTGAGGGAGACGGTGAGCCGAAGAAAGCTTATACTAAGTGGACAAAGTCTGGGTATAGTGCCGGAGGGCCAAGCGCAAGTGCAGAACCTGCCGCAGTGAAAATGCTTGAACTCAACGCTATCGAGAAGAGGCAGTTTGCCAAGTTTGATCAGACCTACGCAAAAGTTTTCAAATGATTGTAGAAAAAGGGATTGTTGAAAGCTCTTACTCCTTATAACAAGGCACAACCTACCCCACAGATACAAGCTAGGGGATACTGCGAGTTCCACAGTAATTATGGGCACAATATTAAGAACCGTGAGAGGTTGAAGCATGAGATCCAAGATTTGATTGAGGAGAAGAAGATAGCTGATCCTTCGTCAGCGAACCCTTCCACTAGGCGTAATCCATTGCCTAACCATAGGGTGAGCATGATCGGGTCTGGGCTCGAAGAGAGTTTAGTTGTGGAATCCTTCGGAGAAGACGAAGAGGAGTTGTTGGACTCCGATGAGAAGAGTAATGTGGGAAGTGGTTTATATGTGTCCTTTCTTGGCGAGAAGTAGGCGGACGAGCCGATAGATGAAGGATTAGATGGCGGAGCGCCGTATGATGAAGATAGTGCCGAAGAGACCGGGGAAGGGTCGTCTCGAACTATTGTGCCGGAGTTGAGTTTATTCAGTGGGGTGGAGAATCCCGATATGCACTTGCGCGAATATATGTATGATATGTTTGTTGAATCATTTGGGGTGGACGAGGTTGCTCAAGTGGTTCCACCATTCGTTAATAGGCGAGCCTTTGAGGTGGTTCCACTCATTGCCCGACTCCTGCAAGCATGATTGGGAACAGTTGTCTAATCTATTCCTAGAAAAGTACAAGAAAGCTAAGGATAGGACCGCAGAGCGCTTTGCACTGCAGATTGGGCCTATCAAACGTCCGTTGACAGTTGTTAGTAAGTATAACGGCAACAAGGATCCAATGCAACACCTTCACTTCTACTTATCGGCCATGGGGCCTTTGGGTTTTAATGAAGAAGATATCACCAGTCTGTTTTGCAATTCACTAATGGGGGAGCCGCTGATGTGGTATATGTCTCTTCCGATGCGTATCAAGTGCGATTGGGCCGCGATGACCAAGAGGTTCATTAAGGAATATACGGTATGGATGCTTGCGGAGCAAACACTGGACTCGCCCTCTTACGAGACACCTGAAGTGGTGTTAGCAATGCCCAAGTATGGTGGATATCGGGATCCCGCTGAGCACGCAATGTTATTCCGCAACCATATGTATGACGCCGGGTTCCCTCAAAGTGAGTTACACGAGCACTTCCCGGAAACTCTCACGGGGGAAGCCTTGTTGTGGCACCAAGGGCTATCAAAAGAAGAAAGGGGTCATTGGATACCTCTTCGGAATGCGTTTGTGTCGAGATATAAGGTGTATATCCCGTGGATGGGGTCCCTGGAAGATCTGGACCGGATTAGGCAATTCCCCGAAGAAACGTTTGCAGATTACGCTAGGAGGTGGAGGTACCACTACGAGCTGTGTCAAGAAAGGATGAGTGATAAGGTGCAGCTCATGTGCATACAGAGAGGCGCTACTCTGATAGAGGCAAGAAGGATGAATAGAGTATTTCTTAGAGATTATGACGAGTTGGTTGGCTGGGCTATGTATGGATCGGCAGATCCCTTCTATTTGAATTCGAACGTCCCTCACATAATGGATCTGATGGCCGTGGACATTTGGGGAAGCTCCTCGGATGAGGAAGATACCGATCAGGGAACTCCTATCAACATTTGGGATGAATCTGATGATGAGCCGGAGATTGCCGTTATGACAAGATCAGGTCGAGTGGCCGAGGGAAAGGCGCCGATGGTGGAAACTGAGGTGGGAGAAGGATCAGCTCCCAAGCCGGATGATCAAGTCCTCGAGCAGTTAAAAAGGATGCAAGCTAAGTTTACGGTGTGGGAGGTCTTGTGCCACTCCAAGTACCACCGTGAGAATTTGATAAAGGAGCTGCAAAACTTGGTCATTTCTACTGACACTGAGCCGGCAGCGCTAGTAGGGGCAATCATGGCCCGGAAGAAGATGGAAATCACTTTCACAGATGAAGATCTCCCGGAGGAGGGTAAGGCTCACAAAAAGCCTTTGTACATCCGAGCTGAGATAAATAGGAAGAGGATGAGCTGTGTGATGGTTGATGATGGATCAGCCATTAATGTGTGTCCGTTGAAGCTGTTATCCAAGTTGGGGATAGAGAAGGGAGATTTGACGGCCTTGGAGATGATAATTCGAGCTTATGACGATAGTCGTCGCCACATCGAGGGAGTTTTCAAGGCTAAGCTGAAAGTGGGGCCGCATGAGGAGGAGACTGAATTCACTGTGTTGGATATACCGGTGACTTTTGCTGTATTGTTGGGACGTCCATGGTTCCACAAGTTGGGAGGTGTGCCCTCCACACTCCATCAAATGATCAAGTTCCCCTACGGGGAGGAGATAGTGACTATCCGAGCCGAGAAACTGAGTTCAGTGGCTGCATTAGGAATTGAGCCTCAGCTTTTCTTCGGATTCCATGTTTTCGGGATCTACGAGTCCAGCATGACCACCGATGAGATAAAGATGATGAAAGGGGGTTTCATCCCCGGTATGGGCTTGGGAGCACACCATCAAGGGTTGCCAAAATCTCCGGACTTCAAGAGTCAGAAAACCCAGAGGGGTTTGGGATATGAGCTGGGAGGTCCGTCCAACACAGGCAGTGAGGAAAAAGTGGGCCTAAAGAAGTACTTTATGAATGAGGGCCACGTGAAGGTTTATTCTGGAACTCCCGAGTCGTGGACTAGCACCGAAGGAAAGATTCTGCCAGGCTTTGAGATCTTCAACGATGTCACCAGCTGGGGCAAAGGAGAGGCAGGCTGCTTCGTCGAGGAGATCATGATGTTAGATCTGCCAGGCTATGAAGACGTGATGTTATTGGGAGTGGATGAGAAGCCTTGGTATTTCGATATTGTGAATTTCATGAAAAACGGGACTTATCCAGCGGAATCAGAATTTAGGGATCAGGCTGTGATCAGGAGGTTAGCTCAGCAGTTCGTCATCCACAATGGTTTGCTTTACAAAAGGCACGCCGATGGATTACAACTGAGATGCTTGGACGAGGGAGAAGCCCGTGAGGCAATGGAGTCGGTACACTTGGGAATTTGTGGAGCCCATATGGGAGGAGCAGTGTTGGCAAAGAAAATCGTAAGGCAAGGATTCTATTGGCTCACCATGGAAAGAGATTGTAACGAATATGCGAAGAAATTCCATGATTGTCAAATCTACGGAGATTATAATCACTTGCCAGCTATGGAACTGCACGTGTTGGCACCCGTTTGGCCGTTTGCAGCTTGGGGCATTGATATCATCGGAGAGATGAGGCCTAATGCATCAAATGGGCACAAATTCATCGCAGTTGCCATTGATTACTTCACCAAGTGGGTAGAGGCAGAATCATTTAGCAAGTTGGGATCTAAGGAGATGAGGAAGTTCATTGAAAAGCACCTAATCACCAGGTTCGGAGTGCCTCATCACATGATCACGGATAATGGGGTCCAGTTTCAGGGGGAAGTGAGAAGTCTCCTCCAGGAATACGGTATCGAGCATCATAGGTCTTCTCCATATCGCCCGCAAGCTAACGGTGCAGTGGAGGCCGCAAATAAGAACCTTAAGAGGATTCTCGTAAAGACAGTGGAGTCACATCGGAATTGGCACGAGCAGCTTCCGTTCGCTTTATGGGCTTATCGCACGATGGTTAGAATGTCAACTGGGGCAACACCGTTCTCCTTGGTATATGGGGCAGAAGCCGTTCTCCCGATTGAGATTGAAAAGCGATCGCTGAGAATCGCGGTAGAAGCAGAAATTCCCGAGATGGAATGGGTGAAGAAGCGATATGAACAGTTGGCATTGGTGGACGAGAAAAGGATGGAGGCTCTTTACCATGTGCAGTTATATCAGAGAAGGATGGCCCGAGCCTTCAACAAGAAGGTTAAGGCCAGCCCTATCAAAGAAGGGGATATGGTGCTGAAACATATCCGAATGACGCACACCAACCCTAAGGGCAAGTTCAGGCCAAACTGGGAAGGACCATTCATCGTAAAGAAGATGCTAAGCAAAGGGGCGGTGAAACTAACTACGATGGATGACATGGAGTTCTCCGAACCTACCAACCTGGATAGGCTTAAGAAATACTTTTCATAAAAAAAAGAGAAATAAAAATTCCCGATAGGTTGAAAACCCGCAAAGGGCGATCTATGCAACAATAAGGGACATCCCAATGAGTGAAAACCCGAAAGGGCGCTCATTTGAAAATTCCGGGATAATAAAAGGAGAGTTGAAAAATCGCTGGGATCTGAAAACCAAAAAAAGGCGGGTCCTGGTAACAGTAGTTATATCTTGAGCAATTACAAAAATAATGTATAATTGGCTAAGCATTTCTGTTGTTTGTAAATAAATAAAGGCATGAATATATTTGAAGAGAATGATTGGAATCGTTATAATCAACTGAATGCGTTGTATTATGAATCATGAGTTATACATTTCCTATCATAAAAAAAAAGAAAGCCTATACCTCTATCTACCGTTCTCCCTACATACAAAGTATAAATCGGGGTAATACTAATAAAAGAAAGCTACAAAGCATGGTAATGGTCTATCCAGGAGGAAACTGCCCACAGTCCCAGAAGTCCTCAAAGGCCCTCATATGTGAAGCCCGCTCCGCAGCTAAAGCCTCCTCGGCGATCCGATGCCCCTCCTCAGCAACACGGCGCCCCTCTGTCTCTATACGCATCCTATCCGCCCAGCTGGCATCCCTCTCCCGGTAGACGTGTCCAACCCGAGCGTCGGTGTCCCGCTGCCACTCGCTGAATCGCTGATCATTAGCATGAAGATCACTCTGCGAAAAAAAAATAAAAAAAAGTAAAAAAAAAAACAAACAAAAAGACAACAACAGAAGTTATACATACATATGTGCATCACATGCATACATTTCACTACACTATAACAGAATAAGAATACTCACCAAGTGGCTGGCACAACGCAGGTTGAGCTTCTCTTGAAAATAATCAGATAATCCCACAAAGTCGGTGCACGTCTCCCTCGAGGTATGGAGGGCATCAAGGGGATCGAACGACACCATCGAGGTAAAACCAGAGGGGCAGTCTCAATGCCGGAGTAGGCCATGCCCGCCTCGCCATAACGAACCACCGAGTACTCTCTCCCTGAGGTCAGGAAGGGTGCGCCAAGGGAGAGCTGCTCTGGTCGGGCAGCGCCTGAGGACTCGCCTGCATAATATGAAGGCTCGCTTGCAAATGTCTGGGCCCGGGTATCATCGAAAAAATCCGACATCCGAGCGCTCCTCAAGGAACCCTCCTGCAAACAATTGCAAAATGAATACCCCCAACTATCTCGTAAATAAAGAATAAACAAATCAAGCACTCACCAGAACCACCTCTAGGCCAAAGACCTCGGCGACGGCCGCCGCCGAGAACACGTCCTCCGCAGGATCAACATCCATCGCAATCTCAAGAGGGACCATCGGAGTCAAAAGTGTCGATAAATAGCGAGCGCGACCCCCTGCATGGTCCCATACGTCCCGAGGCACTAATCGGTGGATCAGATCACGACGCATCTCCCGCAGGGGCATAGTCCTCACCGCAAACATGGATACGGGGATCTCGCCTGGAGTCCAATGGGTGGCGTCAATTCCGGTGAAACTCCGATCACCCAAATACCACGCTCGCACGTAAGGGCCGGTAAGTACACATTGCTGCCTCTGGATGCAAGTGACATATGCGTAATCGGGACCGAAGTCAATATGGTCCTATCCGAAGGAGATCTGAAACACAAGGAAAATCAGACAAGAACGAACAAAAATCCAGCATAGTCAGGAGACGTTCACCTGTCCCAGGCTCCGCGTATCAATCCATGATAGGAATCGTGCCACTGTCCGCCTCCTCTCGACGCTCAAGTCAAAGTCCCTCCACCTCGCCATAAGCGGAAGCGTAACCCCGCGCGGACTGCTCCCGCAGGCGCTCGGGAGAATCCTTCTCTCATAGGCCCAAACCTGCTCATAAAAGCCGGCGTCAGAAGCGGAAATCATGAAAAGAATAAAAGACAGCCAGGGATAGAAAACGCACCAGGAGGGCGAAAGTGTAACCACCGAAGTCCTTGCGCTTTCGACAAGTCAGGTCCAAGAATCGGTACAGGTACGCCAAGCTAGCTCCAGCCCAATCGTACGAGGACACCGTATCTAAGTCATGGAATGCCTGGATGAGAGTATGGTCCCGCTCTTGGTGCAGAAAACCATCTCGCCTAAGGCATACAGGAGGAAACTACGGGTGGCCCGGTCTATATCGTCTCGATCACAGAATTCTTGACGACTCAGCAGGCTGAAGGTGGTGATGAACTTCGCCGGTGTAGACCCGGTGCCTGTGTAGACTCCGGGACCAACCAATGCAGCCACCTCATCAGGGTCGACCCTGGGATGCACCATATCGTAGCAAAGGGGGACCGGAGTGCCACTGCCTCGTAATCCGGTCAGTAGGGAAAAGTCGCGGGCGAGATCATCATCTCCCCAAATGGAAGGTGAAAGGTTTGAGTCGAATCCACCCACCTCTCGCAAAGGGCGCGCAAGCCATGCTTGTCGCACACACCGTTGGCACGGGGCAGCGCCAGAATAAAAGGCTCGAAACCCAACCCTCGCACACGGGCTCTAACCACCGTGGGAAGCAAGGCATACCAGGAGGTAGATCGAGTAACGCCAATAACCTAGAAGGAACAGTACAAGTGAGAGTGGGACTAAGCCAAAGTCATTATTCCTTAAGGGCCTCACTTCTGATAGAAATTCAGTTTACCTAGTCGTTCTTTAAATTTCGTCTAAATTTAACCGAGCAAGTTCTTGTTGTTAAGATAGTCATTCTCTAGAGTTTCGTCCATAGGGTCATTCGTTTAGGGTTTAATTTGATTCATTATTCTTTGGGGTTCCACTCTCTCGCGTGATTGCGAAGAGCTTAAGCCCATACGAGTTTTTAAGGATGGTTTAGTATTATTCATTTTTTTTACTATTCACGTGCGTTATTCATGTTTTACTATTCACGTGCGTTATTCATGTTTTTACTATTCGCGTGCGTTATTCATGTTTTTACTATTCGCGTGCGTTATTCACGTTTTTACTATTCACGTTTTCACTATTCATGTTTTTACTATTCACGTGCACTATTCACGTTTTTACTATTCGCATGCATTGTTCGCATTTTTACTATTCACATGTATAAAGTTCACATTCTTTCCAAAAATCGTAAAGTATTGCTCACATGCATAAGAGTTCGTGTTTTCTAACTAAAAGGCTTATAACCAGTTTAAAGGTTAGCATGCAAATAACGTTCAATTGGGGTTGCTAAAACCTAGAAGTCTTGACAAATAAAAATAAGGAGGTACTTACCCGGTTAACGTTGGTCCGACTCAGGTGAGAATCAGGGTTCTGGAAAGGAACCACTATAGACAAGTCCTCGAAAACCACCTCCATACCCTTTGTGCCATCGTATCTACTCGACCCCATCACGAGAATACTCTAATGTTAGTGAGAGAGAGAGAAGAAGAGAGAGAAGGTGTGGGGTTGAAATGAACCCCACCACCCTTTTATAAGGAAAGGGAATGACATTGTCGTAATAAAAGAAAAAGGTACGACGTGACATAAAGGTAAAAAGTAAATAATTAATTACCGGGTGCACAGACCTCCGATTTGCAGTCCATTTCAGCCTGCGTTTCTGCCAAACGGTGGCCAATACCCCAAGGAGATGACTCTAGATGACGGCCAAAATTTACAGAACAGTGACACCAGTCAAAATACAGACAACAGTCAATAGAAAAATAATTTTTAGCATAAAATGTTCCAGACGAAAGGATGAGGACATTCCTATCAACGACTTCAGTACACGAGACAGTAACTCCAGTCAAAAATGCAGACGACAGTGTCTTGAAATTCAGAATCGCTAGAGAGAGCCATTTTACCTGCGGTCGATTTAGAGACCAATGTTGCTAGAGAGAGCCATTTTGCCTGCGGTCGATTTAGAGACCAGAATCGCTAGAGAGAGCCATTTTACCTGCGGTCGATTTAGAGACCAGGGTTGCTAGAAAGAGCCATTTTACATGCGGTCGATTTAGAGACCAGGGTTGCTAGAGAGAGCCATTTTACCTGCGGTCGATTTAGAGACCAGGGTCGCTAGAGAGAGCCATTTTACCTGCGGTCGATTTAGAGACCAGGGTCGCTAAAAAGAGCCATTTTACCTGCGGTCGATTTAGAGACCAGGGTTGCTAGAGAGAGCCATTTTACTTGCGGTCGATTTAGAGACCAGGGTTGCTAGAGAGAGCCATTTTACATGCGGTCGATTTAGAGACCAGGGTTGCTAGAGAGAGCCATTTTACCTGCGGTCGATTTAGAGACCAGGGTCGCTAGAAAGAGCCATTTTACCTGCAGTCGATTTAGAGACCAGGGTTGCTAGAGAGAGCCATTTTACCTGCGGTCGATTTAGAGACTAGGGTCGCTAGAAAGAGCCATTTTACTTGCGGTCGATTTAGAGACCAGGGTCGCTAGAAAGAGCCATTTTACCTGCGGTCGATTTAGAGACCAGGGTTGCTAGAGAGAGCCATTTTACCTGCGGTCGATTTAGAGACTAGGGTCGCTAGAAAGAGCCATTTTACCTACGGTCGATTTAGAGACCAGGGTTGCTAGAGAGAGCCATTTTACCTGCGGTCGATTTAGAGACCAGGGTTGCTAGAGAGAGCCATTTTACCTGCGGTCGATTTAGAGACCAGGGTTGCTAGAGAGAGCCATTTTACCTGCGGTCGATTTAGAGACCAGGTTCGCTAGAAAGAGCCATTTTACCTGCGGTCGATTTAGAGACCAGGGTTGCTAGAGAGAGCCATTTTACCTGCGGTTGATTTAGTGACTAGGGTCGCTAGAAAGAGCCATTTTACCTGCGGTCGATTTAGAGACCAGGGTCGCTAGAAAGAGCCATTTTACCTGCGGTCGATTTAGAGACCAGGGTTGCTAGAGAGAGCCATTTTACCTGCGGTCGATTTATAGACCAGGGTCGCTAGAAAGAGCCATTTTACCTGCGGTCGATTTAGAGACCAGGGTTGCTAGAGAGAGCCATTTTACCTGCGGTCGATTTAGAGACCAGGGTTGCTAGAGAGAGCCATTTTACCTGCGGTCGATTTAGAGACCATGGTTGCTAGAGAGAGCTATTTTACCTGCGGTTGATTTAGAAACTAGGGTCGTTAGGAAAAGTTACGGGAAGACGGTCGATGGAGAGACTGAAGATGAGGAAGGAACTTGCGACATGGAGATAAGGTATTTCTCCTCCCACTCTATATGTGTCTTTTACTTTAATATATTTTACATTGCATGTGTCGCATTCGCGAAAAAGTTCTTTCGAAAAAGCACACACGTCACTGTTAAAATAGGAAAGTAGGGGCAACTGTAGACACCGATTAGGAGGACCTGTGACGAAAACCCATGGTAGACGGTTAGAGGGGTTGATTCCAATAATAAAAAATAAAAAATAAAAAAACACGAGACGACCCCAAAGAAATGCGTACCGGTAAATGGACGGCTCGCGTACGCCCGACAGCGTGGGGAGAGCGCCCCGCGGCGTTGAGCGAGTGCCCAGCCACGTCAGGCACACGCCCGACGGTAGTTGGGCGCACGCCCAACAGCCCGGGGCGCACGTCCAACGGCAATTGGGCGCGCGCCCAACTTGGGCTGGGCGTCCGCCCAGCGCCTGTTGGGCATCGCCCAACTCAAGGTTGGGCGTCGCCGAACTTGTTGTTGGGCGTCCGCCCAACCCCCCGTTGGGCGCACGCCCAACTTTGGGATCCATGCCTATAAAAGGCACGGATCCCCATGCATTCAAGAGAGGAGGATTTTTTTTAGAGAGCTTCTCACTCTAAAACATTTTTTAGAGAGAGAAAGTTAATTTTTTGGGAAAAATATTTTACCAAAATCATAAAAAAACACCAAAAAAATCATAACTCGTGCAATCAACCGACATTGGCCGCAGATACCGATCTTGAGGTATTATCCGAGGAACTAGACTCGTTTTATTTATTTATTTATTTGTTTATGTCGTAGTTTTTATTTATTTATTTAGTTAGTTATTTATTTATTTTTTCGTATTTATTTAATTTCCGTCTCATATTCAATAAACGTTCGGTTTTTGTTTTGAAATAAAAAACCTCGTTTTAAAATCCCAACACGAACCGTGACCCGATTTAAGGGTAGTTCGGGATTAAAACGTTGTAAATATAGGTTTTAAAAATATTTCCGAATAACGTTTTGAAATAAAACATCGTTTTAGGAGTCTCCGTTATAGACTATGATCCAATTTGGGTAGTTCGGAGACCCAAAATGATAGAATAGATTAGATTTGAAGTATTTTAATAAATCTGGAAACTGTTGGACTGATCCTGTAATTTACCGTTTTCTGTCACTAATAGCTGTTTAGTGACGGATTTTCCGTCGGTAATCTGCTGAATCCGAAAATTGCTCTTTTAAACCCATTTTCTTAACTTTTTAACATTTGATCCTTGTATATATAAGTATATAATCATGTAATATATTTATGAAAGTTATTTTTGGGTCCTATAATTATTAATTATATATTATGTACCTATTTATCTCATATTTGAAACTTAATTCATTTTGATTTAGTTTTGTAAAGTAGCATATTTATATATATATATATATGGTTTTTGGTTCATTTAAATCATATTAGCTATTATTTAGGTTGGGGGCTATTTTCTATATGATTATTATGTGAAACTATTTTGGGATAAATGTTATTTTCCTATTTACGAATTTTGTCCATTATTTTGTCCATATTTTTAATTAGAATGAAAATGTATTATACTTAGTATTTCTTTTTCATCTTTATTATTATACATAAACTTAGTTATATAAATAGTATCTTTTACCTTTTTAATCTATAGATATATCTTTATTTTTAGATAAGAATGTATATATATATGCATATTCACCCTTCCTTTTTGGCATTTACATGTACATATTTCAAATTGGTTTTATTTGGTGAGTTTTGGGATTTAAATGGTTCATTCTTGTGAATATGTTCAAGTAAAGATCAATTGAGTGAAAAAGGGGAAATAAACCACAAAAAAGAGATTTCAACTTGATTATTTAAACTAAAGATTTTTAGAGATTCCAAATGTAAATAAAAGGTTTTTTTTATCATTTTCAAACGATTTTCAAAATATCACGTGTTGAAACCTTATTCCGTTCCAATGATGGATTAAGCGAACCTTGTAATTAAAATCGTTTTTTACTTGTAAATAATGAAGTTTTGAATTGTTTTCCTATCCAAATGGTTTTGTACAAAAACAAACGGACTTGTATGCTTAATCATGTTTTTTGTTAAAGCTTCTTATCTCACATTTTCAAACGCTCGAACCGTTCCAACGGCGATTCGAGTAAAAGTCATGTAAATCAACATGGTTTTGAAACGTACCTAAATCGTTCCAACGTCGATTAAGGTACGAGCCATAAATAAAAACTTGCTTTTGGGAATGAGGTTAGCTTAGAATTAACATATAAATTGAAGCATAAAACCACACTGTAAATAAATCAATTCTTACTTCTATCTCCCTCTCTCTCCTATATATTTTAAATTCATGCAAAATGGGTGATTCCTTACTAAAATGGCTTTCAATGACATGCTTAAAACGGTTTTCAAAGCGAGAAAGAAAAGGTTTCAAATGAATTTTAAACTTAAAGAAATATACGATTAGTCCGTTATCGCCTAACACGCTAAGTAGGAGGCCAGTGGTTCATAACCGGGCGATGTCGGGGTGCCTAGTAGCCTTTCTCCAGAAAGGAGCTAGCCTTCTCGGCTCGTACCTAAGTTTCCCGAACCCTCACCGGTCTCCCTCAAGGGATCAGTGTTCATTTCCCATTCATGGGTGGCGACTCTTCCATACTCCGAGCTCCGGCCCTGCCGAGCAGCTTGATTCCGCGATTGGTTGCTTTCGGCACCAATCACAGCATCTGTCGTCAATGGTGTCCAACCCCCGGTCCGCCCGGGCGAGGCCGCGGCACCTACAGGTAGATTGAGTGCATTGCAGAATCTCATTTGTCTTCACTAGGTCAGTGTCCATTTCCTGTTTATTCAGGTTGAGGAGGCGAATGGCTTCACCAATCTATTCGATGGAACACTAAGAGGAGGAGGAGATAAGATCACGAGCTCCGGTCAGCTCAGAGGTCAGCTGGGAGAAATGTTGATTAACCTCAGCAGAGGTTGTATAGGTTGAGTTCACAGCTGATAAGGCATTGAGTTGACCTTGGATGTCGTTCATATGATTCACCATCATCAGCTGGAGTTCGGCCAGCTTTACTATTGACTCTTGCTTGGGATGTTGAGATGTAAAAGATGTCATGACACTCATCAAGTCTTTAAGACCCTTGATTTCGGTTAGAAGCTGAGTGACAGAGGAGATTTGTGTTGGCTCAACATGATCAGACCCAGCAGCATCGGTATTAGTTTGATGAATATCCTGAAGTAGAGCTTGAGCTGAGTTGATAATCTTCCCGCCAGACTCAAAAGCATTTAAGTAAGCATAGGATTCATCAGTTTGTGGTTCAGAGGCCGGAATCTTGTCAGCACCGGATGGAGGAGGTATTTGGTGCTGAGAAGCAGAGGTGCCAACTTGGTCAGCAGCTGCACTGTTAGCCAGGTCAGCAGTAGGAGCTGACTGGTTGTCATCCTTCGTTGAAGGAGTAGGAAGAGGTGGATCAACAAAATTATTGACCTGTCCAGTATCAGCCTGAAGTTGAGGAGATTTTAAAGGTTGAGGCAATTCAGAACTGACTTGAGCAGGGATTTCCTTTGCCAACTTGTTGACTTGAGCAGTAGGGACTTCAAGCACTTGCTCGGTAGAAATAGGCCCCTGAGGAGCTTTGGGGTCGGCTTGTTCCTCAGCTTGAGAAATAGAGGCTTGTTTTTCCTTTATTTGGTCCGGAGTGGGCTCAGTGACAGTTGAGAAGAATTGAAATTGAAGTTTGGTGAGGTCAGTGATTGGATCCCTCAGCGGAGACTCATCCAATAGGTCGATGAATTTTGGTTTCAAAGCCTTACGTTTGAGCCGCTTACCTGTGCTGTCCGTGTTTGGTTGAGGAGAGGGATCAGTAGCAATAGAGTCAATTTTTGAGTAGTCATTCATGGTCCTGAGTTATGAAACCTTTAGCTGTCAGTTTTAGCAGAGTTGCGAGATAGGACGGAGTGATCGTGATGTCCTTATCTTTGACCTTGGTCACTAAGTGGTCAACAATATCCTCGTTAACCCTGAGATTTGCGTAAAATTCTCTTACCAACTGCGGGTAAGTGGTACCAGGGAGACAGAATAGCTCGGTCCAACCATTCTTGGATATCCCCTTGCAAAAGGGTTTCTTAACCTCCACGAACCCTTTAGAGAACCAACGGCAACAGACAACCTCACACTTCTGTACGTTTTTGTATACGGGGAGGAATACCTTCTCCTTAGGTTGCTTGTTCTTCTTCTTTTTCTGTTTCTTTGATGGAGTTGCTTGGTCAGCTTGAGGGTTTTTGCCAGAGCTGTTGACCTTAGATTGCTCATGCTGACCATGTCCTTGAGACTCAGTTGAAGTCTCCTTATATTCCTGCTCAGCAGGAGTCCAAGGATTTTCATCGGAGCGATTGTCGTCGTAATCGGCACCGGAGATGTTTTGAGAATTGTTAGACATGATTCTTTGAGAGAGTTTGAGAGGATTTGGGATTTGAGAGAAAGAGAGAGATTGAATGCCAAAGATTTCAAGTGTAAAGAGAGTTTAGTGGGAAATCATCCACTATTTATAGTCGTCTTGGGTTGATCTGATAGGTCCGAATGGCGGTTTCACCTCGAGTTGATCAATCGACTGTTATCCTTGGCATTTATGACACATTTGGCACATGTGTTTTCTAATTATTGCACTTACGTCATCCTAGGTGGCTACTTAATGCACGTGCTAGCATTTATTATGCAATTGGTTTCACTCAGTATCTAGAATACTAAACGTTTTTGACTTTCTAAGTGCTCAGTTTTACATAAAAGGAATATTCGTATGCTTAGTAACTCAACTTATGATAATCACTTAGTATGTATGTCTACTCAACATAAGGTGATTTTATGTAATATGTATTAGCTCAGCATGCAATAGTTACTAATCACTCAGCATGTAAAAATCACTCATCATTTATTTAAGCGCAGAAAACTATTGAAGAGGATTAGACATACCGATAGCTTCCCTTAGTATGTTAAATTGCTCACGAGCCAAAGGCTTTGTGAAGATATCCGCAAGCTGTTCATTGGTTGGTACGTAGGTCAGCTTGATCTCACCTTTGAGTACATGGTCTCTAATGAAGTGATGTCGAATGCTGACATGCTTCATCCTGCTGTGTTGGATTGGATTTTTGGATAGGTCAATGGCACTCTTGTTGTCGCATTTGACTTCAATTGTTTCTGTTTGTACTCCATAATCCTCCAGCTGTTGCTTAATCCATAGGACTTGTGCCACACAACTTCCAGCAGCAATGTACTCAGCTTCAGTTGTTGACAGGGCCACTGACGATTGCTTCTTGCTGAACCAAGGTACTAGACAGCTTCCAAGGAAGTGACATTGTCACACCCGACCCTAAATGACCTCAATCGGTATCGGGCGTGAAATGGAAAGATAATAATCAATACTTAGGAGTCTCCAATTTATCCACATATCATTATATTACAATTGCAATACCAACGTTCTAACCATAATTCTGACAATAAGCATCCAACTTCCAAACCTCGCCTAATCGGGCGGTAACCTTCTCTCTCTATCATGTACTTTCTCACCTAAAAACATTAAAACATTTTAAAACGTGAGACAAAAATCTCAGTAAGAAACTATCAGCCATAAAAACCAACTGTATTTAACATAGCTACATATATACCTTTAGAAAGGGATTTAATCAAAACCTTATAAAATATACTCAAAACCAAAGTTCATAATATAGTCAAAGTAGTAAACCAAAAACCAAAAATATATAATCTTATATCAATTCTTGAGTTCAAAACCTTATAAAATATTATAATCAAATAAGTGTTTTATCAAACCAAAGCGTAATCAATCAAACGTAAAACCTTATATCAAAATCAATCATAACGTAAAACATAATCCAAATGAACTTAAAACATTGTATCCATCCTCGAGTTTCTCCCCTGAAGTATCAATCCATAACCACATATATAATCGAGACGTCTCTTAACATTGCCTATCCCATATGGTCTTACCCGACACTTCTTTGCCATACCCAATAGGTCTTTCAAACTGTGTACACAGGCCATGTCCCTCACTGAACATGGTCTTCAAATATGGAACCACCGATCCGGATAGCTCTCGATGGATATAAAATATTAAAATCATAAAATCATAACGTGCCCAAATATCCTTTCACAATCAAATTCCAAACTATTTCATAACCAAAAATCATTTGGCTACAATTAGCCATTTTGTATCATAAAAATCATATTTGGACTTCAACCCAAAATAATAACCGTAATAGATTTCTCAATCCAAAACAATTCGTAAGAAATCATCAACTTCATTTTGTTCAATATAGATATATATTGAAACCAAAAACATATACGTATATCTGTAAATCAATTAGCTTCATTTGAACCGTAATATCACAATAAAAAGCAAAATCGTGGAAAACCCCAAGTTTACAAAATACCCGTATAAACCCTGAAATATCAATTTCTGTAAATCCTTTGATTATTGATAACTTGCCGGATCCGATTTGATATTCTCTGCCAGAGTTACCTGCAAAACAGAACCGGAGACAGGATCTCCGGGAAAACTCTCCGACGATCAAGTCAGTTTTTGTAAGAAGGTTGGTAATTTGACAATAGTATTGCGGGGAAAAATGTGAGCGTACCTTTTTCCCTCGTTCTTAAGGCCTTTTATAGGTGTTTTTTAGGTAACCGCCGAGGGCGGTTACTCCTTAGTGGGCCACGTTCCGAGGGCGGCTCCCCCTTTTTAGGCCATGTCCCTTTCGTGGCTTTCATGGCAACGAACGTGGTTCTGAGTGGGAGTCTTGATGCTCCGTTTAGGAATTCGGGGCGGTTACTCGCTTCACCCGTTTCCGCTTATTCGGGTCCCATTCAAGGCGGTTACTCGCTGCGCCCGCTTCCTTTATTCGGGTCTCATCCGATCTTAGACCATAGGTCTAAGTGTGGGCTGGGCCTGCGAAATGAATATGACCCGGTTTAGCCTCGCGGGTCATCACATGCCTCCCCTTTAGTTTGATACAAGAGCCCTTTAGGGTCTGTTCATAGGGGACGTTTCGTTTTTGCTTGTCTATTCAAAATTCAAAAACTTGTGAATTTTTCCTCTTTCGTTATTTCTTTTCCGGCGTCATCTTTTCCGGCGTTGACCTCTTATTTCCGTCATTTCTCTGTGTTGTCTTTCCCATGTAAGTTTTCCTCTTCATAATTTGTACCTCGTTTGGCTTTTTACTTCTGTTTATTTCTTTTCCTCAACATGTCGAACCCCGACCTTGACTTCGCACCGTTCGATGAGAGCTACGTCCGCGAGGTTTCTCATGAAGTTGATGAGATGGTTGATGAAGTTTCAACCAGTTCTCATGGGTCTGATTCCCACCCCGCTGACTTCCTCCACCTGGCGAATACAACCGACGAGGGTCTAGGTTTTGACCCTAAGAAGTTGATTCCGCCACCTGTCCCAACCCCCCGTTTGTTACCAAAGAGGGACAGGTCAGGAAGCCTAGTTTGTCGCGAGACCATTGAGGATTTGCGGGTGCAATATCCTTGGCTCCAAGGTCTCGAGACCATCATTCCCGGGGAGGATAGAGGACCGGGCGATTACCCAAAGGGGAATTTCACCATTTTCGTCGCCCAGATTATCTGCGGCTTCACTTATCCGCTGGCGGATGAGATTGCTTCCATCCTCGGCGGTTACGGAATCGCACCCGGGCAGTTACATCCAAATGGATGGGCCGACTTGACCCTGGATAAATTTCTGGCGGATTGTTTGGAGGTTCCTTTCTCGCTTAAAATTTTCTCCAAGCTTCATCATTTCAAGAGTTCGGCGGGATATTTCACTTTCATCCGCCAGAGCGGATACTATGGTTTTGACGAGAAACTGAACAAGATCCGCGAGTGGGATCGCTCTTACTTTTTTATCAAGTTTAATGAGGGAAATCCGAACTTCCTTCGCCATTGGGGCCGGCCCAATGTGAAGAGTTTGAACTTCGGTTATCCCAGCGAGGAAGAATCCGCCGTCATCAAGTTCCTGAAGAGTACCCCTCCTTTTGTATGGACATATGATCAGGCCTTCCATATGCTAAGGAGCCGAGTAGCGATTGCCTACCGCGAGGGGGATCGCATGGTCTATATCCCTTATCGCGTTTTTGTACAAGGTACTTTTTATTTCCAAGTTGATGATTTCCTTTAACCCTTTGCAGGGGTGATCCTTTATCTCAAATCGCTGCAGATCGGGAGGCTAAAGCCCTAGCGAGAAGGAAGAAGCGGATGGCGAGAGCCGCCTCCGTTGTAGGGGCGGATTCTTCTGGAGGAACGATTCCTTCCATTGAGGCGGCTTCTCCTGTAAGGGCCTCCGTTTCACAAGGTCCCGCTTCTGCCTCCGAGGATCTTCCTTTGACGAGGAAGCGGAAGATAAGTGCGGATATAGAGTCTTCTCGTCCCAAGAAGAAGAACACCTCCGTGTCCCTTACTGTTGGCGGTACACCCGTATCTGCCTCATCCAAAGGAAAGAGCAGTACCCCAATTCATGAGGTATCCTGATCTATTCCCTCTTTCTATATTGCTACTTTTTTCCTCATGAGCTATCTGCTGTTCTCTTGATATTTTTCTTTACGCCTTTGCAGCCAATTCCCGACATCAGCGGATGGTGGACTAGGACCTTTGGCATGGCCGTGAGTTTTTCTTGCAAGGACATTGTCTCTTCCATATGCAATGTCCTCGGGCGGCTTCCCTCTTCTTCCCGTGTGCGCGAACAAGTACCGCTCCCTACCGCTGTGGAGGGGATCGAGAAGCGTTCTGTAGAGGTATATTGTTGCTTGTCATTCTCTTTCAAGGATCTTGCGTCCATTGTAACCGCCTATTTCTATTCGCCCTTTTTTATTCGTGAGCCGTCTTATATGCAGATTATCAATTTCGCTGAGGGCATTCTCCGAAGGGATGCCGAGCGAGCCAAGGAGTTGGAAGGTCTTGGTACTGAATTGGCGACTCAGAAGTCTCTTTATGATGATGTCCAAGGGAAGGTGAAGGTCCTGGAAGGCGCCCTTCAGAAGGCTGTGAGCGAGAAGGAGGAGGCTCTTAAATCTCTTCAGGCTAAGTCCGATGAGCTGCGAAAGGCCCTCGATGATCTAGCTGATTCCAAGGAGACACAAAAGAAGAGGGCTGAGGAAATTCTGGCTGAAGACGGTGCCCGCATCTACTGGTATGGGGAGCGAATTCATGCCGCTTATGAGCATGGACATCAGGGTCTCGTACTTAACCGCCCCAAGGTTCCCATCCCTAAAAAGGATTTAACTGAGAAGTGGGACAAGCTGGAAGCCGAGGATGCTGATATGGATGAGGTACTCCTCTTAGATTGGAAGAGTTTTCAGGAATCTCCAATTATCGGCGAGGTCCCTACCCAGAATGCGGAAGAAGGGGCACCGCAGGACATCTCTCAGCCTGAGCAAGAGGTACCGCCCTCTGAAGCAGTTATTGATTCGAGGGTTGAGGATTCACTTGAAGTAGATCCACCCACTGGAGGAGATGAGGGAGTCGCTGGAGGCGAGGAAAGCAATAGGGGTGAAGGAGAGGAAGCTGTAGCATAGTTTAATTTATATTTGGACTTTTTGTATGTAACAAACTGCCCGTATATATTAATTTTCTTTCACTTGCCGCTTTGCCTATACATGCGATTGTTGTCACTTTATTTTCATGTATGATCTTTGCCTTTTGCCGACTTCATACTTGTAATTCTTCATAGTAATTTTTGCTTTCGCTAGGGTGGCCAAACCCTTTTTGCAATTTTTGAGTACTCGTTTATTCGCTTAATTTTATGCCTTACTCTATTATTTTTCTTTTGAAAATAATATAATCATAAGGTTAATCATAAGGTTTTACGAGTGATGCGTAATCATGCATCCGCCTTTCTTTGATAGGCAACACATTTATGTGTTTTTTGAGTTTAACCCTAAGGGTTTTGCGAGTGATGCGTAATCATGCATCCGCCTTTCTTTAATAGGCAACACATTTATGTGTTTTTTGAGCTTAACCCTAAGGGTTTTGCGAGTGATGCGTAATCATGCATCCGCCTTTCTTTAATAGGCAACACATTTATGTGTTTTTTGAGTTTAACCCTAAGGGTTTTGCGAGTGATGCGTAACCATGCATCCACCTTTCTTTAATAGGCGTAGATTCTCTAGATTCCAGGTGCGCGGGAGCTTCTTTCCGCTCATTTCTTCTATTTCAAAAGTGGCTGGTCCCAGCTTCTTGGATACTTTGTATGGTCTGATCCAGTTGACGCCCAGCTTGCCTTTGCCATCTCTGGATTGTATTTTATCCGCTTTTTTCAAGACCAAGTCGTTCTCGTTGATTATTACTTTTCGCATTCTTCTGTCATGATATTTCTTGATTCTATTGCGGTATACTGCCATTCGCATTACTTGGCTCTTTAGCGCTGGTCTCCCTTCATAGCGAATATCGAATTCTCCCAGGTGAATTGACCATTCCATCAACCGGCCGGATGCGTCAGGTTTCTGTAATACCTTTCGCATTGGGATGCCAGTTCTCACAATGATAGTATGCACCTGAAAGTATGGTTTCAATCTAGCCGCCGTGGTTATCACTGCGAGGGCCATTTTGTCCAACTTCGAATACCGGAGTTCTGCATCCTTCAGGACTTTGCTCACGTAGTACACTGGATATTGTTGCCCTTCTTCTTCTCGCACCATCACAGTGCATATCGCCATATTGGTGACGGATACGTAGAGAAATAAATCTTCTCCATCCTCTGGCCTACTCATTAAGGGCGGATAACACAGTAATCGCTTTATCCCCTCGAATGCTTCTTGACAATCCGGCGTCCATTCAAAGGACTTGGATTTTTTGATGGCATTGTAGAAAGGTAGACATCTCCTATCTGAGCATGATATGAATCGCCCTAATGCCACCAACCGCCCATTTAGTCTCTGTACTTCTCTTATGCTCCTCGGCGTTTTCATCTCCATTACTGCTTTAACCTTCTCGGGATTCGCCTCAACTCCCTTGCCACTAACAATGAAACCCAGGAACTTTCCCGCTCTTGCTCCGAATGTGCATTTCTCTGGGTTCAATTTGAGGCCATATTTGATTAGCACTTCCAGGATTTCTTTGATATCCTGCGAGTGGTCTTGCATTTTCTTACTTTTGATGATCATGTCATCAACGTAGATCGAGAAGTTCTCGCCGGATTTGTCTGAAAATATCTTGTTCATCATCCTCTGGTATGTTGCTCCCGCATTTTTCAATCCAAAGGGCATCACCTTGAAGCAATAAGTCGCCTGGTGAGTTATGAACGATGTTTTGATTTCATCCGCCTTCTCCATGGGTATCTGATGGTAACTGGATTTCACGTCGGTGAATGATAAAGCTTCATATCCTGCAGTTCCATCTACCAATATATCAATGTTAGGAAGCGGATACATATCCTTCGGACATGCCTTGTTCAGATCTTTGAAGTCGACGCACATTCTGTACGTTCCATTTGGCTTTTTGACTAGCACCACATTGGCTAACCACTCCGGATAGGTGACTTCTCGAATTGCATCTGACTTTAGCAAATCCGCCACTACTTTTTCAATCGCCTTTTGCCGCTCAGGAGCATGTCCTCTCTTTTTCTGTCGCACTGGGGTTGCACCTTTGTCTACATTCAAACGATGGGTTGCTACGTCTGGACTTATTCCTTTCAGTATTTCATTTGGGGCGGCAAATGCCGACTCATATTGGACCAGCACCTCGGCAATGGCTTTCTTCGTTTCTTCGGGGAGGCTCGTCGCTATTCGCACATTTTTGTCGCTTGAGATGGCGAATAGTTCCGTTTCTCCCAATGCTTCCGCTGGCAACTTCTCCTCTACCCTATCTTCCTCGTCTGGCTTTGGTTCAAGTGACAATGTATAGGCCTGTTGAGATACAAGTTGATCACCTTCAACTATGACTCGCCCTTGGTGTGTTGGTAAATGTAATGTTAAATGCTTCATTGAGATGAGCGACTCCGTTTCTGACAGGAATGGGCGTCCCAGAATTATGTTGTAGGCCAATGGGAGATCAACAATTGCGAATTCTAAATCACCTCGCCATTTTAGCTTTTTATCGCCCATTTCTGCCTCCAACACCACCTGTCCACTTGTTTGAGAGGATTGACCCCCAAAACCTGTTACATCCATGAATGTATGTTCCACTCGCTCGTCATTAATTCCCAACTTGTTGAATGCAGTCCGAGTAATAACATTACAAGAACTGCCAGTATTAATAAGGACTCGCTTGACGTCCCATCCTTCTACAGCCATTGTAATCACCAAAGCATCCGCATGCGGCTCCGTGATTCGCGCGAATGAGTAATTGAGGGCATCCCCCCTATGAGTGTTGCTTTTTCGCTGTTCACGGCGAGCTCTTTTTGTTGGAGGCTCATAGATCCCGCCGGCTATCACGTTTATCACTCCTTTTTTCTGCTTCTTTTCGGGCCTTGCCTCTTCTTCATGTGGTAACGTTGCTTTCTCGTCACTAGTCTCCTTTCGTACAAATTGATTCAGCTTGCCCCTTTTGATCAGCCTTTCAATCTCCTTCTTCAATTCATAGCAATCGTTCGTGTCGTGGCCGTTCAATCTGTGGAACCTGCAATATTTGTTAGGATGTCGCCCCAAACTGGTTCGACCTTTTACCTCGGGGAACCGCACATCCTTCTTCAGGGGGCTCTTTTCGATCCAAAGTAACACCTCCTGGCGAGTCGTGTTTAATGGTGTCTGATATCCGCCACTTTGAAAGGGGCGATCGCCTCTTCGAACAAAATTACTTTTGGACTGGGTCTGGCGCCGATTGTCCGAAGTGGATCTAGCGGCATCTCTTTCTCGCCGGGTTTGAGCCCTATGTTCCCTGTTGACATCATCCACTTCCATGAATTCCTTTGCTATTTTCATGAGTTCGGCCACTGTGCGCGGCTTGTTGCGGATGATTTCCTCCCGCATACTCCAATCTGTGGTTCCATCTGCCATGATGTTGCGGATGCTCACGATATCCGGGTTTTGCAATCGCACCAGAATATCGTTGAATGCGACAACAAATTCCCTTAGGGAATTATAGTTCCTCTGTTTGATCTCCTTCAGCTGCCTATCCGTCACATCCGCTGCTTTACAGCCCACAAATTTCGCACAGAAATCCCGACTATATTGATGCCAATTATGAATAGATTCTGCGGGTAAAGATCGAAACCAATCAGATGCGGCTCCGCCCAAAGTTGTCGAGAATAACCTGCAAATGATGCTTTCACTCGCTCCTGCAACATCCATTAGTTCTCTGTAGTTCCTGACATGAGCCTCAGGATCAGAATTTGGATCCCCATAGTGTTTAGGTATCGCGGGCGCTTTGATTCTGTGATCTGGAATGAATTCCCGCAACGAAGGGGCAAAAGGTGAATCGCTCTGGACCTCTGCTCTCGGCCTAGGCGAGTACCCCATTCGCTCCATCATGCTTCGTAATTGATCTTCTAAGTCAATATCGGGTATTTGCCGGACTTCTTCCATCCGCTGCTGGTGAATTCTGGGTGGCATCCACCCGCCCATCGGTGTTGAGACGTGTGCCTGTTGGGGGACTAACTGATGTCCCGTTATAGGATCAAAGTTCCATGTGTGCTCTCGCCCAGGAGTCATCAACTCCGAATGTCTATGAGGAAAAGGTTCCACTTGCTGTAGCGGAAGAGTGCCTTGCACTCCTGGCAACGGTTGGGATGGCTGCCAGGTCGGATGTATCGTCGTAATGAGATCTGGGTGCGAGTAGTTGCTCGGGTGGCTGTGTGGGTTTGTGCGACTACTCTGGTCCACTTGATTTGGCGCCTGAGATGGCTGCGGGAGGGCCGATATGATAGGGATAGTCGGTGATTGTGTTGAGATAACCACATGTTCTTGAGGAGCAGCCGCCACGGCGGTATTGTGTTCGGCGAGGGCAGTTAGTAAATTAATCATTCGATCTCCAGCCGCCTGGCTCATGTTCGAAGCCAAGACTTGTCCTGCCATCTGCACGAAATCACTATTGGACATTTCCATCTCAGTTTGCACTTGGACTTCCAATAAGGGACTCAATTGTCCTGAAGGACCCGATGAGCTAGGCACCACAGGCTGTGTACTTGCAGGTTGCGAATTTGCAATCCGTGGTCCCCTGGAGTTCATACTGGTTGATCTAGTGGTAACGCCGGTCGTTCGTGATGGTTCTGACATGTTCTTCGCGTACCTTTAACCAAATGTTGGTAAAAAAGGTCCACGTTCACCGCACCAATGATAACTTGCCGGATCCGATTTGATATTCTCTACCAGAGTTACCTGCAAAACAGAGCCGGAGACAGGATCTCCGGGAAAACTCTCCGACGATCAAGTCAGTTTTTGTAAGAAGGTTGGTAATTTGACAATAGTATTGCGGGGAAAAATATGAGCGTACCTTTTTCCCTCGTTCTTAAGGCCTTTTATAGGTGTTTTTTAGGTAACCGCCGAGGGCGGTTACTCCTTAGTGGGCCACGTTCTGAGGGCGGTTCCCCCTTTTTAGGCCATGTCCCTTTCGTGGCTTTCATGGCAACGAACGTGGTTCTGAGTGGGAGTCTTGATGCTCCGTTTAGGAATTCGGGGCGGTTACTCGCTTCACCCGTTTTCGCTTATTCGGGTCCCATTCGGGGCGGTTACTCGCTGCGCCCGCTTCCTTTATTCGGGTCTCATCCGATCTTAGACCATAGGTCTAAGTGTGGACTGGGCCTGCGAAATGAATATGACCCGGTTTAGCCTCACGGGTCATCAATTATATATATATATATATTTATCAAACTCAAAATATAGTTGATAGTTACTTACCTTGGCTATTAATTGAAAACCACAAACCCGTTCAATTCGCCTCTAAACTCTGTCTAAGCCATTTCCCTCCAAACATTGTCGAAACTCAAAAACTATTCGACTAGGACTTAGATCTATATATAAGGATGCTATGTTTCTAATTTCGAGTGATTCGAACGGTCGAATATCCGTAAATCAAAGAAACGGTGAAGAAACGATTCAGAGAAAATTGATGAATCAGAAAATGAATATAAAAAAAAAAACAAAAAACATGGATAATTCTTGCCTCTTCGCCAGATATCCATTTATATATATCAAATCTGGCGAATATCCAGTTTGATCCTCTATCTTTATATAATCTTTCAAAAATTATCTTAAATGTTTAATTTACACTTAAAACCATCGAATTAACTCCAAACTTATCCTATAGCACCAAATAAAAATCACACACCTAATAATGATCATATATACTAATATCAAAATATAAATTCTAGAAATTTAGTCACGGACGTGACAATTCTTCCCACCTTAAGAAATTTCGTCCTCGAAATTCATATTCTCTAATCGAAATTTTCTTCCTCAAATCATCTCCAAGCTCATGAAGTTATTTCTAATGATCAAGATTCCTCATAATCATCATGAGACCACAATCCTTCCATTAACTTCATCATTTATCAGTATCGACATCTTTGTAACAATCATTTAAAACTTCAACCTAGTTAATTCAATCACCAATAAATCCACAATAAAACTTCAAATATCATATATTCAATTTTATATGATATGATACACTTTATATTCGTATTTTTCTAACATACACCAAATCTCACTTTAATAAATTTAAATCACAATTGATTCCATCAATTGCATATATATCAAATAAATTCACCTATCTCCAAGTTTTATAGACTTCAACAATATCACTTTTGAACCGCTAATATGTACGATTTTCTTACACTTCCAATAATTCCAATCAATAAACACCATACACCTATAATCATATTTCATCATAATAATACTTAAATCTATAATTTGTCACTCCAATAACTATTTATATTATAATTTTCAATCATTAGCATCAACATCATCATCACTCTTATAAAAGTCATTTTATAAACCTCAACATCAACATCACCATTTAAATTTCAGATCTCATTTATTCAACTTAAGGTTCTCTAACACACTAATTTCATGTTATAATCTCTCAATCATGAATTAACTTCCAATACCATTAAATGAAACCTCCATATTTTATCTTCCTCAATCTCAAATCTCTTATCTTCAATTTATCACTTTATCATTTCATCAATCTCCTATAGTCCTAAGAAGACCAACTTATCATGTAAACCAGTAGCAATGTCTCTCAAATAAGGAAAAAAATCAAAGCAAAAACCAAATTATGGTTTAACGCGAAAATGACCAACATATGCCGTTTTCAGCATCACTTTTTCATACGGAGTCCGATTAAGGCGATTCAAAACCCATTGGAAACGTAAGATAATAATAAAGAACTTTCATGTAGGACTCCATGACAGATTCGGCCTATATCTGGTCTAAAAATGCATCACAAGATTTGGGTACGAATCTGATTTTTCAGCAGCACCTATATAGACAATTCTCTATATCTCTAGCTCAAAGTTATGACTTACTCATAACCCATATCACCAAATATCAAATAATTTACTATTTTTCATACACTCAATATGTTACTAACCATCAAATCTCATGTCTAGCCCTAGACATCCTCCTGAAGTACTCTTACGCTCTAGCTTATCTCGTCCATACTCAGCATCAGTATATCCAATGAGTGTGAAGTCATTTGTATTTGGATACCATAAACCTGCATTAACTGAGCGCTGCAAATATCTAAAAATTCTTTTCACAGCTATATAGTGAGATTCTTTGGGGTCAGCTTGATATCTTGCGCAATAACATACTGAGTACTGAATGTCAGGCCTACTAGCAGTTAGATAAAGTAGAGAGCCAATCATACCTCGATATAACTTACTGTCTACTGACTTACCTTTCTCGTCAGCACAAAGCACAGTGTCAGTACCCATTGGAGTAGATATGGGCTTACATTCTTCCATATCGAATTTCTTCAATATTTCTTTGGCATACTTAGACTGACTAATGAAGATGACGTTCTTCCCTTGCTTAATTTGAAGTCCAAGGAAGAAGTTGAGTTCGCCCATCATTGACATCTCGAACTCAGTTTGCATCTGTTTACTAAATTCTTTGCACATTGACTCGTTAGTAGCACCAAAGATAATATCATCTACATAAATTTGTGCCAGCAGGGTATCTTTACCTTTTTTGTTAATGAATAAGGTTGTGTCAGCTTTACCTCTGACATAGTTCCTGGTCAGTAGAAAACTGGTCAACCTTTCGTACCAAGCACGTGGTGCTTGTTTCAGGCCATACAGGGCCTTCTTTAGTTTATAAATGTGGTTTGGAAATTTTGGATCTTCACACCCAGGAGGCTGATGATGCGCCTCACGGCGTTCGGTACCGCAAGACTCACTAAGGGATAAGTGTACCCCGTCGTTATCAAGTAATAAATCTGGAAAGTCCAGGTATCGAATACATAGGACTTATTTACCACAAGTATCGAGCTACTTGGTCTCAGGTGTTATCTAGGCTTTGTGGGTTTTGAGTTTGTTATACTCCTAGGTTGAATTACGCTACTCCTAGCTAAGTTATACTAATTCTAACTAAGTTATTCTACGCCTAATTAAGTTAAACTACTCCTAATTAAGTTATACTACTCCTAGGTGATCTTTCACTAATGCAATTACCCGAAGGAATATGGTATGAACGATAATAATGAAGTTTGGTTATTAGGTCTATTGATTAAAAACCTAATCTAAGTCACTTGTATTCAAGGTGATTAACCCTACTTACCCTCCTGAAGTTTCTAGTGCGTGATTCCCTTGTGAGGCAGAAACTAGGTCTAAGGCTCAGCAATTTGGGCTTAATCAACTAAGAGGTCGTCAATCTCCTAGGCTCTGACTAGGTCAGATTCAGCTCACAATATGTGCCTACTCGATTTTGGGGCTTTTGAATGAGTTAAACCAATTGAATAAAGCGTAAGACAAAGATTAAACAAATAATCATAGAACAAAACAAGAGCTAAAATATTATTAAAGGCGAAGAACAATATCACAGGATACAATTAGCCTAGGATTCATAGACTGTATCAAAGAGTACAAACAAGGAAAGATAAAAGGAGATACGAAAATCCCTTTCAGGGAACCTGTCTACTCTGCAGCCGGCTTCCTAGGTTTTAAGGACGGACCTTGAATATTCCTCGGAGAACAGCTTTGAAGGAGCTTCAATGGAGGTTGAAGAAGATGGAGGATATGGAGAGGAATTTCAAGGGGAAAGCTAAAGTAAATTACAATAATGAAAGATGACCATAATTCCTAACAAATGGAACTATTTATAATGAAAAACTAAAACTTATTCCTAATGGAAAACTAATTAATAAAACCTATTCCGAATAAAAGGCTAATTAATAAAAATCTTTCCTAATGAAAGACTAATTAATAAAAAGCTTTCCTAACGAAAGACTAATTAATAAAGAGCTATTCTAATGGAAAAATAACTCTTCAATTATTATCTAATAAAAACTAATTTATCTTTGGGGGTAAAAAATCTAATTATTTAAATACAAAAAGCCCAAAGATAATCCCTAAAAATCTGCCAAAATATTCTGCATGACTTTTATTTGATTTTGATGCGCCGAGTGGGTCTCTGATTCTGATCCTTAAAAATCTCCACATTTATCTAAAAATCTGCACATAATCTCATAAAATATTATTTAGATAATTCACCCAAAATTAATTAATTATCCTACCAAAAATCCTTTTTAATTACCAAGTCAAATTTGATTTATTTTTGGTAGGTTAATTTCTTAATTTTGGGTACAGATAAAGCTCAAAATAACAAATAGAGATTAATTTATTAAAAGTGACAAAATATTTGACAAAAGTTAGGAATATTTAATAAAAAGCTAAAAAGTAATTTAAAAACCTAAAATTGACAAAACAATAATAAATTGCTATTAAAGTAAATAAAAAGGAAATAAAAGATACAAAATAGTTCCTAAAACCGTACTAAAAGATAGGGGTTTTTGAACCCTATCAAACCTCCTCACACTTTAAAGTTTTACTTGTTTCCAAGTAAACTAAAAAACTAAACCCGCAATCACAAGCCAAGCTAGAAAACCTCCTGGTTTTACTAGGTGCCTGACACAATTTCGAGCATCTGTAATTACATGCATTCGGAAGTACAAAATAGAGACACGATATCTAAAAGCCGCATTTCAATTATCACAGGTCATATTTTTAAGAAAAAGAATACATGTTTAATTAAACGAGTTTAATGGGATAGCTAAGTAAAACACATCACCATAGGTAGTTCACTCAATTCACACAATTTTGGTGGCTAAAGTGTTTACTCTCGGCTTATGTTCTTGCTTAGGATTACGTTGACTTTGCACGTTCGTCCGAGTTCCTCTACTATGCTACATGACTCCGATGATATCAAAAACAGCCTCGAATTGGGGTTGTAATGTGGTTAGAGGGTTAAAGGTACAACAAGGGTTAATAGTTCTAGCGCTAGAAAAACAAAGTTAAAATGGCTTTAGCAAATATGAAGTGACTGAGCTTTTTATTCATTATTTTTTTCTTGAGACGTTTTGATTTTAAGAACTGGGGAATGAAGTTCTCCCCTTTTTGTTCGTCTCTTTTCTTTTCTTTTTATGTTTTTCTTTTTCTCTTTTTTTTTTGGATAGTAATGCTCATTCACTTCTTAGCCTTTTGGCTTGCTACTATGATGCCATAAACAAAGATAAAGCGCTAGAAGAAAACAAAGGCTCAATGTGAGCTTTGCAAGAATTTGGGTTAGGTAACAAACCAAGTGATGGTTTGCAAAAAAAAAAATGGGTTAGAACGAAAGAAAAATCTACAAACTATAAAAATATAGGCTCAAAGGGGCTTCCTAGAGTAGATGAAAAAGATAAAATAAGGTAAAGAAAAAGGTTAATTCTAATGAGGCTGATTCATCGTTTAACATCTCAAATCATCGCATGTAGGTTCAACTCAGTATTAGGTGCAAAATCTGTAATCTTTCCACAAGTCGAAGCATTCACACAAAAATGTCAAGAAAAAGATCTTTTTGATGTTCGCTCTTAGGCTCAAATTCAACTCACAATTCTTTGGGTTTCAATTTTGTGCTTACTAGTTCTCACCAAACTCAAGTTTAATATCACATGCCTTCAATTCTTAAGTTATCTACCTAAGTAATGATTTTGGCATTTCTTCAAAAGTAGGGTCTAAATACAAACTTTAGCTCATGCTTTTACAGATACAAGGATTGTGTCTTACACCTAAACTAGTTGTCATGCAATCTTAGATTCGGTTTTCAGCCCTCAAAAACAAATAACGAAACTTTAACTTCGGATAGAGTGTACAGTTCTTAGGATTGTAACATACTAAAACAAATTAAAATAAAACAACGCGACACGAATTTTTATTTTTATTTTCTTTATTATTTATTTATTATTATTATTATTATTTTTTACTCCGTTCGGGATTTAAAAATCCCAAACTGTTGCTTATTTTGGCCGAGCAGCGGGCTGGGCGGCAGTGCCCAGCACGGGCTGGGAGGCAGTGTCCAACGAGCTGGGCCTGCCGGGGCCAAATTTTTTTTTTTTCGGGAAAAAATTTTTTTTTCCCAACTCGTCGCGAGCTGGCAGGCAGAAGGTCCGAGAAATTTTTTTTTCCCAGCTCGGCGAGCTGGCAGGAAGAAGGTCCGAAAAAATATTTTTTTATTCTTTATTTTAAACCCGAACACTTAAAAAAAACGTAAAAGAAAATTAAACAACTAAACTAAAAGATCAATGTATAATCTAAATAAAATAAACCTGAAAAGTTTTATTAAAACTTGGGTTGCCTCCCAAGAAGCGCTACGTTATAGTCGGTGAGCTCGACATAGAATTCCCGCCTAGGTGTATGCTGACATTCGCGTTAGGAATTCAAATTCCTGAATAAATAATCCGTACCTGCAAAACGGATTATCAGTTTCAAAGAATTTTAATGAAAACAAAGGATCAAATTTAAATAAATTATGAAAAAGTTTAATTTTCTCCCTTTTTTATTCTCTAGGTAGATCAAAGAGAATGAAAATTTCTGGACATGGCGCAAATCCGAACTCTTCTATTTTTGGATTCTTCTCTAGAGGCTCAATTTCAACTGATTCTTCAATTAATATTGAAACTTTTGGTTTTTCATAATTAGGGATCAGTTCTTCATTGTTAATGGGAAAGGATATTACCTGATCAACCTGACCTACCAAATTGGGTTCTTTAATTGATTCGTCCACGGTTGAATCAACTAGGATCCCTTTTTGTATGCATAAATTTTTAATTGAGGCATACAAATCGTCAGATTGATCTTCGTGAGTAGATAGGAAGTTAAGCAAATGCGTAACAGACTCCTTATTTCCATTGTTTCTAGCCATTTTCTCAAAAAAGAAGAATCATTAGAAATAACAATAAAAATTAAAAACAAATATTCACAAAAAGAAAAGTATAAAGGATTATATATAAACAAGTATAAACGATTATAAACAAGTATAGATAAACAAGTATAGATGATATTCACAAAGATATTCACAAAGGAATGCCTAAACTAACAAATCGACCTTTGGTTCGATATTGCAGAAGAAATAAATCCCCGGCAACAGCGCCAAAAACTTGATGCGCCTCACGGAGTTCGGTACCGTAAGGCTCACTAAGGGATAAGTGTACCCCGTCGTTATCAAGTAATAAATCTGGAAAGTCCAGGTATCATATCCACAGGACTTATTTACCACAAGTATCGAGCTACTTGGTCTCAGGTGTTATCTAGGCTTTGTGGGTTTTGAGTTTGTTTGTTTAAGTTAATCTACTCCTAGGTTGAATTACGCTACTCCTAGCTAAGTTATTCTAATTCTAACTAAGTTATTCTACGCCTAATTAAGTTAAACTACTCCTAATTAAGTTATACTACTCCTAGGTGATCTTTCACTAATGCAATTACCCGAAGGAATATGGTATGAACGATAATAATAAAGTTTGGTTATTAGGTCTATTGATTAAAAACCTAATCTAAGTCACTTGTATTCAAGGCGATTAACCCTACTTACCCTCCTGAAGTTCCTAGTGCGTGATTCCTGATAACTTGTGGAAAAATCCTTGATCGGAGCACTTCCTTGTGAGGCGCCGTTGGGATCGAACGGGGACACTCCGATGCCAAAGTCAGTATTATTTCTGAGAATAAACTGTAAGCACAAAAGTAGAGAATAAGTAAGTGTACCTTTGATCCTAGGAAGCTGGGGTATTTATATAGGTTTTTGTAACCTTCAGCATTAATGGGGAAGCAGGTGAAGAGTTGTGCCATTACTCATCTTTGATTGCTATCAATTCTCCATTAATCCCAGCATTTATCATTAAAACCCTCAGAGTTGAGGTATTCGAACAGTCAAGTCTTTATTCCCCTTTAATGGCTATTAATTGCCATTTAATTGTATTTATTCCCATTCATGGATGGTAATAAAGGCGCCTTTTGGTATTCTTGGATCCGTCAAGGCGTATGTACGCTCTCCTTGAGAACAATGGCGGGTCTCCATTACTCGCTCTCATCGGGCATATCTCGTTATGGCGTATCTCGTCATGGTCCACGTGGTGTGGCATAATGCTAGAAACTCCTTCCTTTTCCTTATTATTTGCATATTCACCCCTGCATTAATTATCATTAATTCCACATTAATCATGCATAAATATCTCTTTTAGAAGAAATAATGGTTTGTCATTATCTCTATTAATTTTCCCTTATTCCTTATTCAAGAATAATTTGGGTTGTTATCAGAAGCCCCCCCTAAAGGTATAAAAAGCTCTTTAGGGCTGTCTAAATGGTGTTTTATTTTTCTATCTTGGAGGAAAGTGGACCCACCCTAGATGGGGGATCATATATGGAAATGATGCGCCTTTTGGGGCTTCCTTATGCGGGATCTTATGAACAAGATCCGCCCTATGTGGGATCATATATGGATATGATGCACTTTTAGGGGTTTTTGCTTCCTTGTGGATAGGTGGCCAACCGTATCCATTGTTATCCTCTAGGGGCTTCTTGAGAGTTATATTTCCTTTAGAAAGGGAATAACCCGCCCTTTATGGGACCATTTGTTCCTACGACATAGGATTATGATTCGCCTTAGGGACTTCTTTTGTTCAGTTCTGCCATATTGAGGAGAATGACCCGCACTTAGGGATCAGTAAGAATGATCAGCCATTTAGGGACTTTTGTGCATTTTGTGGAGGCGAGACTTTGTTATTTCTATGATGAAGATGCGGATTCATTACTTTGATGAAAACGAGACTTCATTGTTTGGATAAAGATGAGATTTCATTAATTGGATGAAGACGAGGCTTCATTGATTGGATGAAGACGAGGCTTCATGAATTGGATGAAGACGAGGCTTCATGAATTGGATGAAGATGAGGCTTCATGAATTGAAAGAAGACGAGGCTTCATTAATTTGATGAAGAAGAGGCTTCATTGTTTGGAGATGAAGATGAGGCTTCATTGTTTGGAGATGAAGACGAGGCTTCATTACTTGGAGATGAAGACGAGGCTTCATTATTTGGAGATGAAGACGAGGCTTCATTAGTTGGATGAACCCTTTGCTTTCCAGAACTATTTTTACTAATGCATTATATCTTTTAGCAAGTAATTTTCTAGAATCTGGTTTAGGATTTCTCTAATTGTTTAGGGTAGGTGGTCAGCGTACCCCAATGTGTGAACCTTTATGAAGGTTTAGAAGCTTTTATTCCTAGTGAGGAAGTTAAGCTGCCTTAGGCGATCGATTTGCTTCCTATCTTTGAGGTGAATCGATCTGCCGCCAGGTCTTGAGACTCTTCTTTGGGAAGAGTATTTGAGAGTGTAAAGTTCTCATGTCTGAGAAATGTTTTAACTCTGTCTCTGACGGCAATCAATTGTTTCCTATCTTTGAGGTAGATCAATCCGCCGCTGAGATTATTGTCCGATTGTTTGTAAAACTTAAGTACAATTGTTTTAATCCTTATGGTCGCCATTTACTTTTACGTTTGCGTAAGTAAATATATAAGTTTGTAGGATTTAATATGGAGTAGGTGGCCAGCCATACTCCGTTGTGCGAACCTTTGTGAAGGTTTGAAGCTGTTCTATTCCTTCTAGAGGAAGTAAAGCTGCCTAGGGGATCAACTTGCTACCTATCTTTGAGGTGAAGCGATCCGCCCGTAGGACTTGTGAACCCTTCTTTGGGAAGGGAGTGAGAGAGTGTAAAGTCCTTGCGTCCAAGGAATGTTTTAACTCTTTTTCGAATGGTGATCATCTAAAGATGGATCCGCCCATGAGAGTGTTCTCCTATCTTTGAGGAGAAAGTTGAGGGTGTAATGATCTCATGTTTGAGACGATTTTAACCCGCTTTTGATGGTGGTCAATCCTTTTCCTGTCTTTGAGGAGAGAGTTGAGCTCATTTGAAAGCTCCTGAGGGTCTGTGCTTCTTATCTTTATGGAAAGGGGATCCGCCCGTGATGGGATCAATTGTCCTATCTTTGAGGTAATTGATCCACCTGTGGAACTTTTCATTCGCCAGCCACTGGGCGTATATCAGCACTAAAAGCTAGGCAAATGAATATAAGAAGTATGGCGAGAAAGAATAAATTATAAAATATAGGATACTATAACAGTTTAATGCACATATAAGAATATGTAAAAATACTGATTTTTAGGCCCATGGTTCCGTATTTTCTGAGCAACTAGAACCGCATCCTCAATGATGTTTAACTTATGAGTAATCACATCTGGACTTACTCCTGTGGGGATCTCATTCTCCTATGTAAATACGCTTTCAGACTCAATGAGAACTTTTTTAACATCCTCTTTGATCTCAAGTTTTAATCCTTTGGCGATCCGCACCCGCTTTCCATCAGCAATAAGGAGTGTTTCTGTGTCGCCCAAAGCTGTAGTGACAAGTTAATATTTCTCACCTTTGTCCTCTTTGGATTGTGGGCGGATTGATAGTGACGCCGAGTATAAGTCTCTTTAGCCACCTTTTGGTTCCCGCTAATCATTACTCCTCTTTTGCTGGTGGGAATGTACATTGTCAGACGACGGATGGAAATTAGGGCTGCAACCTCTGGCCCTTGGTCTGGATAGTGTGACCCGTCACTCCAATGATGTCAACAATGGTTGTTTCTATTTGGATCGGATCAACCTTTAGTTTGGCGAATGCACCTTTAGTGATGACATTGCGAGAACTGCCCGTGTCTTTACTCGCTTTATTTTATCTCCCATCCTTGAATTGCCATTGTTACTACCAATGTGAGGCGCCGTTGGGATCGGCCGGGGACACTCCGATGTGGAAAAATCCTTGATCGGAGCACTTCCATGTGAGGCGCCGTTGGGATCGGCCGGGGACACTCCGATGCCAAAGTCAGTAATATTTCTGAGAATAAACTGTAAGCACAAAAGTAGAGAATAAGTAAGTGTACCTTTGATCCTAGGAAGCTGGGGTATTTATATAGGTTTCTGTAACCTTCAGCATTAATGGGGAAGCAGGTGAAGAGTTGTGCCATTACTCATCTTTGATTGCTATCAATTCTCCATTAATCCCAGCATTTATCATTAAAACCCTCAGAGTTGAGGTATTCGAACAGTCAAGTCTTTATTCCCCTTTAATGGCTATTAATTGCCATTTAATTGTATTTATTCCCATTCATGGATGGTAATAAAGGCGCCTTTTGGTATTCTTGGATCCGTCAAGGCGTATGTACGCTCTCCTTGAGAACAATGGCGGGTCTCCATTACTCGCTCTCATCGGGCGTATCTCGTTATGGCGTATCTCGCCATGGTCCACGTGGTGTGGCATAATGCTAGAAACTCCTTCCTTTTCCTCATTATTTGCATATTCACCCATGCATTAATTATCATTAATTCCACATTAATCATGCATAAATATCTCTTTTAGAAGAAATAATGGTTTGTCATTATCTCTATTAATTTTCCCTTATTCCTTATTCAAGAATAATTTGGGTTGTTATCAATTCCCTTGTAAGGCCGAAACTAGGTCTAAGGCTCAGCAATTTGGGCTTAATCAACTAAGAGGTCGTCAATCTCCTAGGCTCTGACTAGGTCAGAGTCAGCTCACAATATGTGCCTACTCGATTTTGGGGCTTTTGAATGAGTTAAACCAATTGAATAAAGCGTAAGACAAAGATTAAACAAATAATCATAAGAACAAAACAATAGCTAAAATATTATTAAAGGCGAAGAACAATATCACAGGATACAATTAGCCTAGGATTCATAGACTGTATCAAAGAGTACAAACAAGGAAAGATAAAAGGAGATACGAAAATCCCTTTCAGGGAACCTGTCTACTCTGCAGCCGACTTTCTAGGTCTTAAGGACGGACCTTGAATATTCCTCGGAGAACAGCTTTGAAGGAGCTTCAATGGAGGTTGAAGAAGATGGAGGAGATGGAAAGGAATTTCAAGGGGAAAGCTAAAGTAAATTACAATAATGAAAGATGACCATAATTCCTAACAAATGGAACTATTTATAATGAAAAACTAAAACCTATTCCTAATGGAAAACTAATTAATAAAACATATTCCTAATAAAAGGCTCATTAATAAAAAGCTTTCCTAATGAAAGACTAATTAATAAAAAGCTTTCCTAACGAAAGACTAATTAATAAAGAGCCATTCTAATGGAAAAATAACTCTTCAATTATTATCTAATAAAAACTAATTTATCTTTGGGGATAAAAAATCTAATTATTTAAATACAAAAAGCCCAAAGATAATCCCTAAAAATCTGCCAAAATATTCTCCATGACTTTTATTTGATTTTGATGCGCCGAGTGGGTCTCTGATTCTGATCCTTAAAAATCTCCACATTTATCTAAAAATCTGCACATAATCTCATAAAATATTATTTAGATAATTCACCCAAAATTAATTAATTATCCTACCAAAAATCCTTTTTAATTAACAAGTCAAATTTGATTTATTTTTGGTAGGTTAATTTCTTAATTTTGGGTACAGATAAAGCTCAAAATAACAAATAGAGATTAATTTATTAAAAGTGACAAAATATTTGACAAAAGTTAGGAATATTTAATAAAAAGCTAAAAAGTAATTTAAAAACCTAAAATTGACAAAACAATAATAAATTGCTATTAAAGTAAATAAAAAGGAAATAAAAGATACAAAATAGTCCCTAAAACTGTACTAAAAGATAGGGGTTTTTGACCCCTATCAGCTGACCAACATATACCTATTCGTTTATAAAACCATTAAGAAATGCACTCTTGACATTCATTTGAAATAGTTTGAAGTTCATGAAACTAGCATATGCACATAATATACGTATTGCCTCTAACCTACTAATGGGAGAAAAGGTCTCACCGTAGTCAATGCCTTCTTGCTGACTATAGCCTTGAGCTACAAGACGGGCTTTGTTCCTGACTACATTGCCTTGCTCATCTAGTTTATTTCGGAAGACCCACTTAGTTCCTATGATCTTTTGATTCCTATGTTTTGGTACTAAATCCCATACCTCATTTCTCTTGAACTGATCAAGCTCTTCTTGCATGGCATTGATCCAGAACTCGTTGTGCTCAGCTTCGGTGAAATTCTTTGGTTTATGGACTGAGACGAATGCAACATTGCTAAGATATCTCCTGAGTTGATTTCTGGACATCAGGTTGTTCTCAGCAGCATCAAGAATGGACTTCTCCAAATGTCCTCTTGGGATTTTGATCTCTTTGGGTAGTGTTGAGTTGTCAGGAGCAGGTGTTTCAACAATCTCTGCAGTTTTAGATTGGTCAGCAAAGGTAATTTCAGGTTCATTTTTACCTTTGGTCAGCCCGTATGGTAGTGACTCAGCGGCTCCATTTTGGTCAGCGGAAGCTGAGCATGGGTCATCTTCGGTAGACTGACTTGACTTACCTGCAGGGTCAGTTTCATCGAACTCGATATGGACACTCTTCTACGACTTGAGTTCGTTTATTGAACACCCTATATGCTTTACTGTTAGTTGAGTACCCTAGAAAGATCGCTTTGTCAGCTTTAGAATCAAATTTGGCAAGGTTGCTTTCGTATTGAGTATAAAACATTTACAACCAAAGGCACGAAAATATCCAATGTTGGGTTTTCGTCCTTTCCAAAGTTCATAGGGGGTTTTTGTTGGTCCCATGTGATTAGTTCCAAGGGGGGGTTAGGAACTAATATAATTTTTTTCGTTTAGTTAATATGCTGACTTAGTTATTTGGTGAGTTTGTCAACTCAGCTTTTGGTCAGCTTGGCCAAATATGTTACAAGACAGCTTTGGCCAAATATTGACTAAGGCTGTTTTATTAGTAAGTTAGATATTGACACTCTTGGAGGTCAGTTTCTAACTCAGCACTTGAGATTACTCAGAGTCAACTTTAAACAATTTTATATGCTGAGTAAACTTCACACACAACACATGCAAATATATATATTGAGAGAGAGTTTAGAGGTTACTCAGTATCACTTATCCTGGTTCGGCCTCTCCGCCTACGTCCAGTCCCCAGAGTCCTCCAGGCTTTTAGAATCCAATACTGAGCTCTTTAAAGGTAGAGCACAAACCGATTACAAGGCAGTTGAATATGCAAGAGTACCTTCCTCTATTCGTCTACTCAACTCCTACTAAGTGCTACAACCCATCACCTAGATTTCTCTACCACTGAATGTTTACAACCAAACACTCAGCACAACACTCTCAATGTTACAACTGATAAACACTTGTTCCTTTTCAAATAAAGAACACTTTAGAAGATTACAAGTAATCACTCTAGCATTTACACAAAGAATGGAAGATGGGTGTAAGAACTCTTTTTGTATCTAAGTGCTTTTGTATCTTTTCTCACTTGTACTTTTCTTTTTGTAAATCGGCAATGATCCAAGAAGTTTGATTGTCCTTATATAGGGAAAATCTGTGATGGATCATTTTGAAATGATTTAGCCGTTGATGTTAAAACGGCTCTTTTAGGGGACAGATTCTGGTCGGCTTCAGACTGTTCCGGCCATTCCCTTCCTCTGCTTTCCTTCAGACGTCAGGTTTGTCTTCTTGCGTCTAGCTTGTCTTTTTGTGCCAGTTGTCCTTTACCAATAATCCATTGACCCATACATCTTGGAATGTGTCTTCTGCGTATTTCCAAGGATTCAATTATTGGTACAGAGGGGTGGTAATCATTGTCTTTTAGCAAATGACTTTTTCATGTTGTCCTGAAGAATCACTCAGCTTCTACTCCGTAAATCATTTGTCTTTGGCAATTTCTAGGCTGAGTATATTTTTAGTCAGCTCAGCTTCGTAAGACAGTTGTTGTTGCGGTTTCTTATGCTGAGTTTCATTTTGCTTTTCTTTGTTGGACTTTTATGTCTTAATCTTTTGATGCTAATGTTGATTTCACTCAGCTTGATACTTTAGGCTTCTATGCTGACCTTCATTCTACTTAGCTTGTTCTGTTCATCTCATGCTGACTGCTTCCTGTCTTACTTTTTATATTTATCTTCATTTATATTTATACTCAACATTGAACAAACGGATTAGTACAATTAAAATAAAGCACTTAAATTTAATTGTCTCTTAATCATGGATGATTTTGTCAAATCAAAATCTTGTGGAAAGGTGTTTCAACAAACTCCCCCATTTTTATGTTGGCAAAATGCATAATTATGGAACTCAGTTTTGAAATTCCCCATGATTGATTTATTTTTCATATTTCTGAAATTTCTCCCCCGTAAGGGTTGCATCTATTAATTTACCTCTTAAACCTTCCAAGATTTATTTGAGACAAACTAAGAAAGTGTGTACTGACTAGATTCAGTTCTAATTTATTTTGAGTCTAGGTCTTCTTAAACTGAGTATATGTTTGTTCAATTTGCTTATGTTGATGTGCATTGATAAGCATGGCATTTGGACAGAATGAAAAACACGGTTCATTGGATAGCAGAATGAAACATACAAATACAAAATACTTGTGCCCACACAAAATAGAAAAAAAAAACTTAAGTTTCACCAGTTTCTCTTCTTCACACAGCCTTACCCTTTCCTTTCTCACCCTTTCCTTTCTCTTGGCTCCCTGATGTACCTGCCCTTTTTTGAGTTCCATGATGAGTTCTCTCCCCCGTTTTGCCAGCATCGGGTTTATAGACAAAGGTGTCATTTCTCGCAGCAGAGGATAGAACATTTGAATAGCACTGTAATCTCTTTGTGCTTTCACTCAAACCATCTATCACAGGAACACAATCATCTCGAACATTGCAAGGAACTGGGATGGACCCAGTGATCAGGTTGATAATACACTCATGGGACTTACTAAGCCAAGTAAGAGAGCTGGTAATCTGAGCAAAGGATTGATGATACATCTTCAGTAGGGCAGAGTCATAGAAGATGCGTTGAGCATTGTCGTAGCGAATGGCCTGCAGAATACCTTGTGAAAGTTTATCATTGGTGCTGGGATCAACGTCCATCTGAGCTTTGTTGACATTTAGAAGAATCACGGCTTCACTCAGTTGATCAATTGTACATTGAGAAGTGGAGGAAACGAGCTCACGTGTACAAGTGAGATCAGCAGTCAGCTTGGCAAAGCATCCCTGTAACTCAGCAGATGTGGCATACTCAGGAGCAACCGTTGTCCCAAGGTTGGGCAGTTCTGTTCTCAGTTTGGCAAAGTGGTGATCTAACTCAGCCGAAGTTGCATATCTTGGATTAGGTGCAGAGGGATTGTTGATTTTACCTTCAAGGGAGTTCATGTGGTTTATCATCAGAAGGAAGAGCTCAGTCAGTTTGGTAATGTGATCTTGCTTAGGTTGCTGTGTTTGGACGGTGGTCATAACACTGATAAGATCCTTGAGTCCCTTAATTTTAGTAAGAAGTTGAGTGATTGCAGAGATATTTGATGACTCAGGATGAGCAGACCTAGCAGCATCAGAAGTGGTGAACTCCTGGAGAAGAGATTGAGCCGTTTCGATGATTCGACGGCCAGACTGAGTTGCACTAAGATATGCAAGTTGCTCAGTGGAAGTTGGCTCAGACGCAGGAATGGAGGTGGAGCTGGATGGTGGTGGAGTTGGGTGCTTACCAGCTTGAGTAATTGGTTCTTGATGAGGTGCAATACCAGGAACTGAGTGTCCTTCAGGATGTTGAAGTTGAACAGGTGGATCCATAGCTTTCTCCCCGTGTTGAGTGGCTGGATCTTCGAGCTCTTGCTCGGCAGGATTTGGATTCTGTGGAGTCTTGGCATGTTCCTCAGTGCGAGTAACAGAGGCTTGATTTTGCTCCGGTTCCTTAGGAGGAGACTCAATATGGTGGGAAAAATACTCGAACTGGATATTGGATGGATCCGTAGTTTGCTCCAAAGATGGAGAATATGCCAAGAGATCAATGAGAGGAGTTTTAACAGCTTTCTTTTTCAGTCTTTTTAGGGACTTAGTTTTTGGAGGTGACGGGTCAGTTTGAACATTTATATCCTCAACCTCGGCTTCAACATTCAGATCCTCTCTTTGATTATCTTCTTCTTCTTGTTTAACATGTGCTTCCTGATGTTGCTCAACATTATCCGGCTCAGCATGATCTTTTTCTTCAGCATTAGGCTGAGTATCAACATGTCTTTGTTCTTCCCCTTCATCAGCTTGCTCAACTGGAGTTTTCTCAAGATCAATCCCAATGTTCTGAGTGCAGTGAGATTTAGGTGTCACAACCCAATCAATGGGATCAGCTTCAACAACTTTCAACCCAGAACTTTTACTTTTCTTCTTTAGAGGTTGTTCAGGGGATTCTTCATTTTCTTCTTCGGGCTCAGCTTGCCCTTTCCTTTTCTCTGCTGACTTAGGTGTAACCTGAGGTAGGTCAGCATCAACATTCTTTCCTCTGGTCATAGCCCGTTTCTTCCTGGGCACAGCTTCAATATCCTTAGCACATGTTGCAAGTGCTTTTCTCTTCTTCTTTGCCTTAGGGGACTCAGCAGGAACTTCCTCTAGTTCAACTTTTGGCTCAGCATCATCTGCTGCTAGCTCAGTTTCGATTTCTTGTTCAGCATCATTTTCTTCCTCATCTTCCTCAGCATCTTCAACTCCCTTTAAAGGTTGGTTGAATAGCAACCCAAATAACAGAGCCGCAGTGATTTCTGATCCCAAACTTTTAGTCTCAGAGATTGTCTCGATCTTGTGATCTTCAAGGATTTTGGTGATTAGAGAACCTAGTCGAAGTTTCTTACCTCCACGTTGGAGTGCACCAACCAGAAACACAGGCATATTGAGTGGGCAATAGGTTAGCATGTGCCATATAAAGCACTGCTCGAAGTTGGAGGCAGACGAAACTGAGTTGAGTTTAGGGAAGATGAAGTTTGTCAAGATGTAGTGCGCCATCTTCTGGTTTTGCCCCATACTAGTGCTGGGTATTTCTCCCTTGTGATTTTTGGGTTTGCAAAATCCCTTCATCTGGTCAAGCTTTTCCGTTGATACCTTTTCCTTTGTTGTTCTAAACTCGGTTCCTTTGTTAGGCAAGTTGAGTAAGGTTGCCAAGTAGGATGGAGTGATTACAATCTTGTGACCCTTAACGTGCGTCTCCAGATAGTCAGCATCGTCCTTATCAACATGGAGACCGGAGTAGAATTCCCTAACCAACCGAGGATAGCTGGTTCCGGGGAGAGAGAAGAGGCCTGTCCACTCGTTCTTCTCAATCCATTCACAGAATGGCTTTTCGGCGGTAATGAAGCTGGGAGAGAACCAGCGGCATTTTAGGACTTCTAGGTTTTTGACTTTCGTGTGAACTTTTACCATGGTTCTAGCCTTGGGTTTTTGTTTTGAGGAGCTTGCTGGGTCAGCTTGACGGCGTTTGCTCGGAGTTAGGGTAGATTTAGGAGTAGATCTGGGGCTTTCATTGGTGATTAATTTGCCGGAATTTTCACCGGAGATGTTCTGAGCGTTGGACATTTTCAGAGATTTTTGTGGAAATTTTGAGAGAGAGAGAGAGATTCTGAATACCAAAGGATTTACACGTGAGGAGTTCTGAGGAGTAATTCTTCCATTATTTATATAGATCTAAAACGGCCCTATTAATTGAACTAGCCGTTTTTCCTTGGGGCGTTCAACCGATAGAGATTCTGTCATTTATGACATTTCCGGCGCATGGGTTGTTTCATAATTGTTTGCCTTTTCTAGGTGCCATTTATTTACACGTGTTGGAATTTAATGGTGCAAGTGGGTTTTAGCGCAGTTTTCCTAGAAAATGAACCGTTTGTGATATTGAGAACCTAGTTCTAATCAAGGTGAATTTCCTAACTTAGTATATGATGGTTGCTCAGTATGTGTACCTACTCAGGATAATCACACAACATGTATGTCAACTCAGTATGGGGTGATTTTTCTACATTTCAAGCTCAGTAAGTAGTGGTTGCTTATTTTGCTCAGCATGGCATTTGCACAACGTTCAAATTTTTACTCAGCATCGCAATCACTTAACATTCACTAGAGAATTATTGAAGGGGATTAGACATACCGATAGCTTCCTTAGTATGTTGAATTGTTCACGTGCCAAGGGCTTGGTGAAGATATCTGCAAGTTGTTCATTTGTTGGCACATAGTGTTGGTCCCGTGTGATTAGTTCCAAGGGGGGGTTAGGAACTAATATAACTTTTTCGTGTTTAATTTGATAAGCTGACTTATAAATTTTTATGAGTTGGTGAACTCAGCTTTTGGTCAGCTTGGTGAGATATGTTTCAAGACAGCTTTAGTCAGATGTTGACTAAGGTTGTTTTCTTGTAAGTTAGGAATTGACACTCTTGGAGGTCAGCTTCTAACTCAGCACCACTTATTTACTCAGGGTCAGCTTAGGCAATTTATATGCTAAGTAAATAAAACAAACAACACATGCAATTTATATATATATTAAGAGAGAGTTAAGAGATTACTCAGTATCACTTATCCTGGTTCGGCCTCTCTGCCTACGTCCAGTCCCCAGAGTCCTCCGAGCTTTTTGAATCTAATACCGAGCTCTTTAACGGTAGAGCACAAACCGATTACAAGGCAGTTGAATATGCAAGAGTACCTTCCTCTATTCGTCTACTCAACTACTACTAAGTGCTACAACCCAGCACCTAGATTTCTCTACCACTGAATGCTTACAACCAAGCACTCAGCACGACACTCTCAATATTACAATTGATAAACACTTGTTCTCTTTTCAGTAAAGAACACTTTAGAAGATTACAAAGAATCACTCTAGCATTTACACAGGGAATAGAAAGTTTGGTGTAAGATCTTTCTTGTATTTGAGTGCTTTGAAATTGTTTCTTTCTCTCTTGTGTTTTTCTTTTTGTTAATCGGCAATGATCCAAGGTTCTTGATTGTCCTTTTATAGATGGAAATCTGCAGATGGATCATTTGAATTGTTTTAGCCGTTAACACCAAAACGGCTCTTTTAGGGAACATCTTCTGGTCAGCTTCAAACTGTTCAGGCCATTCCCTTCCTCTGTTTTCTTCAGGCGTCAGGCTTTGTCTTCTTGCGTCAGACTTGTCTTTTTGTGCCAATTGTCTTTTACCAATAATCCATTGACCCATACATCTCAGAATCTGTCTTCTGTATATTTCCAAGATTTCAATTATTGGTACAGAGGGGCGGTAATCATTGTCCTTTAGCAAACGACTCTTTCATGCTGTCCTGAAGATACACTCAGCTTTGTTAGACGAACGTTAACGCGACTTCTTATGGTGAGCTTTATTCTCTTTGTGTTAGGTTGTTATGACTTGGTCTTTTGGTGCTAAGGTTAATTTCACTCAGCTTGATATTTTAGGCTTCCATGCTGACCTTCATTTCACTTAGCTTATTCTGTTCATCTCATGCTGACGTTGTCCTGTCCTTATCTTTATATATATATTTGTACTCAATATTGAACAAACAGATTACTATAATAAAATCAAAGCACTTAAATTTAGTTATCCCTTAATCATGGATGATTTTGTCAAATCAAAATCTTGTGGAAAGGTGTTTCAACAAACTCCCCCATTTTGATGTTGGCAAAATACATAATTATGGAACTCAGTTTTGAAATTCCCCATGATTGAATCATTTTTCATATTTCTGAAGTTGCTCCCCCGTAAGGGTTGCATCTATTAATTTAACTCTAAACCTTCCAAGATTTAATTGAGATAAATTAAAAAGACTTGTACTGACTAAAATTACTTCTAGACCTTTTAAGGTCAAGTTTATTAGAGTTCAGGTCAGCTTTCAGAAATGGTCAATTTATGAAACATTTTATTACTTCAGTTTCGTTATGGTTTGTTTGTTCAAATTTGGACAGTTCAATATATAATATATACTACTAAGCATGATATAAAGATAAGGTGGATAAAGTAATGCTTATCATAAATTTGCTTAGCAAAAACTATAAATATTAAGCATGGAATGAGGTATGAGCTAAGTTCTAGACTAGTCTATAGTCTACTTCTTCTTCTTCAAGTTGACTTGTGCTTGATGGTCAGCTTTATATACTCCTTTGCCTTTATCTTTACTCCCGGATGCACCACCTAAAAGCTGAGTTCCTTCTTGGCTTTTCTCCCCCGTTTTGCCATCATCGGGTTTATAAAGGAAGGTATCGTTGCTAGCAGCAGTGGAGAGGACATTTGAGTAACGCTGGAGCCTCTTTGTGTTTTCACGCAATCCATCAATTACAGGTACACTGTCATCTTGGACATGGTGAGGAATCCGGAGAGAGCTGCTAATCATGCTGAGTAGGCATTCATGTGATTTGCTAAGCCAGGTGAGCGAGCTGGTGAGCTGAGCAAAAGATTGGTGGTACATCTTCAGTATGGCAGAGTCATAAAACATGCGCTGAGCATTGTTGATGCGCATTGCCTTCATAATTGCTTGGGAAAAGCTCAAGAGTTGACCATTGGAGACTGGGTCAACATCCATCCGTGCTTTGTTGATGTTGAGTAGACTTACTGCTTCACTCAGTTGGTCAATTGTACACTGAGAGGAGGAGGAGACTAACTCACGCATACAAGTCAGCTCAGCATTGAGCTTGGTAAAGCATTCTTGGTGTTCAGCAGATGTGGCATACTCAGTATTAACCGATGCGCCAAGGTTGGGCAGTTCTGATCTCAGTTTGGCGAAATACTGATCTAACTCAGCAGAAGTTGCATAGCCTGGATTTGGAGCAGAGAGATTATTGATCTTGCCTTCAAGGGAGTTCATATGGTTTACCATCAGAAGCAGCAGCTCAGTCATTTTGGCAATTTGGTCTTGCTTGGGTTGCTATGTTTGAACTGACGTCATAACACTCATAAGGTCCTTGAGCCCTTTGATTTCATTCAGAAGTTGAGTAATGGCAGAGACATTGGGTGACTCAGGATTAGCAGGCCCAGCAGCATCAAGAGTCGTGAACTCCTGGAGAAGAGATTGTGCAGTTTCCACGATGCGACGACCAGACTGAGTTGCACTTAGATAGGCAAACTGACCAGCTTGATTTGGCTCAGAGGTAGGGATGTGAGTTGGGCTAGATAGTGGTGGAGTTGGCTGCTTGTCAGCTTGAGTTGAGTGGTCAGGAGTGGGTCCTTTAGGGATCTCAGTACCAGGAGCTGAGTTCTCATGACTCTGTGGAAACTGAGTTTGGAGAGATGGACTTACAGAAGTATGGACCTGAGGAGGTGGAGTTGGATGTTTAAGAGCTTGCTCGCCTTGTTGAGTAGCTGCGACTTCGAGCTCTTGCTCGGCAGTTTTTGGATTCTCCGGAGTCTTGGCTTGTTCCTCAATATGAGTAACAGAGGCTTGGTTTTGCACAAGATCCGTTGGAGGAGACTCAGGCTCACCATCATGGGAGAAATATTTGAACTGAATTTTGGAGAGTTCAGCATCAATATCTTGAGGAGGGGAATCATCCAGAAGATCAATTTGCTTTTGCGCCTTCTTCTTGAGTCTCCGTCGTCTCGGAGCTTTTGGGGATGAAGGGTCAGCTTGAATACCTTCACTGGAATCTGAAGATGAGTGCTCCCCATGGTCAGCATTAGTGTTCTCAACTTGCTCAGCATCATGAAGCTCAGCATGATCTTCTTCCTCAATGTTAAGCTGAGTAACATCCTGTCCTTGTTCTGCTTCTGCATTAGTTTGATCAACCTCTTCTACTTCCTCAGACTCAGCCTGAGTTGTATCCTTTCTCTGTGTTTGCTCTTATTGCATACGAGGTGATTTTTCAAGGTCAATCCCACGGCTTTTGGCGAAGTGAGACTGAGGGGTGACGACCTTGTCAAGGGGATCAGCTTCAACAATTTTTAAACCAGAACTTCGACTCTTCTTCCTTAGAGGCAGTTCTGGAGATTCCTCATTTTCTTCTTCGGGCTCAGCTTGCCCTTTCCTTTTCTCTGCTGACCTAGGTGTACTTTGAGGTTGGTCAGCATCAACATTCTTAGCTCTGTTCATAGCCCGCTTCTTCCTGGGCACTGCGTCAATATCTTTTGCACGTGTTTCCAGCGCTTTTCTTTTCTTCTTGTCCTTAGAGGACTCAGCAAGAGCCTCCACTTCTTTTTCAGGCTCATCCTCAGGCACAACTTCCTGTTCAGCTTCATCATTTTCTTCAATATCTTCAACTTCTTCATATCCTTTCAATGGTTGATTGTATAATAATCCAACCAGCAGAGCTGCTGTGATCTCACTTCCCAAGGTATCAGTTTCATTTACGGTCTCGATCTGTTTATCCTCGAGGATCTTAGTGATTAAAGAACCTAACCGAAGTTTCTTACCTGCTCGCTGGAGCGCACCAACCAGAAATAACGGAAGGTTGAGAGGGGTGTAGGTCAGCATGTGCCATATGAAGCACTGCTCAAAGTTGGAGGCAGATGAGGCTGAGTTGAGTTTCGGGAAGATGAAGTTGGTCAATATGTAGTGTGCCATCTTCTGGTTTTGCCCCATACACGTGCTGGGTATTTCTCCCTTGTGATTTTTGGGTTTGAAGAATCCCTTTATCTGGTCCAGCTTTTCCTTTGATACTTTTTCCTTTATTGTCCTAAACTCAATTCCTTCTTCTGGTAGGGTGAGTAAAGTTGCTAGATAAGATGGGGTTATGATTATCTTGTGGCCTTTGACACGAGTCTCCAGGTAGTCAGCATCATCTTCATCAACATACAAATTCGAGTAAAATTCCCGTACTAACCTAGGGTAGGTTTTTCCAGATAGAGAAAAGAAACCTGCCCACTGGTTCTTTTCAATCCATTCACAGAATGGTTTCCCAATGGTGATGAAGCTTGGAGAGAACCATCTGCACTTGAGAACCTCAAGGTTGTTTACGTTTTTGTGAACCTTGATCATGGGCCTGACCATTGGTTGCTTGTCTTTCGCAGGCTTGTTCTTCTTAGAGGAGCTCGCTGGGTCAGCTTGGGTTTTGTTAGGAGCCGGAGATTTTGGGTTTTCATCGGTGTGACGCTTGCCGGAATCACCACCGGAGATATTTTGAGAGTTCGACATTCTCAGAGATTTTAGGGATTTTGAAATTTTGAGAGAGAAGAATTCGAATATCAAGGGTTTTAAGAGTAAAGAGGACTAAGTGGGAAATCTTCCACTATTTAAAGAGATTTATGGCGGCCCTATTCATTTAACTAGCCGTTTTACCTAGGGACGTTCAACAGACAGAGATTCTGTCATTTATGACACCTTCGACGCATGGGTTTAGCCATTAATGTGTGTCTTTCCAAGGTGATAGTTGTTACACGTGTAGGCATTTATTTGATGCAAGTGAGTTTCTACTCGGTTTTGCTAGAATTCGAATCATTCGTGATATTGAGTACCTAGTTTTTGTGAATATGATTTTCCTATCTCTATGTAACTCAGTATATGTACTTACTCAGTATAATCACTCAATATGTATGTCAACTCAGCATAGGGTGATTTTTCTACATTTCAAGATTAGTAAGTAGTAGTTGCTTATTGTTAATTTACTCAGCATGGCATTTGCACAATCATTCAAATTTCCACTCAACATGGCAATCATTCAACATTCAATTTTTCATATAGATTTATCTAGAGTGGATTTGACATACCGATGGCTTCCCTTAGTATGTTGAATTGTTCTCGTGCCAAGGGTTTAGTGAAGATATCTGCAAGCTGTTCATTTGTTGGCAGATAGGTCAGCTTGATCTCATCTTTTAGTACGTGATCTCTGATGAAGTGATGTCTTATGCTAACATGTTTCATCCTGCTGTGTTGGACTGGATTCTTAGATAGATCAATGGCACTCTTGTTGTCACATCTGATCTCTATTGTCTTTGTTTTAACTCCATAATCCTCAAGTTGTTGCTTTATCCATAGTACTTGTGCAACACAGCTTCCAGCAGCCACGTACTCAGCTTCGGTTGTAGACAGGGCTACAGATGATTGTTTCTTGCTGAACCAAGATACTAGACAGCTTCCGAGGAAATGACATCCTCCCGAAGTACTCTTTCGTTCTAGCTTATCTCGTCCATAGTCAGCATCAGTATATCCAATAAGTGTGAAGTCATTTGAAGTTGGATACCATAGACCTGCATCAACTGAGCTCTGCAAGTATCTAAAAATTCTTTTTACAGCAGTTAGATGAGATTCCCTGGGGTCAGCTTGATATCTAGCACAATAACATACTGAGTACTGAATATCAGGTCTACTAGCTGTGAGATAGAGTAAGGAACCTATCATACCTCGATAGAGTTTACTATTCTCATCTTTGCATAGGACAGTATCAGTATCCATGGGGGTTGATATGGGTTTGCAATCTACCATGCTGAATTTCTTTAACATTTCTTTGGTGTACTTAGACTGACTTATAAAGATGCCATTCTTACCTTGCTTAATTTGAAGTCCAAGGAAGAAGTTGAGTTCACCCATCATCGACATTTCAAACTCAGTTTGCATCTGTTGGCTAAATTCTTTGCACAAAGATTCGTCAGTGGCACCAAATATTATATCATCTACATATATCTGTGCAAGTAGGGTATGTTTACCCTTTTTCTTAATAAACAAGGTTGTGTCAGCTTTTCCCCTGATATAGTTCCTGGTCAGCAGGAAATTGGTCAACCTCTCATACCAAGCTCTTGGAGCTTGCTTTAGGCCGTACAGGGCCTTTTTTAGTTTATAAACGTGGTTTGGAAACTTTGAATCTTCAAACCCAGGAGGTTGATTAACATATACCTCCTCGTTTATGAAACCATTAAGAAATGCACTTTTTACATCCATTTGGTATAATTTAAAATTCATAAAACTAGCATAGGCACACAATATACGTATAGCTTCTAGCCTAGCAACTGGTGCAAACGTTTCTCCATAGTCTATACCCTCTTGCTGACTATAGCCTTGGGCTACAAGTCGAGCTTTGTTTCTAATTACATTTCCATGCTCATCTAGTTTATTTCTAAAGACCCACTTGGTTCCTATGGGCTTTTGATTCCTAGGTTTAGGTACTAGATCCCATACCTCATTTCTGGTGAATTGGTCAAGTTCTTCTTGCATGGCATTGATCCAATACTCATCTTGCTCAGCATCAACAAAGTTCTTTGGTTCATGCATGGAGACGAAGGCAACATTGCCGAGGTATTCCCTAAGCTGATCTCTGGTCATCAACTTGTTGTTAGCAGCATCAAGGATGGACTTTTCTGTGTGTCCTCTTGGAATCTTTATTTCCTTGGGCAATGTTGAGTTGTTTGGAAGAGGTGTTTCTACAGTCTCTACAGGAATAGATTGGTCAGCAAATGATATTTCAGTTTCTTGCTTACCTTGGGTCAGCCCTTGTATAGATGACACAGAGGCTTCTGGTTGATCAGCGGAAGCTGAGCTTGGTTCATCTTCTTCGAGCTGAGCTGACTTACCTATAGGGTTAGTTTCATCGAACTCAACATGTACAGACTCTTCTACAACCTGAGTTCTTTTATTAAATACTATATATGCTTTATTGTTTGTTGAGTACCCCAAAAAGATCGCTTCGTCAGCTTTAGCATCAAATTTACTAAGATTGTCTTTTGTATTGAGTATAAAGCATTTACACCCAAAGGCACGAAAGTATCCAATGTTGGGCTTTCGTCCTTTCCAAAGCTCATATGGGGTTTTCTTAAGTATAGGTCTAACTAGAGCCCCATTCAGTATGTAACATGCTGTGTGAACAGCTTCTCCCCAGAAGTACAGTAAAACCTCTATATAGGAATACGTTTGGGACCGGACAATTTGTATAACAATTGGGAGGTTATTCTTATATAGAGTTTGGTACCCAAAAAAAAAATCAACACTTAAAGTTTATAAATTTAACAACAATAAGAACTCTCTAATTGGAAGAGTTTTGAGTTTAGTTTAATAAAACAAATTAATGTTTAGCATATCAAGTCTACGAGTTTTATTTCCAATACCTAAAGAATTGGAAGAGTTTTGAGTTTAGTTTCCAATACATAAAGAAAAGAGTTTTATGGGAAAATGGTAAGAATTTATAGTTAAAGTTGGAATTTGTGTGCCAACTCATATTTAATCTCAATAATTTTTAAATTTTTTAATAAATTTTGTTTAAATCCTTAATACATATATTATACATTATTTACATAATTATTCCTATATAGAGGTATAGTTTCTAAAGGTGGGACTTGGATTATGTATAACAATTAACATTTGGGAGGTTATTCTTATTTATAACCGGCCCAAGTTTGGATCGAAATTTTTTATAACAAATTGGAGGTTATTCTTATATAGAGTATTCCTATATAGAGGTTTTACTGTACTTTGGAAGCCTATTTTCACTCAACATTGTCCTAGCTATTTCGACAATAGTTCTATTTTTCCTTTCAACAACCCCATTTTGTTGAGGTGTTCTAGGAGCAAAGAAATTGTGGTCAATACCATAGGTTTCACAAAATTCATCAAATTGTTGGTTTTTGAATTCTCCACCATTGTCGCTTCTAATGTGAGCTACTCTTAGGTCTTTGTCATTTTCAAGCTTTTTAATCAATGTGGTAAACATCTCAAATGTTTCATCTTTGCTACTCAGCAGGATGATCCAAGTATACCGAGAGAAATCATCTACAATGACCAAGGAAAATTTCTTACCTCCCAAGCTGAGTGGCTGGATAGGTCCGAAAAGATCCAAGTGTAGTAATTCCAATGGTCTCTTGGTTGAGACAATATTTTTGCTCTGAAATGACTTTTTAGTTTGTTTGCCTTGCTGACAAGCTTTACACAATTGATCTTTTTCAAATTTTAATTTGGGTAATCCCTCAACTAATTGCTTTCTAGCTAATTTGGCGAGAAGGTCCATGCTGACATGCCCAAGTCTTCTATGCCATAGCCAGGAGTTATCCTCTTTAGACACTAAGCATATATTTTTGGAAAACTGTTTTTTTAAATTTAGCATGTATACATTTTCTACACGAGGGGCAATTAAAACCAATTCATTTGTGTTCCCCTCGAGTATTTGACACTTAGTATCATCAAATACAACCTTTCTACCGCTTTTGCAGAGCTGAGCTACACTTAGTAGATTGTATTTGAGACCTTTAACTAAGGAGACTGACTCAATGGTTGGATTACCTCCGATAGTACCTGAGCCGACTATCTTACCCTTCTTGTTGTCCCCAAAGCTTACACTTCCACCTCGTTTGAGTTCTAGTGTGATGAACTGTGTTTCATCACCTGTCATGTGCCTTGAGCATGCGCTGTCTATGTACCAAAGTTTTGATATCTCCACGCATGTCAAGCTGACCTGCATTTTAAACTATTTGTTTTTAGGTACCCAATTCTTTTTGGGTCCTTTCTTGTTAGTGTAAACAGGTGCAAAGTCATATTTCAACTTGTGACGACATACTTTTATAGTGTGGCCAGGCTTACCACAGAAGTCACAAAAAGGTACCCTTTGAGGGTTGTACTGAGTATGGTCAGCATTGTTGTGTTGAGCATGCCAGCATACTTTTGTGGAATGCCCTTTTCTTCCGCAGAAGTCACATTGGACAATCCGCTTGTTATGCCAACACACATCTTTTGTGTGCCCCCTTTTTCCACAACACTCACATTGAGTGAATTGCTTATGCTGACTAGTACTTGCGTACTCAGCATGGGGTTTATTTTTACTTGAGCCTTTCACTTGACTCTGTAAGGTTGTGACATCGCCTGCTGAGTGATTTTATTTTGTTATTGCATTTTTTAGTTAGCTTATATAAATCACTCAGGGCATTTACCATCTCATTTCTAAACAAAAGTAAGGGTGTTACCTCATTAATGTGTACCTCCTGGTCAGTTTCATCAGAGAGGTCATTATGCTCAGATTGAGAATGGTCAGCATCGTCAGCCATGAAGCATATGTTGGCTGTTTCATTTGCATCAGCTTCAGATGAGGTTGACTCATCACTATCGCTCCATGTTGCTACCATAGCCTTTTTGCTTCCCTTCTTCTCCTTCTTAAGGTTGGGACAGCTTGACTTGATGTGCCCAGTTTGATGGCACTCAAAACATGTGACAGACTTGGAGCTGTCCTTCTTGTATTTGTCACTCGACTCAACTTTGTATTTGTCACTTCTTCTGAATGACCTTTTGCCGTTTCTGTCATTTCTTCTGAACAGCTTCTTCATCTTTCTAGTGAACATAGCCATTTCCTCATCATCAGTTGACTCAGCTTCAGTCGAGTCAGCTTTCATGACAAGTGACTTTTGTTTCTTGTCTTCTGACTTTTCTTTCTCTTTAGCTTCAAAGTTTTTCATAGAAATTTCATGGGTCAGCAGGGATCCGATCAACTCATCATATTTGTAGGTAGTCAAGTCTTGAGCTTCTTCTACAGCTGTTTTCTTTGCTTGTCAGCTCTTAGGCAGACTTCTCAGAATTTTCTTCACCTGTTCCTCTTCAGTGAAGTTCTTTCCAAGCCTTTTGAGCTCGTTTATAATGTTTGTGAATCTTGCGTTCATTTCTGAGATGTCTTCATTCTCATTCATCTCAAACAGCTCGTAGAGTCTTATATGCTGATTGACTTTAGACTCCTTAACTTTGCTTGTGCCTTCATAGGTTACTTCAAGCTTCTTCCAAATCTCCTGAGCTGACTCACAACCTGAAATCTTATTGTATTCTGCAGCATCTAGAGCACAGTGAAGCATATTTATAGCCGAAGCATTATTTTGTAATTTTCTGAGGTCATCCTCTGTCCACTCAGCTTCACTTTTAACAATTTTCTCATTGTTAACAGTTTTGTATGGCATATGTCGACCTTGAACAATTGCAAGCCATGCACTCATGTTTGTGGCTTGAATAAAGTTCTTCATCCTATTCTTCCAGAATGTATAATTTGACCCAAAGAATAGGGGAGGTCTAGTGATTGATAATCCCTCAGGGAGTATCTGTGTTGTTTGGTTCCCGGGAAGGAAACGAGTGCTATTCTCACCCATTTTTTGGGATCAGCTCAAGATTGTTAGATCTTTGAGTAGTGAGCTTATGCTCTGATACCACTTGTTGGTCCCGTGTGATTAGTTCCAAGGGGGGGTTAGGAACTAATATAACTTTTTCGTGTTTAATTTGATAAGCTGACTTATAAATTTTTATGAGTTGGTGAACTCAGCTTTTGGTCAGCTTGGTGAGATATGTTTCAAGACAGCTTTAGTCAGATGTTGACTAAGGTTGTTTTCTTGTAAGTTAGGAATTGACACTCTTGGAGGTCAGCTTCTAACTCAGCACCACTTATTTACTCAGGGTCAGCTTAGGCAATTTATATGCTGAGTAAATAAAACAAACAACACATGCAATTTATATATATATTAAGAGAGAGTTAAGAGATTACTCAGTATCACTTATCCTGGTTCGGCCTCTCTGCCTACGTCCAGTCCCCATAGTCCTCCGGGCTTTTTGAATCCAATACTGAGCTCTTTAACGGTAGAGCACAAACCGATTACAAGGCAGTTGAATATGCAAGAGTACCTTCCTCTATTCGTCTACTCAACTCCTACTAAGGGCTACAACCCAGCACCTAGATTTCTCTACCACTGAATGCTTACAACCAAGCACTCAGCACGGCACTCTCAATATTACAATTGATAAACACTTGTTCTCTTTTCAGTAAAGAACACTTTAGAAGATTACAAAGAATCACTCTAGCATTTACACAGGGAATATAAAGTTTGGTGTAAGATCTTTCTTGTATTTGAGTGCTTTGAAATTGTTTCTTTCTCTCTTATGTTTTTCTTTTTGTTAATCGGCAATGATCCAAGGTTCTTGATTGTCCTTTTATAGATGGAAATCTGCAGATGGATCATTTGAATTGTTTTAGCCGTTAACACCAAAACGGCTCTTTTAGGGAACATCTTCTGGTCAGCTTCAGACTGTTCAGGCCATTCCCTTCCTCTGTTTTCTTCAGGCGTCAGGCTTTGTCTTCTTGCGTCAGACTTGTCTTTTTGTGCCAATTGTCTTTTACCAATAATCCATTGACCCATACATCTCGGAATCTGTCTTCTGTATATTTCCAAGATTTCAATTATTGGTACAGAGGGGCGGTAATCATTGTCCTTTAGCAAACGACTCTTTCATGCTGTCCTAAAGATACACTCAGCTTTGTTAGACGAACGTTAACGCGACTTCTTATGGTGAGCTTTATTCTCTTTGTGTTAGGTTGTTATGACTTGGTCTTTTGGTGCTAAGGTTAATTTCACTCAGCTTGATATTTTAGGCTTCCATGCTGACCTTCATTTCACTTAGCTTATTCTGTTCATCTCATGCTGACGTTGTCCTGTCCTTATCTTTATATATATATTTGTACTCAATATTGAACAAACAGATTAGTATAATAAAATCAAAGCACTTAAATTTAGTTATCCCTTAATCATGGATGATTTTGTCAAATCAAAATCTTATGGAAAGGTGTTTCAACATATAGGTCAGCTTGATCTCATCTTTTAGTACGTGGTCTCTGATGAAGTGATGCCTTATGCTGACATGCTTCATCCTGCTATGTTGGATTGGATTTTTGGACAGATCAATGGCACTCTTGTTGTCACATTTGATCTCTATTGTTCCATTCTTCACTCCATAATCCTCAAGTTATTGCTTTATCCATAGAACTTGAGCAACACAGCTTCCAGCAGCCACGTACTCAGCTTCAGTTGTAGATAGGGCTACAGATGATTGCTTCTTGCTGAACCAAGATACTAGACAGCTTCCAAGGAAATGACATCCTCCCGAAGTGCTCTTACGTTCTAGCTTATCTCGTCCATAGTCAGCATCATTATATCCAATGAGTGTGAAGTCATTTGAAGTTGGATACCATAGACCTGCATCAATTGAGCTCTGTAAATATCTAAAACTTCTTTTTACAGCCGTTAGATGAGATTCTCTGGGGTCAGCTTGATATCTCGCACAATAACATACTGAGTATTGTATATCAGGTCTACTAGCTGTGAGATAAAGTAGGGAACCTATCATACCTCGATAGAGTTTACTATCTATTGACTTACTTTTCTCATCTTTGCATAGGACAGTATCAGTACCCATAGGGGTTGATATTGGTTTGCAATCTACCATGCTGAATTTCTTTAGCATCTCTTTGGTGTACTTGGACTGACTTATGAAGATACCATTCTTACCTTGCTTGATTTGGAGTCCGAGGAAGAAGTTGAGTTCCCCCATCATGGACATCTCGAACTCAGTTTGCATCTATTTGCTAAATTCTTTGCACAAAGATTCGTCAGTAGCACCAAATATTATATCATCTACATATATTTGTGCAAGTAGGGTATGTTTCCCCTTTTTCTTAATGAACAAGGTTGTGTCAGCTTTTCCCCTGACATAGTTCCTGGTTAGCAGGAAGTTGGTCAACCTTTCATACCAAGCTCTTGGAGCTTGTTTTAGGCCGTACATGGCCTTTTTGAGTTTATAAACGTGGTTTGGAAATTTTGGATCTTCAAACCCAGGAGGTTGATTAACATATACCTCTTCGTTTATGAAACCATTAAGAAATGCACTTTTAACATCCATTTGGTACAACTTAAAGTTCATGAAACTGGCATAAGCACACAATATACGTATTGCTTCTAACCTAGCAACAGGTGCAAATGTTTCCCCATAGTCAATACCCTCTTGCTGACTATAGCCTTGGGCTACAAGTCGAGCTTTGTTTCTTATTACATTTCCATGCTCATCTAGTTTGTTTCTAAACACCCACTTAGTTCCTATAGGCTTTTGATTCCTAGGTTTAGGCACTAAATCCCATACCTCATTTCTGGTGAATTGGTCGAGCTCTTCTTGCATGGCATTGATCCAATATTCATCGTGCTCAGCATCAGCAAAATTCTTTGGCTCATGTATTGAGACAAATGTAACATTGCTGAGGTATTTCCTAAGCTGATCTCTGGTCATCAGCTTGTTGTCAGCAGCATCAAGAATGGACTTTTCTGAATGTCCTCTTGGGATTTTTATTTCTTTAGGCAATGTTGAGTCGTTTGGAATAGGTGTTTCTACAATCTCTACAGGAATAGATTGGTCAGTGAATGTTATTTCAACTTCTTGCTTACCTTTGGTCAGCCCTTGTATTGATGATTCAAAGGCTCCATTTTGATCAGCGGAAGCTGAGCTTGGTTCATCTTCAATGAGCTGAGTTGACTTTCCTGCAGGGTCAGCTTCATCGAACTCAATATGGACAGACTCTTCTACAACCTGAGTTCGTTTATTATAGACTCTATATGCTTTGCTGTTAGTTGAGTACCCTAAGAAGATCGCTTCGTCAGCTTTAGCATCAAATTTTGCAAGATTGTCCTTTGTATTGAGTATAAAGCATTTACACCCAAAAGCACGAAAGTACCCAATGTTGGGCTTTCGTCCTTTCCAAAGTTCATATGGAGTTTTCTTAAGTATAGGTCTTACTAGAGCCATATTCAGTATATAGCATGTTGTGTGGACAGCTTCACCCCAAAAGTACTTTGGAAGCCTATTTTTGCTCAGCATGGTTCTAGCAATTTCGACAATAGTTCTATTCTTCCTTTCAACAACCCCATTCTGTTGAGGTGTTCTAGGAGCAGAGAAATTGTGGTCAATACCACTGGTTTCACAGAATTCATCAAACTGTTGGTTTTTGAATTCTCCACCGTTGTCACTTCTAATATGAGCTACTTTTAGGTCTTTGTCAATTTCAAGTTTTTTAATAAGTGTAGTAAACATCTCAAAAGTTTCATCCTTGCTACTCAGCAAGATGATCCAAGTGTACCGAGAGAAATCATCTACAATGACCAAGGAAAATTTCTTACCTCCCAAGCTGAGTGGCTGGATAGGTCCGAAAAGATCCAAGTGTAGTAATTCTAATGGTCTCTTGGTTGAGACAATATTTTTACTTTGAAATGACTTTTTGGTTTGTTTCCCTTGCTGACAAGCTTTACATAATTGATCTTTCTCAAATTTTAATTTGGGTAATCCCTCAACTAATTGCTTTCTAGCTAATTTGGCAAGAAGATCCATGCTGACATGCCCAAGTCTTCTATGCCATAGCCAGGAGTTATCCTCTTTAGACACTAAACATATGTTTTTAGAAAACTGTTTTTCTAAATTTAGCATGTATACGTTATCTACACGAGGGGCAGTTAAAATCAATTCATTTGTGTTCCCCTCGAGTATTTGGCACTTAGTATCGTCGAATACAACCTTTCTGCCGCTCTTGCAAAGCTGAGCTACACTCAGTAGGTTGTATTTGAGACCTTTGACTAAGGAGACAGACTCAATAGTTGGGTTACCTCCGATAGTACCTGAGCCGACTATCTTACCCTTCTTATTGTCTCCGAAGCTTACACTTCCACCTCGTTTAAGCTCTAGTGTGATGAATTGTGTTTCATCACCCGTCATGTGTCTTGAGCATGCGCTGTCTATGTACCAAAGTTTTGACTTCTCCACGCATGTCAAGCTGACCTGCATTTTAAACTATTCATCTTTAGGTACCCAATTCTTTTTGGGTCCTTTCTTGTTAGTATAAACAGGTGCAAAATCATATTTTAGTTTGTGACGACATACTTTTATAGTGTGGCCATTTTTACCACAGAAGTCATAATAAACTACCCTTTGAGGGTGATGCTGAGTGTGGTCAGCATTGTTATGTTGAGCATGCCAACATACCTTAGTGGTATGTCCTTTTCTTCCGCAGAAGTCACATTGGACAATCCGCTTGTTGAACCAACACACCTCTTTTGTGTGCCCCCTTTTTCCACAACATTCACACTGGGTGAACTGCATATGCTGACTAGTACTTGCGTACTCAGCATGGGGTTTATTTCTTTTTGAGCCTTTTATTTGACTCTGTAAGATTGTGACATCCTTTCTAAGTTTTTTTGACTCAGATTGAACCTCCGTGACAAGCTTATGCATTATTTGCATGTTGGTATGTAAATCTGAGTTGTCCTGGAGAAGATATCGGAGGTCACTCAGCTTGACCTCTTCAATCTCGTCACACCGCCTGCTGAGTGATTTGATTTTCTTGTTGCACTTTTTAGTTAGTGTGTATAAATCACGCAAGGCATTTACCATCTCATTTCTAAGCAAAAGTAGGGATGTTACCTCATTGTTGTGTTTCTCCTGGTCAGTTTCGTCAGAGAGGTCAGCTTGCTCAGATTGAGTGTGTTCAGCATCATCGGCCATGAAGCATATGTTTGCCGTTTCATTTGCATCAGCTTCGGATGATGTTGACTCGTCACTGTCACTCCATGTTGCTACCATTGCCTTCTTGTTTCCCTTCTTATCTCTTTTTAGGTTTGGGCAGCTTGACTTGATGTGCCCAGTTTGGTGGCACTCAAAACATGTGACGGACTTGGAGCTGTCCTTCTTATATTTGTCACTAGACTCAGCTTTGTACCTCTCACCTCTCTTGTATGGCCGTTTGCTGTTTCTGTCATTTCTTCTGAACAGCTTCTTCATCTTTCTAGTAAACATAGCCATTTCCTCATCATCAGTAGACTCAGCTTCTGTGGAGTCAGCTTTCATCACTAGAGATTTCTGTTTCTTATCTTCAGATTTTTCTTTTGCCTCAAAGTTTTTTATAGAGATCTCGTGGGTCAGCAGGGATCCGATCAGCTCATCATATTTGTAAGTAGTCAAGTCCCGAGCTTCTTCTACAGCTGTTTTCTTTGCTTGTCAACTCTTAGGTAAACTTCTCAAGATCTTCTTTACTTGTTCTTCTTCAGAGAAGTTCTTTCCAAATCTTTTAAGCTCATTTATAATATTTGTGAATCTTGAGTTCATTTCAGAGATGTCTTCGTTCTCATTCATCTCGAACAGCTCGTAGAGTCTCATATGCTGATTGACTTTTGACTCCTTGACTTTACTGGTGCCTTCATAGGTCACTTCAAGCTTTTTCCAAATCTCCTGTGCTGACTCACAACCTGAGATCTTATTGTATTCTGCAGCATCTAAAGCACAGTGAAGCATATTTATAGCCGAAGCATTATTTTGTAATTTTCTGAGGTCATCCTCTGTCCACTCAGCTTCGCTCTTAACAATTTTCTCATTGTTAACAGTTTTATATGGCACATGTGGACCTTGAACAATTGCAAGCCATGTACTCATGTTTGTGGCTTGAATAAATTTTTTCATCCTATTCTTCCAGAATGTATAATTAGATCCAAAGAATAGGGGAGGTCTAGTGATTGATAATCCCTCAGGGAGTATCTGTGTTGTTTGGTTCCCTGGAAGGAAACGAGTGCTGTTCTCAGCCATTTATGGGGATTCACTCAAGATAGTTATATCTTTGAGTAGTGAGCTTAGGCTCTGATACCACTTGTTGGTCCCGTGTGATTAGTTCCAAGGGGGGGGGGTTAGGAACTAATATAATTTTTTTCGTTTAGTTAATATGCTGACTTAGTTATTTGGTGAGTTTGTCAACTCAGCTTTTGGTCAGCTTGGCCAAATATGTTACAAGACAGCTTTGGCCAGATATTGACTAAGGCTGTTTTATTAGTAAGTTAGATATTGACACTCTTGGAGGTCAGTTTCTAACTCAGCACTTGAGATTACTCAGAGTCAACTTTAAACAATTTTATATGATGAGTAAACTTCACACACAACACATGCAAATATATATACTGAGAGAGAGTTTAGAGGTTACTCAATATCACTTATCCTGGTTCGGCCTCTCCGCCTACGTCCAGTCCCCAGAGTCCTCCGGGCTTTTAGAATCCAATACTGAGCTCTTTAAAGGTAGAACACAAACCGATTACAAGGCAGTTGAATATGAAAAAGTACCTTCCTCTATTCGTCTACTCAACTCCTACTAAGTGCTACAACCCAGCACCTAGATTTCTCTACCACTGAATGTTTACAACCAAACACTCAGCACAACACTCTCAATGTTACAATTGATAAACACTTGTTCCTTTTCAAATAAAGAACACTTTAGAAGATTACAAGTAATCACTCTAGCATTTACACAAAGAATGGAAGATGGGTGTAAGAACTCTTTTTGTATCTAAGTGTTTTTGTATCTTTTCTCACTTGTACTTTTCTTTTTGTAAATCGGCAATGATCCAAGAAGTTTGATTGTCCTTATATAAGGAAAATCTGTGATGGATCATTTTGAAATGATTTAGCCGTTGATGTTAAAACGGCTCTTTTAGGGGATAGATTTTGGTCGGCTTCAGACTGTTCCGGCCATTCCCTTCCTCTGCTTTCCTTTAGACGTCAGGTTTGTCTTCTTGCGTCTGGCTTGTCTTTTTGTGCCAGTTGTCCTTTACCAATAATCCATTGACCCATACATCTTGGAATGTGTCTTCTGCGTATTTCCAAGGATTCAGTTATTGGTACAGAGGGGCGGTAATCATTGTCTTTTAGCAAACGACTTTTTCATGTTGTCCTGAAGAATCACTCAGCTTCTACTGCGTAAATCATTTGTCTTTGACAATTTCTAGGCTGAGTATATTTTTAGTCAGCTCAGCTTCGTAAGACAGTTGTTGTTGCGGTTTCTTATGCTGAGTTTCATTTTGCTTTTCTTTGTTGGACTTTTATGTCTTAGTCTTTTGATGCTAATTTTGATTTCACTCAGCTTGATACTTTAGGCTTCTATGCTGACCTTCATTCTACTTAGCTTGTTCTGTTCATCTCATGCTGACTGCTTCTTGTCTTACTTTTTATATTTATCTTTATTTATATTTATACTCAACATTGAACAAACGGATTAGTACAATTAAAATAAAGCACTTAAATTTAATTGTCTCTTAATCATGGATGATTTTGTCAAATCAAAATCATGTGGAAAGGTGTTTCAACAGTTTTCTTAAGAATAGGTCTAACTAAAGCCCTATTGAGTATATAGCACGCTGTGTTGGCAGCTTCACCCCAGAAATACTTTGGAAGCCTATTCTCACTCAGCATTGTCCTAGCTATTTCAACTAACGTTATGTTCTTCCTCTCAACTACCCCATTTTGTTGAGGAGTTCTAGGAGCAGAAAAATTGTGGTCAATGACGTTGACTTCACAGAATTCATCAAACTGTTGGTTTTTGAATTCGCCGCCATTATCACTACGGATGTGAGCTAATTTTAAATCTTTGTCATTTTCAAGTTTTCTTATCAGTGTTGAGAACATCTCAAAAGCTTCATCCTTGCTACTCAGCAAGATGACCCAAGTGTACCGAGAGAAATCATCTACAATGACCAAGGAAAATCTCTTACCGCCCAAGCTGAGTGGTTGGACAGGTCCGAAAAGATCCAAATGTAGTAATTCCAATGGACGCTTGGTTGAGACAATATTTTTACTTTGAAAAGACTTTTTGGTTTGTTTACCTTGCTGACAAGCATTACATAATTGATCTTTCTCAAATCTAAGTTTGGGAAAACCCTCAACTAATTGCTTTCTTGCTAATTTGGCAAGGAGGTCCATGCTTACATGACCAAGTCTCCTATGCCATAGCCAGGAGTTATCTTCCTTTGATACTAAGCATATATTTTTTGAAAAATTCTTTTCTAAACTCAACATGAACACATTATCAACATGAGGGGCAGTTAAAATTAATTCATTTGTTTTTCCCTCGAGTATTCGACACTCAGTGGCATCAAATACAACCTTTCTACCGCTGTTACACAGCTGAGCCACGCTCAATAGGTTATATTTGAGACCCCTGACTAAGGAGACTGACTCAATAGTAGGGTTACCTCCGATAGTACCTGATCCTACTATCTTACCCTTTTTGTTGTCTCCGAAGCTTACACTTCCACCTCTTTTATGCTCAAGTGTGATGAACTGAGTTTCATCACCAGTCATATGCCTCGAGCATGCACTGTCAATATACCAAAGCTTTGACTTCTTCGCGCACCTCAGGCTCACCTGCATTTTAAACTCATTGGAGTGTTCCTCTTGATCAGAACCATCTGAGAGGTCAGCTTGCTCAGATTGGCATTGGTCAACAGATTCATCAGCCATAAAACATATGTTTGCTGACTCCGTGTCATCAGCTTCTGATGAGGTTGACTCATCACTGTCACTCCATGTTGCCACCATTGCTTTTCTGCTGCCTTTCTTTTCTTTCTTTAGAGTGGGACAACTTGATTTAATATGCCCAGTTTGATGGCATTCAAAGCATGTGACAGGCTTTGAGCTGTCCTTTTTGTATCTGCTGTCGCTGGGCTCAGCTTTATGCTTATCACTTCTTCTGAATGGCCTTTTACTGTTCTTGTCATTCTTTATGAACAGTTGAGTACTAAAACCGAGTACTCAGCACTACTCTCACAATCTTTACAATTGATACAAATTTATTCTTTCTAGATGAAGAACACTTTAGATGAATACAAATTCAATCTAGACTTTTACACAGAGATAGGATTTGGGTGTAAGAATTTGCTTTTTCTTGTTTGTATGTGCTTGTATGTATGCTTTTCTTTTTGTACTTTGGCAAAGGATCCAAGTGATGAACTTGTCCTTTTATAGTGAAATCTGATGCCTCTATCATTTGAATTCGGATGTATCTGTTGAATTCAAACGGTCTTCTTGCGTCATTCACTGGTCAGCATACAGTTTTGCAGGCCAATCCTGTCGTCTGATTTTAGCAGGCGTCAGGCTTGTCTTCTTTCGCCAGGTTCGTCTTCTAGCGCCAGTTTTGTCTTTTAGCCAAATACCAGTTGACCCATGTGTCTCGAAACTGTCTCCTTGCGTAATTCCAAAGCTTCTGAATTGGCGCAGATCCTTATCGGTTTTTGTCTTTTAGTTAACGGATCATTGACGTTGTCCTGATGAACACTCAGCTTGACTTTAATAGACGTTGCCTTCGATCTTTGTCTTTGGTGAGGCTGAGTCATGTTCTACTCAGCTTCTTCGGCCAGCTTCGTCTTCAAGCGTTTGTTCTCAAGAAGACTTTTCTTTTATTATACTGAGTTGTGTTCTACCCAGCTTCTGTAGCTCATGCTGACTTCGTCCTGTCTTACTTTTTATTTCTGTTCTCATTTATAATTATACTCAATATTGAACAAACACATTAGTACAATTAAATCAAAGCACTTAAATTTAATTGTCTTAATCATGGGATTAACTTAAATAATTTTGTCAAATCAAAATCATGTGGAAAGGTGTTTCAACAAATATGAACACTCAAGCATTGTTAAAATGGTTACATGTTTCTCTCTTATCATTTTTATTATGAATTTCTGTTAATTAAATTCATTTTTTTATAACAATAATAAAAAGTGAACCTCAAAGCCATTGTTAAAGTGTAATATATTAGTATATTTATATAAAAAGTTATACTAACTAATGTATGATAATATACTAAAAATACAGAAAATATAAAATAATTAAATGCTAAATCAACAAACACTGATGATATTAAAAGTTAGAATTTGCTTCTTATAACTTTAACTCTGTCTTAATTTTTTATCTGTACTGTACCGACATAAACTCTAGGAGCATTCACATGTAGGAATATGTCAGAAATTATAATAAAAATTATGATTTGATTTTAATTATCAACTTAAAATTTTGGGCCAAACCATATCTTGATATGGTAACAAAATCTTTTAATCAACTAAATGGTTTAATATTCAAATTCTAACAAACTCATGTATTGATTAAAAATTTCAACATATAGCAAGATAAGTCTGTATGGTATAGTCTTTTAGTCCAGGTGGTATTTATAACAGAGTGTTAGGAAAAAATAAAAGTTATTCTTATTGAAACACCTTTCCACAGGATTTTGATTTGACAAAATTAATTAAGTGAAATTAAATATTCTAAAACACACTAAGTTTAAATGCTTTGATTTATTGTTACTAATGTGTTTGTTCAATGTTGAGTTTATAATTTATTATAAGACATAAAGATCATAAGGCTCAAGCCCTATATGGAAGTCAAGGCCCAAGTCAAACAAGCCCAAGATCACTCAGCCCGCGTATTTCAAAACGCTGCCGTTGAAGTGATGAAACGCATGCTGAGCAAAGAAGGATCCAGAAGATCCACGTAGACAACTTCGGCTAGAAGCTGCTGAGCTGTCTCGACAAAACGTACAAGACAACCGCTGACCACAAGACAGCTTCCAGACAAAGTATTTCCTCTTTTAGTAAAGATCAGAAGACGCAGCAAGCTGTCTGGTTGACGTTATCTAAAATAGAGGAACATACTGTCACACTGACCGAAGAACAGAAGATGCTGGAATCTGATTGGCCAAGAGAACTGCTGATAGACTGAGTGGAAATGACCTGTAGCCGTTTCCCTCCAACGGTTATTTCGAAATTCGAAATAACCAGAAGCTCTCACAGCTCTCTATAAATAGAGCATTCAGAATCCACATTCAATAGAGAACTTTGAGCTAAAGCCGTTACGCTGACCAAACGTGTATAAAAGTTCTCCATCAAAAGCAAAGCAAATTCTTACACTACAAGCTTATTCATTTGTGTAAAAGTCTAGAGTGATTGATCCTCAATCATCTAAGGTGTTCTAGCAATTGTTGTTTAGGACAAATCTTAATCATTTCTAGGAATAGAAAGGAGAAGCTAAGTACTCGGTTTTAGTACTTAGTGAATTAGAATAGAAGTGAGTAGAGGTATAGAGGAAGGTACTCTTGTTATACTCAGCTTCTGACTTGTAAAGGGTTTTCGAGTCTCTACCTTTAAAGAGCTCAGTAGTGAATTGGAAATCTCGGAACGTGTTCTGGGGACAGGACGTAGGCTTAGAAGAAGCCGAACCTGGATAACTCCGCTGAGTGAAGTATTTCTAACCCTTAACTCCTTAATATATTGCTTGCTTAAAACAAACTAAAAATGACCAAGTAAAAGAGGTCAAGCTGAGTTGTGCGCTACCAACGAGTTAGTTCAGGAATAGACTCTAAGTGCTATTTCCTGACCTAAGCAACGAAGCTGACCTAGTCACTAGTTGACTAAGCCAGTGTCTTGCTGATTGCTAAGTGCCGCTGTTACATAATCTTTTCTCAAAGGAAAGAAATCTGCCCTAATCATTTTAAAAAGGTAAAATAGTTCCTAACCCCCCCCCCCCTTGGAACTATATTTGCAACCTTACAAGGGACCAACAAGTGGTATCAGAGCTTAAAAGCTCATTACTAAAGGTCTAACAACCTTGAGTTGATCCATACCATGGGTGAAAACAGCACTCGGTTTCTCCCTGGAAACCAGACAACTCAGATATTACCTGAGGGGCTGTCCATTACTAGGCCTCCCCTATTCTTCGGATCAAACTATACCTTTTGGAAGAATAGGATGAAGAACTTCATTCAAGCTACAAACATGAGTGCCTGGCTATCTATAGTCCAAGGCCCGATTGTACCTGTGAAAGTTGTTGCTGGCTAGTCAGTTGTTAAAGCTGAGATTGAATGGACAGAGGATGATCTCAAGAAGCTTCAAAACCATGCTTCGGCTATCAATATGCTTCACTGTGCGCTCGATGCTGCAGAATATAACAAAATCTCAGGTTGTGAGTCGGCACAAGAGATCTGGAAGAAGCTGGAAGTCACCTACGAGGGAACAAACAAAGTAAAAGAATCCAAGGTGAATCAGCAGATGAGACTGTACGAGCTGTTCGAGATGAACAATGATGAGGGCATTTCAGACATGAACGCAAGGTTCACCAACATCATTAATGAGCTCAAGAGACTTGGGAAAATCTTCACTGAGGAAGAACAAGTCAAAAAGATACTCAGGAGTCTTCCAAAAGACTGGCAAGCAACGAAGACAGCAGTTGAGGAAGCTCAGGATTTAACCACCTACAAATATGACGAACTCATCGGTTCATTGCTGACCCATGAGATATCCATGAAAAACTTTGAGGTGAAGGAAAAATCTGATGACAAGAAGCAGAAGTCACTTGTCATGAAGGCTGACTCCACTGACGGGAGTTCAACTGATGATGAGGAGATGGCCATGTTCATAAGAAAGATGAAGAGGCTGTTCAGGAAGAACGACAAATATTCTAAAAAGCCTTACAAAAGGTTTGATAAGTATAAGGCTGACTCAAGCGACAGCAAATACAGAAAGGACAGCTCAAAGCCCATTACATGCTTTGAGTGCCATCAAGCTGGCCATATTAAGTCGAACTTCCCCACGCCGAGGAATGAAAAAAAGAATGGGAAGAAGGCAATGGTGGCAACATGGAGTGACAATGATGATTCTTCATCAACTGAAGCTGAGGCCACAGAGTCAGCAAAGATACGTTTCATGGCTGACGAACTTGCTGAACCATGTATTTCTGAGCATGCTGACCAATCTGATGAGTCAGATAATGAAAAGCAATCTAATGAGGTAATCTCACTCTCTCAACTCAGAAATGAAATGGGTAATGCCCTGAGTGATCTTTATACACTTGTCAAAAAGTGTAACAAGAAGATTAAGTCACTCAGCCGGCGCTGTGATGAGGTGGAAGAGGTCAAACTGAGTGACCTCAGATACCTTCTTCAAGACAACTCAGTTTTACATGAAAATATGAAAACCATTCATGAGTATGTGTCTGAAGTCCAGTCAGTTTCAAAGAAACTGAGGAAGGACATCAACCATTCAGAACTAATTAAAGGTTCCAAACAAAAACAATTTTCCTCTGAGAACTCAGTATCAAGGTACTCAGTACCAAGGTACTCAGCAGAGTCGAAATTCCCAGCAAAGAGTCAAGTGTGACTTTTGTGGAAAGTTAGGACACACCACTAAGGTGTGCTGGCACGCTCAGCACTGGGGTGCTGACAAGTTAGTAAAGAATCCTAAACAGAAGGTCAGTTGTGACTTCTGTGGAAAGAATGGCCATACTGTCCATGTATGTCGCCATAAAATAAAATATGATGTTATACCTGTTGCACCTAACAAGTCAGGACCCAAAAAGAATTGGGTACCTAAAAGTAACTAGTTACAATGCAGGTAAGCCTGAGATGTGCCAAGAAGTCAAAGATGTGGTATATTGACAGCGCATGCTCAAGGCATATGACGGGTGATGAAACTCAGTTCATCACGTTTGAACGTAAACGAGGAGGGAGTGTAAGTTTTGGAGACAACAAGAAGGGTAAGATAGTAGGCTCAGGAACCATCGGAGGTAATCCTACTATTGAATCTGTCTCCCTAGTCAGCGGACTCAAATATAACTTACTCAGCGTAGCTCAGCTATGTGACAATGGGAGAAAAGTTATATTTGATGCTACTGGATGTAAAATATACGAGGGTAAAACTAATGAGTTAATTTTAACTGCCCCTCGGATAGATAATGTCTTTATGCTAGACTTAGAGAAAAAGTTTTCAAAAACTGTGTGCTTAGTAACAAAGGAAGAAAATTCCTGGCTATGGCACAGGAGACTTGGTCATGTAAGCATGGACCTCCTGACCAAACTAGCAAGAAAGCAATTGGTTGAGGGACTGCCTGAACTTAAATTTCAAAAAGATCAATTATGCCACGCCTGCCAAGCTGGAAAACAAACCAAACAATCTTTTCACAGTAAAAACATTGTCTCAACTAAACGTCCGTTAGAGTTACTACACTTGGATCTCTTTGGTCAAGTCCAGCCGCTGAGTCTGGGTGGAAGAAGATTTTCCTTGGTCATTGTAGATGACTTCTCTCGGTATACGTGGGTTATCTTGCTGACCAGCAAGGATGAGACCTTTGAGACATTTTCAAACTTGGTCAGAAAAATTGAAAATGAGAAAGACCTAAAATTAGCTCATATCCGTAGTGATAACGGTGGAGAATTCAAAAACCAAAAGTTTGTTGAATTCTGTGAAGCCAGCGGCATTGACCACAACTTCTCTGCTCCTAGAACGCCTCAGCAAAATGGGGTTGTTGAAAGGAAGAACAGAACGCTGGTTGAGATTGCCAGGACAATGCTGGATGAGCATAGGCTTCCAAAGTATTTTTGGGGAGAGGCTGTTAACACAGCATGCTACATTCTTAATAGGGCTCTAGTTAGACCTATACTCAAGAAAACCCCCTATGAACTTTGGAAAGGACGGAAGCCCAATATTGGATACTTTCGTGCCTTTGGCTGTAGATGTTTTATTTTAAATACCAAAGATAGCTTAGCAAAGTTTGATTCAAAAGCTGATGAAGCTATCTTTCTAGGCTACTCAACAAACAGCAAAGCATACAGAGTTTTTAATAAGAGAACTCAAGTATTAGAAGAATCTATACATGTGCAATTCGATGAAACTGACCCTGCAGGAAGATACCAGCCGCTGATAGAAGATGAACCAAACTCAGCACCTGCTGATCAAGAACCAGCTACTGAGTCCTTCACAAAATGGCTGACCAAGAGTAAGAGTGAACCTAAGATTACTTTCACTAACCCATCTACTTCTGCAGAGAATGTTGAAACACAAATAGAACAAGACATGAATCTACCCAAGGAGATAAGAGTCCCAAGAGGGCATTCAGAAAATGCAATTCTTGACTCAGCTGGAAATATGCTGATGACAAGGAATCAACTAAGGAAGTATCTCGGCAATGTAGCTTTCGTCTCAGTTCGGGAGCCGAAGAACTTTGCCGAAGCTGAGCATGACAAATTCTGGATGAATGCCATGCAAGAGGAACTCAACCAATTCAGGAGGAATAATGTATGGGAGCTAGTGCCACATCCAAGGAGCCAAAAGACCATTGGAACGAGATGGGTCTTCAGGAACAAGCTGGATGAACAAGGAAACGTAGTCAGAAACAAGGCAAGACTTGTAGCTCAGGGCTACAGTCAGCAAGAAGGTATTGACTACGGTGAGACCTTTGCCCCAGTGGCAAGGCTAGAAGCAATTAGAATTTTATGTGCATATGCATCTTATATGAATTTTAAACTGTTTCAAATGGATGTTAAAAGTGCATTTCTTAATGTAGTAATAAACGAGGAGGTCTATGTCAATCAGCCTCCAGGGTTTGAGGATTCTAAGTTCCCAAACCACGTTTACAAACTCAAAAAGGCTCTGTATGGTCTCAAGCAAGCACCACGTGCTTGGTATGAGAGGCTGACCAACTTCTTACTGACTAGAAATTATGTCAGAGGTCAAGCTGATACAACCTTATTCATTAAGAGAAAGGGTAAAGATACCCTGCTGGCACAAATATATGTAGATGACATCATATTTGGTGCTACTAATGAATCTATGTGCAAGGAATTTAGCAAGCAAATGCAGACTGAATTCGAAATGTCAATGATGGGAGAACTCAACTTCTTCCTTGGACTTCAAATTAAACAAGGAAAGAATGGCATATTCATCAGTCAAGCTAAATATGCCAAGGAGATATTGAAGAAATATGAACTAGAACATTGTAAGCCAATATCCACTCCTATGGGCACTGACAATGTCCTCTGTGCTGATGAGAATGGTAAGTCAGTAGACAGCAAGTTGTACCGAGGTATGATTGGCTCTTTACTTTACTTAACAGCAAGTAGGCCGGACATTCAGTTCTCAGTATGTTATTGTGCTAGATATCAGGCTAACCCTAAGGAATCCCATTACATAGCTGTAAAAAGGATCCTTAGATATTTGCAAAGCTTAGTAAATGCAGGTTTGTGGTATCCAAACACTCATGACTTTACACTCATTGGATACACTGACGCTGACTATGGACGGGACAAGCTCGAAAGAAAAAGCACCTCTGGAGGATGCCATTTCCTAGGAAGCTGTCTTGTATCTTGGTTCAGCAAGAAGCAGGCGTCAGTAGCCCTGTCCACAACTGAAGCTGAGTACATTGCTGCTGGAAGCTGTGTTGCTCAAGTCCTATGGATTAAACAACAGCTTGAAGATTATGGTGTTCAAACAAAGACAATTGAAGACAAATGCGACAACAAAAGTGCAATTGACCTCTCAAAGAACCCAATTCAGCACAGCAGGATGAAGCATGTCAGCATAAGACATCACTTCATCAGAGATCATGTACTCAAGAAAGAAATTAAGCTGACTTATGTGCCAACAGATGAGCAGCTTGCTGATATCTTTACAAAGCCTCTAGCACGAGAGCAATTCAGCATACTGAGAGAAGCCATTGGTATGTTTAATCCACTGTCTTAAAATTCCTAAGTAAAAATGTGATATGATGCATGCTGAATGAGTGATGCCATGCTGAGTGCCTAAAGATTTTCATTCAAAATCACATGCCCAGAAATAAATGCACACTGAGTGAGTTATCTCATGCCGAGTAACTAATCTCTATAACTATCCGTTGAACAAAACTGACTACTCAGAATATGAAACGTTTATAACAACACACGCTGAGTAAAAGTAATTATTAGCATTTAATGCCACCACACGCGTAATGACACCTGTACTGCGCATGCTCCGAATACGTTTTAAAGTGTCATAAATGTCAGGGTTTCTGCCGATTGGACAACCCAAGGGCAAAATCGACCTAAATTCAAACGGAAACCTAAGTTAAAAAATCTATAAATAGTGGGTATTTCCCCACTACTTTCTCTCTACGCGTACTGAACTATAGAAAGCTTCAAAATTTCCTTAAGCACTTACGAACTTCAGAACCTCCCAAGATGACAAAACCCTCTTTCAACGTCTCCGGTGCCGGTCGTTCCAAGAACACCACCGATGAACCATCTAACAGTAATCCATCAACTCAGCCTTCACCATCCAAAGCTGTTGGTAAAGAACAAGCCACTCAACCTCAGGGAAAACCAGCTAAACCTAGGCAATACATTCGCGTATTCGAGAATGTACGAGAATGGAAAGTAGAACCTTCACGATGGGTTTCTCAGACCTTCATCGACTCAGAACAACCGTTCTGTGATTGGATAAAGAACAACGGGTGGACCGAGCTGTTCTCCCTGCGTTTTCCCACCTACCCTGACTTGGTTATGGAATTCTACCATAACCTCAAAGCTGACGTAAAAGACCATGACTACTTAGTCACCGAAGTCAGAGGAAAAACCATCTTCATCAACCCAACGTACTTGGGATCCCTACTCAGTCTCAAAACTGAAGGTGCTGAGTTAAGAAAAACTGGTGACCAGGAGGACATCTACTATGATGAAACCTTCTGTAAGCCTGCTGGGTACATTGGAGAAGTATCCAGTTCATCCATGGGTCAGCATCAAAAGATGGCCCACTTCCTGCTGGTTCAACTGATCTACCAGAAGATCCACTGCACCAGCTCAGCGTCTCACTTCGAGATGTGCTTTATATGGCACATGCTGACCTACAAACCGATCAATATGCCAGTGTTTCTAATAGGTGGATTCCTGCGCAGCACAAACAATCTAAGGCTAGGCTCCCTAATTACCAAAATCCTAGTTGACCACCAAGTTGACCTACAAGGAGAAACCTGGATGAACGGATCTGAGATCACAGCAGCATCACTGCGTGCCCTAAAATTCAACCAACCATTGAAGAAAGGGAAATTTATTGAGCAGCCAGAAGGGCAAGGTGAGGAAGTGCTACCTGCTGAGGTAATCATCCCAGCAAAAGGAAAACGGACAAAAGCTCCAGCGACTCGAAAAAGGAAGCCTACTGGTACTCCATCTAAAGAAGCTGAGCCAAAGTCCAAAAAGACCAAATCAGCTGCTGAGTCACACCAAGACAAAACTCAGTCAGCTGAACAGCACTGCTGACAAGATGAGCCTGCACCTGAGGATACAACTGATCCTCCTCAGAAGAAGCAGAAAACTTCTACACTTTCACCCATCAACGCCCTTCCACTTGACTTTGTAGTCACTTCGGATTCACACTATGCTCAGCATCATGCTAAAGAAACTGAGCAACAAGAGGATGAGGTAGACCTGGACGAACACTTCGTCGCTCAGCTTGAGGAAGAGCTTGAAAACGACGATACTGAGGATGAAAGGAATGCACAGGAGCAAGCGGAGGAAGCTGACTCTGAAAGGACAGCCAGTGAAAATGCTCAAGCTGATCAAGCTACTACTGAGTCAGTCGATGGAGTTGAACAACATCAAGAACAAACTGACCAGCAACCTGTCGATCAGAACATACAAGGCTCTCCATCTCAAGCTGATGAGAATCAAGCTAATCTTCCCCATGTACAAAAGCCCAGAAGAAGAAGACTGGTAAAGGCCAGCATCTTAGACCAACCAGTCAGCGCACCGGTACATGATCCTTCCAAGGTAAAGATGACCTTCTTTAGGAAGCCAGTTCCTTCTGCACCAACTCCTCAGCCTTCCCAGGCCTTAGAAAAACAAGCCTCTGTTTCTACACAGGAACATGCCGAACAACCTAACCCTGTAAATCCAACAATCCACACCGAGCAAACTCAAGAAGAAAACATAGCACCCGTCAGCTCTGAACCTATCCAACCTGACCATTCCACTGAAGCTGACCCTGCTCACCAAACATCTGGACAACAAACACTTGAGCAGAACCCAACACTAACTCCAGTCCTTGACCCAGCAACCTCTTCTTTACCTGGTCAAACTGATATCTCTCTAGCCACAACAAATGTCACTGAGTCCAGTCAAAGAATCATTGACTCAGTACAGGCCCTGATTCGAGACATTCAACACTCAACTCCTCCTGCTGCTGCCATTTCTCCAATTGAGTCTACTCAGCCTTCTCAAGTAACTCAACTTCTCAATGAAGTTAAGGAACTTAAAGATCTGCTAAGTCTTCTCCTATCTTCGCAAGCACAGCATGCTAGGCAGGATTCGATAGCTAAACTGGCTGAGATCCAGCTGACCACTGTTCAATGCCTCACTACTCTATCTACCCAGATCTAGAACCTATCAGCTGTGAATCCCAATCTCACCACGTCTTCTGAGTTAAAGATGTTGTTTGCTCAGCTTCACACTGAACAGAACAAGACAACTACTCAGCTTGCAAACACATCTCAATGCTTAATGGAGCAACTAAGTGAAGCAGTTCGTCTACTCAACCTTCACAAAGAAGAAATGGACACCGCTCAGCTCAAACAGGATGCGCTACTGACCACTTCCCAGAAAATTTTTGACCATGTCAGACATACGAATCTTCAGCGCGAGCACTACGACACTTCACTTCTCAAAACTTTCCATAACTCTTTTGCTGCGCTGACAGACACAATTACATGGCTGGGAAAAGGACAAGCCTATGTACTCAGTATGCTCAGTGCTGCTGACATCCGTATTAGTCCTGAGGTCCTAAGCAACAGTGCTCCTATTTTTGATGGGTTAGACGAAAGTGCTGATCGCTTGAAGACCTTCTCTGCTGAGCTATCCAGAGCTGTTCTTTTGGACTCCTTCAAGTTGCCTCCACCTGGTGCTGGCAAAACGGGGGAGAAGAAAGATCAGCGAAGAACTCAAGCTGAAGGCAGTCAGCAAAAGAAGAAGGAATAGATAGCTCATTTAAACATAGTCTATACTTAGTTATTTCCTTCTTCTTATGTATGCTGACTATTCTATGTTATCTAATATAATACTTGCATTAACAATCCAACTTGTGTTACTTATCCTACCATGCTAAGTATTATGAATGCATCTTCTAAGTACAAATTAAACTCAGTAAATGAGTAGAATACCTATTAAATGCATGCTGCGTAAAAATTAATGATTGAACCTGTCTAAACTAAACCATTGAACAAATAAATTACTCAGCGCTCTGTCACTATACATTACTTCCGCTGAATACTGAGTAAAATAGAATATGTCCCATAAGCTGACCTATACCTGAAAACTGATCTTAGACTTATTCAATTAAACCTTAGAATGTTTAGAATAAAACTAAGTCAGTAGCTCAGCCCTGACGGGGGAGTTCACTTAATCAAAAAGGTCAACTATCATAGGGGAGTTCAACACTGAGTTCCTTGCTGATTAGTTTTGCCAACATCAAAATGGGGGAGTTTGTTGAAACACCTTTCCACAGGATTTTGATTTGACAAAATTAATTAAGTGAAATTAAATATTCTACAACACACTAAGTTTAAATGCTTTGATTTATTGTTACTAATGTGTTTGTTCAATGTTGAGTTTATAATTTATTATAAGACATAAAGATCATAAGGCTCAAGCCCTATATGGAAGTCAAGGCCCAAGTCAAACAAGCCCAAGATCACTCAGCCCGCGTATTTCAAAACCCTGCCGTTGAAGTGATGAAACGCATGCTGAGCAAAGAAGGATCCAGAAGATCCACGTAGACAACTTCGGCTAGAAGCTGCTGAGCTGTCTCGACAAAACGTACAAGACAGCCGCTGACCACAAGACAGCTTCCAGACAAAGTATTTCCTCTTTTAGTAAAGATCAGAAGACGCAGCAAGCTGTCTGGTTGACGTTATCTAAAATAGAGGAACATACTGTCACACTGACCGAAGAACAGAAGATGCTGGAATCTGATTGGCCAAGAGAACTGCTGACAGACTGAGTGCAAACGACCTGTAGCCGTTTCCCTCCAACGGTTATTTCGAAATTCGAAATAACCAGAAGCTCTCACAGCTCTCTATAAATAGAGCATTCAGAATCCACATTCAATAGAGAACTTTGAGCTAAAGCCGTTACGCTGACCAAACGTGTATAAAAGTTCTCCATCAAAAGCAAAGCAAATTCTTACACTACAAGCTTATTCATTTGTGTAAAAGTCTAGAGTGATTGATCCTCAATCATCTAAGGTGTTCTAGCAATTGTTGTTTAGGACAAATCTTAATCATTTCTAGGAATAGAAAGGAGAAGCTAAGTACTCGGTTTTAGTACTTAGTGAATTAGAATAGAAGTGAGTAGAGGTATAGAGGAAGGTACTCTTGTTATACTCAGCTTCTGACTTGTAAAGGGTTTTCGAGTCTCTACCTTTAAAGAGCTCAGTAGTGAATTGAAAATCTCGGAACGTGTTCCGGGGACAGGACGTAGGCTTAGAAGAAGCCGAACCTGGATAACTCCGCTGAGTGAAGTATTTCTAACCCTTAACTCCTTAATATATTGCTTGCTTAAAACAAACTAAAACTGACCAAGTAAAAGAGGTCAAGCTGAGTTGGGCGCTACCAACGAGTTAGTTCAGGAATAGACTCTAAGTGCTATTTTCTGACCTAAGCAACGAAGCTGACCTAGTCACTAGTTGACTAAGCCAGTGTCTTGCTGATTGCTAAGTGCCGCTGTTACATAATCTTTTCTCAAAGGAAAGAAATCTGCCCTAATCATTTTAAATAGGTAAAATAGTTCCTAACCCCCCTTTGGAACTATATTTGCAACCTTACAAGGGACCAACAATTCTTAGTCCTAATTAACTATTATTTTAAACTTTTCATATCATATTATGCTTGAGTGCTGCAAATTTTATTTCTAGTATTTTTACACCTTATTTTTTTTATAGATCTAAACGACCGTTTTGATACTTTTCATCCATTATACATTTCTTTTTATCACTAATTTTTTTTTAATATAAAATTTGTGAGTTTTTGGTATAATTAATCTACATTTTTTTTTATATTTTTTTTGATAAGGATGAAGGGTGCTACAACCCAAGAACAAAAGAACAAGAAAACAAGAGACTTAAGGGTTAAGCTCGAGCTCTCCTAAGAGTATCAGATGTCACGTCCGTGTCCAAAAATAATTTTTAAAGTATTTTGTATAAATTAAGATTATGTCATATATAATTATATTATTATGTTTAATTTGATATTTTTATGTGTAAATTAAAAGTTTTGGGTAAGTTTTATAACAGTTATAAATTAAAAGGATCAAAATGAATATTTTAATATCACCAAGTATACGAGTTGTGTATAAAATTTTATACTATTATAATAAATATGGTATGTGAATATGACTTGTTTATCATTTTAAAAATAGTTTATAATAAATAATAATAAACAAAAAAAAAGAACGTGGCATATAATTGTGAAGTTTAAAAACACTTGTTGCAAGATTAAACAATGAGTATTTAAGTTAATGTATTTAAATGATAGGACACCTACCCATTTAACATAAAATATATTTTTAAATCTAATAAATATAAATGGAAGGAAAATATTAAAAGGATCGGGTATGAACTCATTCTTTCTAAAGGGAGGAGGTACCATTTATGAATTCATTCTACTTATTCTATTCAAATTCTTTCCTTTCAAGAATGTTACTGTCATATCCGACCCTAAACAGTATCGGGTATGAACGGAAAATAGGATAACGAATGTCTAACAGCCTGAAAGCCGAACTTATTTTCTAATAGATCAAAATTTATTTGGACTACCTAAAATTTAATTAATTATTTGGCTTGGACTTGATAATTCTATCAAGCTTCCTACGTATCCCGAACGTCTTTTAATATTTATACCGGGAATCAAAGCCACGTAGTTCGACCTATTTTAGATAGTTTTCTTAATTTATTAACTCGTTTTAACTTATTGACACGTTAATGATTTAACTGTATATTTCCTTTTATTACTATATAATTTTATATATAAATGATTTTATCAAAACGAATCGAATCGAATAACGTTTTATCAAAACGAACTCGTAATCAAATAAACGTTTTATCAAACCAACTCGAAATCAAACAAACGTAAACATTATATTTCAAATCATCAAGTATTTTCAAAACGTAATACAAATTTTGTGTGTATGTCCATCCTCGAATTCCACCCGTGTAGTTTCTCATATCATCAACAATATCAACAATATCAATAATCGAGATATCTCATTCATATCTCGCCTTGCCTAACGTTAGGACTACCAGCCGTGCACTCTGGCCATACCGCCCTTAGGTATGGTTTTACAATTACAACCCATACCCCGGGCAATCCTAGATGGACAAAACCGTTTTATCTATCTTTCAAAATATCACAAGATAAAAATTCATATTTGGATTTCGATCCAAATCACATAAATATTAACAACAACTGAATCAGCTTTCTCATTCCAAAAACAATTCGCATAAAATCATCGAAATCATTTGCTCGATCCAATTTTTAAAGTATCACAATCATAAATAATCATTCTTCAAATAATTATTCTTCAATCAAAATCGAGAGTATTCAAATATTTTAATAAACAATTAAAACCAAAAATATTCAAAATCACTTAAATATGATATAAATAATTTAAACTAAATTTTAAACTGAATATTTTTATGAGACTTAATTTTATCGGCCGCCGGAATAGTTATTTATTACTGGAATAGTTACGTATAATACTAAACCGGTATCATTATTTTAGACCGAATATACCGTTAGACTCGTTATATTATCATAAGTCTATTCGTACAAATTTTATATTCAAATTCTTATGCAAATTTTATATTCTACTTTACACCGATTCTAACTGGCAAATATCGATATCAGTCCTTCTAATTTATAACTTATTTTAATTCGATAATTTAACATCACTTAATTATTATATAATATTAAATTTTAAACCAACATTTTTATCAGAATATTTATGTTCGTCACCGAAATTGTAAACTGTAACACTAAACTGATATCGTTAATTCTGACCGAAGGTTCAGTTAGACTCGTGACACCGTTAGGAGTCTATCCGTACAGATCTTACTTTCAATTCCTTTATATTATTATTATTATCATTATTTTTCAATATATACAAATTTAAATGGTAATAATTTAATAATTAAATAGCGTCAAATCTTTTCCGTAACCGAAACCTCTAATTGATCGTCTATTAAATTCTTTCCGTGACCATATCGAAACCTCTAATTGAACATATATTTTAATATGAAACTGTCTAACTAGAACCTTATATAAAAAAATATTAATATTACCTCAATTAACCATGTTAATAATATATATATATATACATATATAATTGGTATTTCGTATTTCGAAACATAATTAAGAGATTAGTTCATTCAACACCCATTTAACGATGGTATTGTAAAGTGTAAAATTCAATTAAATAATTAAGTTTATAAAAAAAATTCCTTTGATATATATATATATATATAAGTTCATAGTTTACTTACCTAGCCATTTAAAGAATGAGATATGCACCCTTCATTTCCATTCATAAACTTTGTAGTCTCTCTCCTTCCTCCCTTTCTTTTATTCTTTTATTTCTCTTTTAGGTAAAAACAACATTCATTTCTATATTTCAAGTATGATAACTTTCCATCTCTTCATCATATGTTCTTTCTTTTTAATAGTAATTTGACACATCCATAACACATGTCACTTTTCTTCATTTTTGTTAATAATAATTTGACACATCTATCACACATGTCACTTTTCTTCTTTTTTTATTAATAATAATAATAATAAATAATTACTTACATTTTTTTTAAATGGGAAAATTTACTTAAAATCATGACCATCAAATATTATGTAATATTATTATTATTATTTTCCAATCTAAACACTTCTCAATTTTTTTGATTTAATTACATAAATACTAAGTGGACTTATTCACCATAATAAACTTCTCTCTTTTTTTATTATTATTATTTTAATTACAAATTTGTATACTTACGTATATGTAGTTTGCTAATTGATAAAATATTGATTTTGGTCTTTAAATTTATAAATATATATAAAACTTACCCAAAACTCTTAATTTACACCTAAAAATATTAAATTGAACCTAATATTATACTTAAATTCATAAATATTTAACACTTCAAAAGATATATATATATATATATATATTAGAACTTATATTGGGGTACAAAAATTAAAACTTTTGGATACGGACGTGACAATTCTTCCCACCTTAAAAAATTTCGTCCTCGAAATTCACATCCTTCTAAATGCATTGCCCCAAATAGTATTTACAACCATCAAACCACATTAGCTTCAGTTAGCGTCACAACATCGCTTTGATCTTTAGCTTCTTGTGACATATTACCCTTTCTAACCATGTTTCTGTTATATCCTCTACTTTTCTGTAGTTCCTTACCATTCCCAGAATTGTTCAATTTAGGACAATTTATTTTCACATGTCCTTCCTCACCACATCTATAACAGATAATTCTCCTTTTAGATCCAATCAATTTATCTGTTGGACATACATTCCTTAGATGACCTGTACCTCCACATTTATAACATATCATAGTTTTCTTTCTGCATATACCTGAATGATATTTCCCACATTGAACACACTTTCGAACCCTATTACTTGAGACTTGATTAATAATATCAGAAAATTGACATTGTTTTTTACCTCCTTGCAATTGAGATGATCCTTCACCGACCACGTCAATTCTCTAGACATTTTTACCTAAACCATCTTTAAACTTTTTAAATTTGATTTCTTCATTTCCACACGATTGACCACTTGGTTGTCTCGAACTCATCTAAATAATAAACACGTATTAAGTATATTAAGCATTTAAACTTTTATACGTAATGCATGAATCTTAACTATGAAACACACATCTCCATATATCAATACTTTACTTTGATAAGCCTGATTAACTAATATAATCCTCGAAATTTTTTTTTTTTAACTATCACCAACTATATCCATTTTCCTCAATCACTATACATTTAGGTCCGAAGAAATTAACCTACAGTTAAACCTCGATAAATGAATGTTTGATAAAATAATAACCTCGTTTATATAATAAATTCTTTCGGTCCCGACTTGGGCCAATGGACTAAAGTAATAACCTCGCTAAATGCATTAAGTAATAAAAATATTTAAATCCTTAAAGGCCCAACGAAAATATAAATTAATAATTATTGGCTAATAGTTGGATGCTCTTTTTTTTTTTTTTTTGACAACCAAAGAAGCATATATTAAGAATCAAGAAGAAGCATATTACAAATAAAATCAGGAGGTACAGAAAACCACTCACCCCAATGTAAAGGTAAAATACTACTTCTAGCTAACAAATGAGCAACAGAATTTGCGAAACGACAGACAAATCGAATAGAGCAGTTAGAAAATTCGTTCAATAAAAACTGACAATCATTGGCTAAGGCGTTAAAAGGAGATGAAACCTCTAACGGGCGGGCCATAGACTGTACCACGATCAAAAAGGGCTGATAATAGATGCGGCACTATGTGTTAAAGTTAAGGGGCCAAATAGTAAAAAAAATAGAGTAAAAGAGCCAAAATGACAAATTGTTCCAAAACTGAAATAAAAAGGGGCAGGTTGACAAAATATGCCGAGTACAAGGGCCAGATTTTTTTGTTCTGAAATAATAATAATAATAATGTGATTGCCTTATGTCCAGATTTAATGATAATCTTTTACTATCTTTTCATTCTTTCTCCTTAACTTCCTTGTATTTCTTTCTTCGTACGGAGGTCTCCAGCTTCTACTTAGAAAATACTAAGGTGCTGTTTGATAAAACTGAAAATTAAGTGCTGAAAAAAGAAGTACTGAATTTTAAGTGCCGAATATTATAAGTGCTGAAAATATTGAATGATTTAATTTTTATAAAAATATTAGTTGATAATATTTAACTTAAAATGTTAAGTTAAATATTTTGACTTATCAAAATAAGTAGTTTTTAACTTAATTAACTAATTTAAGTGGTGGAGAAACAACCGTTATCAAGTACACTTAAATTAAATAAGTGATTAATATTTTAATTTAAGCAATTAAGTGGTTTATCAAACAAGGCTTAACTTACATTTAATTAAAAATAGCCCCTCTTGTGTATTTCTTCTCCTGTGTTTCAAGTTATGGTCAATGGGGATATGTCGGAGGAATTTTCCCCGGGCAGAGGAATCCGTCAGGGGGATCCTATGAGCCCTTTCCTTTTTGTTATTGCTATGGAGAGGCTCTCTCACCTGATTCAGGATGCGATTGATAATGGGAGTTTCCACCCTGTGACGATCAACAGCTTCTGTCCCCAGGTGACTCACTTATTCTTTGCAGATGATGTCCTTATCTTTCTTGAGGGTAATGAGGAGCAGTTGAGAGTCATTATGGATATTCTGGATTGTTTTTGTTCGGCCTCTGGGCAGAAGCTTAATATCCAGAAATCTAGGATGATGTGCTCTAAGAATATGAATCAGAGAGTCTGTAAGAGATTAAGTGATCTCTCAAGTATTCCTCTTACTGATTCTCTTGGGAAGTATCTGGACGTTCCCCTCCATAGTGAGCGTGTGTCTAAAGGCTCCTTCAAAGAGACTTTGGATAAAGCTAATTCGAAGTGTGCCACTTGGAAAGCCAAGACTCTGTCTCTCGCTGGCCGCCTCACGTTAATTCAATCTGTTAATTGTGCTGCTCCCAATCACATCATGCAGGCTTGTAAGCTTCCGGATCCTGTGCTTAATGATCTTGACAAGATTAACCGTAGGTTCCTGTGGGGGGAAGCTGCGGAGGGCAGGAAGATCCATCTTGTGCCTTGGAGTGAGGTTTGCCAGCCTAAAGATTCTGGGGGTCTGGGTATTAGGAAAGCAAAGGACAATAATAAAGTTTTATTAATGAAACTCCTTTGGCGTATGTGGCAAAACCCCTCCTCTCTTTGGGTTCGCCTCCTTTGTGGTAAGTATCGGAAAGACAAAATCTTCGGGGGCCCGAAAGAGAGAGTTGCTAATTGTTCCTTCCTCTGGAAAGGACTTAGTGTTGTGTTTGATGAGTTCTGCTCGGGAGTTGGCCTGGAGGTGGGGAATGGTAAGTCCATTAGTTTCTGGTTTGATAACTGGATTGGGGATAAACCGTTAATTGAGGTGTGTTCTTCCCCCCCGCCTAGTGATATACGCAACTGGAGGATTGCCGATGTGGTTGACTCGGAAGGGGACTGGATCTGGTCAAAGTTTGATACTTTCTTTAGCCTTGAGACTCTCCTTAGAATGCGGGGAGTGAAGGTGAGTAATCAAGAGGAAGACTTGGATAGGCACTGTTGGGCGCTGACTAACAATGGAGTTTATTCTTGCAAATCGGCCTTTGAAGCTTTCTCTCTCTTTAGATCTGATCCTCCCTCGGATGTGTGGAAGTCGATTTGGACCCTTAAAGTTCCTTTCCGTATTAGGAGTTTCCTGTGGCTGGGTGTTAAGGACAGGCTTCTTACTAATTCGGATAGGCACAGAAGGCACTTGACTGATTCTGGAGCTTGCAGTAGATGCAGAGGTCATGTTGAGACTTTGTGCCATGCTCTTAGAGATTGCTCTAATAGTAAAGAGGTTTGGAGGAAAATTCTCCCACACCATATTTTCTCTTCCTTCATGGCACATTCTGAGTTCGACTGGTTCTCTGATGGTGTTAGAGGAAAGTTGCTTCCATACATGGAGCATGGTGACATTTTCTTTGCTATTATCTGTCACCAAGTTTGGAAATGGAGAAACGAGGAGATTTTTGGAGATAAAACTGTTTTTATGACAAACTTAGCTGATTTCTTCTCGAAAACACTTTTCTCTATTATCGATAGTTTCAAAGGAGAGTCCCTTGCCAGAGCCTCTCAGTGTTGTGATGTCCATCTCGTGGGATGGAGCAGGCCAAGAGAGGGGGTTGTGAAGCTGAATACTGATGGTTCCTGCCTCAGTAACGGTAAGATTGCGGCTGGAGGTGTGCTTAGAGATGTAGGGGGCGTCTGGCTTTCTGGGTTCTCCCAGAATTTAGGGTTGGGTTCTTCCTTTTCTGCGGAGCTCTGGGCTATTCTTACTGGAATCAATCTTGCTAAAAGACTGGGTGTTAAGAGGCTCTCTGTGGAGTCTGATAATTTGGAAGCAATCAAAATGATTTCTGAGAATCATTCTATGGGTCTTAACAGTCGCAACCTCATCAAAGCTATTATAAGGCTTTGCTCCTCCTTTGAGTTCGTAGAGTTCAGACACATTTTTAGAGAGCAGAATCGTGTTGCTGATCGCTTGGCGGCGGCGGGCCATGAAGGGACGTTAGGCGTTACTACCCTTCCTGTTTCCCCTAGTTTCCTCTCTCATCTTCTCTTAGAAGATAGGATTGGGGTTAGCTTCCCTAGGCTAATTCCTGGGTAGTTTGTTGTTATTCGTTTTTCTTTTCCTTTTCTACCAAAAAAAAAAAAAAAAAGCCCCTCTTGTGCTAGTGGTACAAAGAAACTATGCATACAAGTAAAAGAGTGGTCCTATAATTAACTTTTGTTGCTTGACATGCTTCTTGTATGATTGATGAAGAGTTCATTCAGGATTGACATATAAAACTTAATTTAGTTCTTATGTACAAAAATATTCTGGTGTTGGTCCGAAGAAATTAATCTAGGCTCTGATACCAAAATGTCACACCCGACCCTAAACGATATCGGGCATGAAGGGAAGACCAAATAACACACGATTATGAATCGAAAATACAAATTTATTTTCTACGAATCGATCTGCTTAATCCCAATTTCATAATAGACTATAAGAAACGCTTATTCGGACTGCCTACCATTTATTTAATTATTTGGTTTGGATTTGATAATTCTATCAAGCTTCCTACGTATCCCGAATATCTTTGAATCTTGAAATCGGAAATCAAAGCCACGTAGTTCTACCAATGTTCGTGTATCTATCTCTCTCTTAACCCATTGAGACAATAAACCATAAGCTTAATAAATTACTCATAATAAACATGTTTAGATCTTGACTGAATTAGAAGGATCTAACTTATTAAATCATAAGTAGAACATTAGAAGTAATATGAGTTTAAAAATACCATCGTCAAAATGTTATCGCCGGTCCCGGAATGTCACGATCGAATATCACCGATGTAATCGTTGTTCGCACCGACATCAAGAATTCGATGTGGTTGTTCCGTGATTATTCAACGCCAAATTTTCTAAATCCCTAAACTTCCCAAAACTTGGAATTTTCCTTTGGTGTTTGAAATTTCTAAGTTCATTATAATGCAAAAGAAGACATATGGACATGCAAATTATACACATGTCCTTCCCATATGCATCTTTATCTAATATTAATATTAATTGAAATAACATAAAATTTTAATTGCCAAATACTAGTTTGTCCGTATACATGGTTTTCAAATTAGAAAAATATTGATTTTAATCCTTCTAATTGTAACTTCTTTTAAACTTACTCAAAACTTTTTAATTTCTATCCATAAACATTAAATTAAACTCAATAATATACTTTAATTTATAATGAATTAGCACTATCTATTTAGACAATTCAATATCAGAACTTTTAGGCACGGACGTGACAATTCTCCTCACCTTAAAGAATTTTTCCCTCAAAGTTCCTAAATTCTTTGCTCGACCTTATCTATTTTAAATCATCAAAGTAAAATGAATAGCTCTATCATACACGTAGATCATTCAGCAATATCATTGAAAATATGCTTTCACATAAAACATCTTCGTAAAAACATAATATGTTTAGTTTAACGTACGTATCCATCAAAAAGTACATCCCCTTTATCATATCTCTAATCATATCCATATTCGAGATGTCCATAATATTGCCTAGTCCCGCATGGTCTTACCCAACACTCCTTTGCCATACCCGACAGGTCTTTCAACTGTGTACACATGTCATGTCCCTCACTGAATATGGTTTTCAAATATCGAAACCACCCGTCCGGACTACTCTTGATGGATACAAAACATTTTTTTTATTAAATCAAAGTTCAAATCAAATTTTAAAATATTGTATCCATCACCAAGTATCCCTCATATATCGTTTCATAACACATAAACATATTCGAGACATCTCTTTAACATTGTCTATCCCATATGGTCTTACCCGACACTTCACTGCCATACCCGATAGGTCTTTAGACTTTTGATGGATAAAAATACTTTCTTTTCATAATACTCCGTTAAAATAGGCATATATATATACATAATTTGCTTTCTCATAGAGAAATCTCATAAAGTTTCCAATATCAATTCCGATATTTACTCTTGTCAAAATACCAAACATTTCATAACTAAAAATCAATTAACCCAAGAATTCATCGTAAGTTCGTCGAAACCAAAAACTTAAATTATAAAACCCCAAAATACTCATGAATATACCTCTTTTCTAACGAAAACATCGGATTAGATCCTATATTCACAAGAGCATGATAGACAAGGCAGAAATGATCCTAAACTGTCTTAGAATACTTCTTATCTTCCATGAGAATAGAAATGATGGAATTGTTTCTCATCCTTCACTTGATGACAAGGTAAGTCTAACCATAATTTTCAATTGTTAATTGATGGCAAAGAACTTTATTGTCATTTTTAGATTAACACTAGTAAAGTTATAATATATGGTTTATATATATGATAATGAGCTTTAACTGGAAACTTTGACAGGACATGTTAATATTAATGTCATTGGTTCCACAAGACTTGGTGTTCCTATTGAATATATAGGAGGAAAGAAGCAATTTGATGCATTCCATCTTGGTTCTGCTATACATCACGCCCTAAAAATGAAAAGAGAAATTATAGCTAACATCTCGAATTTAGCCCCCATATTGGTTCAATTTGTCAATTTTTTTTTTTTTTTTTTCATACGCTTCCTTAAACTTTTACCTTTGATTATTAGCAGTTTGTCACACAAGGTATAAAAAGGAATGTGATCAAAACTATATTCTCCTAATATGAGTAACAGTGTGTGTTTCGGCACAGTATATCAAGAACCAGATATCACATATCCGCGAGAAAATAATACACTATCAATCCAGGCCGGATAGGGCTGATAATAGATGCGGCACTATGTGTTAAAGTTAAGGGGCTAAATAGTCAAAAAAAATAGAGTAAAAGAGCCAAAATGACAAATTGTTCCAAAACTGAAATAAAAAATATGCCGAGTACAAGGGCCAGATTTTTTTTTTTCTGAAATAATAATAATAATAATATGATTGCCTTATGTCCAGATTTAATGATAATCTTTTACTATCTTTTCATTCTTTCTCCTTAACTTCCTTGTATTTCTTTCTTCGTACGGAGGTCTCCAGCTTCTACTTAGAAAATACTAAGGTGATGTTTGATAAAACTGAAAATTAAGTGCTGAAAAAAGAAGTACTGAATTTTAAGTGCTGAATATTATAAGTGCTGAAAATATTGAATGATTTAATTTTTATAAAAATATTAGTTGATAATATTTAACTTAAAATGTTAAGTTAAATATTTTGACTTATCAAAATAAGTAGTTTTTAACTTAATTAACTAATTTAAGTGGTGGAGAAACAACCGTTATCAAGTACACTTAAATTAAATAAGTGATTAATATTTTAATTTAAGCAATTAAGTGGTTTATCAAACAAGGCTTAACTTACATTTAATTAAAAATAGCCCCTCTTGTGCTAGTGGTACAAAGAAACTATGCATACAAGTAAAAGAGTGGTCCTATAATTAACTTTTGTTGCTTGACATGCTTCTTGTATGATTGCTGAAGAGTTCATTCAGGATTGACATATAAAACTTAATTTAGTTCTTATGTATAAAAATATTCTGGTGTTGGTCCGAAGAAATTAATCTAGGCTCTGATACCAAAATGTCACACCCGACCCTAAACGATATCGGGCATGAAGGGAAGACCAAATAACACACGATTATGAATCGAAAATACAAATTTATTTTCTACGAATCGATCTGCTTAATTCCAATTTCATAATAGACTATAAGAAACGCTTATTCGGACTGCCTACCATTTATTTAATTATTTGGCTTGGATTTGATAATTCTATCAAGCTTCCTATGTATCCCGAATATCTTTGAATCTTGAAATCGGGAATCAAAGCCACGTAGTTCTATCAATGTTCGTGTATCTATCTCTCTCTTAACCCATTGAGACAATAAACCATAAACTTAATAAATTACTCATAATAAACATGTTTACATCTTGACTGAATTAGAAGGATCTAACTTATTAAATCATAAGTAGAACATTAGAAGTAATATGAGTTTAAAAATACCATCGTCAAAATGTTATCGCCGGTCCCGGAATGTCACGATCAAATATCACCGATGTAATCGTTGTTCGCACCGACATCAAGAATTCGATGTGGTTGTTCCGTGATTATTCAACGCCAAATTTTCTAAATCCCTAAACTTCCCAAAACTTGGAATTTTCGTTTGGTGTTTGAAATTTCTAAGTTCATTATAATGCAAAAGAAGACACATGGACATGCAAATTATACACATGTCCTTCCCATATGCATCTTTATCTAATATTAATATTAATTGAAATAACATAAATTTTTAATTGCCAAATACTAGTTTGTCCGTATACATGGTTTTCAAATTAGAAAAATATTGATTTTAATCCTTCTAATTGTAACTTCTTTTAAACTTACTCAAAACTTTTTAATTTCTATCCATAAACATTAAATTAAACTCAATAATATACTTCAATTTATAATGAATTAGCACTATCTATTTAGACAATTCAATATCAGAACTTTTAGACCCGTACGTGACAACGTTGCTCTTTCCCTTTCGTTTTGTAAATAAGTCTAAACTTACACTTTTCTTTTGTTAAAAACAAATCACATGTGATGATCTGGGGGGTAAAGTAGCACCCCTTACAATATCAGGAGAAAATGTACAGGCTGCTCCTAGCTTGTCAGGATCAGCAAATAGGGATGAAGATGTTGATTCATCTTTTATTGGGCCAACAAATGAAAATCCCCGGAAGCTTCGGAGAGTTAAATTGAAAAAATTGGCTTGATCTATTACTAGTACAAATACAGGAAAAAGTGATGAGGGTCTAGTGGTGGACTTTTATTGGGTTGGAAAAAAGACATTGAGCTAAGGCCCCGTTTGTTTTGAAGGAAAATATTCTGCAAGAAAATATTTTCCCAATTTTCCAGTGTTTGTTTGGGCAGGAAAATAAGTCAAAGGAAAATAAGTTGCAAGTCAATGGAAAAACAAGGAAGAAATAAGGGAAAATGTTTTACCCTTTTCAAAAGGGTAAAACATTTTTCCCAAAACATACGCGTTCAGAGAAAAATTGGGAAAACGTTAAAAAATGTAAAAATATGAAACATGAAAAATATAAATAATATGAAAACGTTACAAAACACAAGAATATGACAAAAAAAACTCGCAAAAAATATGAAAATGTGAACAAATGCGAAAAATACAAAAACGCAAAAAAAAACATTTGAAAAAGCACAAAAACATGAACACGAAAAAGTGACAAAACACGAAATATACAAAAACATGAAAAATACAAAAAACACGAAAACGCAAAAAATGCTAAAACACAAAAACGTGACAATACGTGAAAAACGCGATAAACATGAAAGGATAAAAAATGCAAACAAAACACGAAAACATAAAAAACACAAAAACGTGAAAAATACGAAAAACATGAAAAACATGAAAAAAACGTGAATAACACGAAAAAGTAACAAAATGCGAAAAATAAAAAACGCGAAAAAAAGAAAACGTGAAAAAGGGAAAAACTGAAAACTGAAAAGCTAAACGTGAAAACACACAAAAGAAGAAAAAGTGCAAAAAAAAATATAATAGCGTTGAAAACATACAAAAAATGCCGAAAATGTGAAAATGTTTTCGTATTTTTATATTTATTTTTTTCATATTTTTGTGTTTTTCAACTTTTTTTCCATGTTTTTAATATTTTTTTACTTTTCGTAATTTTCGCATTTTTCCACTTTTTGTGTTTTTAATAAATTTTTATATTTTTTGTGTTTTTTCACGTTTTTCTGTTTTCCATATTTTTGCATGTTTTCGTGTTTTTAACGTTTTCGTGTTTTCCACATCTTTTCAAGTTTTTTCTATTTTTTACGTTTTCACAGTTTTCCACGTCTCTATATATTTTTTGTGTTTTATATATACAATTGGAAAAAAAATATATAGAAAATCTAGTGCTTGGAAAATATTTTTCGGTGTTTTCCAATGTTGTAGCCAAACACCGAAAAATATTTTCTCAAGAAAATATTTTATTTTCCTGCACAATATTTTCCCTGCATAAAATTTTCCAAAACACAACATTTTCCCCCAAACAAACAGAACCTAAATATTAACAGATTTTCTAGTCACTGTATATACCATAAATATTAACAGATTTTCTAGTCACTGTATATACCATGGTTTTAAAAACCGGACCGGACCAGCAGGTTAAACCAGTTTAACCGGAAACCAGCAAGGTTACCGGTCCGGTTATAGTATTTTGGAGTCAGCATTATTGACCCCATCTAAACCAGAGAAAACGAGTAAACCGGAATCAACCCAGTAAACTGGTTTCACCCCGGTTTTATTTGAAAAAAAAGTTACTTGGCTGCAAAAAGTAGCAACATCTACTTTTTAAAAGGCTAAGCCTCTCCTGCTACTTTCATCACATCATTGTACCTATTTATAACTACTCACTCCCTTCCTTACCTTGTAAATCTTCGATGTGGGATATGCGTATCTCCCACAAACCTTTTTTTTTTCTTTTTAAGCTTCCTGAATCCTTTGTTTTCTTTTGTTTTCTTTTTCTTCCTTTCCTTTGCTGTTCTTTTCTACTTTTCCAGATTGTACCAAAAAAAACAACCTAATTTATTATTTATATTATATTACATCCTACAAATTTCTTATCCCACATTGAAACAATGAAAGATATGAAATAAGGAAGTGAGATATAAACAATGAAAGATATGAAATAAGGAAGTGAGATATAAACAATCCCTCTAAAGTCCTTTGTTCCACATTCATGTATGTACTTTCTATTTTATTTTTTAACTTGCAATATTTCTTATGCAGAATATAAAATTATTTTTATTTTAATGACTTGATTGTAAAATTCTCCTCTAAAAAATTTGACAGATTATGTATGGTTTTTTTAATTGAAAAGCTTTTTATTATATACATTTATCAATATATATATATATATATATTTTATGATATTATCCGGTTCAACCAATCCGAGCCAACCGGTTGAACCCATTGACCCCTGAACCCTTTGTCCCACCGGTTCGATGTCCGGTCCGGTTTTTTAAAACATTGGTATATACTTCATTATTAAACATTGTGAGAAGGAATGGCGTGGGTTAGGTATATACGGATGGCCTGAAACATCTTTAAAGAAACACACTTGGGAGCTTATCAATTTTATCAGTAGCCTTGACTCTCAACCACTACTTACCTTTGGGGATTTTAATGAAATATTATGGAGTTCGGAGAAGCAAGGTGGTCGGTCTCGAGATAATTGTTCGATGGCTGCATTCTGAGAGTGTCTGATTCAAAATGATCTTCTCTCGTTTGAAAATACAAGTAAAGAATTTACCTGGTATAATCGGCGCTCTGGGGATGGGGCTGTTTGGGAAGTATTGGATCGATTTCTTGCAACTCCTGTATGGCAACAATGGTTCCCCAACACTGCAATTGCCACTCTTCATCGAGCCTGCTCTGATCATAACCCTCTTTTACTCAATACCGAAGCAGAATTGATGGGGCCAAATAAACGAACCATGCACTTTAGATTTGAGAATATGTGGGTGGGCGACCTCGGGTGCATGCGAGTTATTGTTGACCAATGGAGATCTTCTGCAAATAGGAACTATTCTTTTATCAACAGACAGTCAGAAGTTGCTAATTCCCTGATCAAATGGAACCGAAATGAGTTTGGGTCAATTGGCAAACAAATTAGAACTGTTACTAAGCAACTTGAAGATATACAAAGGTGGGTCAATCCAACACAGCGAAATGAGGAGGCTGAACTTGAGCAACGACTGAGTAATTTACTAGAGAAAGAAGAAATCATGTGGAAACAAAGAGCAAGAACTGAATGGTTAAAGTCTGGTGACCGAAATACCGCCTATTTTCATGCAAAAGCTTCAGCCAGGCGTCGTACAAACACGATTCATAAGATCAGAAATTCTAGTGAGGAGTGGGTCTCTGGGAAGGGAAAAATTGCTGAGGTTATCACCAAATATTTTTCAGATATATTCACATCATCAAATCCAACTGGTGGGGTTGATTTTGTTCAGGCAATGGATTCAATACTCAGTTCTGAACAACATGATCTTTTGAAGGAACCTTTCACCAAGGAGGAGATTATCCACACTATGAAGCAAATTAGTCCGACAAAAGCCCCTGGGCCTGATGGTATGTCTGCTTACTTTTATCAATCATTCTGGGATATTATTGGTGATGATGTGATTCAGGTTGTTCTTAATTGTCTTAACACTGGGATTATGCCTGACTCGGTTAATCACACAACTATTTCTCTCATCCCTAAAATCAAAAAACCTGAAGCTGTAAAAGACCTCCGCCCTATTGCGCTTTGTAATGTGCTATACAAGATGATCTCTAAAACCCTGGCAAACCGTCTTAAACAAGTCCTGTCAAATGTAATTCATGGATCTCAAGCTACTTTTGTCCCTGGAATGCTCATAACCGATAATGCCATCATTGCCTTCGAGGCTTTTCACAGCATGAAGGGGCGAATCAAGAGTAAGAATGGTAATTTTGCATTAAAACTTGATATGAGTAAAGCCTATGACAGGGTGGAATGGAGTTTCCTAAAATTGATGCTAGAGAAAATGAACTTCCCAAGAAAATTTATTGAGCTGATCATGATGTGCGTGTCATCTGCTACGATGTCTGTTCGAATTAACGGCTCAAATGAAGGAATTTTGAAGCCAAGCAGAGGCCCCAGACAAGGAGACCCTATCTCTCCATATCTTTTTCTTATTTGTGCTGAAGGCCTCTCAGATGCGCTTAGGCAGGCAGAATCTCAAAGGAAAATAAATGGTATCAAAATTAGTCGTAATGGACCTGTTATATCCCATTTATTTTTCGCTGATGATTCTCTTATCTTTGGAAAAGAAAATACTGAGGAAACACTAATAATTGCAAAAATCCTTCATGATTATGTAAAAGCATCCGGACAGATGGTCAACTTTGATAAATCAGAAATGTTCTTTAGCAGCGGTGTATATGTAAATCGAAGGAATCAATTATTATCGATCTTAAGGGTAAAGGAAACTAAGGGATTACCGCGGTACCTGGGCCTGCCAACACTCATTGGGAGAGCAAAAAGGCGGCTTTTGTTGCAATTAAGGAGAGAATTGCTCGCAAACAGATTGGTTGGAAGGAACGCTTGCTTTCTGTAGGAGGTAAAGAAATCTTGATTAAAATTGTTGTTCAAGCTATCCCTCAGTACGTAATGTCATGTTTTATTCTCCCGGATTCCTTTTGTTTGGAGTTACAAAGTCTAATAAGTCGTTTCTGGTGGGGCGGTAATGATGAAAAAAGACCCTTATACTGGCTGTCTTGGGAGGCTATGTGTCAGTCTAAAGAGGTTGGAGGCTTGGGGTTCAGATGGCTTAAATCTTTTAATTTAACACTGGTTACAAAACAATGTTGGAGGATTTTTAAAAATCCTGATTCTATTTGTGCAAAGGTGCTAAAAGCAAAGTATTTCCCTCAATCTTCTTTTCTTGAAGTGTCCAGAATCCAAAGGCCGAGTTTTTTTTGGCGCGGAATATTAAAAGCTCATGAACTGATGCGAACTGGTCTTATGTAGAGCGTAGGTACAGGTACTGAAATTAAAATCTGGGAAGACGGGTGGATTCTTGGCTTAAATATAAGAAAACCGCTGATCAGTTTACAAAATCCACGACCTGAGCGCGTCAGCGAGCTTATACGATCTGATAGTTGCACATGGAATCATGAATTGCTGTCAAAACACTTTGTTGCAACTGAGATGGAAGAAATAAAAAAAATTCCACATTAGTTACAGGCGACCGAAGGATAAATGTTTCTGGCGAATGACTCGGACCGGGGAGTTCACGGTTAAATATGCATATCATTTGGCTGAACAGACCCGGGATGGAAAGGAGAGCCGAGCATCGTCATCTCGACATGCAAATGCGATGTGGAAAAAAATATGGAAGACGAATGCGCCATTGAAGATTCGACATTTTATATGGAAATTGGCTAAGAATATCCTCCCAACGAATGATGCTCTTGCTCAACGTGGAATATCAATTCTACCTACCTGTTCTGTTTGTGGTGCGCCTGCTGAAGATAATCTTCATGCAATTAAAATTGCAAGGCAAATAAAAATTTTGGAAGGATATGGAGCTCCCACTCTGTCTTGATAAAATTGATGCTGCTGACATGCTACTCTTGGTTACAGGTATGCATGGAACAATTGAAAGAAGCTGAATTTGTACGCGCTGCCTGTGGCATGTGGTGGATATGGTTTAGACGAAACAAATTCATCCATGGGGAGGAGTGGATGAACGATGAAACTATGTTGAAGAAACTATGGGACTTTATGAAGGATTGGAACTTGAGGGAGGCTGATAGAAATCCCCGAACCGTTGGGATGTCATCACCTGACCCTAATAAGACTTGGCATCCACCCCCGCAAGGCGTCACTAAAATAAATTGTGATGCTTCTTTAGGGGAAAATGGCCTTGTCTCTAGGGCCGGTTTGATTGCCCGTGACGAGGATGGGCTGGTACTTGCATCTGCGGGTATCCCGTTAAAATATTGCGAGTCACCTGAGGCAGCGGAACTTCTTGCTATCCAGGCGGGTCTCTTCCTAGCTCGTGATTGCTACTTCCCTCAAGTCTGCATTGAATCTAGCGCACATGTAGTTATTGATACGTTGTTACTTAAACGCACACCACAAGCCACTCTACAATCTTTGTATGAAGACGTGCGAGAGTTTAGTTCGGGCTTCCTCTCTTGTACTTTTCAGTTTATCCATCGGGAAGGAAACGTCCCAGCACATAAAATGGCAATTTGGGCTAGGGATATTCCCTCTCCATTAATTTTCATTGAGGATTGTCCAACACACATTTTGGATGCTATTTGTAAGGATGCCATTCCGGCTTGATTTATTCTAGTTTTACTTTTCATCAAAAAAAAAAAAACAAATCACATGTTTCTATTAAATAATTAAAATTAACATAGATGAAATTCAGTCTCTTGTCATCATAGTATATAATCGATTATTATAATCGTCGATCACCACTAGAGGCCCCGGCTACACATTCGAATTATATAAGTAAATTGACATCAATGTACAAAATAGTAACAACATCTTTTCATTTGACCAGTCCATGTTTTTTTATATATAGCAAGTCAAAATGGAACATACAAACACTGAAATAGAAATCGAACATACTAAGATCCATTCATTACGAATTGATCTTTTTTATTGCGATTAAAGTGAAAACTTTCAATTTTTCTCTATTTCCTTCAGATGCATCGTCTATTTGTTTTGAATGAGAAACAAAAGAACTATTATATCGGCAGACAGTTGTAATGTTTTTTTTCCAATTAATTCAAGAACTAATCCACTTAATAAATAACTAATCTAATTGAATTAATTTACGTTAATAACAATTAAAACTATCATGCTCACTAAAACCTCCAGAGAATTAATAATGAACAGTAACTTCATTAAATTTTATTAATGAGATTTAATTATTTAGTATTGCGATTCAGAATTTAAAAGGAATTATGACAGTTTAAATGTCTTAATACGATATTCGGTTGTTATTTATTAGACTGTTAATATGATATAAAAGAATAAAAGAAAAAAATTATAAAAATTAGGATTTTTTTTAATATTTTGACACGTTATAAAATTATCATACATGTCAACCTTAAATAAACTAATATATGTACTATTAGTTTCAGTTATTAAATAATTATAATATAAGATTTAAATACCTAGCTAATTTTAACACGTTATAAAAATATCCTACGTATCAATCTTAAATAAACTAATATATATGCTATATTAAATAATCATAGTATGGGATTTAATTATCTAGTAAATGCGATTCAGAATTTAAAAGTTGTTCTAACTAATAGTTCAAATGTTTTAATACGACAGTTAATATAATAAAAAAGAGGAATTTTTTTTATAAATTAGGATTTCTTATTTTTATATTTTGACACGTTATAAAAAAACCTATGTCTCACTCTTAAATAAACGAATACATATACTATTAGTTTCTGGTATTAAATAATTATAGTATGAAATTTATTTATCTTGAAACCGTCATTCAAAATTTAAAAGAAATTCTGACAGTTTAAATGTTTTAATATGACATTCGATTGTTATTTTTAGACCGTTAATATAATATAAAAGAATAAAACAAAAAATATAAATTATGAAAACAAATTCAGTTTCATCTTTTTACTCAAAATTATAATATTATTAATTACAATTGTTTTTGTAAAGTTTTAATTCAACCTATCAAAAAAATATAAATTTATGGAAACAAATTTCGTCTTATCTTTTTACTCGAAATTATAATATTAATTGTTTTTGTAAAGTTTTAATTGTACAATGAACATTACTGAAATTACATAAGTGTCCAGTACAATACCTCCTCAGACCAGAAGTGTATAAAAGGAGGGGAGGAATAGGAACATACTCATCCCTCAATCAAGAAAGAATACAAGTTAGTTTCTCCATTTCAGTTATAATGGTAAATATGTTTTGGAAGAAGAGAGGCTGGACTTCCCCTCCCCAGTGGGGGGACCTGCATAAGGATATATTAACTGAGATATTCGTCCGAGTCCCGCTAGAAGATAGGGTAGGATATGTTTCGTCGGTCTGCAAAAATTGGTCAGAATGCCTTTCAGACCCTCTTTGCTGGCCTGAAATCGATATCCAAGACTGGTGCCGGAGAAAGATCCGTTCCACCGAAGATGTTGACTGGGTGGCGCATAAGCTAATGATTCTGAACCCTCATTCATTTCGTTTGCTCTCTGCTTACAAGCTTGGAATTCAAGGCTTCTATTTAGCTGCTAACTGGTAAAACAATGGTTTTTTTTTCTAGTTTTCGTGATCTTTCAATGTTTAAAAATGGTTCCTTTTTTTGTGCTCTAACCCTAAACCCTAAACTGAAAGATACCCATATGAATAAAAGTAGAAAAGTTTACATATTTGCTTTTAATTTAAAGAAAATATGTCTGTCAAGCAAAATCCATTTGATTTGAAATGTAAAAATTCATGGATTTTTCTTTGGGTTCAATGTTGAAAAAAATCTAATTTTGGAAACTTTCAGAGTTTCCTGAAGTATTTGAATTACAACTTTTGGCTAATAAGGAAAAATTACATTTTGACTTTATGGATTCATTCACTTGATTTGATTTACATGAATTTATCGGTTTTGTGTAGGGGGCAAAACCTGAACGTGCTAAAAATTCCAATGTGTGAAGTGACAGACAAAGTGGTGGAAAAACAAGCTCATTTACTTATGAATTTAAGAGTGTTAGATATTTCTTGTTGTTTGAACATCACAAGTAAAGGGATCGGAGAATTTGGGAAAAAATGTAAAAGCCTAATTGAACTCAAAAGAAATATGCCACTACCACTTGATACTGATCGCAAAGTTGATGATAGTGAAGCTATGGCGATAGCAAATACAATGCCAAGTCTAAAGAAACTTGAGACTTGTTACGGGTCGTTTGGAGAATTAGGTCTCGAAGCCATTCTCAGTAAGTGTAAGGATCTTTCACATCTTAACATTCTAGGGACTTGGAATCTGATGAAGCTGGATGGCGATCTTCTGCATAAGTGTTTGAAGCTTAAGTTTTTTAGAGACGCTGTGTTTGACAATTACGAAGATGTTATTTATTATAGCGATGAAGATGATGATGACGATGATGAAGATGAAGATATGGATTCTGATCAGTCTCTAAGTTTATTCTATCAGTAGTATAGAATCACACAGCAGATAGTCTCTGATTAGTGTTTGAGTTTAATGAAATTATTTATTTTTTTGTGTTGCTTTTGAAACTATTTCCTAAATTGGGACAAATTTTGGTTTCTGATATATATATTACATTATAATTATTAGAATAGATCCAAAAGAAGTACATTTACAAATTAAAATTTAGATAAAATAAACAATTTTTATTCATTTTGATGCTTTATCTATATATGGAAAGTTACCATTGATTTAAATATATGATGATGATATAAATTTATACTAAAAACGGTTTAGAAAAATATTTAAAAATGATGAAAATAAATAGATACAGATGAAAAATACTAAATCTGGTGTGAATCTATAATAAATGTTGAAACAAAAATTAATGTTCAATGAATTTATTAATGTTTAATAAACTAACTCAAAACTTCTATAACTATCCGTGCAATTAACCCAACTTTTTTGTACTAAATTTTATTGGTTTAAAAGTCCAATTAGATCCTAATTAATATCTTAAAAATTAATTAGTCCATTAACTTTCTAAAATATTCTAATAGGTCTTCAGTTTACTTAAAAGTTAATTAGGTCTTAAACATTTTAAAACATAGACTAGATCCCTAATTTATGTTTTTGGGTTGCTTTTGAAACTATTTTTGGAACAAGTTTGATTTTCTGATTTCTAATATATTTTTGTTACATTTTAATTCATTTTGTGTTGCTTTTGAAGAATAAATTCATTTTGTTGTTTTATCTCTATATGGAAAGTTACAATTGATTTAAATGTGGGGATGATAAATTTATACGAATGAAAAATACAATCTTGATCACCGTTAGATCCAGGCTTATTAGAATCCTAAGGTGGAGATTCAAAGCATCCTGAGGCTTAGATTTAATAAGCATATATCTAACAGTGAATGAACAAATTCACTTGCTCATTAAGGTGCATGTGAAAATTCCTGTGAAAAATAATAATAATAAGTAACTATTAATAGTGTTTAGATGGATTTTTTTTGAAACCAAACAAAATGGTATTAAGAAATAAAGAAGATTCATTACAAACTGTAGAAATCAAGTAATCAAGGATAGAAAAATTACTAAAGAAACTAGCATTCGACCGAGCATGCCTAATCATAGCATGAGCCACTCCGTTTGCTAATCTCGAGATGAAGGTCACAAAATAATCTGGAAACATGGATTTTAATGATAAAATAAATTTGGTCATTCACTGTTAGATATAAATTTATTAAATTTAAGACTTAGGATGCTTTGAATCTTTATCCCAAAATTTTAATAAATCTAGATATAACGGTGAAAAGAAGACTTACTAAATATGATCAAAATTGGATTAATTTGTTAAAAAAAATTGAATAGTAAAGAAAATAAATATATAATGGATGAAAATACTAAAACGGTGGTGTAGATCTACAAAAACAATGTTGACATAAAAATTAAGGTTTAATGATTTTATAGAAATAAAATGAATTTTAATAAGCTAACTCAAAACTTCAAAGAGTATGAGTGCAATTAACCCAACACTTTTTTGTACTAAATTTCATTGGTTGAAGGTCTAATTAGATTTTAATTAATACCTTAAAAATTAATTAGTCCATTAACTTCTAAAATATTATAGTAGGCAGGGGTGTACATAGGGAGAGGGTCTGGGATTGTCGGAACCACTATGATCAGGGTAATTTCAGTTTTATCTCTACAAAATTCAAGGATTAGAATGCTAATTTGGTTATTTGATTAGACTTTGATTAGCTATTTAATAAAACAGGCATTCGACCTAGAACTTTGATTGTATATTTGATAAATTGGTCTGATTAGGGGCAGTTTCCGCACATTGTCGCCAAGAAATATTAATGGCGTACTGGTTTAGCACTTTCAAGCATTATAAAAAAAAATTGCTTTTTTGGTAACAGTTTTGGCAACAACAGAAAAAGTTGTTGCCAAAAGCACACTTTAGCAACAATAAATTTTGTATCGTTACAAACGGTTGTTGCTGCAAAAAATTACCCTCACTCTTAAAAAATTCGAAATATAAAAACTTTGGCAACAATACTTTCGTTGTTGTAAATAAAAACCACTTTAGCAACAACTGCATATTCATGTTATTGCTGTAAATGAAAGCATTCACAACAACAACTACATGTTGTTGCTATTAATGAAACTATTACAACAACGACATTGTGTCGTTGCTGTAAATGAAAGTGTTTATAACAACGACAAGTGTTAGGTCCGTCCTAAATCCAAATTTATATTTTTATTTTACCTGTTAGGTCCTTTAAATCCAAATTTCTAAATTTTTTTCACCTTTTAGACCCTCTCAAATCCAAATTTCTAATTTTCTTTTTTACCTATTAAGCCTTTCCTAAATCCAAATTGTTTTTCTTGAACACAATTTTTTTATATGTTAAGAATTTTAGACACAATCTAGTTCAATTTTGTGAAGTTTTATATTGATATTTAAAAATTGGTATTTCAACATCCAGATTATAACACGTATATATACGAATTTTTTTTTGAACAAGTTCAATTTAGCAAAAGAAACAAAATTACGAACATCAGTACAAAATCGGCCGAACCGACAAATTCTATATTCACCACTTGTCTCAAACATTTTAAAACCCCATATTAGATCCCTAATTTATGTTTTTGTGTTGCTTTTGAAACTATTTCCAAAGGTGAGACAATTTTGATTTTCTGATTTCTAATATATATATATAGAGGAGAGATCATATGTGACACATTTCTTATAGTGTAAGCCTTATTGTGTAACAAGGACCAATTTTGTAATTAACCAGGGGAGGTGGCAAATTTGTAAATAAAAGGAAAGAGAAAATTGTTTTATTTCTTTTCTTTAAAATGCATTTTTCCGACTTTTCCAATCTCGTTTTTCAAAAAAATTTATACCGTTGGACTCATCTTAATTAGACGGTCATTTTAAGATCCCGGAAGCTCAGGTAAAAAAAATTCCAGTGAACAGAATCCGGCGATTTGTTTTTCGGTCAGAAAGAAAATGCCCAAAAAAATTTTAAAAAATTCTAAAAAATGTAAAACATCATTCTGAGAAACTTTAATTCTTGACTTAGAGTGAGATTCCTTACGGTTTAGTCCCAAATCAACGGAATCCGGCGATTAGGTGGGCGTTTTCCGACCAAAAAACAGAAAGTTCCCAGAAAATTCTCAAAAACTTCCAGAAAATGTAAAACATTATTTTGAGAAACTTTAATTCGTGGGTTGAAGCAGGATTTCTTACGGTTTAGTTCCAATAAAAATAATTCCTTAATTTTATCCATTTTATATGTTTCAACAATTTATTGGGTCAAAACCGTAAGGAATCTCATTTTGAGCCAATAATTAAAGTTTCTTAAAATGATGTTTTATATACTTTGAAAGTTTTTGATAATTTTTTGGGCGCTTTTTGGTTTTACCTTTTAGCACTATATGTTGCAATATTTTGTTGGAACAATATAACAATTCTGTTGGAACAATATAACTATTCTGTTGGAACAATATAATTATTCTGTTGGAAAAATTGGTACACTGATTTGAAACAATTGGTACACATATTTATTTTGTTGGAAGAATATAAGAATTTCAATTATTTTCTAAATAATATAACTAATATAAATTTGAATATACTATATTAAATACTAAAAAACAAAAATGAAATTGAATAAATAGATAATAAAATTGATTTGGAACAATTGGTAAACTGATTTATTATGTTAGAACAATATAAGTATGATGCTGGAATAGTATAACTATTTTGTTGGAAAAATTGGTATGCTAATATATTCTGTTGGAACAATATAAGTATTATGTTGGAACAAATGGTACACTGATTTGGAACTATTTCGTACACTGTCGGAACAATGTAAATAGGACAAAAAACGTGCCCAGAAAATTATCAAAAAATTCCAAAACATGTAAAACATTATTTTAAGAAACTTTAATTCTTTGCTCAAAGCGAGATTACTTACAGTTTTGACACAACAAATTATTGAACCATGTAAAATGGATAAAATTAAAGAACAAGTTTTATTGGGACTAAACCGTAAGAAATACCATTTCAAAATGAAGCCGTATCAACTAAAACGACGACTCAGCAAGAGAAGGATCGAGAAGCCTTCGTGGCAAAAGCTTCAAGTTGAAGCTGCTGAGTTGGACGACAAAGCAGTCTGGACAGCGGCAGACAATGTTCAACTTCTAGACAAAGTATTTCTACTTTGGGAAAAGTTCAGAAGGCGCAGAAAGCTGTCTCGTGGACTTTTCCTTAAATGTCGAAACATTCTGTCGAAGACAGAAGATGCGTAAATCCTATTGGCCAACGACGCTGAGCACGCCCAGAGTGACAACGACAGGAAGCCGTTTCCCTCCAACGGTTATTTCAAAATTCGAAATGACCAGGTGCCTCAAGTGTCACTATATAAAGGCCATCCATTTGCTTCAATCGATGCAGAACTTCAATTAGTCGAAACGCTGACCAAATTTATACTCGAAGATTCTGTGAGAAAAGCAAAGCAAATACCTTACACCAATTTCCATATTATTGTGTAAAAGTCTATAGTGATTTCCAATCATCTAAAGTGTCTTAGCAATCGTTGTTTAGGACAAACACTTTATCATTTCTAGAAGAATAGAAAGGAGAGGCTGAGTACTCGGTTATAGTACTCAGCGTAGATATAGGAGTGAGTAGAGGTATAGAGGAAGGTACTCTTGTTATACTCAGCTTCTATTTGTAAAAGGTTCCGTGCTCTACCTTTAAAGAGCTCAGTAGAGAATTCAAAAAGATCGGAATGAGTTCCGGGGACTGAACATAGGCGGAGAGGCCGAACCAGGATAAGTCTGCTAAGTAATATCTTTCCAACCCTTAAACTCCTTTAATATATATTGCTTGCTGTGAAAACTGACTAAGTAAAGAGCTCACGCTGAGTTAAGTTTACTAAGAAGCTGAGTTCAGGAATAGACTCTAAGTGCTATTTCCCGACTCAAGTAAAGAAGCAGACTTAGTCACAAGTTGACTAAGCTTGTGTCTTGAATCTACTTAGTGACGCTGTGTAATCCTTTTCATAAGAAAAGAATTCAGCCTTAACGGACAAAATTTTAAATAGTTCCTACCCCCCCCCCTTGGAACTAACTTGTCATGTTATAAGGGACCAACAAGTGGTATCAGAGCCTAAAAGCTCACTGTGCAAGGTTTAACTACCTTGAGCTGATCCCCACTATGGCTGAAAACAGCACTCGGTTTCTCCCAGGAAATCTGACAGCTCAGATTTTGCCTGAGGGACTATCCATAACTCGGCCTCCTCTATTCTTCGGGTCTAACTATACCTTTTGGAAGAATAGAATGAAAAATTTCATTCAGGCAACAAACATGAGCGCATGGCTATCTATAGTCCAAGGCCCATTTGTTCCTGTTGAAACTATTGATGGCCAAACGGTTGTCAAAGCGGAGACTAGATGGACAGAGGATGATCTCAAGAAGATACAAAATCATGCTTCGGCTATAAACATGCTTCACTGTGCGTTAGATGCTGCAGAATACAACAAGATTTCAGGTTGTGAGTCAGCGCAGGAGATCTGGAAGAAGCTCGAGGTTACCTATGAAGGAACCAACAAGGTGAAGGAATCCAAAGTCAACCAGCACATGAGGTTGTACGAGCTGTTTGAAATGAACGATGATGAAGGAATCTCAGACATGAATGCAAGGTTCACAAACATAATCAACTAGCTCAAGAGACTTGGAAAGATCTTCACTGAGGAAGAGCAAGTCAATAAGATTCTTAGGAGTCTTCCTAAAAGCTGGCAAGGAAAGAAAACTGCTGTTGAGGAAGCTCAAGACTTAACCACCTACAAGTATGATGAACTCATTGGCTCACTGCTGACCCATGAGATCTCAATGAAGAATTTCGAGGTGAAGGAAAAGTCTGAAGACAAGAAGCAAAAGTCTCTTGTCATGAAAGCTGACTCCACTGGTGGGAGCTCAACAGACGATGAAGAAATGGCTATGTTCACTAGAAAGATGAAAATGCTGTTCAAAAAGAATGACAAATATTCTAAGAAGCCTTACAAGAAGTTTGATAAGTACAAAGCTGACTCCAGCGACAGCAAGTACAAGAAGGACAGCTCAAAGCCCATCACATGCTTTGAATGTCATCAAACTGGCCATATCAAGTCAAGCTATCCCACGCTGAGGAAAGAAAGAAAGAACGACAAGAAGGCAATGGTGGCAACCTGGAGTGATAGTGATGATTCGTCATCATCTGAAGCTGATGCCACTGAGTCAGCAAAGATCTGCTTCATGGCAGATGAGCTTGCTGAGCCTTGTGTTTCTGAGCATGCTGACCTATCCATTGCATCTGACGATGAGGAACACTCAACTGAGGTAATGTCACTACCCTTGCTCAGAAATGAAATGGTTAATGCCCTGAGTGACCTTTATACACTTGTCAAAAAGGACACACCACAAAGGTGTGCTGGCATGCTCAGCACTGGGGTGCTGACCAGTCAGTGAGACATACTAAACGGAAGGTCAGCTGTGACTTCTGTGGAAAGAATGGACACACTGTCCAAGTATGTCGTCATAAAATAAAATATGATGCTTTACCTGTTGAACCTAACAAGAAAGGACCCAAAAAGAATTGGGTACCTAAAAGCAACTAGCTATATTGCAGGTAAGCTTGAGGTGTGCTGAAAAGTCAAAGATGTGGTACATTGACTGCGCATGCTCGAGGCATATGACTGGTGATGAAACTCAGTTCATCACGTTTGTGCGTAAACGAGGAGGAAGTGTAAGTTTTGGAGACAACAAGGAGGGTAAGATAGTAGGGTCAGGAACCATTGGTGGTAATCCTACTATTGAGTCAGTCTCCCTAGTCAGCGGACTCAAATATAACTTACTCAGCGTAGCTCAGCTATGTGACAATGGGAGAAAAGTTATATTTGATGACACTGGATGTAAAATATTCGAGGGTAAAACAAATGAGTTAATTTTAACTGTCCCTCGTAGTGATAATGTCTTTATGCTGAACTTAGAAAAGAAGTTTTCAAAAACTGTATGCTTAGTGTCAAAGGAAGAAAATTCCTGGCTATGGCACAGGAGACTTGGTCATGTAAGCATGGACCTCCTGGCCAAATTAGCAAGAAAGCAATTGGTTGAGGGACTTCCAGAACTTAAGTTTGAAAAAGATCAATTATGCCACGCTTGCCAAGCTGGAAAACAAACCAAATAATCTTTTCATAGTAAAAATATTGTCTCAACTAAGCGTCCATTAGAGTTACTACACTTAGATCTCTTCGGTCCAGTCCAGCCGCTGAGCTTGGGTGGAAGAAGATTTTCCTTGGTCATTGTAGATGACTTTTCTCGGTACACTTGGATCATCTTGCTGAGTAGCAAGGATGAAACCTTTGAGATGTTTTCAAATTTAGTAAGAAAACTTGAAAATGATAAAGACCTTAAGTTAGCTCACATCCGAAGTGATAATGGTGGAGAATTCAAGAACCAACAGTTTGTTGAATTCTGTGAAACCAACGGCATTGACCATAATTTCTCTGCTCCTAGAACGCCTCAACAAAATGGGGTTGTTGAAAGGAAAAACAGAACCTTGGTTGAAATAGCCAGGACAATGCTGAGTGAGCATAGGCTTCCAAAGTACTTTTGGGGAGAAGCTGTTAACACAGTGTGCTACATTCTTAATAGGGCTCTAGTTAGACCTATACTAAAGAAAACCCCCTACGAACTTTGGAAAGGATGAAAGCCCAACATTGGATACTTTCGTGCCTTTGGTTGTAAATGCTTTATCTTGAATACTAAAGACAGCCTAGCTAAGTTTGACTCAAAAGCTGATGAGGCTATCTTTTTAGGCTACTCAACAAACAGCAAAGCATACAGAGTTTTCAATAAACGAACTCAAGTGTTAGAAGAATCAGTACATGTTGAGTTTGATGAAACTAACCCTGCAGGTAGATACTTGTCGCTGACCGAGGATGACCCACACTCAGCACCCGCTGACCAAGAAACAGCCGCTGAGTCATTTCCTCAAGGGCTGACTAAAGGTAAAAGTGAAACTCAAATTACTTTCACTGACCAATCTACTCCTGCAGAGATTGTTGAAACACAACCAGCACAAGACATCAATCTACCAAAGGAGATTAGAATACCAAGAGGTCACTCAGAGAGTCCCATTCTTGATGCCGCTGATAATACCCTGATGACGAGGAATCAACTCAGGAGATACCTCAGCAACATAGCATTCATCTTAATCTAGGAGCCAAAGAATTTCGCTGAAGCTGAGAATGATGAATTCTGGATGAATGCAATGCAAGAAGAACTTGATCAGTTTAGACGAAATGAAGTATGGGATCTAGTGCCAAAACCAAGAAGCCAGAATACCATAGGAACAAGATGGGTCTTCCGCAACAAGCTGGATGAACAAGGGAACGTGGTCAGAAACAAAGCAAGACTTGTAGCTCAGGGCTACAGTCAGCAAGAAGGTATTGACTATGGTGAGACCTTTGCCCCAGTGGCAAGGCTAGAGGCTATTAGAATTTTATGTGCATATGCAAGCTATATGAACTTCAAACTGTTTCAAATGGATGTTAAGAGTGCATTCCTTAATGGAGTTATAAACGAGGAAGTTTATGTTAATCAGCCTCCATGGTTTGAGGATCCTAAATTTCCAAACCACGTTTATAAGCTAAAAAAGGCTCTGTATGGCCTCAAGCAAGCACCACGTGCTTGGTATGAGAGGCTGACCAGTTTCCTGCTGACTAGAAATTATGTCAGAGGTAAAGCTGATACAACCTTATTCATTAAGAGGAAGGGTAAAGATACCCTGCTGGCTCAAATATATGTTGATGATATTATTTTTGGTGCCACTAACGAGTCAATGTGCAAGGAATTTAGTAAGCAGATGCAGACTGAGTTTGAAATGTCAGTGATGGGAGAACTCAATTTCTTCCTTGGACTTCAAATCAAACAAGGGAAAAATGGCATCTTCATCAGTCAAACTAAGTATGCTAAGGAGATATTGAAGAAGTATGAACTTGAGAATTGTAAGTCAATATCTACCCCAATGGGCACTGACACTGTCCTCTGCGCTGATGAAAATGGTAAGTCAGTAGACAGCAGATTGTACCGAGGTATGATTGGTTCTCTACTTTACTTAACTGCTAATAGGCCGAACATTCAGTTCTCAGTATGTTATTGTGCTAGATATCAATCTAACCCTAAGGAATCTCATTACATAGCTGTAAAAAGAATCCTTAGATATTTGCAAGGCTCAGTGAATGCAGGTTTATGGTATCCCAACACTCATGACTTCACACTCATTGGATACACTGACGCTGACTACGGATGAGACAAGCTTGAACGAAAAAGCACCTCAGGAGGATGCCACTTCCTTGGAAGCTGTCTTGTGTCCTGGTTCAGTAAGAAGCAAGCGTCAGTAGCCCTGTCAACCACTGAAGTTGAGTACGTTGCTGCTGGAAGCTGTGTTGCTCAAGTCCTATGGATTAAGCAACAACTTGAAGATTTTGGCGTTCGGACTAAAACAATTGAAGTTAAATATGACAACAAAAGTGCCATTGACTTATCAAAGAACCCAATCCAACACAGCAGGATGAAGCATGTCAGCATAAGACATCACTTCATTAGAGATCACGTACTGAGTAAAGAGTCGTTGCAAACTTTAATGCAAAGCACGCGAATTAAATAGCCACCTAGGATGACGTATAGGCTATAATTAGAAAATACACGCGCCGTATGTGTCATAAATGCCAGAATCTTTGTCGATTGAGAATCTCGAGGCAAAACGGACTACTCAACGCCTTGGATTAACTCAACATCCCTATAAATAGTGGATGAATTCCCACTTCTATTTCTTTACGCTTAGAAATCTTTGGCATTCATACTCTCTCTCTCGAAAAGTTCCAAAACTTTCTAAAAAGTTCTCTGAGAAAATGACTAAAATTTCTCTGAACATCTCTGGTGCTGGTCTCTCCCATAACCGCTCCGATGACAATCCCACTTCTCCCACTCAGCGTGATCACGCTGGAGTTACTACGCCGAGCAAGAAAGCTCAAGATGTCCTAGCCACCTCTTCCAAAGGGAAACAACAGCAAAAGGACAAGGGTAAGAACGTAGTAAAATGCACCTACACTCAGGTCTTTGAGAGTGTGAGGGGATGGAAGATTGACCACTCGCGGTGGTTCTCAAAAGAATTCGTGGAGGCCGAGCAACCTTTCTGTGAGTGGATCAAGAACAATGGATGGATCGAGCTGTTCTTAGTTCGGGATGCTACTTACCCTGAGTTGGTACGGGAATTCTACGCCAACCTGAAAATCGCCAATGACAACAGGGACTACCTGGCGACTCGTGTTCGAGGGAAGGACATCTCCATCAACCCAGCGTACCTTGCCTCACTGTTCAAATTGAAAAACGAAGGAGCTATACTTCGTAAATCAGGTGACCATGAGAAAACCGACTACGTTCAGACCTTCTGTAAACCTGAGGGTCATGTAGGTGAAATTTCGAGCACTTCTATGGGTCAGCATCAAAAGATGGCCCATTATATACTGACGAACTTCCTTTACCCTAAAATCAATTGCACCAACTCAGCAACCAATTTCGAGCAGTGTTTTATATGGCACATGCTGACCTACACGCCGATAAATATGCCTGTTTTCATAATCGGTGGGTTTCTACGAAGTACAGGGACCCTTAGGCTGGGCTCCTTCATCACTCGAATCCTCCAAGATCACAAGGTGGATATGATTGCGGAAATTCAAGTTCGGGGAACCGAGATTACATCTGCTGCCCTATTCGGTTTGGCTTATGATCTACCTATTTTGCCAAAGAAAGGAAAAGGAGAAGCTGTCCAGAACGCTGAGGGGGCAGTGACTCGAAAGGGAAGAACTCAAAGAAAGAGGAAGGCTGTCCAGAGCACCTCTAAAGCTGCTGCTTCTGCTCCAAAGAAGATTAAAGTTGTATGTGGGGGAACTAAGCCTCAAACTCAGCAAAGTCAGGGTGGATCTAGGTCAGCGGAGAAAAGACCTAGGAAAGCTGAGCCTGAGATAGAAGAAAAAGAGGACGTTGATGAGCAACCGTCAAAGAAGAAGAAAAAGCTTAATTTTGAGTTGAAACCTATTGATGCCCAACCAACAGATATCGTTGTTCCTCCTAACTCACACTATGCACAGAGTCAAGGGATTGACGCTGAGCAACAAGTTGAGGAAGAACAAGACCAAGACCAATTGGGTGGTCAGTTTGTCGAGGAAGAGTTGGATGACCAGTTAGAGGAAGAAGAACTGGATGATGAGTCTGAAGAAGAAGAAGAAAGTGGTCAGGATGACACTGAGAAACCAGCAGATGATGAGAATCTTGAACCAATCAACACTGACTTGGTTGATGAAGAAGAGACTGAGCACCAAGTAAATGCTCCTGCTGTTCAAAGGGAAGCCTCACCCACTGACTCCATTGAGTCTATCCCTTGTGATCCTACTCCTCCAAAGCTTAAGAGACTAAGGAAGAAGAAAGCTTTTAAAGCACCTGTTATTGATCTCATGGGTGATTCACCGCTGAGAGATGAGATCACTGACCTCACCGAGGTACATCTTAAATACTTCTCCAACCCACCTGTACCTCAACCAGATTTACCAGAAAATCAAGCCTTTGTTTCTCCGAAGGAGCATGCCGACTTAGATGCTTCTGCCAACCAAAGCAATGCCGAGCAAGTGCTCGAAGATTCCGCTCCTCAACACGTTGAGCAAGCCAAGGAATTACTTGCTCATGTAAACAATGAACTTCCTCAAATTCCATCACCTAGTCAGCTTCAGCCTGACACTGAGCAAGCAACTCTTTCTGCTGATCCTCCACTTCCCCAACTCAATGAGTAGAATCGGATCCAGTTAGTTTCTACTGACAATCCAAATTCTAGGCCAGCTGCTGATAATGTTGGGCCTTCTAATGATGAGCAGAACTAGACACTGCCTTTATTCGGTTCTACTCCTCCTCCGGCATCTGGGCCAACACAAGATGGATCATTTAACTACCTTAATGCCTCTGAGTCTGGTCGAAGAATCGTTGACTCAGCTCAAGCTCTTATCCAGGACCTCCATCAAACAAGTACCAATGCCGCTGGGTCTACTACTGTTGAGTCAACTCCATTTTCATCTGTCACTTAGGTTCTTACTGAGATCAAAGGTATGAAGGATCTTCTGAGTGTCATGACTACCTTACTATCTCAGCAGCCCAGGCAGGACTCCTTAACAAAGCTGGCCGAACTCCAGCTGACCATGGTTAACCATCTGAACTCACTGCAAGGGGAGATTCATCAATTGTCAGCTGGGAACTCAGCATATGCCACTTCTGCCGAAGTACATCATCTCTTCAGCCAGCTTCACACTGAGCAAGAGAAAACAAATCACCAGCTTTCCACCTCCTCTCAATGCTCCATTGAGCAAATTAGCGAGGCAGTGCATCTGCTGAACTTAAACAGGCAAGAGATGGCCACTAACGAGCTTAAAACCAACGAGATTCTGAAGTATTCTCGAGCAACTTTCAGCAATGTGTGCCAAATCAACGCTCAGCGTGAGTATTATGATTCCTCTTTGCTAAAGATGTTTCATCAAGCCTTTGCAATGCTCACTGAAACCATGCACTGGATTGGCAAGTCTCAAGCCGTTGTGTTGAGTATGCTGAGTGCTGCATCTATCGGAATTCCTCGATCCATTGTGGATGATGGTGTTCCAATCTTCGACGGAATGAATGAAAGCACGAGAAAGCTAAAGGCATTTTCTCAACGCCTCACTCAAGCTGCAATTGAAGCCACCTTCATTCCTAAACCTGATGATGGCAAAACGGGGGAGAAAGAACAAACCCCAAGAACTCAGCAAGCCTCAGTTAGTCAGCCACAACACAAGGGCAAGGGCAAACAAAAGTAGCTTAACTTTTAGTGTCTAGGATAGCTAGCTTTTTGAACCTTTATATCTATGTTCTTTTTCTGTGAACCTTGTTGTGCTGACTTTAAACTCAAAACAAATTATATGCATCTCTTTCATACTGACTACTCTTATGCGATGCTTACTTAAGTAATTAATATAATTTGTTAAAACGCATCTTCATTAAATCAACTGTGCTACACTGTCTATAATGATATGTCTGCTGTGTTGATCATACATGTTGACCACTTCTTATACGTCCACTTAACTAAAACTCATTGAACAAAGTATACTCAGTGCTCTCTGATATTTATACCTTCCGCGTAAAACTGAGTTAAATAGAATATGTTCCATGAGCTGACTTATCTCTGAAAACTGATCTTAGACTTACTCAATTAAACCTTGAAATGTTTAGAGTAAAACTAAGTTAGCAGCTCAACCCTTACGGGGGAGTTATTTGATAAAATAAGGTCAACTATCATGGGGGAGCTCAACACTGAGTTCTTCGACTGAATATTTTTGCCAACATCAAAATGGGGGAGTTTGTTGAAACACCTTTCCACATGATTTTGATTTGACAAAATTATTTAAGCAATGATAAAAATATTCTAACACATTAAATTTAAATGCTTTGATTTATTACACTAATGTGTTTGTTCAATGTTGAGTTTAATTGTATATAAGACATTGAGATTAAGAAGCCCAAAAGCCCATAAAGTGGAAGTCAAGCTCAAGTCAACACATCAAGACCATTCGGCCCAAGATTTCAAAATGAAGCCGTATCAACTAAAATGACGATTCAGCAAGAGAAGGATCGAGAAGCCTTCGTGGCAAAAGCTTCAAGTTGAAGCTGCTGAGTTGGACGACAAAGCAGTCTGGACAGCGGCAGACAATGTTCAACTTCTAGACAAAGTATTTCTACTTTGGGAAAAGTTCAGAAGGCACAAAAAGCTGTCTCGTGGACTTTTCCTTAAATGTCGAAACATTCTACCGAAGACTGACGAAGACAGAAGATGCGTAAATCCTATTGGCCAACGACGCTGAGCACGCCCAGAGTGACAACGACAGGAAGCCGTTTCCCTCCAACGGTTATTTCGAAATTCGAAATGACCAGGTGCCTCAAGTGTCACTATATAAAGGCCATCCATTTGCTTCAATCGATGCAGAACTTCAATTAGTCGAAACGCTGACCAAATTCATACTCGAAGATTCTGTGAGAAAAGCAAAGCAAATACCTTACACCAATTTCCATATTATTGTGTAAAAGTCTATAGTGATTTCTAATCATCTAAAGTGTCTTAGCAATCGTTGTTTAGGACAAACACTTTATCATTTCTAGAAGAATAGAAAGGAGAGGCTGAGTACTCGGTTATAGTACTCAGCGTAGATATAGGAGTGAGTAGAGGTATAGAGGAAGGTACTCTTGTTATACTCAGCTTCTATTTGTAAAAGGTTCCGTGCTCTACCTTTAAAGAGCTCAGTAGAGAATTCAAAAAGCTCGGAATGAGTTCCGGGGACTGAACATAGGCGGAGAGGCCGAACCAGGATAAGTCTGCTGAGTAATATCTTTCCAACCCTTAAACTCCTTTAATATATATTGCTTGCTGTGAAAACTGACTAAGTAAAGAGCTCACGCTGAGTTAAGTTTACTAAGAAGCTGAGTTCAGGAATAGACTCTAAGTGCTATTTCCCGACTCAAGTAAAGAAGCAGACTTAGTCACAAGTTGACTAAGCTTGTGTCTTGAATCTACTTAGTGACGCTGTGTAATTCTTTTCGTAAGAAAAGAAGTCAGCCTTAACGGACAAAATTTTAAATAGTTCCTACCCCCCCCCCCCCTTGGAACTAACTTGTCACGTTATAAGGGACCAACAATGATAAGTTTACACCATTGAAAAAAAAATGCAGAGTAATTATATTAAAAATGGTTAAAAAAATTAGAATAGTGATGAAAATAAATATATAATGGATGAAAAATACTAAACGGTAATTTAGATTTATAAAAAAAATGTTAGAAATAAAAATTAGAGTTGAACGAATTTTATTGAAATAAAAGAAAATTGAATAAACTAACTTAAAACTTAAATAACTATATATGTGCAATTACCCCTACATTTTTTTTACTAAATTTTATTGGTTTAAGATCCAATTAGATCCTAATTAATACCTTAAAAATTAATTAGTCCATTAACTTTCTAAAATATTCTACTAGGTCTTCAATTTACTTGAAATTTAATTAGGTCTTAAACATTTTAAAACCACGATATGTTGAAACTATTTTTTTTTTTTTTGAATAAAATGTAGTGAATATATTAAGCAGAATCAGCATACAGCAAATGTGCAATATAATCTGGAGGGACAGGACCCCACTCTGTCAGTTCTGTCAAAGAATGATTTGCACGAGCAAGTACGTTGGCAACCTCATTCGCAGAACGATTAACAAAATTGACAACTATGTCATTAAAAAAACCAAGTAAACTCTTACAATCCTCAATAATATTACCATAGGGTGACCAAAACTGTGGCTGACCAAAACAGTGCTTCTTAATTTCCCACCGCCTTCGCCTCCCTCGGTGTAAAGTTTCCTCGTATCTTCTTCGCAATCCCTCTACGAAAACATCCTGCACTGTCCCGCAAGATCGCCCCCACACCCATAACGCCCGAGCCATATATTACCGAAGCATCGACATTTAACTTAGAAAAACCAGCTGGCAGTCTCGTCCATTTTCTATAACAGCGGCCATTATCCACCCCGCTACACATATTCAACAACTGCGCCTGAGCCGCCCTCCAATCCAACGGCACCGAGCACGCCACCTGATAAGTATGTGAAACAGTCGGATTTTCGCCCTGCCAAACCGCACGATTCCGACTACACCAGATGCTCCATACACCTGCAACCCATAGGCAGCATTTTTCTACTGATAAAATAGCAAACAAACCCTGCATCCAATCCCACAAATTGCTGTTGTCAGCTCTAACATCTCGCCCCAATGCAAAGCACGCCCACACATCTTAAGTAAAAGGACATCGACAGAAAATATGAATACTTGTTTCCTCCTCCAAACCACAAAAACGACAAGGAAGTTGCACCTCCACAAACCTCCTAGCCAAATTTACCACTGTAGGAAGAACATCACGGCAAGCATGCCAAATTAAATTCTTCATTTTTGCCGGCACCTTCAATTTCCATAACTTCTGCCACACACCCTGCCCGATCTCCTCCCTTGTATTTACTAGCATATTATGACAGCTCTTCGACGAAAAATTTCCACTAGGTTCCTGATTCCAGTACCAATTCTGGGAGACATCAATGATAGATAATGGGATACTAACAATGTTATTAGCATCCTGGGAATTGAAAATATCCATGACCACCTCATGGTCCCAGGCACATCGATTAACCAAGAATAAAGATGACACCGGAGCTTGAGCAATATCTCCCGGCAATATCGTCGTTGGTCGCCTATACGGTTCTTTGGAATCCACGCATCCTCTCCTATCATCAACATATCTCTGTCCCCCACTCTTCTTCTACATCCGCGGAACATTACCTGAGCCGCCTCCCAAATACTTCCCCAGACAAAGCTCGGATTTCTACCCTTCTACGCATGACAAAAATTAGTATTTGGAAAATATTTAGCCTTCAGCAAACGTGATACCAGGGTCGAGGGGTTCATCAAAATACGCCAAGCCTGCTTACCAAGCATAGCTAAATAGAACTCGCGTAACCGCTTAAACCCCAAACCCCCCCCCCCCCCCCGCCTCTCTAGAAACACAAAGCCTCTCCCAACACATCCACCTTATTCCAGATTGCCCTTTACACCACCAAAACTGTTGAAACACCTTTCCACATAATTTTGATTTGACAAAATTATTTAAGTGTAATTAAAAATATTCTAAACACACTAAGTTTAATGCTTTGATTTATTCTACTAATGTGTTTGTTCAATGTTGAGTTAAATTGTTTATAAGACATAAAGATTAAAAGGCCCAAAGCCCAATACGGAAGTCAAAGCCCAAGTCAAACAGTTCAAGGCAACTCGGCCCGCGTATGTCAAAATGCTGTCGTTATGTACAAAACGCAGCTGTTAGACGAGGTGCCGCGGCCTAATCTCCCGGGCGGACTGGGGGGTGGACACCTCATGGCGACGTAAGCGGTGATTGGCGCCGAAAGCAACCAATCGTGGAATCAAGCTGCTCGGCAGGACCGGAGCTCGGAGATATGGAAGAGTCGCCACCCACGAATAGGAAAATGAACACCGATCCCTTACGGGAGACCGGTGTGGGTTCGGGAAACTTAGGTACGAGCCGAGAAGGCTAGCTCCTTTCCGGAGAAAGGCTACTAGGCACCCCGACATCGCCCGGTTATGAACCACCGGCCTCCTACTCAGCATGTTAGGCGATAACGGACTAATCGTATACTTCTTTAAGTTTAAAATTCATTTGAAACCTTTTCTTTCTCTTTTTAGAAACCGTTTTGAGCATATATTATTGAAAAGCCACTTTAGTAAAGAATCACCCATTTACATCAATTTGATATACATACAAAGAGAGGGGAGGAAGAAAGAAGTGGTTTATTTACCACGGGATTTACATGTCGTGTTGCGTGTTAATTCTATACTAACTCATTTCCCCAAAACGAGTTTATTTACATGGTTCGTACCTTAATCGCCGTTGGAACGATTTAGGTACGTTTCAAAACCCCGTTTGACGAAGTCCGCCTGAATCTCCGTTGGAACGACTCAAGTGTTTGAAAACATTAAGGTAAAAACCTTTAATAAGAAAACGTGGTTAAGCATACAAGTCAATTTATTTTGTACAAATCATTTAAGAAAACGATTCAAAACTCTATTATTTATAATGAAAACGATTTTAATTACAAGGTTCGCTTAATCCATTGTTGGAACGGACTAAGGTTTTAAAACGTGGTGTTTTAAGAAACGATTTGAAATGTCAAGAAAACACTATTTATTTACATTAGGAACCTCTAAAAATCCATTAGTTTAAATAATTAAATTGAAAACTCTTTTTGTGATTTATTTTTCCCCTTTTTTCCTTAGTGGATTCTCTACTTGTTATAATTACAATAATAAACATATTTAAACCAAAATTCACTCCCAAATAAAGTCCATTTGAAACATGGACCCCTAAATGGCCCAAAAGAATAAAAAAAATAATATAAACATATATATATACATTTTAATCCAAAAAGGAAATATGAAATAAAAGTTAATGAAAAGAGACTATATAATACATATATGAAAATACTGAATATAATACATTTATACTTTAAACATGTGAAAATAGTAAATAAAACTCCTAGATAAGAAAATAACATTTGTCACCAAAATAGTTTTATTTAATAATAACTAATATAGCCCAAATATCCCAAAACTATATATATACATAACTAATGTAATTTTAAATGTCAAAAATAATATATATTTATCCACTAATATTTACTAATTATCTCCAAAATGCTCAAGTAAATAACATTTAAAATAAAATCCAATATAACTCAAATGAATGAAAAAGGAAATATATATATACATATACTTATAATAGATCAAATTAATGAAAAATAATATATAGACGTTCTAAATAACTATAGGTACCAAATATCTAAAAAAATAGTTTAAAAGTATATATTACATAACTATATATATATATACCAAGGATCAAAAACTTAAAAGTTGAGAAAGAGGGACTAAAACAGTATTTTTTACATTCCAGCAGATTTACCGACGGAAAATCCGTCGGTAAACAGCAATTAGTGACAGAAATGGAAAATTACAGCAGCACTCCAATTATTTCCAAATTTATTCAAAAGCTTTAAATTAAATCTAATTAAATCGTTTTGGATTTCCGAACTACCAAAAATGGATCATAGTCAATAACGAAAGTTCCTAAAACGACGTTTTTATTTTAAAACATTATTTGGAAATTTTTTTAGTTAAAACTTATAATTACAACGTTTTCGATACCCGAACTACCTTTTAATCGGATCACGGTTCGTATTGGGATATCAAAACGAGGTTTTTACTTCAAAACAAAATCGAACATTTATCTAACAAGAGACGGGAATTAAATAAATACGAAAAATTAAATAAAACGTGATAAATAAATAAATGACAAAATAAATAAAATTATAACATAAAAATAAATAAAGGAAAAGAAATAAATTAAATAAAATAAAACGAGTCTAGTCCTCGGATAATACCTCAAGTTCGGTATCTGACAGTCGAAGCCGATTGATTCCACGAGTCGTGATTTTCGGGTTTTTTGTGTTTTTTAGTAAAAATTTAACTTTGGGAAAATTTGAATTTTTTTGAAAAAAAAATATTTTCTCCAAAAAATTGACTTTCTCTCTCTAAAAATGTTTAGAGTGAGAAAGCTCCAAAGAATCCACCTCTTCTTTTTTTTAATGCATGGGGATCCGTGCCTTTTATAGGCAAACGGGTCCCCGGACAAATGGGCGACGCCCGAGTAAAATCGGGCGTCGCCCAAGGGGGTTGGGCGGCCGCCCAAAGCATGTTGGGCGGCCGCCCAACCTTGCGTTGGACTACCGCCCAACATTGTTGGGCGGCCGCCCAACAATTGTTGGGCGGTCGCCCAACAGCGTTGGGCGAGCGCCCAACGCGAGGTTGGGCGTGCGCACCCAACTGCCGTTGGGCGTCCACCCGACGCGGTTGGGCGCTCGCCCAACGGCCGCCGGGGCGCGTCTCGCGCCGCCAGGCGTGCACGCCCCCTGCGGCCGTCGAGCTCACGTTCCGCACCGTCGGGCGTCCACGCGTCGTGACCGCCGAACGTGTGTTCTGCGCTGCCGGGCGCACACGCCCCGTGCCCAACGAGCGGGCGCCTCGCGCTGCCAAGCTCGTGCATTACTCGAACGTCGAGCGCGTGCTATTCCTGGTTGGATGCATGCGTCCGACGGGCGTCGAGCGGGTGTCCGACTGTCGTCGAACACGCGTCGGCCGCCGCTAAGTACTCACACCATGCCGCTAAGCATTCGCGAGCCATCCAATCAACAACAGCGACCCACCGTAACTTATTTATTTTATTATTTTTTTTCGAAACTTCCGGAATCAATCGCTTCCACCGTCTTGTTTTTAGGTTTTCGTCATAGGTCCTCCGACTCGGTGTCTACAGCAGCTCAGCGGAAGAAGGATCTAGAAAACCTTCGTTGAACAACTTCGGGACGAAGCTGCTGAGTTGAATCGACAAAGAGTACAAGACAGCAGCTGAGCAAGAACAACTTCCAGATAAAGTGTTTCCACTTTGGGTAAAGATCAGAAGACACAGAACGCTGTCTAGTTGACCTTACCATAAATGGAGAGACAATCTGCTGAGCTGACTAAAAGCTGCTCAACACTGACCGATGACAGAAGATACTCAAATCTGATTGGCCGAGAGCTCTGAGCAAGACTGAGTGACAACGACAGGAAGCCGTTTCCCTCCAACGGTTATTTCGAAATTCGAAATGACCGATGTCTCAGACGTCTCTATAAATAGAGCCCTTCAGTTTCTTCATTCTACACAGAACTTGAACAAGCCATTACGCTGACCAAAATTCTACTCAAAGTTCTGCAAGAAAAAGCAAAGCAATCTTAAACCAAATTTCATATCTTTTGTGTAAAAGTCTAGAGTGATTATTCAATCATCTAAGGTGTCTTAGCAATTGTTGTTTAGGACAAACACTTATAATTTCTAGAAATTAGAAAGGAGAGGCTGAGTACTCGGTTATAGTACTCAGCGAGAGATTAGGAGTGAGTAGAGGTATAGAGGAAGGTACTCTTGTTATACTCAGCTTCTAAGTTGTAAAAGGTTTGATGCTCTACCGTTAAAGAGTTCAGTAGAGAATTCGAAATCTCGGAACGTTTTCCGGGGACAGGACGTAGGCTTGGAGGCCGAACCTGGATAAATCTGCTGAGTAATATCTTTCTAACCTTAAACTCCTTAATATATATATTGCTTGCTTAAACAAAACTGACCAAGTAAAGAGGTCAAGCTGAGTTGTGCGCATTGAATATCTAAGCTCAGGAATAGACCCTAAGTGCTATCTCCTGACTCAAGTAAAGAAACTGACCTAGTCACCAGTTAACTAAGCCAGTGTCTTGCTATTCACTCAGCGCCGCTGTTAAAACCTTTTTCCTGAAGAAAAAGAAGTCTGCCCTAAAGAAAAATTTTAAATAGTTCCTAACCCCCCCCCCCTTGGAACTATACTTGTAACGTTATAAGGGACCAACAAGTGGTATCAGAGCCTGAAAGCTCATTGTAAAAGGTTTAACCACCTTGAGCTGATCCCCACTATGGGCGAAAACAGCACTCGGTTTCTCCCAGGAAACCAAACAACTCAGATCTTACCTGAGGGGCTGTCCATTACTCGGCCTCCCCTATTCTTCGGGTCTAATTATACCTTCTGGAAGAATAGGATGAAAAATTTCATTCAGGCTACAAATATGAGTGCCTGGCTGTCCATAGTCCAAGGCCCATTTGTACCTGTCGAAGTTGTGGCTGGCCAAACAGTTGTTAAAGCGGAGGCCAAATGGACAGAGGATGATCTCAAGAAGCTACAAAATCACGCTTCGGCTATAAACATGCTTCACTGTGCGCTCGATGCTGCAGAATATAATAAAATTTCAGGTTGTGAGTCGGCGCAAGAGATCTGGAAGAAGCTGGAGGTCACCTACGAAGGAACCAATAAAGTAAAGGAGTCCAAGGTGAACCAGCAGATGAGACTGTACGAGCTGTTCGAAATGAACGATGATGAGGGAATATCTGACATGAATGCAAGGTTTACAAACATCATCAATGAGCTCAAGAGACTTGGGAAGATCTTCACTGAGGAAGAACAAGTCAAGAAGATTCTTAGGAGTCTTCCTAAAAACTGGCAAGCAAAGAAGACTGCTGTTGAGGAAGCTCAAGACTTAACCACCTACAAATATGATGAACTCATCGGCTCATTGCTGACCCATGAGATCTCAATGAAGAATTTTGAGGTGAAGGAAAAGTCTGAAGACAAGAAGCAAAAATCCCTTGTCATGAAAGCTGACTCCACTGATGGGAGCTCAACAGATGATGAAGAGATGGCTATGTTCACAAGGAAGATGAAAAGGCTGTTCAGAAAGAATGACAAATATTCTAAGAAGCCTTACAGAAAGTTTGATAAGTATAAAGCTGAGTCCAGCGACAGCAAATACAAGAAGGACAACTCAAAGCCCATTACATGCTTTGAATGTCATCAAACTGGCCATATCAAGTCAAGCTGCCCCACGCTGAGGAAAGAAAGGAAGAACGGCAAAAAGGCAATGGTGGCAACATGGAGCGACAGTGATGAGTCTTCATCATCAAAAGCTGATGCCACTGAATCAGCAAAGATCTGTTTTATGGCTGACGAACTTGCTAAGCCGTGCGTCTCTGAGCATGCTGACCCCTCCATTGCATCTGACGATGAGGAGCAATCAAATGAGGTAATATCACTTCCCTAGCTCAGAAATGAAATGGTAAATGCCCTGAGTGACCTCTACACACTTGTCAAAAACTATAATAAGAAAGTTAGAGCACTCAGCAGGCGTTGTGACGAGGTTGAAGAGGTCAAGCTGAGTGACCTCAGATTCCTTCTTCAGGACAACTCAACTTTGCATGATAACATGGAGATCATACATAAGTCTGTCTCTGAAGTCCAATCAGATTCTAAGAAACTGAGAAAGGACGTCACAACTATCCAGAACCAATTAAAGGTTCCAAACAAAAGAAATATTCCTCTGAATACTCAGTACCGAGGTACTGGTCAGCAGAGATGGAATCCTCAGCAGAAAGTCTAGTGTGACTTCTGTGGGAAGAAAGGACACACCACAAAGGTGTGCTGGCACGCTCAACACTGGGGTGCTGACCAGTCAGTGAGAAATCCTAAACGAAAGGTCAGATGTGACTTCTGTGGAAAGAATGGCCATACTGTCCAAGTATGCCGCCATAAAATTAAATATGATGCTTTACCTGTTGAACCTAACAAGCAAGGACCCAAAAAGAATTGGGTACCTAAGAGTAACTAGTTACATTGCAGGTAAGCCTGAGATGTGCTGAGAAGTCAAAGATGTGGTATATTGACAGCGCATGCTCGAGGCATATGACTGGTGATGAAACTCAGTTCATCACATTTGAGCGTAAACGAGGAGGAAGCGTAAGTTTTGGAGACAACAAAAAGGGTAAGATAGTAGGGTCAGGAACCGTTGGAGGTAATCCTACTATTGAGTCAGTCTCCCTAGTCAGCGGACTCAAATATAACTTACTCAGCGTAGCTCAGCTATGTGATAATGGGAGAAAAGTTATATTTGATGACACTGGATGTAAAATATACGAGGGTAAAACTAATGAGTTAATTTTAACTGCCCCTCGCATTGATAATGTCTTCATGCTGAACTTGGAGAAAAAGTTTTCAAAAACTGTATGCTTAGTTTCAAAGGAAGAAAATTCCTGGCTATGGCACATGAGACTTGGTCATGTAAGCATGGACCTCCTGGCCAAATTAGCAAGAAAGCAATTGGTTGAGGGACTGCCAGAACTTAAATTTGAAAAAGATCAACTATGCCACGCTTGCCAAGCTGGAAAACAAACCAAACAATCTTTTCATAGTAAAAATATTGTCTCAACTAAGCGTCCGTTAGAATTACTACACTTGGATCTCTTCGGTCCAGTCCAGCCGCTGAGTCTGGGTGGAAGAAGATTTTCCTTGGTCATTGTAGATGACTTCTCTCGGTACACTTGGGTCATCTTGCTGAGTAGCAAGGATGAGACCTTTGAGACATTTTCAAATTTGGTTAGAAAACTTGAAAATGATAAAGACCTAAAATTGGCTCATATCCGAAGTGATAATGGTGGAGAATTCAAAAACCAACAGTTTGTTGAATTCTGTGAAGCCAGCGGCATTGACCATAATTTCTCTGCTCCTAGGACGCCTCAACAAAATGGGGTGGTTGAAAGGAAGAACAGAACCTTGGTTGAAATAGCCAGGACAATGCTGAGTGAGCATAGGCTTCCAAAGTACTTTTGGGGAGAAGCTGTTAACACAGCGTGCTATATTCTTAATAGGGCTCTTGTTAGACATATACTAAAGAAAACCCCCTACGAACTTTGGAAAGGACGAAAGCCCAACATTGGATACTTTCGTGCCTTTGGCTGTAAATGTTTTATTTTAAACACCAAAGATAGCCTAGCTAAGTTTGACTCAAAAGCTGATGAAGCTATCTTTTTAGGCTACTCAACAAACAGCAAAGCATACAGAGTTTTTAATAAACGAACTCAAGTTTTAGAAGAGTCAGTACATGTTGAGTTCGACGAAACTAACCCTGCAGGAAGATATCTGCCGCTGACCGAGGATGATCCACACTCAGTACCCGCTGATCAAGATACAGCCGCTGAGTCATTCCCTTAAGGGCTGACCAAAGGTAAAAGTGAACCAAATATAGTTTTCACTGACCAGTCTTCACCTACAGAGATTGTTGAAACACAGACAGCACAAGACATAAATCTACCAAAGGAGATAAGAATTCCAAGAGGGCACTCAGAGAGTGCAATCCTTGATGCCGCTGAGAATACCCTGATGACAAGAAATCAACTCAAGAGATACCTCAGCAACGTGGCCTTCGTCTCAGTTCAGGAACCAAAGAATTTCGCTGAAGTTGAGTACGACGAGTTCTGGATGATCGCAATGCAAGAGGAGCCTGATCAATTCAGAAGGAATGATGTATGGGAGTTGGTGCCTCATCCCAAGAGTCAGAAGACTATTGGAACAAGATGGGTCTTCCGAAACAAGCTGGATGAACAAGGGAACGTGGTCAGAAACAAAGCAAGACTTGTAGCTCAGGGCTACAGTCAGCAAGAAGGTATTGACTATGGTGAGACCTTTGCCCCAGTGGCAAGGCTAGAGGCAATTAGAATTTTATGTGCATATGCATCTTACATGAACTTTAAATTATTCCAAATGGATGTTAAAAGTGCATTTCTTAATGGAGTTATAAACGATGAAGTTTATGTTAATCAGCCTCCAGGGTTTGAGGATTCTAAATTCCCAAACCACGTTTATAAACTCAAAGAGGCTCTGTACGACCTCAAGTAAGCACCACGTGCTTGGTATGAGAGGCTGACCAGTTTCCTGCTGACTAGAAATTATGTCAGAGGCAAAGCTGATACAACCTTATTTATTAAGAGAAAGGGTAAAGATACCCTGTTGGCTCAAATATATGTTGATGATATTATTTTCGGTGCTACTAATGAGTCAATGTGCAAGGAATTTAGCAAGCAAATGCAGACTGAGTTTGAAATGTCGATGTTGGGAGAACTCAACTTCTTCCTTGGACTTCAAATCAAACAAGGGAAAAATGGCATCTTCATCAGTCAAGCTAAATATGCCAAGGAGATATTGAAGAAATATGATCTTGAAAATTGCAAGCCAATATCCACTCCTATGGGCACTGACACTGTCCTCTGCGCTGACGAGAATGGTAAGTCGGTAGACAGCAAATTGTATCGAGGTATGATAGGCTCTCTACTTTACTTAACAGCAAGTAGACCGGACATTCAGTTCTCAGTATGTTACTGTGCTAGATATCAATCTAACCCTAAGGAATCTCATTACATAGTTGTAAAAAGAATCCTTAGATATTTGCAAAGCTCAGTGAACGTAGGTTTATGGTATCCCAACACTCATGGTTTTACACTCGTTGGATACACTGACGCTGACTATGGACAAGACAAGCTAGAACGGAAAAGCACCTCTAGAGGATGTCATTTCTTAGGAAGCTGTCTTGTATCCTGGTTCAGCAAGAAGCAGGCGTCAGTAGCATTGTCTACCACTGAAGCTGAGTACATTACTGCTGGACACTGTGTTGCTCAAGTCCTATAGATTAAGCAACAGCTTGAAGACTATGGTGTTCAAACAAAGACAATTGAGGTCAAATGTGACAACAAAAGTGCAATTGATCTGTCCAAGAACCCAATTCAACACAGCAGGATGAAGCATGTCAGCATAAGACATCACTTCATTAGAGACCATGTACTCAAGGGTGAGATAAAGCTGACCTACGTCCCAACGGATGAGCAGCTTGCGGATATCTTCACAAAGCCACTGGCTCGTGAACAGTTCAGCATACTGAGAGAAGCCATTGGTATGTTTAATCCTCTTCAGTAAATTCCAGCTCTTAATATAGAATCATGCTGAGTGAATTAACATGCTGAATGATCCATTGTTTGCTGAGTGAATAAATGTATGCTGAGTGTTTAATGCTAAATGAATAAATATCACATACTGAGCAAACATTGACACCGAGTAGTTATCTCAAACTGAAAAATCATCCGTATATATAAAACTGACCACTCAGAATATAAAACGCTGAGTATAAGATCTGTTGCGTTTAATGCTAGAGCACGCGAATAGCCACCTAGGATGACGTATGCGCCGAATGTGTCATAAAAGCCAGGATTATTGTCGGTTCACAATCCCAAGGCAAAACTGACACATGGATTCGATAAGATCCACTTTTCACCGCTATAAATAATGGGCAAATCCCCATTGTTATCTCTTTACACTTACCGAACTCTCTGGCAAAGCATTCTCTCTCTAAAAACTCTCAAAGCTTCCCAATCTTTTTCTGAAACTATGACTAAGGTTTCCGTTAACATCTCCGGTACCGGTCACCCTAAGACCAGTTCCGATGAACCTTCTAGGCAAACTACTTCACCTGAAGCTACAAAGGTCACTACGCCGAGCAAAGGCAAAGCTGGCCAAGCCACCTCATCTAAGGGAAAGCCGACCAAGGTCAGAACCTACACCAAAGTTTTCGCGGATGTTAGAGAGTGGAAAATAGACTTCTCACGATGGTTCTCTGAGGCCTTCGTAACAACCGAGCAACCATTCTATGAATGGATATCGAAGAATGGCTGGACCGAGCTGTTCTCCATTAGGCATCCCACTTACCCTGACCTAGTAAGGGAGTTTTACCACAATATCCAAGTTGCTGATGATAACCAGGACTATCTGGTAACTGTGGTAAAGGAAAAGACTATTTTTATAAACCCTACCTATCTTGCTAACTTGCTGAAGTTAAAGAATGAGGGAACAAAACTGAGGCGGTCCGGGGATCATGAAGGAACTGGGTACGATGCCACCTTCTGCAAGCCCGCTGGCCATTCTGGAGAAATCTCAAGTTCATCAATGGGCCAGCACCAAAAGATGGCACACTATCTGCTGACCAATTACATCTACCCCAAGATCAACTGTACCAGCTCAGCGACAAATTTTGAGCAATGCTTCATATGGCATATGCTGACCTACAAGCCCATCAACATGCCAGTTTTCTTAATAGCTGGCTTCCAGCGGAGCACTGGAACTTTAAGGCTGGGCTCACTCATAACCAGAATTCTCAAAGATCATCAAATTGATCTCTTCGAGGAAACTGAGGCCCAAGGCTCTGAGATCACAGTGGCTTCGCTGCGTGCCTTGAAGTATGACCAGCCAATTAAGAAAGGCAAAAATACTGATGAAGCTGATGAGGAGATAAATGTCCCAAAGAAAGGGAAAAGGACAAAGGCTCCAGCTGCCCGAAAGAGGAAAGCTGTTGGGACTCCTTCAAAGAAGGCTGAGCCTCAGGCCAAGAAGCCTAAGTCAGCTGCTCAAAAAGGTCAGGAGAGACCTAAGTCAGGTGAGAAGAGAAGCAGGCAAGATGAGCCTGATACAGAGGAAAGACTAGGTGATGAGCAACCTCTGAAGAAGAAAAAATCTTCAGAGCTGACCCCAATTGATGCTATCCCCACTGACATCATCGTTCCTGGTGATTCTCACTACACTCAGTGTCAATGAACTGAAGCTGAGCATCAAGAAGATGATGTGGAACTGGATGATCACTTCATCACTCAGGTGGAAGAAGAATTAGATAACTCAGGTCAGGATGATGAAGAAGAAGAAGAAGAAGAAGAAAGCGGTCAGGATGACGCTGAGGAGACAGCTAGTGAAGAAGAAGCTGCTGACCCAATTAATACTGAGTTAGGTGCATATAAAGCACAAGAACAAGCTAATCAGCTTAATGCTGATCAAAAAGAGACTTCTCCTTCTCACTCAGGAGAGTCTATCCAAGCTGACACTCCTCCTCGCAGAAGAAGACTGGTTAAGGCAAGTCAGAAATCTGTCATTGACCTTCCTGTTCAAAAGCCGACTACAAATCCTTCTTCTCTTAAGCTTAAGTTTTTCTGTAAGCAAACACCTTCTTCTCAACAAGCTTCTCTAGAAAAGCAAGCCTCTATTTCTTCACCAAAGGAACAAGCCGACTTGAATGCTTCTGCTAACTCAACAAGCCAAATCGAGCAAGTTCTCGTCAAAGCTGTTGCTCCAAGCACTGTGCTGACTCAGACCATTCCTGCCCCAGTCAGCACTGACAGCATTAGAATTACTACTTCACCAACAATCACTACTGCCGATCAATCAACTCTTTCAGAACATCAAGTGCAGATTGAAAACACACTTCCAGTCACTGACCCTATCATAACACTAACTCCTCTACAAACTGGTCATACTGAAGAAACTAGGCAACATGATGATGAATCTCTCAACTATCTCCATTCCACCGAGTCTGGTAGAAAACTCATCAATTCGGTGCAGTCATTAATTCAGGACATTCATCAATCTGCTCAACCTACTGCTGGGTCAAGTAACAATGCATCAACTCAGCTGCCCCAAGTCACTCAACTCTTAAATGAGGTAAAAGGACTGAAGGATTTGCTAAGTGATATGATATCAATCCAATCACATCAGCCCAAGCAAGACTCAATAACAAAGCTGGCTGAGCTCCAGCTGACAACTGTTCAACATCTTAACACTCTTCAAGGCCAAGTCCAGACCTTGTCAGCTGCGAATACTCAGTATGCCACTTCTGATGAAGTTAAGATGCTTTTTGCCCAGCTTCACACTGAGCAAATCAAGACCAACAATCAGCTGGCCTCTTACTCTCAATGCTCGGTGGAGCAAATAAGCGAAGCAGTTCGTCTGCTGAACTTAAATAAACAAGAGATGGACACTGACTAGATGAAGCAAAATGAGATTCTGGTCACTACCCAAAGGACCTTCACACATGTGCGTCATAATAATATCTAGCGCCAATACTATGACTCAGCACTGCTGAAGACCTTTCATCAAGTCTTTGCTGCCTTGACAGAGTCAATTACTTGGGTAGGTAAGTCTCAAACTTACATACTGAGCTTACTCAGCGCTGCTGAAATCGGCATTCCAAAAGAGCTCTTGAATGAAGGCGTTATTATCTTTGACGGCATTAACGAAAGTGCCGACAAACTTAAGGAGCTGTCCGCGGTGCTAACCGCCACTGTCTTAACCGACTCTTTTAGAATTCCTGCTCCTCCCGATGCTGACAAAACGGGGGAGAAAGAAAAAGCTAGAACTCAGCAGGAGGCTCCTAGAAGCAGTCAGTCTAAGCAAAAGAAGAAGAAGTAGAAATAGGCTAGCTCAGCTTTGTTTAACTTAGTCTCTAGTCTATATGTTCTTTTATGCTCATCTTTTGCTATGTATGCTGACTACTTCACTTTAACACAATACTTGCATCTTTTATCCTAACTTGAGTTATTTCATATGATGCTGAGTATTATGTTATTATGTATCTTCAACTAAATCAACTGTGTTTACTGTCTATAGTACTTGTTGATTGTATCCCATGCTGATCAAATGTTTGACATTGTCCTGTATGCGTACAAAACATTGTCTCATAAAAACCATTGAACAAAATACTTACTCAGCGCTCTCTGAATGATAAACCTTCCGCTTAATACTGAGTAAAATAGAATATGTTCCATGAGCTGACCTATATCTGAAAACTGACCCTAGACCTACTCGATTAAACCTTAGAATGTTTAGAGTTAAAACTAAGTCAGTAGCTCAACCCTGACGGGGGAGTTTGCTAAGCAATAATAGGTCAACTATCATGGGGGAGCTCAACACTGAGTTCCTCGCTGAATAGTTTTGCCAACATCAAAATGGGGGAGCTTGTTGAAACACCTTTCCACATAATTTTGATTTGACAAAATTGTTTAAGTGTAATTAAAAATATTCTAAACACACTAAGTTTAAATGCTTTGATTTATTCTACTAATGTGTTTGTTCAATGTTGAGTTAAATTGTTTATAAGACATAAAGATTAAAAGGCCCAAAGCCCAATACGGAAGTCAAAGCCCAAGTCAAACAGTTCAAGGCAACTCGGCCCGCGTATGTCAAAACGCTATCGTTATGTACAAAACGCAGCTCAGCGGAAGAAGGATCTAGAAGACCTTCGTTGAACAACTTCGGGACGAAGCTGCTGAGTTGAATCGACAAAGAGTACAAGACAGCAGCTGAGCAAGAACAACTTCCAGACAAAGTGTTTCCACTTTGGGTAAAGATCAGAAGACACAAAACGCTGTCTAGTTGACCTTACCATAAATGGAGAGACAATATGCCGAGCTGACTAAAAGCTGCTCAACACTGACCGAGGACAGAAGATACTCAAATCTGATTGGCCGAGAGCTCTGAGCAAGACTGAGTGACAACGACAGGAAGCCGTTTCCCTTCAACAGTTATTTCGAAATTCGAAATGACCAATGTCTCAGACGTCTCTATAAATAGAGCCCTTCAGTTGCTTCATTCTACACAGAACTTGAACAAGCCATTACGCTGACCAAAATTCTACTCAAAGTTCTGCAAGAAAAAGCAAAGCAACCTTACACCAAATTTCATATCTTTCGTGTAAAAGTCTAGAGTGATTATTCAATCATCTAAGGTGTCTTAGCAATTGTTGTTTAGGACAAACACTTATCATTTCTAGAAATTAGAAAGGAGAGGCTGAGTACTCGGTTATAGTACTCAGCGAGAGATTAGGAGTGAGTAGAGGTATAGAGGAAGGTACTCTTGTTATACTCAGCTTCTAAGTTGTAAAAGGTTTGATGCTCTACCGTTAAAGAGCTCAATAGAGAATTCGAAATCTCGGAACGTGTTTCGGGGACAGGACGTAGGCTTGGAGGCCGAACCTGGATAAATCTGCTGAGTAATATCTTTCTAACCTTAAACTCCTTAATATATATATTGCTTGCTTAAACAAAACTGACCAAGTAAAGAGGTCAAGCTGAGTTGTGCGCATTGAATATCTGAGCTCAGGAATAGACCCTAAGTGCTATCTCCTGACTCAAGTAAAGAAACTGACCTAGTCACCAGTTGACTAAGCCAGTGTCTTGCTATTCACTCAACGCCGCTGTTAAAACCTTTTTCCTGAAGAAAAAGAAGTCTGCCCTAAAGAAGTCTGCCCTAAAGAAAAATTTTAGATAGCTCCAACTCCCTACACACACCAAGGGGCAGGAGAAAAACATTCATGGCATAGTTTGGCATAGCCTGCGGTTATGCCATGTCTGGATACACTCCCACACTTGAGTCTTAATAAATCACAGCACCTCACACTTATTCTGCCCCACCATCGATGGGAGCCCCAAGTAGCGCCCTTGATCCGACGTCTCCTGAACCCCCAACACTTGACAGATGGCATAACGAACCCCTGCCTCCATTTTCCTGCTAAACATTATGACTGATTTATTAAAATTTACCACCTGTCCGGAGGCAAGCTCGTATTCATTCAACACATTATGTACCACTTCACACTCATCCACCGAGGCTCTAAAAAATAGGTAGCAATCATCAACAAAAAATAGATGGCTAATCACAGGTGCACTTCTAGCTATCTGAAACCCATGCCATAGCCCATCACGCTCCTTCTAGCGAATCAACCCACTCAACCCTTTCGCACAGATAATGAAAAGGTAGGGCGATAAAGGGTCACCTTGCCTCACCCCTCGATATGGCAAAATTGGCCCGATTTCCTGTCCCTCTGCCAGAACACTATATTTAATCGTTCCAATACATGTTAATGTAAGGTTTAGCCATGTATCAGAAAAACCAAGACGAGCCAGCATTGCCCGGACAAAACTCCATTCAAGGCGATCATAAGCCTTACTCATGTCGATTTTGAGCACAGCCGTACCAAACCGCCCCTGTGTCTGTGTATTCAAATAATTGCCTCAAACGCAACAATTATGTTATCCGTGATCAACCGACCCGGGACAAACGCACTCTGCGCTTCAGATATCATGCACTATAATAAAGGTTGTAAACGGTTAGCAATTACCTTAGCAAGTATCCTGTACAACACATTACACAATGATATCGGACGAAAATCCCTCATTGTTTCTGGCTGCTTCTTCTTTGGGATAAGAACAATATTTGTCTCATTTACATGTGGGGGTAAATAACCCGTACTGATAAAATCTTGACAAAAACACACCACATTAGCCCCAATAATTGACCAGAACGTCTGATAGAAAGCCGGATTCATCCCATCGGGCCCTGGGGCTTTGTCAGGGTGCATACTAAAAACTGCCTCCTTAACCTCCTTCGCTGTCACTGTGCTCAGAAGCACACCATTATGTTTTGCAGTTATAATGGATTGTATATTATCCAAAGTCTCCACTGAAAAGGAGTTAGAAGATTGAAACAAGTCCTGAAAGTAAGACTTAATAACCAAATCCATCCCACTCTCCCAGTCGTGCCAGATGCCATCATCATCCTGTAACTTCTCAATGTTATTTTGCTTCCTCCTTCCATTCGTAAAAGCATGGAAAAATCGAGTATTTAAGTCGCCACACTTCAACCAAAACACTTTGGATCTCTGCTTCCAGAATACCTCAATTTTTTGCAATAACTGGCAATACATTTCCTGTTGCTCCTGAAACAGACGAATACCTTCAACATCCCGTCGCCCTCGCAAATTAACCATCGCCCCCTTCGTCTGCTTAAGCTTCCGCCTCAGCAAATTCACGTAATCATTCCCCCAATTCCCAAGGTCACGATTACAAGCTCTAATTTTATCCGCTACCGGCACATTTTCGCACTTCTACCAGGATTCTTCGACTATTCATCGGCAATCATGATGCTGGAGCCACACGTTCTCAAAACGAAACTTTCTCACCTATACCCTCTTACTTTGCTGCTCAAGAGATAACAAGAGAGGGAGGTGATCAGAAGAAGTAAAGTTGAAAACTCTTACAATAGCATTTGGGAATAGCTCAAGCCATGGCTAGGAGGCCAAAGCACGATCTAACCTCTCCTCAACCTAGTGATCAGTCCCTCATCCCCTCTCCCACGTATACTGTGATCCCGTAAAGCCCAAATCCACAAGCCCACTCTACACCACAGCGTCCTGGAAACCATCGATCAAACCTTGAGGGTAAACTCGCCCACCCCTCTTTTCCTCCTGAGACAACAAACCGTTCAAATCCCCCATACAAATCCAAGGTAACCTAGATTGCGTTGCGAGTTGGCACAACAAATTCCAAGATTCCGTTCGGTGCGTCCGCTCTAAGATTGCGTTGTAGGAACCTAGTGTTATGCAAATGTCAATGATATTCCTTTGTTTATCAATAACCTGCACCATATCCAGGTCCCTCCAAATCAAGCCCAACCCACCACTTCGGCCCAAAGAGTCCATACTAATACATCCCGCAAAGCTCAATTTACGTCTAACTGCATCTAAACGATTCAAACTAATTTTTGTTTCTGAAAGAAAAATTACATCCGGTTTATAATCACGAGCAAAATCCATAAAGAATGCCAACTGCACGTGAGTTGCCCAGCCCACGGCAGTTCCAGGCCAAAATGCTCATGATTCTTGGCGGGCCTGTCCCGTAGAGCCCGCCTTAAGCCCATTTTTTGAGCCCAAGATGTTACTAGTTTCCATTACATTTTGCTCCCCCACCTGGGAACCCACTTCCTTCCGCCTCCTTTTGACTTCAACTACGACCATTCATCCACTAAATCAGGCCCCTGGACACTTATTTCATAATTCACCCCACTACTCTGCTTAACTGCCCCATGCACACCACCACTACTCTTCTCAACTTCCATCTCACCTCGTTCACCACGTCCCCCACTACCCCCACTAGCTTCTGCCTCCTCCATGATCCTCGAAAATGGCATTCCCGCTTCAGACCCACCGCCAGTTCCATCCAGTACTCCGGTTATCGGGGTAGCCGGATTAACAAGCCAACAGGAACCCTTAGTACTCAATTTCCGACTTGGTTGAGCAAGCATACGTCCCATATGGTTTAGTAAGAACACCATTTGGGGAATCATACATCTTCGGGCAAGAGAATTCCGTGTGATCGAGCAACCCACACACAAAACAGAATTTATGAATACGCTCATACCGGAAATCCACCCAGAAACACTCACCTCCCGGCCGTTTTAACTTCATACGCCTCATAAGTGGTCGAGCCACATCTATCGAAATCCGGACCCGCATAAATTCCCTCCACACTCCTTGGAAGTTATTTAGGCCGGAGGCCACAAACCGACCAACATAATTGCCGATTATAACAGATACTTTTTCCGACATGAAGCCATGTGGTAAATGAAACACCTGAACCCAAAGATCAATATGGGATAGAGGAACAAGAGCTGGTGACTCAGTCGGGCTCATTCTGTGCAGGATGAGTAATTTGTTGTCGAAAGTCCAGGGGCCATTATCGAAAACCCGTCGGACATCGATCTCATGAAAGAACTGAAACAAGAACAAATTCGGATTAATAGAGCAGATATAAACCCCTTTCCCAGGTTTCCAAAGTGCAGCCATTAAGTCCTTCATTGATGGGAAATCAACGGGTTTATCTGTCACGATCCATCCCACGGGCTGTGACCGGCGCTAGGGAACCGGTAAGCTCAAGCTACCGGAACTCGTAGCAAGCCTTAATATAATATACGATCAACCTTACCAATAGTCTTAACATAATTTAATATTAAAACCTTCAAAAAGAAACATACACATAATCCTCAAACTGGTACTGCGGTCTAGAATATAAATTTTTAACATAATTCTTAAATAGTCATACATAGTAAGATAGATGTGCTGCCCGAAGAAAGAAATTAGGCTGCAACAGACTTCTAGTCACCTGAAAAATTAAAGGAGTCAAACCTCCCATAGTGAATTAATTATATGCAATGCATGAGTAATTTAACATTTATGTCACACACAATAATAATAATCATAATATATAATACAAGTGATCACACAATATGCTTTTCATAAAATTGTCTTATAAATAAATACATATGTGGTTTAATACGTGTGTTGGACCCTAAACCTCAATACCCAATCTAATAATTCATCAATAATCAGCATTTCACTCATATCTAATAACTGGGGGACCGAGAATAACTCAACCTACCACACGCCCAGTTAGCTGGAGGACCGAGAATAACTCAACCGATTCCGTACCCAGCCTCACTTAAATCCAAATCCACATATCATATAGCCCGAGAATATCTCAACCGAGCTCATCCATATATCACAACATTCCCAATATTAGTATCATCAATATCCAATAACCCGATAGTACCTGTGCGCACAAGGTTCTGATGCCGCTCACCAAGAAGCATGTCCATAACACGTATTTATCCAAAAATAATTACGTATAAATTATTATAAACAATAAGACACTTTTATAAGTAAAAATAGTAATTTACTTGAAATATCATGAAATCATTTATTATGAATGCAAATGCTAAATTAAAACTGCATAACATATAATTAACTCACAAATTGCTCCTAGCTGACTGTCCTAGTTTTCAAGTACTGCTGCTCCTCCTACCGGTTGAATATCTAAAAGAGATAATATTATTTTTAGAATTTATATATGTTTAGGGAAATATTAAAATTTATTTTGTCTCGTTTTACAGACTGTCTACCGAAAATTCGGCAGAGTCTCCCCTATAAAACGAACATCCTCCTAGTAATGACTATGATCAACCCTGCAATAAAATACACTTCTATAATAAAAAATATTCAAAGTCCAAACCGGTACTCCATAGACTGCAATTATCAACCCGGTTGGACATCAATCATCCGATAATTCCATAACTGTCGATAATTCCAATACTTTACTTCTAAAATTACTCATCATCAAATAACATATAAACATATATACTTATAATCCATTTTCATAATATCTATATCAACCAAATTAACTAACCAATAATCTTAAGAGCATAATTAATTAATTATGCTAAGTCCAATCTCCCTTCAACCATTATTTTTTTTAAACTTATATATATTCTGAATTTTTATTAAATGAGGATCCCACAATTATTCTTAACCCAACTTAATTATTTTTCTTAATTTCACCCAATTATATACTTTCGTGATTTATAGAGACTAAACGGTAAGGAATTTGGCCAAAGTCCAAGAATTAATGTTGCTCCAAATAATATTTAGAACATTTTGAAGTTAATCAAACATTTTTTTCTGCCCTTATTTCATATGTCACCGTAAAATATCACCGGTGGTCGGGATCCGCCTATCGGAAAAATTAAAGTTGATTATTTTGAGAAATTAATTATACCACCTTGTTTCTTATGATTCTAGGAGTCTAGAATCACTCTCAACACGCCCAAAACCAACCGAAAAATTGAACTTTGGTTAGATTTCTTACTTTTTCCGGTGTAGCTCCGATTACACCTCAAAACTCCTTGCATGCATCCAAATCTAGTGTATCCATAGGTAAATCGACCCCCTGAATCCATTTTTGGTGTTAGAATTGCAAAATAATGAACATAGGACCGAGAAATAGAGGGGATAGCAAAAGTGACGAATTTTCTCTCTCTAAACGTTTTTTAAAAACTTAAAATCTCACAGTAAAACTTACATGCATGCGTAGCTGGAGTTGAGAGCTTCGTTTCGGTGTAAAAATCGTGAAAAACGGTGAAGAAATGAGGGAGAATGAGGTAGAACAATGATTTGTTTGAAAGGAAGAAATGGAGGTTGAAGGAGGAGATCAATGGAGTCTGCCGTGAAATGCAGCTCCATTGATTTAATTTAATATTGTCCAAATTTTTCTATTAGTCCCTATATTTATAATAGCTTTTAAAAAAAAATTCAAAAGTAATTATACTTTAGTCTTAACTCCTTCTAACTAATTCATTTTAGAAACTAGTTTATGTATATATAAATTGGGGTATTACAATTCTTCTCCCCTTAAAGAAATTTGTCCTCGAATTTAAAATTGAAGGACTAACCTCATGTTTGAAATAGATGAAGATAATTGTTCTTCATCTCCAATTCGGATTCCCAATTGCACTCTTCCATGGAACGATTACTCCAAAACACCTTCACCATTGGGATGACTTTTGATGGAAGTTGGCGAACTTGACGATCCACAATTGCCATTGGTTGCTCCTTATAAGATAAATCTTCACTAACTTCTATTGCTTGAGGTTGAAGAACATAAGAAGGATCAATAACATATTTCTTTAGTATTGATACATGGAACACATGATGAACTTGTGATAAGTTAGGAGGCAATGCTATTTGATATGCAACTTCGCCTATTCTCTTCAAAATCTCAAATGGTCCGATGTATCTAGGTGTCAACTTTCCTTCCATTCCAAATCTCATGATTCCTTTCATTGGTGACACTTTGATAAAAACATAGTCCCCTTCTATGAATACCACATCCTTCCTCCTTGGATTCACATAGCTTTTCTGCCTACTGAAGGCAGTTTGTAATCTTTGACGAATGATGGGAACCTTTTCAGAAGTTATTTGTATTATCTCGGGACCACTGAGCTTCCTTTCACCAACTTCTTCCCAACATAAAGGAGATCTGCACTTTCTACCATATAATGCTTCATAAGGAGCCATTTGAATGCTTGAATGGTAGCTATTATTATATGCAAATTCAATGAGAGGCAAATATGTATCCCAATCACCACCAAAGTCCAACACACACATTCTCAACATGTCTTCCAGCGTTTGGATTGTTCTTTTAGGTTGACCATCTGCCTGTGGATGAAAAGCTGTACTAAAATTTAACCTAGTGCCCAAAGCACTTTGGAGTTCTTTCCTAAAATTTTGAAGTAAATACCGAGCCTTTATCTGACACAATAGACATTGGTACTCCATGTAGGGAAACAATTTTATCCACGTACAACTGTGCCAATTTTGCCACTGAATATGTTGTCTTTACTGGAAGAAAATGCGCTGACTTGGTTAATCTATCAACTATGACCCAAATAGAATTATATCGGGTTAAAGCACGGGGTAATCCAACTACAAAATCCATGGTTACTCGCTCTCATTTCCATTCTAGAATAGGTAACTGTTGTAATAATCCTGAAGGCTTCTGATGTTCGAGTTTCACTTGTTGACAAGTCAAACATGGAGATACAAACTCTGCTATATCTCGCTTCATACCATTCCACCAATACAGCTTCTTAAGATCTTGGTACATCTTAGTAGAACCTGGATGCACATTATAAGCTGCAAAGTGTGCTTCTTCCATGATCTCCTTTCTCAAATTATCTACATTCGGGACACACAATCAGTCTTTATACCATAGACATCCCCCATCATCAATTCTAAAATCTCGAGCCTCACCATCATTCAATTCATATGCAATCTTACACAACTGAGGATCTCTTGATTGAGCTGCCTTGATTCTATCAAGTAATACCGATCTAACCTTAAAGTGAGCTAAGAATGTGCCATGATGATTCAACCCTAGTTGCACTCTAGAATCATACAGATGGTGCATTTCTTTAATCAAAGGCCTTCTTTCTGAGCTAATATGAACTAGACTTCCTAAAGATTTCCTGCTTAGAGCATCTGCCATGACATTAGCTTTACCAAGATGATATAAAATGGCACAATCATAATCTTTCAAAATTTCCATCCAACGTCTCTGCCTTAAATTCAAATCCCTTTGCTGGAATATGTATTTAAGACTCTTGTGATCAGTGTAAATTTCACAAGCTTCCCCATACAGATAATGTCTCCAGATCGTTAGTGCAAATACTACTGCTGCCATCTCTAAGTCGTGAGTTGGATAATTCTGTTCATATTTCCTTAACTATCTCGAAGTATAAGCTACAACCCTACCATTTTACATCAAAACACAGCCTAAGCAAACTCTAGAAAAATTAGAATATACAGTGCATCCTCCTGATCCAGATGATAATACTGATGTTGAAGTCAAACATTCTTTTATCTTTTGAAAACTATTCTCACATGCTTTCGATCATATAAAAGGAACATTTTTCTGAGTTAGCCGAGTTAAAAGTGTTGATATATTGGAAATTTTTTGAACAAATCTCCTAGGTTAGCTGACTAAACTCAGAAAACTACGAATTCGGTCATGGTGGTATAGGTCTCTTCCAATTGGTGATTACTTCTACCTTTTTATGATATACTTGTATTTTATCTTTGTACATCACATGTCCTAAGAAAGACACACTTTCCATTCAAAATTCACATTTATAGAACTTAGCATAAAGTTGTTCTCTCAAATTTTGCAATATCACCATCAAATGGTGTGCGTGTTCCACATTGCTAAGTGAATATATCAAAATATCATCGATGAATAAAATCACAAAATAGTCTAAGAATGGCTTAAACACCATATTCATTAGATCTATAAATGATGTTGGTGCATTGGTTAAGCTAAACGACATCACCAAAAATTCATAATGGCCATATCGTGTTTTGAATGATGTTTTAGGTATATCTTCACTCCTCATTCTCAACTGATGATACCCAGACAACAAATCAATTTTAGAAATTGACACGCACCTTGTAACTAATTAAATAAATCGTCAATTCGAGGAAGATGGTATTTGTTAGTGATTGTCACGTTATTCAATTGTCTATAATCAATGCAAGGCCGAAGCGATCCATCTTTCTTCTTAACGAACAACACCGGAGCATCCTAAGGAGACACGCTACATCAAATGAAGCCATTATCAATTAAATCTTGCATCTATTCCTTCAACTCTTTCAATTCTATTGGCGCCATTCTGTAAGGTGGCATGGATATTGGGGTAGTACTAGGAACCAAGTCAATACAAAACTCAAATTCTCTTTCAGGAGGTAACCCTGGTAATTCTTCGGGAAAAACATCTGGAAATTCATTAACAACAGGAACATTTTCTACTTTACCCACATTTACCATTGTATCATTGACTAAGGCCAAATATCCTTGACACCCTTTTTGCATCAACTTTCTAGCTGCTATGGCTGATATCAAAATCAAAGAGGAAGTATCTTTATTGCCTTTGAATTTGAATTCGAATTCAACATCTCCCGGTATGTTAAATCTCACCACCTTTCCACGACAATCTAAAGTGGGAAAATACTGAGATAACCAATCCATTCCCAAAATGACATCAAAATCAATCACATCTAACATAATCAAATCTGTTAGTAGATTTCTTCCTTCTACCGTAACAGGACAAGAAGAAAATACAAGATCTGTTTCCACCGAGTTGTTTAGTGGAGTAGTAACAGATAAGGAGAACTCTAACCTTTCTAGAGTCATATTTATTATTATAAGCAAAGAGCAATGAAAGAATGAGTAACACCAAGATCCAGAATATTCTAGCATCCCATGAAACATTTCAAGTCTCATTATCTTGTGGAGTAAGAGTGAATTACACTATAGTTTCTTCCTGTTTAGACTACGAATTTCTGCAAACTATCCCGTCTCTACAAACAAAATGACTCGGTTGACCCAGATGCATCCCACACACATTCTGAAACTGATGATGTAGAAAGATTCCTAATTTGAATAAAAAGTTTTGCCTTAATGCACTAGATTAAGACCACTGAGAAAAAGGAGATTGAAATTCTTATTGCGAGCATGATTTAGCATATTCTCACACTGCTTACGAAACATCTACTAGTTGTAACATGATCAGGACCATGGCAATGTATGCCATAGATATTATTGTCTTCCACCGATGGTTACCAACTTTTTTTTTACGAAGTCTTCATCAAACATTTTCTTAAATTTAACCCACATTATAATTTCCATTTAACTGTAAATATTATCTTTAAACCATGTTCATACATCACTCTCCAAGGGTATTCTACCATATGGATGGTAAGATAGTCATTGCATTTTTTTCCCTAATTAGTTAGTCCATAGGGTCCTCTGTGACACCATAATACATAGTATGCATTATCTTGGAAAACCTTTCAACTAACATAAACCACAATAACTTCCGCTAACTTGTTATCATCTTATCAAAATTTGTACAAGTTGAGTTGAGGTAAACAATTGTTTGGTGGTATGAAGGTTAGTAGATGATCAATAGGTTTAATAAGTTCTAGGTTCGTTAGAGACATGGAAGAAAACGAACCAAATTATGGATATATATGTCGCACTTAGGAATTGAGGGCAAAATGAGATAAGCTTTAATGTGAGGCATTGAAGTCACAATTCATAAGAAAATATAATAGCAGTTTGGTAGGCCGAAGTTTGAGGAGAAATGTAATACTAATAGAATAGATGAAGGACAATGAAAAATAATTGATTAAACTTTAAATCGCCTACATTTTTAGAGAAAATTGTTTCTTCTTATCGAACACGTTGGTTCAAATAAGGTCCCACTTATTTAGTCCTCTAGTTTATTTGCCTTCTAAATTTGTCTCTTCTTCTCTAAGGAGGTAGTGGGGATGATAGATCATTACTTCTTATTTTTACGAACAAAAATATCATCATCAAGATCGCGTATCATTGACTCATTTACTAGTTTGTTTTAAACTATTTTAGATATTGAATGCCTCATTTTGTGAACAAATAAAAGGTATTTGCAAATAATAAGATTCTTACGATACGCTGGATCTAACTAAAAGAAGACTGTCAAAGACGAATTCGAAACATAATTCCGCAGTATCCAGATTTTCTATTATCCTAGGTCATACAATCTCTAACCTAGGCTCTGATACCAACTTTGTCACGATCCATCCCACGGGCCGTGACCGGCGCTAGGGAACGGGTAAGCTCAAGCTACCGGAACTCGTAGCAAGCCTTAATATAATATACGATCAACCTTACCAATAGTCTTAACATAATTTAATATTAAAACCTTCAAAAAGAAACACACACATAATCCTCAAACTAGTACTGCGGTCTAGAATATAAATTTTTAACATAAATAGTCATACATAGTAAGATAGATGTGCTGCCCGAAGAAAGAAATTAGGCTGCAACAGACTTCTAGTCACCTGAAAAATTAAAGGAGTCAAACCTCCCATAGTGAATTAATTATATGCAATGCATGAGTAATTTAACATTTATGTCACACACAATAATAATAATCATAATATATAATACAAGTGATCACACAATATGCTTTTCATAAAATTGTCTTATAAATAAATACATATGTGGTTTAATACGTGTGTTGGACCCTAAACCTCAATACCCAATCTAATAATTCATCAATAATCAGCATTTCACTCATATCCAATAACTGGGGGACCGAGAATAACTCAACCTACCACACGCCCAGTTAGCTGGAGGACCGAGAATAACTCAACCAATTCCGTACCCAGCCTCACTTAAATCCAAATCCACATATCATATAGCCCGAGAATATCTCAACCGAGCTCATCCATATATCAAAACATTCCCAATATTAGTATCATCAATATCCAATAACCCGATAATACATGTGCGCACAAGGTTCTGATGCCGCTCACCAGGAAGCATGTCCATAACACGTATTTATCCACAAATAATTACGTATAAATTATTATAAACAATAAGACACTTTTATAAGTAAAAATAGTAATTTACTTGAAATATCATGAAATCATTTATTACGAATGCAAATGCTAAATTAAAACTGCATAACATATAATTAACTCACAAATTGCTCCTAGCTGACTGTCCTAGTTTTCAAGTAATGCTGCTCCTCCTACCGGTTGAATATCTAAAAGAGATAATATTATTTTTAGAATTTATATATGTTTAGGGAAATATTAAAATTTATTTTGTCTCGTTTTACAGACTGTCTACCGAAAATTCGGCAGAGTCTCCCCTATAAAACGAACATCCTCCTAGTAATGACTAGGATCAACCATGCAATAAAATACACTTCTATAATAAAAAATATTCAAAGTCCAAACCGGTACTCCATAGACTGCAATTATCAACCCGGTTGGACATCAATCATCCGATAATTCCATAACTGTCGATAATTCCAATACTTTACTTCTAAAATTACTCATCATCAAATAACATATAAACATATATACTTATAATCCATTTTCATAATATCTATATCAACCAAATTAACTAACCAATAATCTTAAGAGCATAATTAATTAATTATGCTTAGTCCAATCTCCCTTCAACCATTATTTTTTTAAACTTATATATATTCTGAATTTTTATTAAATGAGGATCCAACAATTATTCTTAACCTAACTTAATTATTTTTCTTAATTTCACCCAATTATATACTTTCGTGATTTATAGAGACTAAACGGTAAGGAATTTGGCCAAAGTCCAAGAATTAATGTTGCTCCAAATAATATTTAGAACATTTTGAAGTTAACCAAACATTTTTTTCTGCCCTTATTTTGTATGTCACCGGAAAATATCACTGGTGGTCGGGATCCGCCTATCAGAAAAATTAAAGTTGATTATTTTGAGAAATTAATTATACCACTTTGTTTCTTATGATTCCAGGAGTCTAGAATCACTCTCAAAACACCCAACATCAACCGGAAAATTAAACTTTGGTTAGATTTCTTACTTTTTCCGGTGTAGCCCCGATTACACCTCAAAACTCCTTGCATGCATCCAAATCTAGTGTATCCATAGGTAAATCGACCCCTTGAGTCCATTTTTGGTGTTAGAATTGCAAAATAATGAACATAGGACTGAGAAATAGAGGGAATAGCAAAAGTGACGAATTTTCTCTCTCTAAATGTTTTTTAAAAACTTAAAATCTCACAGTAAAACTTACATGCATGCGTAGCTGGAGTTGAGAGCTTCGTTTCGGTGTAAAAATCGTGAAAAACGGTGAAGAAATGAGGGAGAATGAGGTAGAACAATGATTTGTTTGAAAGGAAGAAATGGAGGTTGAAGGAGGAGATCAATGGAGTCTGCCGTGAAATGCAGCTCCATTGATTTAATTTAATATTATCCAAATTTCTCTATTAGTCCCTATATTTATAATAGCTTTTAAAAAATTTCCCAAAAGTAATTATACTTTAGCCTTAACTCCTTCTAACTAATTCATTTTAGCAATTAGTTTATGTATATATAAATTGGGTATTAAATTATCGGATAAGAAACGGCCCGCTAAACACCAGCGCATGTCTAACTGTTCCGTATGGAGATCATCATCCTCCACCGTCACACCTCCATTGTCTTCATCCTCCAGACTCATATTTGCATACACAGACTCAAGCGTATTCGTCGCAGCCATAGCCAAGATCCAGAACTCACAAACTTGTCAAAGCGACAAGACAGAAATGCACCTTGTCAAAACAACAAGACTTTTAGGTAAAATTTTCCGTGCACTCCGAATTGATTGTATATTGTTTGCGTTATCATTACGATGATATGTTGAAACTATTAATTGGGCTATCCCCATAATTGAAATAAAACTTGGTTTGGTTATTTCATATTTTTAATTCGATTTTATTTTAAGTTTCAATTATCAATTCGATTTTAGTAAAGAAAAACAATTAAAACCGACAAAAAAATAACATCATGTTTGGCAATCAGCTGTTAGCTGATAGCTAATTACATTAACTGTTAGCTGATTACCTTTTGGGTAAATTACATACGTGGTGTACAACCTTTACCCCTTTTCACACTTTGGTGTACAACCTTTAATTTTGCACACTAAAGTGTACAACCTTCTGGTGACCTCCCACTAAAGTGTACAGCCGGTATTTATGACCGGTCAACGCAAGTCAACGTTGCCACATCAGCATTTTGACCACTTTAAAAGTCAAAAATTTACACCCTAATATTGAATTACTAAAATACCCTTATCCCTTCCAAATTTAATCCCTCTCCTCTCTCTCTTCATTGTTTCTGGATCTGATCTTTCTCTTTCCATTTCTCTATCTCTCAATCTTCTCTCTATCCGAAAGCTTTGAATCTCTCTCTATCCATTTCCTTTTCTCTCTAACAGCAATTTTAGTACAAATACCCCTTAATTAACCACCCACTCTTTGCCCCCATCACCATCGCCGGCGCCCGCCACTTTCAAGAATGTTCGAAGTTGCTGCTGCATCGGAGGTTGGCTTCTTGAAGGAATCATTGCGCAGGATAAGTTACCGAGCCCTAAAGCTGATCACAGAATTATTACAAAAAAACACACAGTTTACACTTCATTTCTTCCTTCTCTCTCAATACGCAAAACCACCCGCTCCATTTCTTGTGTTGTTTTTCCGGTGACTAGAACCATGAGACGACGCCGTTGAACCCCGCGACGACGGCATAGAAGCCGAAGAAGAAGAAGTTGGTTTAATCGCCGCCAAAGTGTGATAAAGGTTCTAAACCTATTTTTTTACACCTCTGTGTAAATTAATTATCAATGTTTTGAGCAAATTGAGTAATTAGTTAGGTTAGTGTTATTGAGAAAATTGATTACTGTTTATTTTGGACATATCTTGTGTAAATTAATTACCATTATTTTGGGAAAATTCTCTGATTGAAAATTTATTGGCCAGAGTAACATTATATAGAGAACATGTGCCGACCTGTAAGTAAATCTTATCTCCTGCAAGTCAGAGCTTTCGTCTTTGTTTCCTTTTGATCGAACTTGTTGCTGAGAAGATTTTCATTTTTCTTTTTGAACAAAACGCAATGTTGAATGGGCGACTGTTGTTTTAAAGCTCTGCTGCTAATAAGGAGAATGGAGCTAAACCATTGCTTGGTACTGATAAATCGGAGAAGAAAGAAGCTTTTAGAGAGAGAAATCAAATACACAAAATGAAGATTGAAAGCTTAAAGATTGAAAAGTTAGAGCGAGAAATGGAAATAGGAATAGGAATGATAAAGAGAAAAGTTAGAGAGAGAAATGGAAAGAGAAAGATTGAAAGCTTTTAGAGAGAGAAATCAAATACACAAAATGAAGGGAGAGAAAGTGGTTCAATTTGGAAGGGATGAGGGTATTTTAGTAATTCTATATTAGGGGTATGAATTTTTGACTTTTAAAGTGGTCAAAATGCTGACGTGGCAACGTTGACTTGCGTTGACCGGTCATAAATACCGGCTGTACACTTTAGTGGGAGGTCACCAGGAGGTTGTACACTTTAGTGTGCAAAATTAAAGGTTGTACACCAAAGTGTGAGAAGAGGTAAAGGTTGTACACCACGTATGTAATTTACCCTTACCTTTTTGGTTCGCTGATTTGTAAACTTGTTTTGTAAAACTTAGCTGATTGCTAATAGCTCTTTGTGTAAAATGACATATAAGAATATGGTAAACTCTTTATTTGGAATTAAATGGTAGTAATTAGGGGTAAAAATGTCATTCAAAAGAGATAGAACAATAAACTAATTGAAAAAACTCCTAAAATTAGTTTTTTTTTCAAAATTAGCTTTTTGGACCCAATAAGTTATTTCAAACATCTTTTCACCAAATAACACAATTAGAGGTTTGACTAGTCAAAAACCTAGCTCAAACCTCTTGTCACGACCCATCCCACGGACCGTGACCGGCGCTAGGGAACGGGTAAGCTTAAGCTACCGGAACCCGTAGCAAGCCTAAATTAACTTAGCTAATCAATTACATAAATTCATTTTTAAATAAGATATTTAAAAGTATTAAACATTAAGTCATTGCCCAATATAATTTAATAAATACTCATATATCTGGTACCGCGGTCTAGAATTAGAATTTTATATTAGCTAGAAGGATTAACCAAATAAAGATAAGTGTGCCGCCCGAAAGAAAGATCGTGAGCTGCAACAGACTTCTAGTCACCTGAAAAATTAAAGGAGTCAAACCTCCCATAGTCAATTAATTATATGCAATGCATGAGTAATTTAACATTTATGTCACACACAATAATAATAATCATAATATATAATATAAGTGATCACACAATATGCTTTTCATAAAATTGTCTTATAAATAAATAGATAGGTGGTTTAATACGTGTGTCGGACCCTAAACCTCAATACCCAATCTAATAATCCACCAATAATCACCATTTCACTTATATCCAATAACTGGGGGACCGAGAATAACTCAACCGACCACACGCCCAGTTAGCTGGAGGACCGAGAATAACTCAACCGATTCCGTACCCAACCTCACTTAAATCCAAATCCACATATCATATAGCCCGAGAATATCTCAACCGAGCTCATCCATATATCACAACATTCCCAATATTAGTATCATCAATATCCAATAACCCGATAGTACCTGTGCGCACAAGGTTCTGATGCCGCTCACCAGGAAGCATGTCCATAACACGTATTTATCCAAAAATAATTACGTATAAATTATTATAAACAATAAGACACTTTTATAAGTAAAAATAGTAATTTACTTGAAATATCATGAAATCATTTATTATGAATGCAAATGCTAAATTAAAACTGCATAACATATAATTAACTCACAAATTGCTCCTAGCTGACTGTCCTAGTTTTCAAGTACTGCTGCTCCTCCTACCGGTTGAATATCTAAAAGAGATAATATTATTTTTAGAATTTATATATGTTTAGGGAAATATTAAAATTTATTTTGTCTCGTTTTACAGACTGTCTACCGAAAATTCGGCAGAGTCTCCCCTATAAAACGAACATCCTCCTAGTAATGACTATGATCAACCCTGCAATAAAATACACTTCTATAATAAAAAATATTCAAAGTCCAAACCGGTACTCCATAGACTGCAATTATCAACCCGGTTGGACATCAATCATCCGATAATTCCATAACTGTCGATAATTCCAATACTTTACTTCTAAAATTACTCATCATCAAATAACATATAAACATATATACTTATAATCCATTTTCATAATATCTATATCAACCAAATTAACTAACCAATAATCTTAAGAGCATAATTAATTAATTATGCTAAGTCCAATCTCCCTTCAACCATTATTTTTTTTAAACTTATATATATTCTGAATTTTTATTAAATGAGGATCCCACAATTATTCTTAACCCAACTTAATTATTTTTCTTAATTTCACCCAATTATATACTTTCGTGATTTATAGAGACTAAACGGTAAGGAATTTGGCCAAAGTCCAAGAATTAATGTTGCTCCAAATAATATTTAGAACATTTTGAAGTTAATCAAACATTTTTTTCTGCCCTTATTTCATATGTCACCGTAAAATATCACCGGTGGTCGGGATCCGCCTATCGGAAAAATTAAAGTTGATTATTTTGAGAAATTAATTATACCACCTTGTTTCTTATGATTCTAGGAGTCTAGAATCACTCTCAACACGCCCAAAACCAACCGAAAAATTGAACTTTGGTTAGATTTCTTACTTTTTCCGGTGTAGCTCCGATTACACCTCAAAACTCCTTGCATGCATCCAAATCTAGTGTATCCATAGGTAAATCGACCCCCTGAGTCCATTTTTGGTGTTAGAATTGCAAAATAATGAACATAGGACCGAGAAATAGAGGGGATAGCAAAAGTGACGAATTTTCTCTCTCTAAACGTTTTTTAAAAACTTAAAATCTCACAGTAAAACTTACATGCATGCGTAGCTGGAGTTGAGAGCTTCGTTTCGGTGTAAAAATCGTGAAAAACGGTGAAGAAATGAGGGAGAATGAGGTAGAACAATGATTTGTTTGAAAGGAAGAAATGGAGGTTGAAGGAGGAGATCAATGGAGTCTGCCGTGAAATGCAGCTCCATTGATTTAATTTAATATTGTCCAAATTTTTCTATTAGTCCCTATATTTATAATAGCTTTTAAAAAAAAATTCAAAAGTAATTATACTTTAGTCTTAACTCCTTCTAACTAATTCATTTTAGAAACTAGTTTATGTATATATAAATTGGGGTATTACAATTCTTCTCCCCTTAAAGAAATTTGTCCTCGAATTTAAAATTGAAGGACTAACCTCATGTTTGAAATAGATGAAGATAATTGTTCTTCATCTCCAATTCGGATTCCCAATTGCACTCTTCCATGGAACGATTACTCCAAAACACCTTCACCATTGGGATGACTTTTGATGGAAGTTGGCGAACTTGACGATCCACAATTGCCATTGGTTGCTCCTTATAAGATAAATCTTCACTAACTTCTATTGCTTGAGGTTGAAGAACATAAGAAGGATCAATAACATATTTCTTTAGTATTGATACATGGAACACATGATGAACTTGTGATAAGTTAGGAGGCAATGCTATTTGATATGCAACTTCGCCTATTCTCTTCAAAATCTCAAATGGTCCGATGTATCTAGGTGTCAACTTTCCTTCCATTCCAAATCTCATGATTCCTTTCATTGGTGACACTTTGATAAAAACATAGTCCCCTTCTATGAATACCACATCCTTCCTCCTTGGATTCACATAGCTTTTCTGCCTACTGAAGGCAGTTTGTAATCTTTGACGAATGATGGGAACCTTTTCAGAAGTTATTTGTATTATCTCGGGACCACTGAGCTTCCTTTCACCAACTTCTTCCCAACATAAAGGAGATCTGCACTTTCTACCATATAATGCTTCATAAGGAGCCATTTGAATGCTTGAATGGTAGCTATTATTATATGCAAATTCAATGAGAGGCAAATATGTATCCCAATCACCACCAAAGTCCAACACACACATTCTCAACATGTCTTCCAGCGTTTGGATTGTTCTTTTAGGTTGACCATCTGCCTGTGGATGAAAAGCTGTACTAAAATTTAACCTAGTGCCCAAAGCACTTTGGAGTTCTTTCCTAAAATTTTGAAGTAAATACCGAGCCTTTATCTGACACAATAGACATTGGTACTCCATGTAGGGAAACAATTTTATCCACGTACAACTGTGCCAATTTTGCCACTGAATATGTTGTCTTTACTGGAAGAAAATGCGCTGACTTGGTTAATCTATCAACTATGACCCAAATAGAATTATATCGGGTTAAAGCACGGGGTAATCCAACTACAAAATCCATGGTTACTCGCTCTCATTTCCATTCTAGAATAGGTAACTGTTGTAATAATCCTGAAGGCTTCTGATGTTCGAGTTTCACTTGTTGACAAGTCAAACATGGAGATACAAACTCTGCTATATCTCGCTTCATACCATTCCACCAATACAGCTTCTTAAGATCTTGGTACATCTTAGTAGAACCTGGATGCACATTATAAGCTGCAAAGTGTGCTTCTTCCATGATCTCCTTTCTCAAATTATCTACATTCGGGACACACAATCAGTCTTTATACCATAGACATCCCCCATCATCAATTCTAAAATCTCGAGCCTCACCATCATTCAATTCATATGCAATCTTACACAACTGAGGATCTCTTGATTGAGCTGCCTTGATTCTATCAAGTAATACCGATCTAACCTTAAAGTGAGCTAAGAATGTGCCATGATGATTCAACCCTAGTTGCACTCTAGAATCATACAGATGGTGCATTTCTTTAATCAAAGGCCTTCTTTCTGAGCTAATATGAACTAGACTTCCTAAAGATTTCCTGCTTAGAGCATCTGCCATGACATTAGCTTTACCAAGATGATATAAAATGGCACAATCATAATCTTTCAAAATTTCCATCCAACGTCTCTGCCTTAAATTCAAATCCCTTTGCTGGAATATGTATTTAAGACTCTTGTGATCAGTGTAAATTTCACAAGCTTCCCCATACAGATAATGTCTCCAGATCGTTAGTGCAAATACTACTGCTGCCATCTCTAAGTCGTGAGTTGGATAATTCTGTTCATATTTCCTTAACTATCTCGAAGTATAAGCTACAACCCTACCATTTTACATCAAAACACAGCCTAAGCAAACTCTAGAAAAATTAGAATATACAGTGCATCCTCCTGATCCAGATGATAATACTGATGTTGAAGTCAAACATTCTTTTATCTTTTGAAAACTATTCTCACATGCTTTCGATCATATAAAAGGAACATTTTTCTGAGTTAGCCGAGTTAAAAGTGTTGATATATTGGAAATTTTTTGAACAAATCTCCTAGGTTAGCTGACTAAACTCAGAAAACTACGAATTCGGTCATGGTGGTATAGGTCTCTTCCAATTGGTGATTACTTCTACCTTTTTATGATATACTTGTATTTTATCTTTGTACATCACATGTCCTAAGAAAGACACACTTTCCATTCAAAATTCACATTTATAGAACTTAGCATAAAGTTGTTCTCTCAAATTTTGCAATATCACCATCAAATGGTGTGCGTGTTCCACATTGCTAAGTGAATATATCAAAATATCATCGATGAATAAAATCACAAAATAGTCTAAGAATGGCTTAAACACCATATTCATTAGATCTATAAATGATGTTGGTGCATTGGTTAAGCTAAACGACATCACCAAAAATTCATAATGGCCATATCGTGTTTTGAATGATGTTTTAGGTATATCTTCACTCCTCATTCTCAACTGATGATACCCAGACAACAAATCAATTTTAGAAACTGACACGCACCTTGTAACTAATTAAATAAATCATCAATTCGAGGAAGATGGTATTTGTTAGTGATTGTCACGTTATTCAATTGTCTATAATCAATGCAAGGCCGAAGCGATCCATCTTTCTTCTTAACGAACAACACCGGAGCATCCTAAGGAGACACGCTACATCAAATGAAGCCATTATCAATTAAATCTTGCATCTATTCCTTCAACTCTTTCAATTCTATTGGCGCCATTCTGTAAGGTGGCATGGATATTGGGGTAGTACTAGGAACCAAGTCAATACAAAACTCAAATTCTCTTTCAGGAGGTAACCCTGGTAATTCTTCGGGAAAAACATCTGGAAATTCATTAACAACAGGAACATTTTCTACTTTACCCACATTTACCATTGTATCATTGACTAAGGCCAAATATCCTTGACACCCTTTTTGCATCAACTTTCTAGCTGCTATGGCTGATATCAAAATCAAAGAGGAAGTATCTTTATTGCCTTTGAATTTGAATTCGAATTCAACATCTCCCGGTATGTTAAATCTCACCACCTTTCCACGACAATCTAAAGTGGGAAAATACTGAGATAACCAATCCATTCCCAAAATGACATCAAAATCAATCACATCTAACATAATCAAATCTGTTAGTAGATTTCTTCCTTCTACCGTAACAGGACAAGAAGAAAATACAAGATCTGTTTCCACCGAGTTGTTTAGTGGAGTAGTAACAGATAAGGAGAACTCTAACCTTTCTAGAGTCATATTTATTATTATAAGCAAAGAGCAATGAAAGAATGAGTAACACCAAGATCCAGAATATTCTAGCATCCCATGAAACATTTCAAGTCTCATTATCTTGTGGAGTAAGAGTGAATTACACTATAGTTTCTTCCTGTTTAGACTACGAATTTCTGCAAACTATCCCGTCTCTACAAACAAAATGACTCGGTTGACCCAGATGCATCCCACACACATTCTGAAACTGATGATGTAGAAAGATTCCTAATTTGAATAAAAAGTTTTGCCTTAATGCACTAGATTAAGACCACTGAGAAAAAGGAGATTGAAATTCTTATTGCGAGCATGATTTAGCATATTCTCACACTGCTTACGAAACATCTACTAGTTGTAACATGATCAGGACCATGGCAATGTATGCCATAGATATTATTGTCTTCCACCGATGGTTACCAACTTTTTTTTTACGAAGTCTTCATCAAACATTTTCTTAAATTTAACCCACATTATAATTTCCATTTAACTGTAAATATTATCTTTAAACCATGTTCATACATCACTCTCCAAGGGTATTCTACCATATGGATGGTAAGATAGTCATTGCATTTTTTTCCCTAATTAGTTAGTCCATAGGGTCCTCTGTGACACCATAATACATAGTATGCATTATCTTGGAAAACCTTTCAACTAACATAAACCACAATAACTTCCGCTAACTTGTTATCATCTTATCAAAATTTGTACAAGTTGAGTTGAGGTAAACAATTGTTTGGTGGTATGAAGGTTAGTAGATGATCAATAGGTTTAATAAGTTCTAGGTTCGTTAGAGACATGGAAGAAAACGAACCAAATTATGGATATATATGTCGCACTTAGGAATTGAGGGCAAAATGAGATAAGCTTTAATGTGAGGCATTGAAGTCACAATTCATAAGAAAATATAATAGCAGTTTGGTAGGCCGAAGTTTGAGGAGAAATGTAATACTAATAGAATAGATGAAGGACAATGAAAAATAATTGATTAAACTTTAAATCGCCTACATTTTTAGAGAAAATTGTTTCTTCTTATCGAACACGTTGGTTCAAATAAGGTCCCACTTATTTAGTCCTCTAGTTTATTTGCCTTCTAAATTTGTCTCTTCTTCTCTAAGGAGGTAGTGGGGATGATAGATCATTACTTCTTATTTTTACGAACAAAAATATCATCATCAAGATCGCGTATCATTGACTCATTTACTAGTTTGTTTTAAACTATTTTAGATATTGAATGCCTCATTTTGTGAACAAATAAAAGGTATTTGCAAATAATAAGATTCTTACGATACGCTGGATCTAACTAAAAGAAGACTGTCAAAGACGAATTCGAAACATAATTCCGCAGTATCCAGATTTTCTATTATCCTAGGTCATACAATCTCTAACCTAGGCTCTGATACCAACTTTGTCACGATCCATCCCACGGGCCGTGACCGGCGCTAGGGAACGGGTAAGCTCAAGCTACCGGAACTCGTAGCAAGCCTTAATATAATATACGATCAACCTTACCAATAGTCTTAACATAATTTAATATTAAAACCTTCAAAAAGAAACACACACATAATCCTCAAACTAGTACTGCGGTCTAGAATATAAATTTTTAACATAAATAGTCATACATAGTAAGATAGATGTGCTGCCCGAAGAAAGAAATTAGGCTGCAACAGACTTCTAGTCACCTGAAAAATTAAAGGAGTCAAACCTCCCATAGTGAATTAATTATATGCAATGCATGAGTAATTTAACATTTATGTCACACACAATAATAATAATCATAATATATAATACAAGTGATCACACAATATGCTTTTCATAAAATTGTCTTATAAATAAATACATATGTGGTTTAATACGTGTGTTGGACCCTAAACCTCAATACCCAATCTAATAATTCATCAATAATCAGCATTTCACTCATATCCAATAACTGGGGGACCGAGAATAACTCAACCTACCACACGCCCAGTTAGCTGGAGGACCGAGAATAACTCAACCAATTCCGTACCCAGCCTCACTTAAATCCAAATCCACATATCATATAGCCCGAGAATATCTCAACCGAGCTCATCCATATATCAAAACATTCCCAATATTAGTATCATCAATATCCAATAACCCGATAATACATGTGCGCACAAGGTTCTGATGCCGCTCACCAGGAAGCATGTCCATAACACGTATTTATCCACAAATAATTACGTATAAATTATTATAAACAATAAGACACTTTTATAAGTAAAAATAGTAATTTACTTGAAATATCATGAAATCATTTATTACGAATGCAAATGCTAAATTAAAACTGCATAACATATAATTAACTCACAAATTGCTCCTAGCTGACTGTCCTAGTTTTCAAGTAATGCTGCTCCTCCTACCGGTTGAATATCTAAAAGAGATAATATTATTTTTAGAATTTATATATGTTTAGGGAAATATTAAAATTTATTTTGTCTCGTTTTACAGACTGTCTACCGAAAATTCGGCAGAGTCTCCCCTATAAAACGAACATCCTCCTAGTAATGACTAGGATCAACCATGCAATAAAATACACTTCTATAATAAAAAATATTCAAAGTCCAAACCGGTACTTCATAGACTGCAATTATCAACCCGGTTGGACATCAATCATCCGATAATTCCATAACTGTCGATAATTCCAATACTTTACTTCTAAAATTACTCATCATCAAATAACATATAAACATATATACTTATAATCCATTTTCATAATATCTATATCAACCAAATTAACTAACCAATAATCTTAAGAGCATAATTAATTAATTATGCTTAGTCCAATCTCCCTTCAACCATTATTTTTTTAAACTTATATATATTCTGAATTTTTATTAAATGAGGATCCAACAATTATTCTTAACCTAACTTAATTATTTTTCTTAATTTCACCCAATTATATACTTTCGTGATTTATAGAGACTAAACGGTAAGGAATTTGGCCAAAGTCCAAGAATTAATGTTGCTCCAAATAATATTTAGAACATTTTGAAGTTAACCAAACATTTTTTTCTGCCCTTATTTTGTATGTCACCGGAAAATATCACTGGTGGTCGGGATCCGCCTATCAGAAAAATTAAAGTTGATTATTTTGAGAAATTAATTATACCACTTTGTTTCTTATGATTCCAGGAGTCTAGAATCACTCTCAAAACACCCAACATCAACCGGAAAATTAAACTTTGGTTAGATTTCTTACTTTTTCCGGTGTAGCCCCGATTACACCTCAAAACTCCTTGCATGCATCCAAATCTAGTGTATCCATAGGTAAATCGACCCCTTGAGTCCATTTTTGGTGTTAGAATTGCAAAATAATGAACATAGGACTGAGAAATAGAGGGAATAGCAAAAGTGACGAATTTTCTCTCTCTAAATGTTTTTTAAAAACTTAAAATCTCACAGTAAAACTTACATGCATGCGTAGCTGGAGTTGAGAGCTTCGTTTCGGTGTAAAAATCGTGAAAAACGGTGAAGAAATGAGGGAGAATGAGGTAGAACAATGATTTGTTTGAAAGGAAGAAATGGAGGTTGAAGGAGGAGATCAATGGAGTCTGCCGTGAAATGCAGCTCCATTGATTTAATTTAATATTATCCAAATTTCTCTATTAGTCCCTATATTTATAATAGCTTTTAAAAAATTTCCCAAAAGTAATTATACTTTAGCCTTAACTCCTTCTAACTAATTCATTTTAGCAATTAGTTTATGTATATATAAATTGGGTATTAAATTATCGGATAAGAAACGGCCCGCTAAACACCAGCGCATGTCTAACTGTTCCGTATGGAGATCATCATCCTCCACCGTCACACCTCCATTGTCTTCATCCTCCAGACTCATATTTGCATACACAGACTCAAGCGTATTCGTCGCAGCCATAGCCAAGATCCAGAACTCACAAACTTGTCAAAGCGACAAGACAGAAATGCACCTTGTCAAAACAACAAGACTTTTAGGTAAAATTTTCCGTGCACTCCGAATTGATTGTATATTGTTTGCGTTATCATTACGATGATATGTTGAAACTATTAATTGGGCTATCCCCATAATTGAAATAAAACTTGGTTTGGTTATTTCATATTTTTAATTCGATTTTATTTTAAGTTTCAATTATCAATTCGATTTTAGTAAAGAAAAACAATTAAAACCGACAAAAAAATAACATCATGTTTGGCAATCAGCTGTTAGCTGATAGCTAATTACATTAACTGTTAGCTGATTACCTTTTGGGTAAATTACATACGTGGTGTACAACCTTTACCCCTTTTCACACTTTGGTGTACAACCTTTAATTTTGCACACTAAAGTGTACAACCTTCTGGTGACCTCCCACTAAAGTGTACAGCCGGTATTTATGACCGGTCAACGCAAGTCAACGTTGCCACATCAGCATTTTGACCACTTTAAAAGTCAAAAATTTACACCCTAATATTGAATTACTAAAATACCCTTATCCCTTCCAAATTTAATCCCTCTCCTCTCTCTCTTCATTGTTTCTGGATCTGATCTTTCTCTTTCCATTTCTCTATCTCTCAATCTTCTCTCTATCCGAAAGCTTTGAATCTCTCTCTATCCATTTCCTTTTCTCTCTAACAGCAATTTTAGTACAAATACCCCTTAATTAACCACCCACTCTTTGCCCCCATCACCATCGCCGGCGCCCGCCACTTTCAAGAATGTTCGAAGTTGCTGCTGCATCGGAGGTTGGCTTCTTGAAGGAATCATTGCGCAGGATAAGTTACCGAGTCCTAAAGCTGATCACAGAATTATTACAAAAAAACACACAGTTTACACTTCATTTCTTCCTTCTCTCTCAATACGCAAAACCACCCGCTCCATTTCTTGTGTTGTTTTTCCGGTGACTAGAACCATGAGACGACGCCGTTGAACCCCGCGACGACGGCATAGAAGCCGAAGAAGAAGAAGTTGGTTTAATCGCCGCCAAAGTGTGATAAAGGTTCTAAACCTATTTTTTTACACCTCTGTGTAAATTAATTATCAATGTTTTGAGCAAATTGAGTAATTAGTTAGGTTAGTGTTATTGAGAAAATTGATTACTGTTTATTTTGGACATATCTTGTGTAAATTAATTACCATTATTTTGGGAAAATTCTCTGATTGAAAATTTATTGGCCAGAGTAACATTATATAGAGAACATGTGCCGACCTGTAAGTAAATCTTATCTCCTGCAAGTCAGAGCTTTCGTCTTTGTTTCCTTTTGATCGAACTTGTTGCTGAGAAGATTTTCATTTTTCTTTTTGAACAAAACGCAATGTTGAATGGGCGACTGTTGTTTTAAAGCTCTGCTGCTAATAAGGAGAATGGAGCTAAACCATTGCTTGGTACTGATAAATCGGAGAAGAAAGAAGCTTTTAGAGAGAGAAATCAAATACACAAAATGAAGATTGAAAGCTTAAAGATTGAAAAGTTAGAGCGAGAAATGGAAATAGGAATAGGAATGATAAAGAGAAAAGTTAGAGAGAGAAATGGAAAGAGAAAGATTGAAAGCTTTTAGAGAGAGAAATCAAATACACAAAATGAAGGGAGAGAAAGTGGTTCAATTTGGAAGGGATGAGGGTATTTTAGTAATTCTATATTAGGGGTATGAATTTTTGACTTTTAAAGTGGTCAAAATGCTGACGTGGCAACGTTGACTTGCGTTGACCGGTCATAAATACCGGCTGTACACTTTAGTGGGAGGTCACCAGGAGGTTGTACACTTTAGTGTGCAAAATTAAAGGTTGTACACCAAAGTGTGAGAAGAGGTAAAGGTTGTACACCACGTATGTAATTTACCCTTACCTTTTTGGTTCGCTGATTTGTAAACTTGTTTTGTAAAACTTAGCTGATTGCTAATAGCTCTTTGTGTAAAATGACATATAAGAATATGGTAAACTCTTTATTTGGAATTAAATGGTAGTAATTAGGGGTAAAAATGTCATTCAAAAGAGATAGAACAATAAACTAATTGAAAAAACTCCTAAAATTAGTTTTTTTTTCAAAATTAGCTTTTTGGACCCAATAAGTTATTTCAAACATCTTTTCACCAAATAACACAATTAGAGGTTTGACTAGTCAAAAACCTAGCTCAAACCTCTTGTCACGACCCATCCCACGGACCGTGACCGGCGCTAGGGAACGGGTAAGCTTAAGCTACCGGAACCCGTAGCAAGCCTAAATTAACTTAGCTAATCAATTACATAAATTCATTTTTAAATAAGATATTTAAAAGTATTAAACATTAAGTCATTGCCCAATATAATTTAATAAATACTCATATATCTGGTACCGCGGTCTAGAATTAGAATTTTATATTAGCTAGAAGGATTAACCAAATAAAGATAAGTGTGCCGCCCGAAAGAAAGATCGTGAGCTGCAACAGACTTCTAGTCACCTGAAAAATTAAAGGAGTCAAACCTCCCATAGTCAATTAATTATATGCAATGCATGAGTAATTTAACATTTATGTCACACACAATAATAATAATCATAATATATAATATAAGTGATCACACAATATGCTTTTCATAAAATTGTCTTATAAATAAATAGATAGGTGGTTTAATACGTGTGTCGGACCCTAAACCTCAATACCCAATCTAATAATCCACCAATAATCACCATTTCACTTATATCCAATAACTGGGGGACCGAGAATAACTCAACCGACCACACGCCCAGTTAGCTGGAGGACCGAGAATAACTCAACCGATTCCGTACCCAACCTCACTTAAATCCAAATCCACATATCATATAGCCCGAGAATATCTCAACCGAGCTCATCCATATATCACAACATTCCCAATATTAGTATCATCAATATCCAATAACCCGATAGTACCTGTGCGCACAAGGTTCTGATGCCGCTCACCAGGAAGCATGTCCATAACACGTATTTATCCAAAAATAATTACGTATAAATTATTATAAACAATAAGACACTTTTATAAGTAAAAATAGTAATTTACTTGAAATATCATGAAATCATTTATTATGAATGCAAATGCTAAATTAAAACTGCATAACATATAATTAACTCACAAATTGCTCCTAGCTGACTGTCCTAGTTTTCAAGTACTGCTGCTCCTCCTACCGGTTGAATATCTAAAAGAGATAATATTATTTTTAGAATTTATATATGTTTAGGGAAATATTAAAATTTATTTTGTCTCGTTTTACAGACTGTCTACCGAAAATTCGGCAGAGTCTCCCCTATAAAACGAACATCCTCCTAGTAATGACTATGATCAACCCTGCAATAAAATACACTTCTATAATAAAAAATATTCAAAGTCCAAACCGGTACTCCATAGACTGCAATTATCAACCCGGTTGGACATCAATCATCCGATAATTCCATAACTGTCGATAATTCCAATACTTTACTTCTAAAATTACTCATCATCAAATAACATATAAACATATATACTTATAATCCATTTTCATAATATCTATATCAACCAAATTAACTAACCAATAATCTTAAGAGCATAATTAATTAATTATGCTTAGTCCAATCTCCCTTCAAACTTTGTTTTTAAAATTACATGTTCTGATTTTTTTTTATTTAAATGAGGATCCAACAATTACTTTTAACTCAACTTAATTATTTTCCTTAATTTCACCCAACTATATACTTTCGTAATTTATAGAGACTAAACAGTAAGGAATTTGGCCAAAGTCCAACAATTAATGTTGCTCCAAATAATATTTAGAACATTCTGAAGTTAACCAAACATTTTTTCTGCCCTTATTTCGTATATCACCGGAAAATATCACCGGTGGTCGGGATCCGCCTATCGGAAAAATTAAAGTTGATTATTTTGAGAAATTAATTATACCACTTTGTTTCTTATGATTCCAGGAGTCTAGAATCACTCTCAAAACACCCAAAATCAACCGGAAAATTAAACTTTGGTTAGATTTCTTACTTTTTCCGGTGTAGCTCCGATTACACCTCAAAACTCCTTGCATGCGTCAAAATCTAGTGTATCCATAGGTAAATCGACCCCCTGAGTCCATTTTTGGTGTTAGAATTGCAAAATAATGAACATAGGACCGAGAAATAGAGAGAATAGCAAAAGTGACGAATTTTCTCTCTCTAAATGATTTTTAAAAACTCAAAATCTCACAATAAAACTTACATGCACTTGTAGCTGGAGTTGAGAGCTTCGTTTCGGTATAAAGAACGCCAAAAACGGTGAAGAAATGAGGAAGAATGGAGTTGGAGAAGAATGGAAATGGCAAATGGTATGAATGTCATACGGATGGAAATGGCAAATGATAACATAGAGATATTATCCCAAGGACCAAAAGGGATATTCGCCTTGAGAACGCCGCGTATTAATCCCTGAAGGGGAGCCGGCAGGCGGATCTCCACGGTTCTGCTCAGAGAGATCCGCTGGCGGACCTATAAGGTGAATCTCTTCATTCACCTGATTCGCCACTGTAACGGCTGGCCGCCGACTCGGCCATAAAGATCATTAATGAGTTATCAATTAGCTAACTTCCAGGTTAAAGATAACTTGTAACCGTCATTAATGAAGCATTAATGGAGGCTTTCTAGTTGCCTGAAGGTTACGACTTCCTAGGTATATATAGCCTGATTCCCTAGGCTATTAAGGTACACATTCTCACAACCTTTGTCAATTCAGTTTGTTTCCTTGATTCACCTTACTGACTTTGGCATCGGAGCTTCCCCCCGTCGAACCCAACGACGCCCCCACAGGGACGGACGTTGATCAGAATTTCACTACTTGTTATCAATTGGTGCGGTGAACGTGGAATCCTTAATCAAACAAAGGGTTTTTCATTCACATTAAGAAACTATGACAACTGGAGATCAGAATCCCTCTTCAGGGATTGAAACACCATTAGTTACACCATCTAGTGCTGGCCGCACAGATTCAACTGCTCCTGCAACGCACGTCGAAAGTAGTATGAACCCTGATGCTTTCATCAACATGTGTGCACAAGCAATCGGGGAGTGGTTTGGACCCGAGACGGGGAATCGCCTGCGGTCATTCATGACCCTCCCTCCACATTGGAGCATGGCATCCACATCGACTGTATCATCCTGGCCCTTGTTAAACTTTAGACCGGGCGCCCAGAGTTCTTCATTTCTCCAAGCTCACAACACGGATTCCATGGTAACTACTACGGCGGCAGTTGGAGAATGACAAATCAATCGGGAGTTATTCCCTGGTGGCGCAGAAGGAAGTCAAAGGAATGATTCAACCCTTCCGGGCGGATCTACGGGTCCTGGATTAAATCTAGGCAGGTTCGATATCCCAAGGTGCCCATGGACGAATCTCTCCATTGGCGGATCCGAGGGGCGAACACACAAAGAGCGTAGAAGGGAGAAAAGTAGGCGGTCTAAATCACCCTCGCCTCGACGACCGAGATCCTCACGTCGGGGCAGATCGCCCCCATCTACTGGACGTAGATGAAGTAAAAGGCCAGCGGAGACGCCCCATTTGAGTGGACCACCACCCCCGCCACCCTCAGGAACTGTTGGACACATCCCGTCGGGAAGCCATGGAGGAGGTAGTGGGCAAGCTCCCCCAGGAGGGGGGGCGGAGGAGGTAGTAGCGGAGGAGGAGGCGGACGCGGAAGTGGAGTAGGGCGTTCGCCATCAGATCCATCATCTGGGTCAAGTTCTTCTTCTTCTCCGAGTAGATCTCCACGAAGGGGTCGCCCAAGGGCGGATCCGGAGAATTTTGATGATAGAGTTAGAGCTCTGGTGCTCTGTATGAATGAGGAAAATGCCAGGCATAATCCGTTCGCCAATAGAGATTCGCCTTTCGCAGCTTGGATTGAGGCAGAGGAAACTGATAGAGCTTTTAAAATACCTAATCTCGCTATCTATATAGGTGTTGACAATCCGGAAGCTCACGTCAGAAAATACCGAATACTGCTCAAACTCAACCGTGCCACCGAGCCTGTGCTCTGCAAAATGTTTGTCACCACGCTAGGAGGTCCAGCCTACGGGTGGTTTCAGTCTTTACCTCCGGGCTCAATAAACAGTTTTGATCAATTGAACAGGGAATTTTGTGCTAAATTCGCCGGTTGTATTCCTCCAGTGGTTAAATCAGGAAAGCTTTTTGAGTTAAAGCAGAAGGCGAATGAATCCCTTCGGGAGTACGTAGACACTTTTAACCAATTGTGCATACAAATCGTTGATGTGGATATCTCCGTAGCAGTGGAATGTTTTGTGAGAAACACCACTTGTAAATGCTTGCAAGAAGATCTAATTCGAAAGAAACCCACCAGCATGGCAGAATTGATGGAGCGTTGTAAAGACTTTATCGAGGTGGATGATATTCGCCGAGGATCACTGTCATCGCCCAAAAGGGACAAGGGCGAATCTCGCCATCGAGATAGAGACAAAGACAAACATCGGGATTCTTCCTCTAGAAGCAGGCAAAGGGGTTCTAAGAACAAATCAACGTTTGTCACCTCTTTCACACCTCTCAACGCTTCTAAAAGTGAAGTCCTTATGTGGATCGAGAACAGTCAACACAAACGGAGCATTTCATACCCCGAACCAAAGGGGGGGGAGTACACCAATACTGCTAAAAATCCTAAAAATTATTGTAAATATCACAGGAAAAATGGCCATGACACCGATGCATGTTCGGAGTTAGCTCGGGAAATCGAGCGTCTCATCGAGAGAGGCAAATTGGATCGATTCATCTAGAATGATGGCAAGAAAGGAGATGGTGATAGATCCAAAGAGGACCCAAAGAAGAAGGGGAAAGGTACCATTAATGTCATAGCAGGCGGACCTGGATACCAACCAATGCTGAAAAAGGCAAAGACTTTCGCTCTTGACAGGGCATCGTTAAATCGCCCCTTTACCGACGTAGGTCCGGAAATCTCTCCCCATGCGGATGCACTGGTCGTCACTATGATGGTGGAAGGCTGGGAGATGAAAAGAGTGATGGTTGATACTGGGAGTTCGTGTAATGTCATCACTAGAGGAGCTTTTGCCAAACTCATGATTGATCCAGTCCAGGTAGAGCCAACTGTGGTTGATATCCTAGGAGTGACGGGACACACTATCCAAACAAAAGGCCAAGTCACTCTGGATTGCGAGCTTACGGATGATGACCAGGTCTGGAAAGGTGATCTGGAATTTTCTGTCTTGGATGGTCAGTTAGCTTACAATATCATCCTCGGACGGCCCTTTATCTCCGAAGTTGCAGCCCTTATCTCCATACGCCACTTAGCGCTTTACATCCCCACGGCCAAGGGAGGTGTAATGATCAGAGGTAGCCAAAAGGTAGCCTAGGAGACATATTCGGCATCACTGATGATTCGCCCCCAATCTAAAGAAGAGGATGAGGAGGAGCTCGTCACAATGGCCTTGGGCGAGACAGAAATGTACCTTATGGCGGATGAAAAGCAGGTGCGAATGGCTAAAGGGCTCAAGGGCGAAATTAAAAATGCAATCACCAAGGTACTCCGTGAGGCGGAGGATGTCTTCGTATGGAAGGATGAAATTCTCCCCGGAATCAGTCCAGACGTGATCACTCACAAGCTCAACATTGATAAAGATGCAGTTCCTGTGGCTCAGAAGCGGAGAAACCATGGCCCCGAAAGGCAGAAGGTAATAGAAGAAGAGATCACCAAGCTCCAGCGGGCGGACGCTATTGAGGAGGTGCTTTATACTCAGTGGCTGGCGAACGTCGTTCTGGTAAAGAAGGCGGGCGGATCTTACCGCATGTGTATTGACTTTACGGATCTCAACAAAGGTTGTCCCAAAGGCAACTATCCTCTGCCATGTATTGACATGCTTGTGGATGGAACCGCCGGTCACGCCATGTACTCCTTTACGGATGTGAAGTCAAGTTATCATCAGATCCCCATGGAACCCTCAGATAGAATCAAGACCTCATTCGTAACACATCAAGCCACTTATTACTTCAAAGTTATGCCCTTTGGGCTTAAAAACGCGGGTGCAACTTATCAGAGGATGATGAACAAGATATTCGCAGATAGTAAAGGGGATAACTATTCTGTCTATGTAGATGACATGATCATCAAAAGCACAACCATAGAAATGCATGCAGACGATATAAAGGAGGTACTGGACGTACTCCGACGCCACAACATTAAGTTGAACCCAGAGAAGTGTACTTTTGGTGCGACGTATGGAAAATTCTTAGGGTTCATGATCAGCGAAAAAGGAGTTAGCCCAAATCCTGACAAGGTTAAGGTTGTCCTAGAAATGCAAGCACCACGGAACATCAGAGAAGTACAACGCCTTAATGGGCGGATCATAGCCTTGGGCAGGTTTATCTCTTGTTCAGCTCGCAGATGTCAGCCCTTTTACGAGGTCATCAAGAAGCAAAAGGCGTTCGAGTGGAATGAGGATTGTGAAAAGGCCTTCGAAGGAATCAATCGGTTCCTCACGGAGCCGCCCATGATGAGTCGACCAATGAAGGGAGAGGACCTCTACATGTATGTATCGGTTACGGATAAGGCTGTGTGCACGGTCATGATACGAGAGGAGGATGGCCAGCAGTTTCCGATTTATTATGTGAGCAAGGTTCTGAAAGACGCCGAAACCAGATATTCTAAGCTTGATAAAAATGGCGCTGGCTGTTGTCACCATAGCAATCCGCCTTAGACCATATTTTCAGGCGCATACTGTGGTGGTTCGAACGAATATACCAATGAGAAAGGTGTTGCAGAAGCCAGACACTTCCGAAAGGTTGATGGAATGGGCAATCCGCCTTGGTGAATTCGATGTGAGATATGAAAGTAGGTCGGCTTTAAAGAGTCAGGTCCTGGCAGACTTTGTGAATGAATTCACTGATGAAGGGATATATCACCCCAAGCCTCCAGTAGAGGAATGGACAATGTACACCGATGGCGCCTCCTCAGCGGACGGAGCTGGCATAGGCGTTGTGATCAAGGGTCCCCAATACATAAAGTTACGGTACGCAGCAAAATTAAATTTCCATGCAACTAATAATGTTGCTGAATATGAAGCTCTGGTATTGGGATTACGCCTACTCAAAGAAATCACTCCTGAGCGGATTGTGATCTATAGTGACTCTAAGCTAATGGTCAACCAAGTAATCAAGAATTACGAAGTGAAAGATGATGTTTTGGCCAAATACGTAGCAGAAGTCAAAAAATTGCTGGATCACCTTGAGGCTAAGGAAACCAAATGGGAACTGATTCACGTACCAAGGGAGTCCAACACTGAGGCGGATCATTTGGCCAAAATGGCCTATTGTGAGGAGAACTGGACAGATCCAGATTGTCCCTTCGAAGTTAAGATAGCTCCAGCCTTCGCTTCAGAGGAAGTATCCCTACTCACAACGGTAGAAGATGATTGGAGATCGGTCATTCGCCAATATCTGCTATGTGGAACTTTACCTGAGGATAAGGAAGAGGCACGGCGGATAGTTAGGAGAGAGGCTTATTTCTCCGTAATCAACGACGGCCTTTACAGAAAATCTTTTAGCCACCCTTGGTTGAAGTGCATTCTACCGGAAGAGGGACAACAAATCCTCAAGGAGCTACATGAGGGATCATGTGGGGCTCATGAAGCATCCGCCACCATCTTGAAGAAATCCAGGTTAGCGGGTTTCTACTGGCCCACGGCCGAATTGGATGCCCAAAAATTGGTAGAATCTTGTCATAGTTGCCAGATTCATGCGAATGAATCACATACTGCCAAACATCTCCAGAGGCCCATCATAGAAGGACGGCCATTCGCCCTCTGGGGAATAGACATTGTCGGCCCATTTCCTCCAACTCGCCGACAGAGGAGGTACGTGGTAGTGGCAGTGGATCATTTTACCAAGTGGGTAGAAGCCGAAGCTGTCTCCTCCATCACTGCAGAACGAATGGTGGAATTCGTCAAGGACAACATCGTGGGAAGATACGGTGTTTCGCATACCATCATCATCGATAATGGAACACAGTTCAACTATAGCGAATTCAAAACTTTCTGTGAAGAGTTGGGCATTCTGAACAGATTTGCCTCCGTTTATTATCCCCAATCCAACGGGATGACCGAAGTCACGAATCGGACGATCGTAAAAGGGATAAAAAAGAGATTAGGAGAGCATGATAAGAAGTGGGCGGACCAGCTGACAAGCGTTTTATGGGCTTATCGCACCACTCCTAGGACGGCCACAGGAGAAACACCATTCGCAGAATCATGGTGTAGAGGCAGTGATCCCGGTTGAAATACAGGTCCCAAGTGATAGAGTGGCCTTTTATTGCGAAGAGGACAACGGCAAAAGGCTAAAGGAAAGTCTGGATCAGGTAGGCGATCGAAGAGACCAAGCCTATGTACGTATGGCGGCGTATAAACAGCGGATCGCCGCTTACCATGATAAAAATGCCAAGCTTGTGGATCTGAATGTGGGTGACCTTGTGCTCCGAAAGGCCGAAAAAATCCAGTCTTGAGAAGGTAAGGGCAAGTTAGGGCTCAACTGGACGGGTCCATATCAGATAGTGGAAAAGATTGGATTTGCCACATTTAAAATTCAGGACATGGAGGGCAACACATTGCCGCGCACATGGAACCTCCAAAATCTCCGCAAATATTTTGTCAGAAAATGAAGTGTACACACGGTCTTGAGTACTCTTTTTCCTTTAGTAAGCTTTTTCCCATGTGGTTTTTCTTACTAAAGGTTTTAACGAGGCTCACTTATAAGACCTGCCTACTGTAATAAAGCATTTCTCCCATTAATAAACATCATTTGTTCTATTATCTGTGTTCTTTTTAAAGTTTATTGCAGCAATATCAATATTCCAGTCTTAAAAAGAAGGGGGGCATCCAACGCTCTCCACATTAACAAAGTATCGCTATCTCATAGCTACTTTTTCTCCTTGGACATAAGAGAATCTATCTTATGGGCGGATCCATCTCTGAGAGGATCCCAATCTCCGATAGAGTTAAAATGATCCTTGGACGCAAAGTCTTTACACTCTCTTACATATCCTTCCCAAAAAAGGATTCACAAGTCCTACGGGCGGATCACTTCACCTCAAAGATAGGTAGCAAATTGATCCCCTTGGCAGCTTTACTTCCTTCAATGGAATAGAACAGCTTCTAACCTTCACAAAGGTCCATGCAATGGGGTACGGCTAGCCACCTACTCCAAAATAAATCCTAGATGCATATATATTTACTTACGCAAACGTAATGGTAAAATAAATAGCTGCCATAAAGGATTAAAACAAATTGTACTTAACGATTTTTTACAAATCACAAGTAAGCAACTAATTAACAATGGGAGCATCCTCCTTTGCACTATCCTCGCTTACGGCGCTTGCCTGGAAAGCCTCCTTCTCCACAGCCTCAAATACGCCAACCAAAGCTACCTCCTTTTCCACGGAAGTTGTGGGACCAAAAGGAAGGGCGTTATCGGTTATCGATTCTTCACCCGCCTTGGGGGGCACTTCCTCAAGCTCCACTAGAGGGACGGTAGTGGAAGGTTTGCTTTCTTCCATGGGTCCCTTCATCCATCTCCGAACATATTCGCGGATGTATTCCTTAGCGTCTGACATCTTGTCATATTTGGCTACGTCTTCTGGTTCGGGGACGGCGAATTGCGGATCTGTGAAATCAATCTCGGGATGCGCCAAGGAAAAGTACGCATGAGCAGTTCGCCATAATAGAAGGCTTGTTCGCCCGCCATATATTCAGCTTCTCCTAGGGCATCCTCATGGTTCTTGGCGTCCGTCACAATCTTTTCCTTTAGCTTCTCAATTTCCGCATCTCTAAGGACTAAGGCGGCTGTTGTAGAGGCAAGGTTCGCATTAGCAGAAGCAATGTTCGCATTGGCTTCCGCTACCTCTTTCTCCAACTTTTCAATGGTTGCCTTATCCGCCACACCTTAAAGGAGCTCGGCCTCCATAGCACGTATGCGAGTATACATCTGTCAAAAACAAACAGTTTCGTTAAAAAGAAAAGAGCAAAGGAACAACTTTTTCTACAAAAAGAAATCTTTTCTAGGGGACTCACCATAAGGAGATCAGTTTTCCCCTTTTGCGCATGAATAGAACCAGGAATTTGGTTCTGAGTCCTTTGCACTTCGCCCACCTGGCCCAGGGCCTCATCCAAGTCGTTTATGATGGATTCATTCTCAAAAGATCCTTGTGCGCCATATTTGGCGGACCAATATTCGCCTATATCGGGCTTCGCCACCTGCACAAACATTCAAGGATCAAAACTCAAGTCAAAAACTTGATGAACAGATAAAAATAAAAGGCAACTCACTTGTTCCATCTCCCCAACGGGCATGGCGGACTTCATGGCATCCGTCATAAGTTTAAAACCTCCAGAAGCTGCAGGTTTCCTCCTTTTTAGTGGCGGCTCAACCACTGTTTCTGCTGGGTGTTTTCCAGTATCCTTTGGAGGTTTTGCTGCTTGATCTTTCCTACGCGCCTCAGCCTCTAAAAACTTCATACGCTTCTCTGCAATAGCATGATTGGCCTTAGATAAACCCCTGCCAAGGAAAACATTGAAGTAATCAAAGTTCGAGAAGAAATAAAAGTTACCTTGGTCAAATTGCGCAATCTTGGAGTAAATGAATTGCTCCCCCTCTCGGCGAATCAACGGAATATCGCTCATCATGAAGGCTAAAGCGTCTACGTATGTCCATGTATCCGCCTTGATCTTCTTCATAAGCTCCGCCACCACTTCATCGCTATCGGTCAATATTCGCATATCGCCCGCCATGTGTAAGGGCTTGGGATTCCAAAACGAGGGAAAACCCAGAGATTCGCCCTCTTTTATCTTCACATAGAAGAATTTCTCATCCCAGCAATGGACATTGGACATTTTGTCACTGAATGGCGAATATACTCCGAATTTGGCGAAGGTGAGATAGGATTCATACTTCCGTTTCGAGGGTTTATGGAAAGCTCTAAAAACACGACCCGTATATACTACTCCTAAATTTGAGGCGAGGTAGCAGTCTAAAGCAATATCCAACCAACCGTTGGGATGCAGTTGGCTAGCTGTAATATCAAAGTAGGAGAGGATGTCCGCCATCATCTTTGGGAGAGGAAGCCGGAATCCCCTCTCTACATGACTGCAATATACTGTTAGAAAACCGCTAGGCGGACAGGAAGGTCGTTGATGGGCTGTGGCTAACTGAGTCTCATAATTATTGATCCAAGGGAAACGATTCGCCAGATCTACTAGATCCGGAAAAATAGAAAATTTTGCATCAAATTCAAATAAACAACTTTCCTTCGAAATTGGGGGGCACTCATACGAGACGGAGTGGACTCCGCTCGAGGGTTCTTTTTCCTAGGTGGGATAGAAGAAGAGGCCATTGTCCCCGGAAAATACCTAGCCTTAACGGCCGGAGCGGTACCGGAAATAGAGGTAAAAAGAATTGGATATCTGGTGGAACGAGTTTGGTAGCGATTACACGCCGAGTTACTAAACCCAGCTAAATCGGAGCTAACCATGTCCTCGGAGGAAGAGGAGTTCTCCGATGACGAAGTGGTCCAACTAAAATCAACTTCTATTTCAGGAGAAGGGGTCGAATTAAAAAGCTCTGAAGTTGATCTTGAAGATGAAGACGAACTTCTAAACATCCAGAGAAAAGTTAAACAGAAGAAGATGAACTTACATGTGAAATCGGAAGCTTGGTGCGAAACTCTGAAAATTCCCAGAAAAAGCTTCGAAAGGAGATAATGAAGAAGAAATGGAGAAGAAAGAGAAAACGAAAGAGGAATAAGGATATTTTCTCCTTCCTGGGACAGTGCGTCCACTACACGTGTCATTCACCAATTGGCATCGAATAGGGTGCTCATTAATGCAGATGTTTATGACAGCGCGCAGAAGCTCAAAAGCCCTAAAGGACTTTAAGGGCATTTTGGGGGGGCTTCTGATAACATAGAGATATTATCCCAAGGACCAAAAGGGATATTCGCCTTGAGAACGCCGCGTATTAATCCCTAAAGGGGAGCCGGCAGGCGGATCTCCACGGTTCTGCTCAGAGAGATCCGCTGGCGGACCTATGAGGCGAATCTCTTCATTCACCTGATTCGCCACTGTAACGGCTGGCCGCCGACTCGGCCATAAAGATCATTAATGAGTTATCAATTAGCTAACTGCCAGGTTAAAGATAACTTGTAACCGCCATTAATGAAGCATTAATGGAGGCTTTCTAGTTGCCTGAAGGTTACGACTTCCTAGCTATATATAGCCTGATTCCCTAGGCTATTAAGGTACACATTCTCACAACCTTTGTCAATTCAGTTTGTTTCCTTGATTCACCTTACTGACTTTGGCATCGGAGCTTCCCCCCCGTCGAACCCAACGACGCCCCCACAGGGACGGACGTTGATCAGAATTTCACTACTTGTTATCATGTATCCATAGGTAAATCGACCCCCTGAGTCCATTTTTGGTGTTAGAATTGCAAAATAATGAACATAGGACCGAGAAATAGAGAGAATAGCAAAAGTGACGAATTTTCTCTCTCTAAATGATTTTTAAAAACTCAAAATCTCACAATAAAACTTACATGCACTTGTAGCTGGAGTTGAGAGCTTCGTTTTGGTATAAAGAACGCCAAAAACGGTGAAGAAATGAGGAAGAATGGAGTTGGAGAAGAATGGAAATGGCAAATGGTATGAATGTCATACGGATGGAAGAAGTTGATCCGTGTTTCATCTTTTTATTTTCCTGATTAGTGGCTAAAATTTAGTTTGGTCCTCTCACTTTTATTATTTTTTAAATTCTCCCAAAAGTAATTATATTCTAGCTTTAACTCCTTCTAATTAATTCAATTTAGCAACTAGTTTAAATATATAAATTGGGGTATTACAATTCTTCCCCCCTTAAAGAAATTCGTCCTCGAATTTGAAATTGAAGGACTAACCTCACGTTTGAAATAGATAAGGATAATTGTTCTTCATCTCCAACTCGGATTCCCAAGTGCACTCTTCCATGGAATGATTATTCCATAACACCTTCACCATTGGGATGACTTTTGATCGAAGTTGACGAACTTGACGATCTATAATTCCACTGGTTGCTCCTCATAAGATAAATCTTCACTAACTTTTATCGCTTGTGGATGAAGAATATGAGAAGGATCGGGAACATATTTCCTTAGCATTGATATATGGAACACAGGATGAACCTGTGATAAGTTAGGAGACAATGCTAATTGATATGAATCTTCGCCTATTCTCTTCAAAATCTCAAACGGACCGATGTATCTAGGTGTCAACTTTCCTTCCTTTCCAAATCTCACGATTCCTTTCATTGGTGACACTTTGATAAAAACATAGTCCCCTTCCATGACTACCACGTCCTTCCTCCTTGGATCCACATAGCTTTTCTGCCTACTAAAGGCAGTTTGCAGTCTTTGACGAATGATAGGAACCTTTTAAGAAGTTATTTGTATTATCTCGGGACTAGTGAGTTTCCTATCACCAACTTCTTCCCAATATAAAGGAGATCTACACTTTCTACCATATAATGCTTCATAAGGAGCCATTTGAATGCTTGAGTGGTAGCTATTATTATATGCAAATTCAATCTGAGGCAATTATGTATCCCAATGACCACCAAAGTCCAACACCCACATTCTTAATATGTCTTCCAGCGTTTGGATTGTTCTTTCAGATTGACCATCTGTCTGTGGATGAAAAGCTGTGCTAAAATTTAACCTGGTGTCCAAAGCACTTTGGAGTTTTTCTCAAAATTTTGAAGTAAATACTGAGCCTCTATCTGACACAATAGACACTAGTACTCCATGTAGGCAAACAATTTTATCCACGCACAACTGTGCCAATTTTTCCACTGAATATGTTGCCTTTACTGGAAGAAAATGCGCTGACTTGGTTAATCTATCAACTATGACCCAAATAGAATTATATCCGGTTAAAGCATGGGGCAATCCAACTACAAAATCCATGGTTACTCGCTTCCATTTTCATTCTGGAATAGGCAATTGTTGTAATAATCCCGAAGGCTTCTGATGTTCGAGTTTCACTTGTTGACAAGTCAAACATCGAGATACAAACTCTGCTACATCTCGCTTCATACCATTCCACCACTACAACTTCTTAAGATCTTGATACATCTTAGTAGAACCTTGATGTAAAGCTACAAAATGTGTGTCTTCCATGATTTACTTCCTCAAATTGCCTACATTGGGAACACAAAATCGGTCTCTATACCGTAGACATCCACCATCATCAATTCTAAAATCTCGAGCCTCGCCATCATTCAATTCATATGCAGTCTTACACAACTGAGGATCTCTTGTTTGAGCTACCTTGATTCTATCAATTAATACCGATCTAACCTTAAAGTGAGCTAAGAATCTTCCATGATGATTCAACTCTAATTGCACTCCAGAATCATACAAATCGTGCATTTCTTTAATCAAATTCCTTTTTCTGAGCTAATATGAGCTAGACTTCCTGAAGATTTCCTGCTTAGAGCATCTGCCACGACATTAGCTTTACCAGGATGATATAAAATGGCACAATCATAATCTTTCAAAAGTTCCATCCAACGTCTCTTCCTTAAATTCAAATCCCTTTGCTGGAATATGTATTTAAGTCTTTTGTGATCAGTGTAAATTTCATAAGCTTCTCCATATAGATAGTGTCTCCAGATCTTTAATGCAAATACTACTGCTTGTTGAAACACCTTTCCACATAATTTTGATTTGACAAAATTGTTTAAGTGTAATTAAAAAATATTCTAAACACACTAAGTTTAAATGCTTTGATTTATTCTACTAATGTGTTTGTTCAATGTTGAGTTAAATTGTTTATAAGACACAAAGATTAAAAGGCCCAAAGCCCAATACGGAAGTCAAAGCCCAAGTCAAACAGTTTAATGCAACTCGGACCGCGTATGTCAAAACGCTGTCGTTATGTACAAAACGCAGCTCAGCGGAAGAAGGATCTAGAAGACCTTCGAGGAACAACTTCGGGACGAAGCTGCTGAGTTGATTCGACAAAGAGTACAAGACAGCAGCTGAGCAAGAACAACTTCCAGACAAAGTGTTTCCACTTTGGGTAAAGTTCAAAAGACACAGAATGCTGTCTAGTTGACCTTACCATAAATGGAGAGACATTCTGCCGAGCTGACCGAGGACAGAAGATACTCAAATCTGATTGGCCGAGAGCTCTGAGCAAGACAGGATGACAACGACAGGAAGTCGTTTCCCTCCAACGGTTATTTTGAAATTCGAAATGACTGATGCCTCAGACGTCTCTATAAATAGAGCCCTTCAGTTGCTTCATTCAACACAGAACTTGATCAAGCCATTACGCTGACCAAATTTCTACGCAAAGTTCTGCAAGAAAAAGCAAAGCAATCTTACACTAAATTTCATATCTTTTGTGTAAAAGTCTAGAGTGATTATTCAATCATCTAAGGTGTCTTAGCAATCGTTGTTTAGGACAAACACTTATCATTTCTAGAATTAGAAAGGAGAGGCTGAGTACTCGGTTATAGTACTCAGCGGGAGATTAGGATTGAGTAGAGGTATAGAGGAAGGTACTCTTGTTATACTCAGTTGCTAAGATTGTAAAAGGTTTGATGCTCTACCGTTAAAGAGCTCAGTAGAGAATTCGAAATCTCGGAACGTGTTCCGGGGACAAGACGTAGGCTTGGAGGCCGAACCTGGATAAATCTGCTGAGTAACATATTTCTAACCTTAAACTCCTTTACATATTTATTGCTTGCTTAAACAAAAACTGACCAAGTAAAGAGGTCAAGCTGAGTTGTGCGCATTGAATATCTGAGCTCAAGAATAGACTCTAAGTGCTATCTCCTGACTCAAGTAAAGAAACTGACCTAGTCACAAGTTGACTAAGCCAGTATCTTGCTATTCACTCAGCGCCGCTGTTAAAACCTTTTTCTCACGAAAAAGAAGTCTGCCCTAACTTAAAATTTTTAAATAGTTCCTAACCCCCCATTGGAACTATACTTGTAACGTTATAAGGGACCAACAAGTGGTATCAGAGCTTAAAAGCTCACTGTAAAAGGTTTAACCACCTTGAGCTGATCCCCACTATGGGCGAAAACAGCACTCGGTTTCTCCCAGGAAACAAAACAACTCAGATCTTACCTGAGGGGCTGTCCATTACTCGGCCTCCCCTATTCTTCGGGTCTAACTATACCTTCTGGAAGAATAGGATGAAAAATTTCATTCAGGCTACAAATATGAGTGCCTGGCTATCCATAGTCCAAGGTCCATTTGTACCTATTGAAGTTGTGGCTGGCCAAACAGTTGTTAAAGCTGAGGCCAAATGGACAGAGGATGATCTCAAGAAGCTACAAAATCATGCTTCGGCTATAAACATGCTTCACTGTGCGCTCGATGCTGCAGAATATAATAAAATCTCAGGTTGTGAGTCGGCGCAAGAGATCTGGAAGAAGCTAGAGGTCACCTACAAAAGAACCAATAAATTAATGGACTCCAAGGTGAACCAGCAAATGAGACTGTACGAGCTGTTTGAAATGAACAATGATGAGGGAATATCTGACATGAATGCAAGGTTTACCAACATCATCAATGAGCTCAAGAGACTTGGGAAGATCTTCACTGAGGAAGAACAAGTCAAGAAGATACTCAGGAGCCTTCCCAAAGACATGCAAGCAAAGAAGACCGCTGTTGAGGAAGCTCAGGACTTAACCACCTACAAATATGATGAGCTCATCGGCTCGCTGCTGACCCATGAGATCTCGATGAAGAATTTCGAGGTGAAGGAAAAGTCTGAAGATAAGAAGCAAAAATCTCTTGTCATGAAAGCTGACTCCACTGATGGGAGCTCAACAGATGATGAGGAGATGGCTATGTTCACAAGGAAGATGAAAAGGCTGTTCAGAAAGAATGACAAATATTCTAAGAAGCCTTACAGAAAGTTTGATAAGTATAAAGCTGAGTCCAGCGACAACAAATACAAGAAGGACAACTCAAAGCCCATTACATGCTTTGAATGTCATCAAACTGGCCACATCAAGTCAAGCTGCCCCACGCTGAGGAAAGAAAAGAAGAACGACAAAAAGGCAATGGTGGCAACATGGAGCGACAGTGATGAGTCTTCATCAACAGAAGCTGAGGCCACCGAGTCAGCAAAGATATGCTTCATGGCTGACGAACTTGCTGAGCCGTGCGTCTCTGAGCATGCTGACCCCTCCACGGCATCTGACGATGAGGAGCAATCAAATGAGGTAATATCACTTCCCCAGCTCAGAAACGAAATTGGTAATGCCCTGAGTGACCTCTATACACTTGTCAAAAAGTGTAATAAGAAAATTAGAGCACTCAGCAGGCGCTGTGACGAGGTTGAAGAGGTCAAGCTAAGTGACCTCAGATTCCTTCTTCAGGACAACTCAACTTTGCATGATAACATGGAGATCATACATAAGTCTGTCTCTGAAGTCCAATCAGATTCAAAGAAACTGAGAAAGGACGTCACAAATATCCAGAACCAACTAAAGGTTCAAAACAAAAGAAATATTCCTCTGAATGCTCAGTACCGAAGTACTGGCCAGCAGAGATGGAATCCCCAGCGGAATGTCCAGTGTGACTTCTGTGGGAAGAAAGGACACACCACAAATGTGTGCTGGCACGCTCAGCACTGGGGTGCTGACCAGTCAGTGAGAAATCCTAAACGAAGGTCAGCTGTGACTTCTGTGGAAAGAATGGCCAAACTGTCCAAGTATGCCGCCATAAAATAAAATATGATGCTTTACCTGTTGAACCTAACAAGCAAGGACCCAAAAAGAATTGGGTACCTAAAAGTAACTAGTTACAATGCAGGTAGGCCTGAGGTGTGCTGAGAAGTCAAAGATGTGGTATATTGACAGCGCATGCTCGAGGCACATGACTGGTGATGAAACTCAGTTCATCGCATTTGAGCGTAAACGAGGAGGAAGCGTAAGTTTTGGAGACAACAAAAAGGGTAAGATAGTAGGGTCAGGAACCATCGGAGGTAATCCTACTATTGAGTCAGTCTCCCTAATCAGCGGACTCAAATATAACTTACTCAGCGTAGCTCAGCTATGTGACAATGGGAGAAAAGTTATATTTGATGCTACTGGATGTAAAATATACGAGGGAAAAACAAAAGAGTTAATTTTAACTGCCCCTCGGATTGATAATGTCTTTATGCTAGACTTAGAGAAAAAGTTTTCAAAAACTGTATGCTTAGTTTCAAAGGAAGAAAATTCCTGGCTATGGCACAGGAGACTTGGTCATGTAAGCATAGACCTCCTGGCCAAATTAGCAAGAAAGCAATTGGTTGAGGGACTGCCTGAACTTAGATTTGAAAAAGATTAATTATGCCACGCTTGCCAAGCTGGAAAACAAACCAAACAATCTTTTCATAGCAAAAACATTGTCTCAACTAAGCGTCCGTTAGAATTACTACACTTGGATCTCTTCGGTCTAGTCCAGCCGCTGAGTCTGGGTGGAAGAAGATTTTCCTTGGTCATTGTAGATGACTTCTCTCGGTACACTTGGGTCATCTTGCTAAGTAGCAAGGATGAGACCTTTGAGACATTTTCAAATTTGGTTAGAAAACTTGAAAATGATAAAGACCTAAAACTGGCTCACATCCGAAGCGATAATGGTGGAGAATTCAAAAACCAATAGTTTGTTGAATTCTGTGAAGCCAGTGGCATTGACCATAACTTTTCTGATCCTAGAACGCCTCAACAAAATGGGGTTGTTGAAAGGAAAAACAGAACACTGGTTGAAATAGCCAGGACAATGCTGAGTGAGCATATGCTTCCAAAGTACTTTTGGGGAGAAGTTGTTAACACAGCGTGCTATATTCTTAATAGGGCTCTTGTTAGACCTATACTAAAGAAAACCCCCTACGAACTTTGGAAAGGACGAAAGCCCAACATTGGATACTTTCGTGCCTTTGGCTGTAAATGTTCTATTTTAAACACCAAAGATAGCCTAGCTAAATTTGACTCAAAAGCTGATGAAGCTATCTTTTTAGGCTACTCAACAAACAGCAAAGCATACAGAGTTTTCAATAAACGAACTCAAGTTTTAGAAGAGTCAGTACATGTTGAGTTCGATGAAACTAACCCTACAGGAAGATATCTGCCGCTGATCGAGGATGATCCACACTCAGCACCCGCTGATCAAAATACAGCCGCTGAGTCATTCCCTCAAGGGCTGACCAAAGGTAAAAGTGAACCAAACATTGTTTTCACTGACCAGTCTACACCTGCAGAGATTGTTGAAACACAGACAGCACAAGACATCAATCTACCCAAGGAGATAAGGATTCCAAGAGGGCACTCAGAGAGTGCAATCCTTGATGCCGCTGAGAATACCCTGATGACAAGAAACCAACTCAGGAGGTACCTCAGCAACGTAGCCTTCATCTCAGTTTAGGAACCTAAGAACTTCGCTGATGCTGAGGAAGATGAATTCTGGATGAGCGCAATGCAAGAGGAACTTGACCAATTCAGAAGAAACGATGTATGGGAGCTAGTGCCACATCCAAGGAGTCAGAAGACCATTGGAACAAGATGGGTCTTCCGCAACAAGCTAGATGAGCAAGGAAACGTAGTCAGGAACAAAGCAAGGCTTGTAGCTCAGGGCTACAGTCAGCAAGAAGGTATTGACTACGGTGAGACCTTTGCCCCAGTGGCAAGGCTAGAGGCTATTAGAATTTTATGTGCATATGCATCTTACATGAACTTTAAACTGTTTCAAATGGATGTTAAGAGTGCATTCCTTAATGGAGTTATAAACGAGGAAGTTTATGTTAATCAACCTCCAGGGTTTGAGGATCCTAAATTCCCAAACCACATTTATAAACTCAAAAAGGCTCTGTACGGCCTCAAGCAAGCACCACGTGCTTGGTATGAGAGGCTGACCAGTTTCCTGCTGACTAGAAACTATTTCAGGGGCAAAGCTGATACAACCTTATTCATTAAGAGAAAGGGTAAAGATACCCTGCTGGCTCAAATATACGTTGATGATATTATTTTCGGTGCTACTAATGAGTCAATGTGCAAGGAATTTAGCAAGCAAATGCAGACTGAGTTTGAAATGTCGATGATGGGAGAGCTCAACTTCTTCCTTGGACTTCAAATCAAACAAGGGAAAAATGGCATCTTCATCAGTCAAGCTAAATATGCCAAGGAGATATTGAAGAAATATGATCTTGAAAATTGCAAGCCAATATCTACTCCTATGGGCATTGACACTGTCCTCTGCGCTGACGAGAATGGTAAGTCGGTAGACAGCAAATTGTATCGAGGTATGATAGGCTCTCTACTTTACTTAACAGCAAGTAGACCGGACATTCAGTTCTCAGTATGCTACTGTGCTAGATATCAATCTAACCCTAAGGAATCACATTAGATAGCTGTAAAAAGAATCCTTAGATATTTGCAAAGCTCAGTGAACGCATGTTTATGGTATCCCAACACTCATGGATTTACACTCATTGGATACACTGACGCTGACTATGGTCGAGACAAGCTAGAACGGAAAAGCACCTCTGGAGGATGTCATTTCTTAGGAAGCTATCTTGTATCCTGGTTCAGCAAGAAGCAGGCGTCAGTAGCCCTGTCTACCACTGAAGGTGAGTACATTGCTGCTGGACACTGTGTTGCTCAAGTCGTATGGATTAAGCAACAGCTTGAAGATTATGGTGTTCAAACAAAGACAATTGAGGTCAAATGTGACAACAAAAGTGCAATTGATCTATCAAAGAACCCAATTCAACACAGCAGAATGAAGCATGTCAGCATAAGACATCACTTCATTAGAGACCATGTACTCAAGGGTGAGATAAAGCTGACCTACGTCCCAACGGATGAGCAGCTTGCGGATATCTTCACAAAGCCACTGGCTCGTGAACAGTTCAGCATACTGAGAGAAGCCATTGGTATGTTTAATCCTCTTCAGTAAATTCATGTTCTAAATGTAAATTTATGCTGAGTGAATTACTACGCTGAATGATTTATGCAAATGCATGCTGAGTGATTGTTATGCTGAGTACTTAACGCAAAATATATATCAATACTGAGTAAAATGTGCACACCGAGTAGTAATCTCAAACTGAGAAATCATCCTTTTATATACTACTGACCACTCAGAATATAAAACGCTTAGTATTCTAAACGCTGAGTGTTAGATCCGTTGCATTAAATGCAAAAGCACGCGAATAGCCACCTAGGATGACGTATGCGCCGAATGTGTCATAAAAGCCAGGATCTTTGTCGGTTGACAATCCCAAGGCAAAACTGACACATGGATTCGATAAGATCCATTCTTCACCGCTATAAATAATGGGTAAATCTCCATTTTTTATTTTCTTTACACTTACCGAATTCTCTGGCAAAGCATTCTCTCTCTCTCTAAGACTCTCAAAGCTTCCCAATTTTCTTTCTGAAACAATGACTAGAGTTTCCGTCAACATCTCCGGTGCCGGTCACCCTAAGACCAGTTCCGATGAACCCTCCAGGCAGACTACTTCGCCTGAAACCACAAAGGTCACTACGCCAAGCAAAGGGAAAGCTGGCCAAGCTACCTCCTCTAAGGGAAAGCTGACCAAGGTCAGAACCTATACCAAGGTATTCGAAGACGTTAGGGAATGGAAAATAGACTTCTCTAGATGGGTCTCAGAAGACGTCGTAAAAACTGAGCAACCCTTCTGCGAATGGATATCGAAGAATGGCTGGACCGAGCTGTTCTCCATTAGAGATCACACCTACCCTGACCTAGTAAGGGAGTTCTACCACAACCTCCGAGTTGCCAATGATAATCAGGACTATCTGGTAACTGTGGTAAAGGAAAAGACCATTTTCATAACCCTACCTATCTTTCTAACTTGCTGAAGTTAAAGAATGAGGGAACAAAACTGAGGAGGTCTAGGGATCACGAAGGAACTGGGTACGATACCACCTTCTGCAAGCCCACTGGCCACTCTGGAGAAATCTCCAGCACCTCAATGGGTCAGCACCAAAAGATGGCTCACTATCTGCTGACCTACTTCATTTATCCCAAGATCAACTGCACCACCTCAGCAACGAATTTTGAGCAATGCTTCATATGGCATATGTTGACGTACAAGCCGATCAACATGCCAGTATTCTTGATTGCTGGTTTTCAAAGGAGCACTGGAACTCTCAGGCTGGGCTCGCTCATCACCAGAATCCTCTTAGATCATCAAATTGATCTATCTGAGGAAACTAAGGCTAGAGGATCTGAGATAACCGCTGCTTCGCTGAGGGCTTTGAAGTTCAATCAGCCAGTAAAGAAAGGAAAAGCTGCTGCTGAACAACAAGCTGAGGAAACAGCTCCAAAGCAAAGCACAAGGACAAAGGCTCCAGCTGCCCGAAAGAGGAAAGTTGTTGGGACTCCTTCAAAGAAGGTTGAGCCTCAGGCCAAGAAGCCTAAGTCAGCTGCTGAAAAAGGTCAGGAGAGACCTAAGTCAGCTGAGAAGAGAAGCAGGCAAGATGAGCCTGAAATAGAGGAAAGAATAGATGCTGATGAGCAACCTCAAAAGAAGCAGAAGTCTTCTACGCTGACCCCTATTGATGCTGTCCCCACTGACATCATCGTTCCTGGTGATTCTCACTACACTCAGTGTCAAGGAACTGAAGCTGAACATCAAGAAGATGATGTGCATCTGGATGATCAGTTCATTGCATAAGTTGAGGAAGAATTAGATGGCGATGATGAAGACGATGATGAATAAGGAGAAGAACACAGTGATGATGCTGACTCCGAGGAGACAGCTAGTGAGGTTGAAGCTAAGCCAACTGACGGGTGTCGAATCCACCAAAAATAATTATAACTTTACTTGACCGAAATATGGATTTGTAAAAAGGGTAAGCAAAGGTCGAACCCAAGGGATTAGTACTGATTTAACTAAATTAATAACCAAAAAGACAAATAAAATAAAATGGGGGGTTTTGAGTAGATTGATTATCTAAGTTAACAGGAATAACGAAATCAAAATTGAAATTAAATATAGTAAATAAAAAAGATTTCAGCTAAGGGGTTCTCAGGCAAGGAATTCAATTAGTCTTGATCATTGACAGGTAAAATAGACTCTTATACACATACCGGATCAGTTTGGAGTATTCTTCCTTAATATTAAACTAGTCAAGCACGGCAAATAACTAGTTCCTAATCAATAAATAATCCAGCCTCAGCGGTCAAGATTCAATCTATTGACAGCCTTATGAATTAGAAGAACCCGACCTTAGCCAACCGACACTCAGCGTAGACGATTCAGAAACTAAGTCATTTGTTCATTCGACTCAAATAAATCTAATTACTTTTGTATTAATGTCACATGAAAGACAATCTCAGGTTGTCAAATCTGAATCTATTCTTTCAAATACAAAACTGACTTAATTTATATTATCGATTGCTACTATGATTGGTTCGTTTAGGTAAAACTCTAACTTTACCAATTCAGCCATATGACAATCCAATTCAAAGAATGACCTGCAGTTATCATTCAAAGTGTGAATAATCAATTGAGAATAAATCCCTAAAATGCAATGAATAAATAAGCGGTAAGATTTATAAGAAGAATTAAAGCACAACAGTCTCACAATAATAAAGAAAACCTCCTTTGAATTAACCCTTAACCGAAATTGGGAGTTTAGCTATGAATAGCCATGGAGAACAACCTTTCTCTCTTGTGAAAGAGAGAACAAAATAAAAATAAAAGCTAAACCTAAAAACTAAAAACGGAATGAAAATTGAATCCTGATTAGAAAACGGAATTAAAACTCAACTCCCCTTAGAGATAGATCCTCTCCTATTTATAGGAGTTCTCCAACCCTAATTAGGAGATAAATACTAGCTAATTATAAAAAATAAATATTCTAACTTCCTAATACTACTTGGCTTCTTCCTTCCTGATTTGTAGGCTTAAAACTCTTTAATAGACATCTGAAAACGTGATGGAATTGAACAGATTCGCACTTGATTTATTTGGAAAGATTTCTGCCCGTCTGCTTCTTAGTCTTGTGCAAGACTAACTCCCAGTTTCGACTTCAGGTCTTTAAAACAGTTCCAAATTTTATCTTTAGTCAAATTAGCTCCAAATAGCCCCAATTCAGCTCCTTTCTTCATAATAAGTCCCTATAGAGGCATAATACACAAAACAAGCAATAAAACCCGTGATAACAATCAAACCGGCTAACAAATAGCATAACAAGTGGGTATTTTATCGCTGAAATAGACACTTATCACCAACCAATACTGTGTTGGCTGCTGGAGATGAACAAGAACCTGACCAACCCAATGTTGATCAAGAACAAGAACAAGCTGACCAGCTTAATGCTGATCAAGAAGAAACTTCTCCCTCTCACTCAGGAGAGTCTATCCAAGCTGACACTCCTCCTCCCAGAAGAAGATTAGTTAAGGCAAGTCAGAAGTCTGTCATTGACCCTCCTGCTCAAAAACCAACTGTCCCTGACTTTGCTATCCAGAAGCCGACCAAGGATCCTTCTACACTCAAGCTGAAATTTTTCAGAAAACAACCATCTTCTACTCCATCGGTTTCTCTTGAAAAGCAAGCCTCTGTTTCTTCACCAAAGGAACACGCCGACTTGAATGCTTCCGCTAACTCTACAAGCCAAATGGAGCAAATTCCCATCAATGCTGTCACTACAAGCATTGTGCTGACTCAGAACATCCCTGCTCCAGTCAGCACAGACAGCATTCAAATTACTTCTTCTCCAATCAACACTTCTGCCGATCAATCAGCTCTACCCGAGCCTTAAGTGCAGATTGAAAACACACTTCCAGTCACTGACCATGTTATTCCACTGACTCCTCTTCCAACCGGTCATACTGAGGAAACAAGGCAAGTTACTAAAGGCTCTCTCAGCTACTTGCATGCCACCGAGTCTGGTAAAAGAATCATCGACTCGGTGCAAACATTAATTAAAGACCTTCATCAAACCACTCCACCTGCTGCTGGGTCTTTTACTGTTGAGACAACTCAGCTCTCCCATGTAACTCAGCTTCTCAATGAAGTTAAGGGATTCAAGGATTTGCTAAGTGTCATAGTCTCCATTCAAGCACAGCAACCTAAGCAGGATTCCATCACAAAGCTGGCTGAGCTCCAACTGACAATAGTTCAACACCTCAACACTCTTCAAGGTCAAGTTCAGACCTTGTCAGCTGCGAACACGCGATATGCAACTTCTGATGAAGTCAAAATGCTCTTTGCTCAGCTTCACACCGAGCAAATCAAGACCAACGAGCAAATGGTCTCCTATTCTCAATGCTCAGTGGAGCAAATTGGAGAGGCTGTTCGATTGTTGAACTTGAACAAACAGGAGATGGACACTGACGCCATGAAGCAAAATGAGATATTGTCTGTCACAAGACAAACCTTCAACCATGTACGTCACAGCAACATCCAGCGTCAATACTACGACACATCCTTACTGAAGACATTTCATCAAGTCGTTATTGGTCTGTCCGATGCACTTACCTGGATCGGTAAATCTCAAGCTTTCATAGTAAGCATGATCAGCGCTGCTGAACTCAATATACCCGCCGAGGTCTCAGATGATGGCGTTGCTATCTTTGACGGCGTCAATGAAAGTGCCGATAGACTTAAGGAGCTGTCCACAGAACTGACCAGAGCCGTCTTAACCGACGCCTTTAGGATTCCTCCTCCCGATGCTGCCAAAACGGGGGAGAAAGAACAAGCTAGAACACAGCATGAGCCTAAGAAAAAGAAATAGAAAAAGTGCCGATAGACTTAAGGAGCTGTCCACAAAACTGACCAGAGCCGTCTTAACCGACGCCTTTACGCTGACTACTTCTATTAATATCAATACTTGCATCTTTTTGTCCAAAACCTGAGTTATTTTATACGATGCTGAGTATTAAGTTATTATGTATCTTCAATTACATCAATGCTGATAACATGTTTGACATTGACTTGTATGTTTATAAAACATGTTTGACATTGACTTGTATGTTTATAAAACATTGTCTTATAAGACTCATTGAACAACAAATTACTCAGCGCCCTCTGAATGTTAAAACTTCCGCTTAAACATTGAGTAAAATAGAATATGTTTCATGAGCTGACCTATATCTAAAAACTAACCTTAGACTTACTCGATTAAACCTTCAAATGTTTTGAGTAAAACTAAGTCAGTAGCTCAACCCTGACGGGGGAGTTTGCTAAGTTATATTAGGTCAACTATCATGGGGGAGCTCAATACTGAGTTCTTCGCTGAATAGTTTTGCCAACATCAAAATGGGGGAGTTTGTTGAAACACCTTTCCACATAATTTTGATTTGACAAAATTGTTTAAGTGTAATTAAAAAATATTCTAAACACACTAAGTTTAAATGCTTTGATTTATTCGACTAATGTGTTTGTTCAATGTTGAGTTAAATTGTTTATAAGACACAAAGATTAAAAGGCCCAAAGCCCAATACGGAAGTCAAAGCCCAAGTCAAACAGTTTAAGGCAACTCGGCCCGCGTATGTCAAAACATTGTCGTTATGTACAAAACGCAGCTCAGCAGAAGAAGGATCTAGAAGACCTTCAAGGAACAACTTCGGGACGAAGCTGCTGAGTTGATTCGACAAAGAGTACAAGACAGCAGCTGAGCAAGAACAACTTCCAGACAAAGTGTTTCCACTTTGGGTAAAGTTCAGAAGACACAGAATGCTGTCTAGTTGACCTTACCATAAATGGAGAGACATTCTGCCGAGCTGACCAAAAGCTGACTGAGGACAGAAGATACTCAAATATGATTGGCCGAGAGCTCTGAGCAAGACAGGATGACAACGACAGGAAGCCGTTTCCCTCCAACGGTTATTTCGAAATTCGAAATGACTGATGCCTCAGACGTCTCTATAAATAGAGCCCTTCAGTTGCTTCATTCAACACAGAACTTGATCAAGCCATTACGCTGACCAAATTTCTATGCAAAGTTCTGCAAGAAAAAGCAAAGCAATCTTACACTAAATTTCATATCTTTTGTGTAAAAGTCTAGAGTGATTATTCAATCATCTAAGGTGTCTTAGCAATCGTTGTTTAGGACAAACACTTATCATTTCTAGAATTAGAAAGGAGAGGCTGAGTACTCGGTTATAGTACTCAGCGGGAGATTAGGATTGAGTAGAGGTATAGAGGAAGGTACTCTTGTTATACGCAGTTGCTAAGATTGTAAAAGGTTTGATGCTCTACCGTTAAAGAGCTCAGTAGAGAATTCGAAATCTCGGAACGTGTTCCGGGGACAGGACGTAGGCTTGGAGGCCGAACCTGGATAAATCTGCTGAGTAACATATTTCTAACCTTAAACTCCTTTACATATTTATTGCTTGCTTAAACAAAAACTGACCAAGTAAAGAGGTCAAGCTGAGTTGTGCGCATTGAATATCTGAGCTCAGGAATAGACTCTAAGTGCTATCTCCTGACTCAAGTAAAGAAACTGACCTAGTCACAAGTTGACTAAGCCAGTATCTTGCTATTCACTCAGCGCCGCTGTTAAAACCTTTTTCTCACGAAAAAGAAGTCTGCCCTAACTTAAAATTTTTAAATAGTTCATAACCCCCCCCCCCCCTTGGAACTATACTTGTAACGTTATAAGGGACCAACACTGCTGCCATCCCTAAGTTGTGAGTTGGATAATTCTATTCATGTTTCTTTAATTGTCTCGAAGTATAGGCTACAACCCTACCATTTTGCATCAAAACACAACCTAAGCCAACTCTAGAAACATCACAATATACAGTGAATCCTCCTGATCCAGATGGTAAAGTGAGTACCGGTGCAGAAGTCAAACATTCCTTTAGCTTTTGAAAACTATTTTCACATGCTTCTGACCATACAAAAGGAATATTTTTCTGAGTTAGCCGAGTTAAAGGTGCAGCTATCTTGGAAAAATCTTGAAAAAATCTCCTATAATAGCCGGCTAAACCCAGAAAACTACGAATTTCTGTCACTGTAGTAGGTCTTTTCCAATTGGTGATTGCTTCAACCTTTTTAGGATCTACTTGAATTCCATCTTTGGACACTACATGTCCTAAGAAAGCCACACTTTCCATCCAAAACTCACATTTAGAGAACTTAGCATAAAGTTGATGTTCTCTCAAAGCATGCAATACCATTCTCAAATGGTTGGCGTGTTCCTCCTCGCTCCGTGAATATATCAAGATATCATCAATGAACACAATCACAAAGCGGTCTAAGAATGGTTTGAACACCCTATTCATTAGATCCATAAAGGCCGCTGGTGCATTGCTTAAGCCAAACGACATTACCAAAAATTCATAATGGCCATATCGTGTTCTGAATGTTGTCTTGGGTATATCTTCGCTCCTGATTCTCAACTGATGATACCCAGACTGCAAATCAATTTTAGAGAAGTGACACGCACCTTGCAACTGATCAAATAAATCATCAATTCGAGGAAGAGGGTATTTATTACTGATTGTCACCTTATTCAACTGTCTATACTCAATGCAAAGCCAAAGTGATCCATCTTTCTTCTTAACAAACAACACTGGAGCACCCCAAGGAGACACGCTAGGTCGAATGAAGCCTTTATCAATTAAATGTTGCAACTGTTCCTTCAACTCTTTCAATTCTGTCGGCGCCATTCTATAAGGTGGCATGGATATTGGGGTAGTACCAGGAACTAAGTCGATACAAAACTCAATTTCTCTTTCAAGAGGTAACCCTGGTAATTCCTCGAGAAAAATAATCTGGAAATTCATTAATAATAGGAACATTCTCTACTTTACCTTCATCTACCATTGTGTCCTTGACTAAGGCCAAATATCCTTGACACTCTTTATGCAACAACTTTCTAACTGCTATGATTGATATCAAAATCGAAGAGGAAGTATTCTTATTGCCTTTGAATTCGAATTCAACATCTCCCGGTATGTTAAATCTCACAATCTTCCCACGACAATCTAAAGCGGCAAAATACTAAGATAACTAATCCATTTCTAAGATGAAATCAAATCAATCACATTTAACAAAATCAAATCTGCTAGTAGATCTCTTCCTTCTAGAGTAACAGAATAAGAAGGAAACACAACATCTATTTCTAATGAGTTATTAGTGGAGTAGTCAAGATAATGAGTACCGTAACTTTTGTGGAGTTATATTTATTCTTAGAGGAAAGCAATGAGCAATAAAAGAATGGGTAACACTATGATCCAAAAATATTGTAGCATTCCCCGAAACATTGCAAGTCTTATTATCTTGCGGAGTAAGAATGAATTACACTACAACTTGTCCCTGTTCAGATTATGAATTTCTGCCAACGGTTTCGTCTCTACAAACAAAACGACTCAGTTGACCCTGATGCATCCACTCACATTCCGGAATTCAGATGATGTAGAAAGATTCTCAATTCGAATAAGAAGTTTGGTCTTATTGTACTATATGAAGACCGTTGAAAAAGGAGGTTAAAACTCTTATTGCGAGCATTATTTGATATATGCTCACACTACTTACGAAAAACCCATTGGTTGTACCATAATAAGGTATTGGTTGTAACATAATAAGGGCCGTGATAATTTATGCCATGGATATTATTATCTTTTTCTGATGGTTGTAATTTTTTTTTATATAACTATGACTTTATTAAATAATTTCTTAATTTTATCACCCGTCATACTTTTTATTAAGATTGAATATTATCTTTGAACCATACTCATATATCACTTTTTAAAGATTATTCTACCATATGGATAGTAAGGTACTCATTGCATTTTTTTTTCTTCTACTTAATTAGTTAGTCCATAGGGTAATATGTGACACGATCATACAAGTTGAGGTAAACAGTTGTGTGGTGGTACAAAGGTTAGTAGATAATCAATAGGAAATAAGTTCTAGGTTCGTTAGAGACATTAAAGAAAACGAACCAAGTTATGGATATATGTGTCACACTTAGGAATTGAGGGCAAAATGAGATAAGCTTTAATGTAAGGGCCTATCAGTGAAGTCAAATTTCATAAGAAAATATAATAGCGGGTTGGTAAGCCGAAGTTTGAGGAGAAATGTAATATTGATAAAACATATGAAGGACAATGAAAAAAGAATTGATTGAATTTTAAATCGCTTCCATTTCTAAAGAAAATTATTTCTTATTGTCGAACCCTTTGGTTCAAATGAGGTTCCACTTATTTAGTCCTCTAATTCGTTTAACTTCTAAATTTGCCTCTTCTTCTCTAAGGAGGTAGTTGGGATGATAAATCATTACTTTTTTTTTACGAACAAAAATCTCATCACCAAAATCACGTATCATTAGTTCATTTACTAGTTCGGTTTAAACTACTTTAGATATTGATCGCCTAGTTATGTGAACAAATAAAAAGTACTAGTAAATAACAAAACTCTTACGGTACGCTGAATCTAACTAAAAGAAGACTGTCAAAAATGAATATGAACCTAATTCCGCAGTATCCAGATTTTCTATCATCCTAGGTCATACAATTTCTAACCTAGGCTCTGATACCAACTTTGTCACGATCCATCCCACGGACCATGACCGGCGCTAGGGAACGGGTAAGCTTAAGCTACCGGAACCCGTAGCAAGCCTAAATTAACTTAGCCAATCAATTACATAAATTCATTTTTAAATAAAATATTTAAAAGTATTAAACATTAAGTCATTGTCGAATATAATTTAATAAATACTCGTATATCTGGTACCGCGGTCTAGAATTAGAATTTTATATTAGCTAGAAGGATTAACCAAATAAAGATAAGTGTGTCGCCCGGAAGAAAGATCGTGAGCTGCAACAGACTTCTAGTCACCTGAAAAATTAAAGGAGTCAAACCTCCCATAGTGAATTAATTATATGCAATGCATGAGTAATTTAACATTTATGTCACACACAATAATAATAATCATAATATATAATATAAGTGATCACACAATATGCTTTTCATAAAAATGTCTTATAAATAAATAGATAGGTGGTTTAATACGTCTGTTGGACCCTAAACCTCAATACCCAATCTAATAATCCACCAATAATCACCATTTCACTGATATCCAATAACTGGGGGACCGAGAATAACTCAACCGACCACACGCCCAGTTAGCTGGAGGACCGAGAATAACTCAACCGATTCCGTACCCAGCCTCACTTAAATCCAAAATCCACATATCATATAGCCCGAGAATATCTCAACCGAGCTTATCCATATATCACAACATTCACAACATTAGTATCATCAATATCCAATAACCCGATAGTACCTGTGCGCACAAGGTCCTGATGCCGCTCACCAGGAAGCATGTCCATAACACGTATTTATCCACAAATAATTACGTATAAATTATTAAAAACAATAAGACACTTTTATAAGTAAAAGTAATACTTTACTTGAAATATCATGAAATCATTTATTATGAATGCAAATGCTAAATTAAAAATGCATAACATATAATTAACTCACAAATTGCTCCTAGCCGACTGTCCTAATTTTCAGGTACTACTGCTCCTCCTACCAGTTGAGTATCTAAAAGAGATAATTTTATTTTTAGAATTTATATATGTTTAGGGAAATATTAAAATTTATTTTGTCTCGTTTTACAGTCTGTCTACCGAAAATTCGGCAGAGTCTCCCCTATAAAACGAACATCCTCCTAGTAATAACTAAGGTCAACCCTGCAATAAAATACACTTCTATATTCAAAAATATTCAAAGTCCAAACCGGTACTCCATAGACTATAATTTATCAACCCGGTTGGACATCAATCATCCGACAGTTCCATAACTGTCAGTAATTCCAATACTTTACTCACAAAATTACTCATCATCAAACAACATATAAATATATATACTTATAATCCATTTTCATAATATCTATATCAACCAAATTAACTAACCAATAATCTTAAGAGCATAATTAATTAATTATGCTTAGTCCAATTTCCCTTCAAACTTTGTTTTTAAAATTATATATTCTGATTTTTTTTTATTTAAATGAGGATCCAACAATTACTTTTAACTCAACTTAATTATTTTCCTTAATTTCACCCAACTATATACTTTCGTAATTTATAGAGACTAAACGGTAAGGAATTTGGCCAAGCCCAAGAATTAATGTTGCTCCAAATAATATTTAGAACATTCTGAAGTTAACCAAACATTTTTTCTGCTCTTATTTTGTATATCACCGAAAAATATCACCGGTGGCCGGGATCCGCCTATCGGAAAAATTAAAGTTGATTATTTTGAGAAATTAATTATACCTCTTTGTTTCTTATGATTCCAGGAGTCTAGAATCACTCTCAAAACACCCAAAATCAATCGAAAAATTAAACTTTGGTTAGATTTCTTACTTTTTCCAGTGTAGCTCCGATTACACCTCAAAACTCCTTGCATGCGTCAAAATCTAGTGTATCCATAGGTAAATCGACCCCCTGAGTCCATTTTTGGTGTTAGAATTGCAAAATAATGAACATAGGACCGAGAAATAGAGAGAATAGCAAAAGTGACGAATTTTCTCTCTCTAAACGATTTTTAAAAACTCAAAATCTCACAATAAAACTTACATGCACTTGTAGCTGGAGTTGAGAGCTTCGTTTCGGTATAAAGAACGCCAAAAACGGTGAAGAAATGAGGAAGAATGGAGTTGGAGAAGAATAGAAATGACAAATGGTATGAATGTTATGGAAGAAGATGATCCTGTGTTTCATCTTTTTATTTTCCTGATTAGTGGCTAAAATTTAGTTTGGTCCTCTCATTTTTATTATCTTTTAAATTCTTCCAAAAGTAATTATATTTTAGCTTTAACTCTTTCTAATTAATTCAATTTAGTAACTAGTTTAAATATATAAATTGGGATATTACACCTCTAACTTTACCTAAAAAGCTTTTTACCAAACAGGACCAATATATTATACAAAAATACATTATATATATAATATTTATTTTAGATAGATTTAGCCAAATATTTTTCATTAAATCTGAACTAATAAATGAAATTAAAATTTCATAAAATGTTGATGAAAATCGAATAAAAAATAAAAACAATCAAATTGATAACAGAAACTTGAAATATCACATAAACAGTGAGCAAAATTGAATTGAAAATATAAAATAATTGAACCAAATTTTATTTATTTGAATAGAACATTTTATATTATTTTTAAGAATATAAAATATATATCATTTTCTCATAAAAAAATAAAAAACATATATATAAGTATTTAAATAAAGACAAAAAAACATAATCAAGTCCTTGTATATTTAAGGTGTCGTTTGGTTCGCGGAATAGAATAGAAAATAATAGAATAGAAATCTCTAAGAATAATTATTCTTATGTTTGGTTGGTGGAATAAAATAGAATGTAATAGATAATTTTTTTATTCAAAAGACAAAATTACCCTCAAATGTAATGTCTTATTTCTTTTAAAATTTTAATTATTACTATAAATTGTTCAAATATTTTTTTTTTGGTAGAAACAGGAAAGATAAACACAAACAAAGAAAAACTAACCCGGGATCAGCCTAGGAAGGCTAACCCTAATCATATCCTCTAAAAGAAGAGACGGAATAAAGATGGGAGGATCAGAAATGGTAGAGACACCTAACATCCCCTCATGCCCAGCAGCCGCCAAGCGATCCGCAACCCGGTTCTGTTCCCTGTAAATGTGACTGAACTTTAAGAACTCAAAGGAAGGGCGAAGCCTTAAAATAGCTTTGATAAGATTTTGGCTGTTAAGACAAATAGCCTGGTTATCAGAAATCCTGTTGATTGCCTCCATGTTATCAGATTCCACAGATAACCTTTTAACACCCAGGCTAATGGCAAGCTTGATACCTGAGAGAATACCCCAAAGTTCTGCCGAAAAGGAAGAACCCATCCCCAGGTTATGGGTAAACCCAGCCAGCCAGCCAGGCGCCACCCGCATCATGAAGAACTCCTCTGGCAGCTATCTTGCCATTGCTAATGCAGGAGCCATCCGTATTCAGCTTCACTACCCCTTCTCTTGGCTTGCTCCAACCAATGAGGTGGACCTCTCTTTTCTGGGTAGACCTAACAAGGGGATCCCCTTTGAAGCTCTCAGTAATAATAGAGAGTTTTTTCGAGAAGAAATCAAGTAAGTCAGGAATAAGGACAGTTTTATCAGCAAAAATCTCCTCGTTCCTCCACTTCCAAATTTGGTGACAGATGATAGCAAAGAAAATGTCACCATGTTCTATGTTAGCCATTAATTTCCCACTAGCACCATCAGAGAACCAGTCATTCTCAGAGTGGGCCATGAAGGAAGGAAGAATGTGGAGAGGGAGAATCTTCTTCCAAACCTCTTTACTCTTAGGGCAATCCCTCAGAGCATGGCACAAAGTTTCATCATGGCCTCTGCATCTACTGCAAGCTCCTGAATCCGCCAAGTGCCGTCTGTGTCTGTCCGAGTTAGTAAGCAACATGTTCTTGACTCCCAGCCACAGGAAACTCCTAATACGGTAAGGGATTTTAAGAGCCCAAATGGACTTCCAAGTATCCGAGAGAGAATCAGCCCTGTTAGGGGTAAAAGCTTCAAAGGCTGACTTGCAAGAATAAGAGCCATTGTTAGTCAGGGCCTAGCAATGCATGTCTTTGTCTTCCTCATGATTGCTAATCTTAACTCCTCTAATTCTAAGGAGGGTCTCCAGGCTAAAGAAGGTATCAAACTTTGACCAAATCCAGTCTCCCTCCGAGTCCACCACATCGGCAACTCTCCAGTTACGGAAATTACTAGGCGGGGGGAGCTACACACTTCAATAAGCGGTTTATCACCAATCCATGTATCATACCAGAAACTGATGGACTTACCATTACCCACCTCCAGGCCAACCCCCGAGCAGAACTCATCAAACACAACACTGAGCCATTTCCAGAGGAAGGAACAACTGACAACTCTCTCCTTGGGGCCACCAAAGATTTTGTCTTTTCTATACTTGCCCCAGAGAAGACGAACCCAAAGAGAGTCAGGGCATTGCCACATTCTCCAGAGAAGCTTCATTAACAGGACTTTATTGTTGTCCTTAGCTTGTCTGATACCAAGACCCCCTCTGCTTTTCGGCTGGCAGACCTCCTTCTAAGGGACCAGGTGAATGTTTTTCCCTTCTCCAGACTCTCCCCAAAGGAAACGCCGGTTAATCTTGTCAAGCTTGTTGAGGACCGGCTCAGGGAGTCTACAGGCTTGCATGATATGGTTAGGAGCCGCGCAATTGACAGACTGGATAAGAGTAAGATGACCTGCTAGGGAAAGAGAATTAGCTTTCCAACTAGCACACAAACCGTTAGTTTTGTCCAAAGTATCTTTAAAAGAGGCTTTGGAGACTCTGTCGCTGTGAAGAGGGACCCCAAGATACTTCCCTAAAGATTGAGTCAGGGGAATGCCGGAAAGATCACTCAGCCTTCTGCACATGCCTTTGTCCATGTTCTTGGAGCAAAGCATCCAGGACTTTTGGATATTAATCTTCTGGCCAGAAGCATCACAAAAGCAATTAAGGATATCCATCACCACACTAATTTGCTCCTCATTCCCTTCCACGAAGAGCATCACATCATCAGCGAAGAACAAATGGGTAATGGGCGGGCAATGTTTGTTGATGGATACAAGGTGGAGAGTCCCCTTGCTCACAGCCTCTTGGATCAGGTGCGACAATCTTTCCATGGCAATAACAAAAAGGAAGGGGCTCATAGGATCTCCTTGACGAATTCCCCTGGAGGGAGAGAACTCATCAGACATATCACCATTGATCATAACCTGGAAAACAGGAGAGGAAATGCAATCCTTAATCAATTTCCTCCAGCTCTCCGGGATACCAGCTTTCATCAAACTATCCAGAAGAAAGCTCCAGTTTAAACGATCATAAGCTTTCTCCAGATCCAGTTTGAGAGCCACGATCCCTTTCCTACCTTTCTTCATCTTCATGGAATGGACCACCTCCTGGGCGATAACAACATTATCCATCATTTGCCTGCCAGGAACAAAACTCCCTTGATTCTGGCTTATAATCTCCGAAAGGATCCACCGGATTCTATTAGCCACAATCTTAGTAATAGCTTTATATAACACATTGCAAAGACTGATTGGCCTCATCTGAAGAAAGGAGGAAGGTTTATCAACTTTTGGGATGAGAACCAGGAGGGTTTTATTAACCAGCCTAATATCATTGGAACCACCAAAAACACCTAAAACAAAACTGTAAATGCCCTCCTTCACAGTATCCCAGTGTTTATGGTAGAAGCTAGCAGGAATACCATCGATCCCTGGAGCTTTAGTAGCTCCGATACTGGAGAAAGCCATATCAATTTCTTTCTGGTCAATAGGATGGAAAGCTTCCTTAATAGTATCCTCCCCCAACCTAGGAAAGGAGATCCTAGATTGGGCACTATTCAAGTCCACCGCTTCCTCTTTAAAAAGGTCTTTATAGAACTCAAGGGCAAGGCGACGAATATCTTCCTCCTCAAAGGCCCAATCCCCATTAGAGTCTTTGATAGCATCGATCCTATTCCTCTGCCTTCTAATAATCGTTGAAAGGTGGAAAAACCTGGTATTCCGGTCCCCGTCCTTAATCCAAGCCTTCCTAGATTTCTGGAACCAAAGAAGCTCTTCCTGTCTAAGCACTGCTTCCAACTCGTTTTGGAGAGATCTAAGATGATAATTCAGACTGTGATCGAAGCGAATCTCCAGACAACGTTGAATGCCTTCCATCCTTCTTAACAGTTTGTTCTTCCTTCTGATAATGTGGCCAAAGATGTTTTTATTCCATCACACCACACTCCTCCTGAACCCCTCAGCGGCAAGGATAACATCAGAGTGAGGATGCCAATTGTTTTTAACAAAATTCTTAAACTCAGGATGTGAGTCCCAAGCAATAAGATACCTAAAAGGTATGTTCCCTTTAAGCCGATTACATTTAACCGGCTTAATGAGGATAGGGCAATGGTCAGAATGACGGAAAGGGAGATTAAGCACATTGACCTCGGGAAATCTATAAATTGCAGCAACATTACGTAAACTTTATCTAACCGAACAAACACACTATTCCTTTTCCAGGTAAACTTATGACCAGCGGCTCCCAAGTCTGACAGCCCGCATAAATCCATACTCTTCTTGTGATTAAGGCACCGGTTCATATAATGATTACCCCCTCCTCTCTGGTCACTCATAAGGGCAATGTCATTAAAGTCCCCAGCCACCAACCAAGCATCCACCATGCTAGTACTAATAGAGTATAGTATCTCCCACAGCCTTTTCCGGTTAGTCAAAACAGGATCGGCATAAACAATAGTGACAAAGAAAGGTTTATTACCAGGGTAACACACCTTACTATGGATGAATTGACTGTCCATACTAATAATGTCAATATTAACTTGACCTGGCTTCCAAAAGAGCCAAATCCCCCCTGCCCGACCAGTAGCCTCCGATCTGACACAACTCCAATTCTTAAACTTTCTAACCACTTCATCTGCTTTGGAACCACTAACCTTGGTTTCCAGAAGAGCAAAACAAAAAGGATTAAATTGCTTAATAAGATCATTAACATGGATGCGGGTTGCCTTGCTCGCCGTACCTCTAACATTCCAAACAAAGAAGTCCATCAGAAAAGAAGACTACTGAACACGGGCCTCTACCCTAGACCAGGTATTTATTCGGGGCTCCTGAGAGCCTAGAAGAGGTACCAGCAGGCCCCCTTTTATCCCAAGAAACCGCCGAACTATGGTTCTTTTTAGGGTTGGGTTTGGGTTTCTTCATATTCAACTTATTGACTCCAATAGTCTTTCCTACAGGAATATCAGTAAGAGGATTCATGTTACTAACCTTATTAGTCATCACTCTTCCTGATGAGCCATTGATCGGGGAGCTCCCCTTGGCAACAGCATTGGAGTCGAAAAGGGGGTTAATCGAGTCACCAAGGATCGTAACAGGCTCTGCAGATTCCAGGCCAGGCATGCTTAACTCCATATTCTCATTTGATATCTTCGGATCCTGTCCATCCTCCAGAGATAGGACTCCAAACCTTGACCCTGAACCAGAAGCAGACTCTACCCCAGCACCAATCTTTAGGTCAGGGGATTTAACTTTGATCTCAGGGGCAATTTGTAGAGAATTCAACTCCTTACTGATGTCTGGAGATTGATTCCGAGCAGCATTTACTCGTGGCTTCCTTCTGACCGACCTTTTGGCCAGCATCCATGGGCCAAAATTCTTGCCTTCACCTTGATTTTCCTCAGCTCTACCTATATTAGGCACCACCACCTCCTCGACCATCTTCCTTCTCCTAGGGCACCCATCATAAGTATGGCCAAACATGCCACACTCAAAGCAGATATTGTGGATACCTTCATATTCAATATGAAAGACCTTATTCTGAATACAGAATTTAGACAGAAGAGGTTTAGCAAGATCAATATCGATACAGACCCTGGCAAACTTGCCTCTTACTGCCCCAACGGTAGTTTTGTCAACATGATGAACTTTCCCAACCAGGCCTCCAATTTTATTAAGGAATCTCTCACTATAGTATTCAATAGGCAGTCCTGGAAATCTAACCCAAGTAAGGATCCTATTAACCGAACAGTCATGAGGGTTGAAATTTGGAACCCATGGCCTTATAGCTAAAACATGATTGGATATGATATAAGGGCCACCATTAACCACCGCATTGAAGTCCTCTGCTCTTGTGAATTTTATGACATAATAGTCATTTTCCAGGTCTGTAATGGTAACCTTCCCTTTCTTCGCCCACTGTGCCTGGATCCTCTGGGCAAAGTAATTAAAGCTTATCCTTTTCCCAAGAACAGTGACAATTAGAGCTACTTTCCACTTGGATCTAAGGATCCGCTTGTCTTCAGATGAGAGACGGATCAGCGGACACAGCGGGTGATAGGGGTCAAAAACCCCTATCTTTGGGTACGGTTTTAGGACGGGTTTTAGCGTTTTTTAGTTAATAAGCGAGCAATTCTCGCATTTAAATGCTTTTGTGTGAGTTAGTTAGAAATTGGAAATGTTTTATTTACTTTTCGTCGTTTAGGCTCGTTTTATGATCAATTTAGGCAAATACGGCCAAAATGGCATGCATATTATAATTCTGTTATCTTTTAAAGCTAATTGATCCGTCAAAAGTCGCACCAAACGAAGCGTTTGCTCAAATAAGCGATTGGCGGGTCAATTTAGCCTTTGGACTAATGTTATCTGAAGTTTTTGTGCATGCGCAGGGATAAGTTCGGGCGAAAAACACATTGTTGGCATTCAGCAGACCTGCGGGAATTGGTCAAAAAGACCAATTCCGCCCCCACGACTCCACGATCGGCTCCACGACTTCCTATCTGCATAAGGACACGAAATAGGTCATCAAAAGGGCCCAAGCCACACCTATAAATAGGATTTTTCCAATGTAATTAGGCATCTTTCATTATTTGTAAATTACTTTAGCTTTCCCCTTGAATTTCCTCTCCATCTCCTCCATCTTCTTCGACCTCCATTGAAGCTCCTTCAAAGCTGTTCTCGAGGAATATTCAAGGTCCGTCCTTAAGACCTAGGAAGCCGATTGCAGAGTAGACAGGTTCCTTGAAAGGGATTTTCGTATCTCCTTTTACTTTACTTTGTTTGTACTCTTTGATACAATCTATGAATCCTAGGCTAATTGTATCCTGTGACATTACTCTTCATCTTTAATAATACTTTAGCTTTTATTTTGTTCTATGCTTATTGATTTAATCTTTGTCTTATGCTTTATTCAATTGGTTTAACTCATTCAAAAGCCCCAAAATCGAGTAGGCACATATTGTGAGTTGAATCTGACCTAGTCAGAGCCTAGGAGATTGACGACCTCTTAGTTGATTAAGCCCAAATTGCTGAGCCTTAGACCTAGTTTCGGCCTTACAAGGGAATCACGCACTAGGAACTTCATGAAGGTAAGTAGGGTTAATCGCCTTGAATACAAGTGACTTAGATTAGGTTTTTAATCAATAGACCTAATAACCTAACTTCATTATTATCGTTCATACCATGTTCCTTCGGGTAATTGCATTAGTGAAAGATCAATTAGGAGTAGTTTAACTTAATTAGGCATAGAATAACTTAGTTAGAACTAGTATAACTTAGCTAGGAGTAGATTAACTTAAACAAACAAACTCAAAACCCACAAAGCCTAGATAACACCTGAGACCAAGTAATTCGATACTTGTGGTAAATAAGTCATGTGGATTCGATATCTGGACTTTCCAGATTTATTACTTGATAACGACGGGGTACACTTACCCTTAGTGAGTCTTCTTCACCGAAGGCGCATCAAGTTTTTGGCGTCGTTGCCGGGGATTTATTTCTTCTGCAATATCGAACCAAAGGTTGATTTGTTAGTTTAGGCATTCATTGTAAATATCCTTTGTTTATATCATTTATACTTGTTTATATACTTGATTATATTCATACTTGCATATACAAATACTTGTTGATATATTACTTCATTTCTGTAACATTACTTGTACTTATAAAAATCGTTCTTCCAGCAATTATGGACAACAGAGCTCCAAAACCGTCCATGAACGATCTCAACACGAAAATGGATTTTCTTATGGCTTCGTACAGCCGTGATAGCCAAATAAGGACACAGTTTTGCGCAAGATGTGTCCAGAATCACCCCGGTGAGTTATGCCACGTCAACTACTACGTACCTAGAGGTGAGAATGTAAGTTACTTGGGTAATCGTCAAAGGTATAATTCTGAACCCCCAACTTACAACTTTTACGATCAAGAGCATACACAATATCCACCGGCGCCCTACATGGCACCCATGGATACCCTTCCATGTCCCCCTTCTAATTCTGGTTTCTATGACAGGCAAACAGAGTGTTCAGAAGGAATAATGACCCTCTTTAGAGAGATATCCGTCCGACTAGAAGCCAACGAGGAGGCATGTAGGGCCCTGAGCAACCAACTCGCCGCAATCAGACAGGAGGAAAGGGAATGCCAAGAGGCTTTCCTCTTACAAGAGGAAACGGTTCGAGCCATCGCCCTAAGGAGCGGCAAGGAAGTGGACACACTCGTGGCACCTCAATCGCAGACACAATCATCACCACAGGTAAGTAGGGAACCGAAAGTGGTAAGCAACCCCGGTCCCGTATCTGAAACTCCAGCTCCTGAAGTAGCTATAGAAAAAGTAGTTAGGCCTTATGTACTAAAACTACCATTCCCTCAGAAACAGAAAAAGGCCAACTTAGATAAGAAATTTGCTCAGTTTTCGGAAATCCTTAGTAGATTAGAAATCAATATTCCATTAATGGAAGCACTAGAGGAAATGCCGAACTATGCAAAATTTCTCAAAGACATGTTGTCGAAAAAGAAAAAGTTTGGGGAGAATGAGATAGTGGCTTTAACAGAACAATGCTCGGCCATAATTACTCATAAATTGCCCCCCAAGCTTAAAGATCAAGGGAGCTTTACCATCCCGTGTAGAATAGGCAACATGCACATAGATAGGGCATTATGTGATTTAGGAGCAAGTATTAATCTTATGCCTTTATCAATTTTCAGGAAATTGGGACTCGGAGAGCCTAAACCAACAAACATGACACTGCAGCTAGCGGACAAGTCAATCGCACGACCTAGAGGCATAGTTGAAGATGTATTGGTGAAGGTGGACAAACTGATCTTCCCGGTCGATTTTGTGGTCCTCAACATGGAAGAAGATGACTCCGTCCCCATTCTTCTTGGAAGACCATTCCTTGCAATCGGTAGGACATTGATAGACGTCCATGGAGGTAAATTGGTTCTAAGGGTGCAGGACGAAGAGGTAACATTTAACGTTTACGAGTCTATAAAATTTCCTCAAGAGCGTTCCAAAAGTTGTAATTTTGTGGATGCACTAATAGACGAATGCATTGAGGAAGTTGACCTTAACATAAGAAATACCTCTTTAGAACTCGGTCTAGGTGGTGAGGAATGTGAAACCTCGAATGAACCATTTGAAGACCTCCCACCTGAAAAATGTTATTGGGTCAAGGGTCGAAAAGAGGACCTTGATCGTGAGATCAAACCTAAACCCAAAACCTCGCTAGAGGAGCCTCCAGAATTGGAGCTTAAGCCCTTGCCCAACAATCTGAAATATGTTTTTCTTCAACCTCCCACAGATTTACCCATTATTATTTCTTCTTTGTTGACAGTTGAACAGGAAGAAAGATTGGTGGAGGTGCTGAAGCAGCATAAAGGGGCCTTTGGATGGTCAATCCACGACATCAAAGGCATAATGGAGAATTTTCGATTGTCTTCCGTCCCTGTGGGGACGTCGTTGGGTTCGACGGGGGGAAGCTCCGATGCCAAAGTCAGTAAGGAAGAACAAGAGAGCAAACTGAATTGACAAAGGGTAAGTAAAAGTGTACCTTGATAGCCTAGGGATGTAGGCTATATATAGCTAGGAAGTCATAACCTTCAGCAACTAGAAGGTCTCCATTAATGCTCCATTAATGGCGGTTACTGGTTACCTTTAAGCTGGCGGTTACTGGTTACCTTTAACCTGGCGGTTAGCTAATTGATAGCTCATTAATGGTCTTTATGGCCGAGTCGGCGATTAGCCGTTACTGTGATGAATCAGGTGAAAGAGGAGATTCGCCTCATAGGTTCGCCAGCGGATCTCACTGAGCTGAACCGTGGAGATCCGTCATCCGGTTCTTCTTGCGGCGTTCTCAAGGTGAATATCCCTTTTGGTCCTTGGGATAATATTCTGTCAGTAAGATGAATATCCCTTTTCGTATTCTTTGATCCGTCAAGGCGTATGTACGCTCTCCTTGAGAGCTATGGCGGGTCTCCGCTACTCGCTCTCATCGGGCGTATCTCGTTATGGCGTATCTCGTCATAGTCCACGTGGCGTGGAATAATGCTAGAGACTCCTTCCTTTTCCTCATTATTTGCATATTCTCCCCTGCATTAATTATCATTAATTCCACATTAATCATGTATAAATATCTCTTTTAGAAGGAATAATGGTTTGCCATTATTTCTATTAATTTTCCCTTATTCCTTATTCACGAATAATTTGGGTTGTTATCAGAAGCCCCCCCTAAAGGTATAAAAAGCTCTTTAGGGCTGTCTAAATGGTGTTTTATTTTTCTATCTTGGAGGAAAGTGGACCCGCCCTAGATGGAGGATCATCTATGGAAATGATGCGCCTTTTGGGGCTTCCTTATGCGGGATCTTATGAACAAGATCCGCCCTATGTGGGATCATATATGGATATGATACGCTTTTAGGGGATTTTGCTTCTTCGTGGATAGGTGGCCAACCGTATCCATTGTTAGCCTCTAGGGGCTTCTTGAGAGTTATATTTCCTTTAGAAAGGAATAACCTGCCCTTTATGGGACCATTTGTTCCTACCCCATATGATTATGATTCGCCTTTAGGGACTTATTTTCTTCAGTTCTGCCATATTGAGGAGAATGACCCGCCCTTAGGGATCAGTAAGAATGATCAGCCATTTAGGGACTTTTGTGCATTTTGTGGAGGCGAGACTTTGTTATTTCTATGATGAAGATGAGGATTCATTACTTTGATGAAAACGAGACTTCATTGTTTGGATAAAGACGAGGCTTCATTGATTGGATGAAGACGAGGCTTCATTGATTGGATGAAGACGAGGCTTCATTGTTTGGATGAAGACGAGGCTTCATTGTTTGGAGATGAAGACGAGGCTTCATTATTTGGAGATGAAGACGAGGCTTCATTATTTGGAGATGAAGACAAGGCTTCATTATTTGGAGATGAAGACGAGGCTTCATTACTTGGAGATGAAGACGAGGCTTCATTAGTTGGAGATGAAGACGAGGCTTCATTATTTGGAGATGAAGACGAGGCTTCATTATTTGGAGATGAAGACGAGGCTTCATTATTTGGAGATGAAGACGAGGCTTCATTAGTTGGAGATGAAGACGAGGCTTCATTAGTTGGATGAACCCTTTGCTTTCCAGAACTATTTTTACTAATGCATTATATCTTTTAGCAAGTAATTTTCTAGAATCTGGTTTAGGATTTCTCCGATTGTTTAGGGTAGGTGGCCAGCCGTACCCCAATGTGTGAACCTTTGTGAAGGTTTAGAAGCTGTTCTATTCCTTCTAGAGGAAGTAAAGCTGCCTAGGGGATCAACTTGCTACCTATCTTTGAGGTGAAGCGATCCGCCCGTAGGACTTGTGAACCCTTCTTTGGGAAGGGAGTGAGAGAGTGTAAAGTCCTTGCGTCCAAGGAATGTTTTAACTCTTTCTCGAATGGTGATCATCTAAAGATGGATCCGCCCATGAGAATGTTCTCCTATCTTTGAGGAGAAAGTTGAGGGTGTAATGATCTCATGTTTGAGACGATTTTAACCCGCTTTTGATGGTGGTCAATCCTTTTCCTGTCTTTGAGGAGAGAGTTGAGCTCATTTGAAAGCTCCTGAGGGTCTGTGCTTCTTATCTTTCTGGAAAGGGGATCCGCCCGTGATGGGATCAATTGTCCTATCTTTGAGGTAATTGATCCGCCTGTGGAACTTTTCATTCGCCAGCCACTGGGCGTATATCAGCACTAAAAGCTAGGCAAATGAATATAATAAGTATGGCGAGAAAAAATAAATTATAAAATGTAGGATACTATAACAGTTTAATGCACATATAAGAATATGTAAAAATACTGATTTTTAGGCCCATAGTTCCACCTTTTCCGAGCAACTAGAACCGCATCCTCAATGATGTTTAACTTATGAGTAATCACATTTGGGCTTACTCCTATGGGGATCTCATTCTCCTATGTAAATATGTTTTCAGATTCAATGAGAACTTTTTTAACATCCTCTTTGATCTCAAGTTTTAATCTTTTGGCGATCCGCACCCACTTTCCATCAGCAATAAGGAGCGTTTTTGTGTCGCCCAAAGCTGTAGTGACAAGTTAATATTTCTCACCTTCGTCCTCTTTGGATTGTGGGCGGATTGATAGTGACGCCGAGTATAAGTCCCTTTAGCCACCTTTTGGTTCCCGCTAATCATTATTCCTCCTTTGCTGGTGGGAATGTACATCGCCAGACGGCGGATGGAAATTAGGGCTACAACCTATGAGATGAATGGCCGCCCAAGAATGATGTTATAAGCTAATTGTCCATCCGTAATAAAGAACCCTAGATCACCAATCCACGCTTGATCATCATCCGCCAACTTGCATTCCAAAGTTACCTGGCCCTTGGTTCGGATAGTGTGACCTTTGGTGATGACATTGCGAGAACTGCCCGTGTCTTTACTTGCTTTATTTTATCTCCCATCCTTGAATCGTCATTGTTACTACCAATGCATCTACATGTGGAGAGATTACCGGACCTGTTTCTGCAAAAGGAGCAATGGAGGGATGTTTTATCCAGAGCGGATATTTTTGCTTTTTCCACGGGTGGCTGATACACTGGTCCATCTGCTATGACATTAATGACACTTTTGAATTTATTTTTGGGATCTGTCTTCTGCTTGTCATCTTGTTATTTGTTATTCTGGACAAAGCTATCTAGTTTGCCAGCTCCCAGCAAGCTTCAGTGTGGTGGCCAACCAATGTGGTGGCCAACCTGTAGTACGCTTTGGCGTTTTTTCCAACGGTTACATGCTCCCCTCCTTTGGGTTCGGGATATGTAATGTCCCGCTTATATTGAATCTTTTCTTTTATATTGTGGCAAGTTGGAAGCTTTAAACATTCTGTCCGCTTCGTACCCCAGGATCCGTGCTGTGAATGGCGAATTCATGTTAACTTGATGGCATACCTTTCTGCATTGTTCTCTTGTCTATATAGAGCGGCATGCACTCGCCTTTCAATCTCATCATTCGTGTGTTCAATGTTGAATCATGATGGTGAAGCCGGTTCTTGATCTTGATCTCGATCATGTTGAGGTTATGCTTGGAGATATGGTTTAACGCGGATGGATGTTCTCACAACCGTGGGAGCCATTTTATCTAACTTCTGATATCTTGTCTCCGCATCCTTCAACATTTTGCTAACATAATAGATGGAGAACTGCTGACCTTCTTCTTCTTAAATAACCACGGTGCACATATCTTTATCCATGACAGATTGATACAAATGCAGGTCTCCCCTTCAGATTGGTCTGCTCATCAAGGGTGGTTCTGCTAGGAATTGTTTTATACCTTGATATGCTTGTTGACAATCTTTCTAGTATGATGATCCGCCCATTCAACCTCTGGATCTTTCTCACCCATTGTGGGGTTTTCATTTAGGCGCTCTTTTCACCTTTTTCCTCGCATGGCTTTTATTTAGGCGCTCTTTTCACCTTTTTCCTCGCAAGGTTTTTATTTAGGCGCTCTTTTCACCTTTTTCCTCGCAAGGTTTTTATTTTATCTGGATTTGCTCTAACTCCTTTTTGGCCAATGACATAGTCAGGGAATTTTTCTGAAGTGACTCTGCATATACACTTCTTTGGATTGAGCTTTATTTTTCATATCAGTGTTTGCACTGGTTGTAGTATTAGCAATGTACCTGTGGGTTAGCACTGAAAGAACTCCAGAAGTGGGGCATACTATGTCCATTATTAAAAGATTGTGGTAAGTCATAAAAGCTATATTCACTTACCTTGGGGATCAATGGCTTGATCCATGGAACATACTTCATAGCAAAAGAATGTTTGCATTTGCCTTGTTGGCAAATATCATGTATGATGCAATTCTCTTTATGGAATTTTTAATTCATCTTGGAATCAACTTAATAATTCCTTCGCGTTGATCCCTGACTCTAGAATGAACTTAGTCAAAGGATAAAACCGAGTAAATATTATATGTCAAACAAATTCATAATAGAATTTTAATCGTGCTTGTTTTAATAATAATATCACGTATAACGGTCATAACCATAAAGATTGCTACTGCACATGAATATCATAATGAATTCTTAATAAATAACCATAATGAGAATGGTTTAAGAATAATGTCCTTTTGTATTTCAATGCGCATTAATATCCAAGATAGCATATTTATTTTAAACGTCATAAAAGTTATGACATTCTATATTGGGTAAGATATCTTACATAGTTGCTATTTACTTGCAATTAATATTGTGCATCCATACATTAATGGCATTCAGAGATCATTAAAGCCTCATTTGAATGAGGTGTAATTAAAGAAAGGTAAGTGATGATTTAATAATATAGTTATATATAAAATTACTCTTATATCATTTCATTTGTACGAATAAAATAGAAGAGAAAGGGTAATTTTAGAAGAAAAATACATGTACCATGATTCTCCTCCAATCTTTAAGGAATTCTCATGTATATCCTAAGAATTTTGCATAAATTAATGTTCTGATCCGAAACCGACACTTGCACTATTTTGTAGTTAGCTCAGGACATGAAAGTTTTGTTTATCCAATTTGGTAATTCATCAGCCCATAATGGCCTTAATAGTTAGGGACAATTACAGGATAATTACAAATAGACTCAATATTTTCAAGTCTCTTGTGTTGGTAACAGAAATTCTAACAATGTCAAATAAACAGTTTTTATATGAATAGACACATCCTTGTAAAAAAGGGAATGAAATAACTGTTTGACAAAACAATATTCAAAAATATGAATTTTTGATATTAAAAGTACTATATAGGAGAAAAGCCATATATAGATGGTGAATTGTACAAGGAAAAACCAAATATGATTTTTTGTAATTTCTTCTAATAGTTATATGCATGTTCATCCAAAAGACCGACCAGATCTAAATCAATTGTAATTACATGAGCCCTTTTATGATATTTTAATATCAAATGACAAAATCACATTGAATGGATGACTTTTTTCTTTTGTAAATCCCAAGATTACGGGTCTTATACATGCGTTTGTACTAATTCAATGATAATATCATATTACACTTGTCATGCATAAAAATATGAGAGCATAGTAAGCATGCAAGATTTAATGAAAGATTTGTGTTTATGACTTCATCTTTCACAGTTTATTAAATTTATCATAATAACATGTAATGATATTCATAGCACTTTATAAGAGTGAGGGATCTCAATTTTCTTTAATTAAAAATGGAATAAGAAAGGGGAGGAAACTTATCTTTTTCATCATAAAATTCCAGATTCAATGTAGAAAACTCTTTCCCACCAATATATGGAGAACTGTATATTTGGATAGATTTGTTGTACTGATTGAGCCAAAGTTTGAGATTGTGATTTCTATTCCGTTGACTCCATTGTTTTGTTCTTTGTGAAACTCTATACAATCAAGATTTTGTGATCTTCTGTTTGTTAGAGATCCACGCTCACCGCACCAATTGATAACTAGTGGAGAATTTCCGATTGTCTTCCGTCCCTGTGGGGGCGTCGTTGGGTTCGACGGGGGGAAGCTCCGATGCCAAAGTCAGTAAGGAAGAACAAGAGAGCAAACTGAATTGACAAAGGGTAAGTAAAAGTGTACTTTGATAGCTTAGGGATGTAGGCTATATATAGCTAGGAAGTTGTAACCTTCAGCAACTAGAAGGTCTCCATTAATGCTCCATTAATGGCGGTTACTGGTTACCTTTAAGCTGGCGGTTACTGGTTACCTTTAACCTGGTGGTTAGCTAATTGATAGCTCATTAATGGTCTTTATGGCCGAGTCGGCGGTTAGCCGTTACTGTGATGAATCAGGTGAAAGAGGAGATTCGCCTCATAGGTTCGCCAGCGGATCTCACTGAGCTGAATCGTGGAGATTCGTCATCCGGTTCTTCTTGCGGCGTTCTCAAGGTGAATATCCCTTTTAGTCCTTGGGATAATATTCTGTCAGTAAGATGAATATCCCTTTTCATATTCTTTGATCCGTCAAGGCGTATGTACGCTCTCCTTGAGAGCTATGGCGGGTCTCCGCTACTCGCTCTCATCGGGTGTATCTCGTTATGGCGTATCTCGCGATAGTCCATGTGGCGTGGCATAATGCTAGAGACTCCTTCCTTTTCCTCATTATTTGCATATTCTCCCCTGCATTAATTATCATTAATTCCACATTAATCATGTATAAATATCTCTTTTAGAAGGAATAATGGTTTGCCATTATTTCTATTAATTTTCCCTTATTCCTTATTCAAGAATAATTTGGGTTGTTATCAGGATGGTCAATCCACGACATCAAAGGCATCGACCCCAAAATCTGCACGCACAGAATTTTCCTTGAGGAAGAGATTAAGCCATCTGCCCAACCTCAACGACGGCTCAACCCTAATATGCAAGAGGTGGTAAAAGCCGAGGTTATAAAACTCCTCGACGCAGGTATCATCTTTCCAATATCTGATAGCCAATGGGTAAGCCCGGTTCAATGCGTGCCCAAAAAAGGGGGAACAACGGTAATGGAAAATGAAAAAGGGGAATTAATCCCAACTAGAAAGGTTACGGGTTGGCGTGTATGCATAGATTATAGGAAATTGAATGAGGCCACCCGTAAAGACCACTTTCCTTTACCATTTATTGACCAAATGTTGGAACGATTGGCAGGGCACGAATTTTTCTATACTCTAGATGGGCTATCCGGTTATATGCAAATTCCTGTGGACCCTTTGGACCAAGAGAAAACCACATTCACTTGTCCCTATGGAACTTTCGCATATAGGCGGATGCCTTTCGGATTATGTAATGCCCCTGCCACGTTCCAACGCTGTATGATGGCTATGTTTTTTGACATGGTCGAAGAGTTCCTAGAAATTTTTATGGATGATTTTAATGTTGTAGGACCTACTTTCGACCAATGTCTTAAAAATTTGGACCGAGTCTTAGAACGTTGTGAAGACAAAAACTTGGCACTCAATTGGGAAAAGTGCCAGTTTATGGTCCAAAACTGCATAGTGTTAGGACACAAGGTGTCGGGAAAAGGGATCGAGGTCGATCCGGTAAAAATTGAGGTGATTGAAAAACTGCCACCTCCTACCAGTGTAAAATTGGTTAGGAGCTTTTTAGGACATGCGGGGTTTTATAGACGGTTCATAAAAGACTTTTCAAAAATCACTAAACCCCTCACTCAATTATTACTGAAAGAAGCTGATTTTAATTTCAATGAAGAATGTATGTCTGCATTTAAATTACTGAAAAAGAAATTAATCGAAGCACCTATTATGGTAAGCCCAGATTGGTCCCTTTCCTTTGAGTTAATGTGCGATGCCAGTGATCTGGTTATAGGAGCCTGTCTTGGGCAGAGAGTGGATAAACTTTTTCGCCCAATCTTCTATGCTAGCAAAACCTTGAATGATGCACAACAGTTACTCAATAACTGAAAAGGAATTGCTAGCCGTAGTTTTTGCCTTTGACAAATTTAGATCTTATTTAGTGCTATCTAAGGTAATTGTTTTTACTGACCATGCAGCTCTGAGATATTTGATGAGCAAGCAAGATGCAAAACCTAGGCTGATTCGTTGGATCTTACTACTCCAGGAGTTTGACATCGAGATCAGAGACAAGAAAGGGGTGGAAAACGTAATAGCAGACCACCTATCCAGGTTAGAGTCAGATCAACAAGCCTTAGAACACGAGGCAATCAAGGAGGTATTCTCGGATGAAACATTGTATTCGGTACGATCTGTCCCCGGGTTTGCAGATATCGCGAACTACAAAGTCAGTAACATTCTTCCCCCAGATTTAGATGCAAGCAAAAAACGTAAGTTTATGTTTGAGAACAAACAATCTTTTTTGGGAAGAACCATATTTGTTTCGATTCTGCACTGATGGCATAATTAGGAGATGTATACCCAAAGAGGAGGTAGATTCAGTGATTAATATGTGTCATTCTAGGGAACCGGGTGGCCACTTCGGGCCAGATAGGACAGTGGCAAAAATCCTCCAAAGTGGGTTTTGGTGGCCACAAATGCATAAAGATGTTAATAACTATATTAAATATTGTGATGCATGTCAGAGAGTAGGGAATATCTCTAGGAGGAATGAGATGCTTCAACAGGGCATACTTGTGTGTGAGCTATTTGATGTTTGGGGCATAGATTTCATGGGACCCTTCCCCATGTCCCACAACAACCAATACATTCTTGTGGCGGTTGACTATGTTTCCAAATGGGTAGAAGCAGAAGCTCTACCCACAAATGATGCTCGAATGGTGATGAGATTTTTGAAAAAGAATATTTTTACCAGATTCGGCACCCCCCGGACCATTATCAGTGATGGGGGGTCCCACTTCTGCAATAGACAATTTGACACGTTGCTCCAAAAGTATGGCGTAGCTCATAGGATTGCAACACCCTACCACCCTCAGACGAGCGGTCAGGTAGAAGCGTCAAATAGAGAGCTATTAGACGAGGTGCCGCGGCCTAATCTCCCGGACGGACCGAGGGTGGACAACCTCATGGCGATGTAAGCGGTGATTGGCGCCGAAAGCAACCAATCGTGGAATCAAGCTACTCGGCAGGACCGGAGCTCGGAGATATGGAAGAGTCGCCACCCACGAATGGGAAAATGAACACCGATCCCTTGCGGGAGACTGGTGTGGGTTCGGAAAACTTAGGTATGAGCCGAGAAGGCTAGCTCCTTTCCGGAGAAAGGCTACTAGGCACCCCGACATCGCCTGGTTATGAACCACCGGCCTCCTACTCAGCATGTTAGGCGATAACGGACTAATCGTATACTTCTTTAAGTTTAAAATTCATTTGAAACCTTTTCTTTCTCATTTTGGGAAACCGTTTTGAGCATATATTATTGAAAAGCCACTTTAGTAAAGAATCACCCATTTACATTATACATACACAGAGAAGGGGGGAAGAAAGAAGTGATTTATTTCCAACTTGATTTACATGTCGTGTTATGTGTTTATTCTACACTAACTTATTTTCTCAAAACGAGTTTATTTACATGGTTCGTACCTTAATCGTCGTTGGAACGATTTAGGTACGTTTCAAAACCCCGTTGATTTACATGGCATCGACTCGAATCGCCGTTGGAACGACTCGAGTGTTTTGAAGATGTGGAATGAAGAATTTGTATCTAGAAACGTGGTTAGGCATACAAATCAATTTATTTTGTACAAAACGTTTAAGAAAACGATTCAAAACTCTATTATTTATAATGAAAGCGATTTTAATTACGAGGTTCGCCTAATCCGTCGTTGGAACGGATTAAGGTTTTAAAACGTGATATTTTGGAAAAATTTTAAAACGACAAGAAAACGTTATTTGCACTTTAGGAACATCTAGAAAAGCTTTAATTTAAAACAACCAATTAAACTCTCTTTTTGTGATTTATTTTCCCCTTTTTCACTCAACTAACCCTTGAACATAATTACAACAATTAGCAAATTAAACCCAAAATTCATCAAATTGAACCGAACCGGATGTCAAAAATTAAGAAAGAGAATATATATACATATATATTTTTAGCCAAAAATAATAATATATTTATAGATAAAATAAGAATAAGTGAAAAGATACTATGTATTGAATGTATAGAAAATAATAATGAAAATACTAAGTGTAATACATTTTCATTCTAAATATGTGAAAATAATAGGTAGAGCTTTTAAATAAGAAAATAACTTTTATTCCCAAAATAATTTCATTTAATAATAACTAATATAACCCGAATAGCCCAAAACTATATATATAGAATTTTACAAAGCCAACTTAATATAAATGGTATTTAAATAGGAAAATAATTATTATGCTATATATATACTTTTATTAAATCTAAATAATGAAAAATAATATATACACTTTCTACATAATCATATATACCAAAGATCCAAAAATGACTAGAAAATATATATTACATAAATATGTAAGTATGGATGAAGGACCAAAAACTTAAAAGTTGAGAAAAAGGGACCAAAATGGCATTTTTTTACGTTTCAGCCGCTTTACCGACGGAAAATCCGTCGGTAAACAGCCTTTAGTGACAGAAATCGGTAAATTACAACAGCACTCCAAAACTTTCCAGATTAGTTCAAGAGCTTTAAATTAAGTCTAATTCAATCATTTTGGATCTCCGAACTACCCGAAACGGATCATAGTCTTTAACGGAGTTTCCTAAAATGACGTTTTCTAGTTTAAAACGTTATTCGGAAATATCTTTGCTAAAACTAATATTTACAACGCTTCTAATACCCGAACTATCCTTAAGCGGATCACAGTTCGTATTGGGATATTGAAACGAGGTTTTTATTTTGGATCCAAACCCAAATATTAGTAGAATCAAAACAGAAAATTAATTTCACAAATCTAAACAATAAAAGAGTAAATGAAGAGATCTAAATAACAAAAAAAATGCAATAAAAGAATTAAACGGGTCTAGTTCCTCGGATTATTACCTCTTCAATCGGTAATAGAAATCCCAAATCAAGTCGATTGATTGTGTTGTTGAGTCGCTTTTTGGTGTTTTTCCTTTGGTTCGGGTCTCGCCAAATTTTTTCAGGGGTTCGGGTCTAATTTTTTTTTTTTAATGCTTTGGACTCCATCCTATTTATAGGCAAATGGAGCCCTAAGCTTAATTTATTTTTGGCTCCAAACCAACTTGGAGCCAAAGACAAGCTAAATTAGCTTAGGAAATTACATAGCAATTTCCTTTTCATCATTAATCATCATTATTATTATTATTTGTTATTTTATTTATTTTTTATTTTCTTTAAAAACAAATTAAAGCACTTGGCCAAAGCCAAGTGCAATTGGGTTGGGCTTGGGCGGCCCAACCCCGTCACGGGCCATCCAACGGCCCGTGACGAAAATAGCGGCCCCCGACGGGGCCGAGTTTATATTTGTAATAAAAAAAAATAAAAGTAAAAAATATTTAAACAAATAAAATCTACCTAAAATTAACCGAAATAAAAAAAGGATTTTTGTCAAAACCGATTTTATAAAATTAGCTTTTATAAAATCGATCTTTTTACAAAATTATTTTTTTATTGTTCAAATTCTACAACCAAAACCCCTATCGATCCGAGATTTCATTAATAATGAAACACCCCGAACTCGGCGAGACGATTTAAGATTTCATTCGTGGAACCGATTCTCCCGTCATCTCGATTCGATTTCCGAATTCGATCAAACCGGTCTCCACGGTTCCTTTGAACAACGTTTTTTTTTATATTTATTATTTTTATTGACTCATCATTTATTTTAATCGACTGATTTGGATTCCTTTTTATAATTTTTCTTCATCGGTCCTCCGACCCCGGTGTCTACAGTTGCCCCTACTTTCTATTTTTGGCAGTGACGTGTGTGCTTTTTCGAAAACCTCTTTTCGTGAATTCAACACATGCAATGCGAAATATATTAAAGTAAAAGACACCTATAGAGTGGGAGGAGAAATACCTGATCTCCATGTCGCAAGTTCCTATCTTGTCTTCAATCTTCACTTTGGTTGTCCCGTCCTTGCCTCTGAATCAGCTATCGACGGACGCTCCTTCTAGGGACCCTAGTCTCTAAATCGACTGCATGTAAAATGGCTCAATAGCAACCCTGGTCCACGACCGTGGGTAAAATGGCTCAAAAGCAACCCTGGTCTCTAAATCGACCGCAGGCAAAATGGCTCAAAAGAAATCCTGGTCTCTAAATCGACCGCAGGCAAAATGGCTCAATAGCAACCCTGGTCCACGACCGCGGGTAAAATGGCTCAAAATCAACCCTGGTCTCTAAATCGACCGCAGGAAAAATGGCTCAAAAGCAACCCTGGTTCACGACCGCGAGTAAATTGGCTCAAAAGCAACTTTGGTCTCTAAATCGACCGCAGGCACAATGGCTCAAAAGCAACCCTGGTCCACGACCGCGGGTAAAATGGCTCAAAAGCAACCCTGGTCTCTAAATCGACCGCAGGCAAAATGGCTCAAAAGCAACCCTGGTCTCTAAATCGACCGTAGGCAATATGGCTCAATAGCAACCCTGGTCCACGACCGCGGGTAAAATGGCTCAAAAGCAACCCTGGTCTCTAAATCGACCGTGGGTAAAAAGGCTCAATAGCAACCCTGGCCTCTAAATCGACCGCAGGTGTGTAGTGATGCATATGGATGGGTGAATGTAGCCTAGTTTATGGATGCGTGTAACCACCTATGTGTGTGTGCACAGGTGACCGTGCGTGCGTTTGAATGTGCATAAGTGAGGCCTGTGCGTTTCGCTTTATGCGGATGTATGGACATGTGTGTATGCAAACTATGTATGTGTGGATGAGATGGTTGAATGGATTTATTTTTCATAGGCTGGAGGATTTCGGTAGCTTTAGATCGAGAAATGATGCTTCAGGCCATCCCCAAAGTGTGCAAGGATGAGGGTGAGGATAAGTTTGAAACCAAGGGTTGTAAGGATGAGGATTTGGTTTTGATGATCTTGCGTCAAGGGGAGGTATGTAGTGATGCATATAGATGGGCGGATGTAGCCTAATCAATGGATGCATGTAAACACTTATATATGCGTATGCAGGTGACCGTGCGTGTGTTTGAATGTGCATACGTGTGGCCTATGTGTTTTTCTTTATATGAATGTATGGACATGTGGGAATGCAAACTATGTACATGTGGATGAGATGCTCGGATGGATTCCCTTTTTATAGGTTTGGAGGATTTTTGTAGCTTCAGATCGAGAAATGATGTTTCGAGCCGTCCCCAAGGAGTGCGAGGATGAGGGTGAGGTTAAGTTTGAAACCAAGGGTTGTAAGGATGAGGATTTGGTCTTGATGAGCTCGTGTCAAAGGGGCTCTCGCTTTTAACCAAAGTTTGACGTATTCATTTTTTCCCTAATTTTTGCCTGAGCTGCCCTTTTCGGGTTTTCAACTCAACGGGATCTCTCCGATATTCTCTATCTCTCCTTTTGCATGAACTGCCCCTAGGGGTTTTCAATTCATCTTTTCTATATCTCAGTGATTTTCTCTATCTCTCCTTTTGCTTGGATCGCCTCTTTTGAGGTTTTCAATCCAACCTTTTTGTTCAATTTTTCTTCTCCTTTTCTTTCTTTCTTGATTGTGAATGATACCGGATAGCACAGGGGGCTTATATCCACGGGCCATTTCTATGCTAATCATTTGACGATGAGTTCATGCCCGATGCCTTCGTTAATGGAGAAGCTTCCGAAGTGAGATGGACGTTGATCTGATTGTAGGGCCGTGCCCCCGATTAAAGTTACCGTCTTGGCGTAGGTTAGAAGTTGATGCTAGCGTATGCCCCTGCCAACTCGAGGTGAGATTTCATGTGCGCCAAACTAGGGATACTGCCGTTGGGAGTAGCTATGGAGGAGAGACGCTTCGGTCGAAGTTTGACCCTTGAGAGGAACACATAGGAGCAGAGGAACCAGACTTCATGGAGCATGAGAGAGAGGAATAGTCTTCTTTTTTTTTAGTTTTTCTTTTTTATAGATTTTGGATTGGTTTATGGGTGTTGGGGTGATTTCAGTTGAGATGGGGTGTCTATTGATGCGGGTGTTTTCATTACAAATGCAACCGTCTAGCTTAAATAAAGCACCTGGCAAAGATACATTGAATTGTTTACTGCTCAGTTTATTAACCACTGTCACCAAAGCATGCCCTTTCGGGTTTTCACACTTCGGTTATTTTAACTCTCTCCTTTTACCCCGGAATTTTCAAATAAGCGCCCCGTGGGGTTTTCACTTATTGGGGTGTCCCTTATTGTTGCATAGGCCGTCCTTTGCGGATTTTCAACCTATCGGGATTTTCTTTCTTTCTTTTTTTTTTAATTTTCATAAGAAGGATTCCTCGGTTCCCTCGAGATTGATTAAAGTTCTGAACTTTGTTACCGCCTTCGGCTTCACTTGACTACGCATTTGATCTTTCTTCGTTACAGTGAGCTTTTCTCGTACATTTGATTACACCTTTGTTGGACAATGTCAACCGCTCTTGCCACCTTGACGCCTCTTGGCTGATCACGTCAACTTTTGATTTATTTTCTTTTACTTCCGATTGACTTGACTTTGCCCCAGGGCCTTTTTAGCATCATTTTTTTTCTTTTTTCTTCTTCCTTTGTTTAACTTTGAGTCATCATAGGTCTAAACCCTTTCGTTGATCCTGGAACAAAATACTTTATCGCTGATAGGTTAGTTGCCCCCGCCTCGTTCTAAATGGCGCACTCCTGTACTTGTGTTTCCCTTTGGGGGGAGAAATCTTTGTCGGTGCCTCAGTGTAAGTATGGCTCTGAGGGCTTGTTGCTTGCTCCATATTTTCTTTTCTTTTTCTCTCTTTTGGACTTTGTTGATTGTCGCTCAATCTTCTTTCTGCCAAAAGCCGGTGAGAACCCTTCGTTTGATGGGTCTACGCTCGACTTATCATCGTAGAGTCAGGGAATCGTTTCTCATGATTTATTTTGCTTTTTTTTTTTACTCTCTTAATTTTCTCTCTTCAGTGGTTAAGTACTGAGTAATAAGTATATTCTAGAGCTTACGTCCGTGCCGTGATAGAAGCGGGAATATCTCAATTGAGTAGATATCAAATGTAAGTACGTATGTTTAGGATAAATTTGCGGAAACGAAATTTCATTGAATTCAAAAGGAGGTTAATAACATCTTGTGGAATAGAAGATAAAATAAAAGACAAGGATAAAGACTACAAGTGCACTCCTCTCTCTCATGCTACTTCAAGAAGCTTCAGATTCTCCTACTTCATAAGTGTCCTCAATCTTGGGAACTTCTTCTTTAGATTATCCTAACCCGTTGTAGACTTCGCCATTCAAGGAACAAGTCGAAGGCTTCATCTGTTGAGAAGGATCCGGATCACTTATCTTTCCAGCTTCGATGAGATCTTGGATTTCATGTTTCAACCTCATGCAAGTGTTTGTTTCGTGACCATATTTCTGGTGGAAGTGGCAGTAGCCCCCGCGTTTGACTAATTCAGTGGTTTGACCTCCCATGGCTGGTAGAGGGTGAAGTATGTCACGCATTCGTAGACCCTCCAACACTTCAAACAAGGGTTGGGTGAAAGTGGAGAATTCCCTTTCCTCCCTTCTATACTGAGTGGGCGACGGAGGGCGAACAACCCTGGTAATCCCATGTCCCCAATGATGTGGATCTTGTTGTGTTCGTGAAATATGGTGTGAGACTACCCTTGGTGGAGGGAATGTTTGTGGATTAACTTGTGACGCGAGCTGGAAAATAGGTTTCTCCACAACGGCTTTCGGGATCTCCGCAACCAGTGACTCGCTTAGGACCTCCCTGACCAACCTTTTCAGCTCTATCTTGAATTCATCTGAAGCAAGGATATCGGGAAGAACTCGCTCGATTTCTGCTCTGAGATTGAAATATCCCATCATCTCTTGGGAATTTTCAACCCCCTCATGCTTAGTATTCTCCGGATCATTAAGAGCACGTTTGAACTCATCAGAAAAGATGTATTTGGCTAAAGCCCCTTGCACATGGCTCTCAAGATTGTGGTTTGAATTGCTGGACTGGGCCATGAGTTGGGTTTCTAACAAGGAAAGAGAAAGGATCAGTGAGTGGAGCTTTTTAGGCATTATGAATTTTGATGATGCAATGCACGTGCGATGCGAATGCAAAGCTATCTACTTGTGCCTCCTATAGATGGATGTATGATTTATGCATGATTCGTGGTCTGCGCTTTATTTCTCACAACATAAACATGATTTGACTAGAGCTAAACCCTTTTTTCTCTTTTTTTTTTTTTTTTTTTATCAGAGCCGTCGGCAGTACTTTGATCGTTTGTGCTAACTTACCTGTTTGGAAGTGCCGATGCCTGAAACCATTTCAACTGTTATACACACATTAGTACGAACCCTACAAGTTTACCTTGCAATGCTTTATAAGATGTACAATCTTGAATGACGCTTGACACGACTGACACTTGTGAGATTGAGACGACCCTCATGATAAGTAGAATTCCCTAGGACGCTAGGTAAATGAGAGTGTACCCCGATGATATCCGTGACATGTAGATACATTGGAGGGGTAGCGACCTGAGTGGTGGGAATGACATACTTGGTACATTGATACGACTCATGATCTAAAAAGAACAACCTAAGCGACCATGCATGAGGTGTATGTGAGGGATTGCCATCATTGGTAGCAATGACGTACTTCGAAGATACACGGTGTTACATGGACTGATGTGGCGCTCATGGTATGTCCGAGACTCCAATAGACCATGACGGAGACATGCGGGGCACTTGTCCATAGTTTACTTGGTATTGATACTGATAACAGGGAAACGTCTTTCTAGGAAACACAAGTTTCCTGAAACAGGCCGGCATAGAGGGTGTGTCCTAAACTAGAAGCAAACGGGACGAGACCACCGCATATGGGGTGTGGGTCGATGGTTAGTTTAAACCCAAGACACTAATATGTAGACGTACCAACGGAACCTTGGTGTGTTATGCAGAAAGTGGTGACGCACGGGACATGCCCTAAACAGGTTAAGGCATATGGGAGACTCGAGTGACATACGTGATGTGCGTCGATTGTCAGCTTCTCCTGGAAAGCAACTATTACGATGATGGGTATCATTTGATGGGACAATGAACACGGAATACCTGATACTCGAGGTCCGAATAGGATGCATATGTCAACATACGAGGTATGTGCCAATTATTAACTCCTACGGTATGTCTTAGAGGTAGCCAAAAGGCATGATGGGAGTCACGTTTGATGTGCCCCCACGATTGAATCATACACAACTCACGAATGACATGATGGCTCGATTTCGGGATTTCGACCGTTGTGGGGGAAATCCGACATGCTGGGTACGAGACACGGATAGGGTACACATACGACACACGTGTTAACTGACCAACTTGGGCATAGATGACGCACAGAGATGACTCAAGAGGTATCTCCTACAACATTGGAGGTGTCAGCTAGACACAATACCGACACGCAGGGTGCAGTCTAAGGATTAACTCAAGCTAGAGACACAAATACCTCGATGAAGTTGCGTACATCGGTGCATCTGGTAGAATGAGAGGGCCTTAACCCGATCGAGGTACCAACGAGACGGAAACAATGACTTACCTGGTATATGTCAAACGTTAATTTGTTTCATAGCGCAAACCTGACGATGATATGTTTTATGAGAACTCCTAACGATCTTATGTGGATATTTATGACGTATTTGGTCCATCACCGATATTTGAGATACCAACAAAGACACACAGGGTAGACGTCGATAGTTCGACTGGAACCTATCACTATGAACAATTTGAGGAGCAACGAAGGTGCAAACCAAGACCTTAGAGGTAAGTGCCAAACGTTGGACTTAGACGCGGTACGAACAACTCGATACTACTGATACGAGCGAGACCCAAATAACGACACATAGGGCATATGTCTCAGACTCGTGAATAAGTCTATTCGGAGTTTGGGGGCGCATGGACCACGGTACTAATGATGTAGGGGGAGCGTGTCGAGGATTTGACGATATAAACAAACCGTTGTTTGAGGCGTACTCAAGACATGAGTGACGATTTATAGGGCGTTCGTCAAGAGTTTGATAGGAACCTCACGACATGAACGACTCAGCGTGTCAAGGTATGAGCGGGACGCTCGAGACGGCCCGTAGGGTACGTGCCTAATGGTATGACTTAGACTCGATGACATGAATCACTCTATATGACAGGTACGTGCCAAAAGTTCAACTTGAACTTGTCGATACAAATGACTCGACATTGGAGATGTAAGCAAGATGCACGTGAGGACATATATGAACTTGCCCTAGATTCGACTTGAACTCAATGACATGAGTGACTCGACGTTTGACGTGCGAACCGGACGTACCGAACCGCGTATGGGGGTGTGTGCCACAAGCTTAACCCTGACTGGATGGTATAAATGACTCAGTTCTTAACATGTGAGTAAGGTGCGAGGGATGACATACGGAACGCGCGTCAAAGGTCGGTCCAGAATTGGATAGCCTAATGACATATTCATGGACTGCAAATATTTCCGATGACAAGGCGACATGTAGGGCACGTTTTGACAAGGCCCAACGTATGACTAAAGCGCAAGCGGTGACATGCGGGATATGCACCGAAAGCTGATACGTGTTCGAAGCACTAGTGTCATATGTTTTGGAATACTGACGTGTTACGATATACGGTGACACACCTGGTACGTCTCATATCGATTTGGCTATTTTGAAGATGCGGCGGGGTGTCTCAAGAAGACCAAGGATGTGCGGGTTACTTTAGTACAATGACGTGTCGATATACAAGGTACGGCCGAGAGTACCAATGGGGCATGAGGGTGACCTACTAGCTAAGAGGTTAGTGCAATGGATTTATTAGATGTGATGAGGTGACATATAAGGTGCCAGTTAAAACGCGGATGTGACACCATGACTTCGTGTGAAGCGTGCGTCAGAGGGTCAATGCGAACCTGGGGTCCGAACAGTGGGATGGTGTAACTATGACGACCCATATGGCGCACCTAAAGGTACAAATGGGAAGCGTGGACAACATACCAGCCAAGGGTTCGTTTCGAAGCTCAGGGTATTGCCCATAATTTTGAAATACGGAGGTGCTACGTATGGACTACCTCCCTAGATGCGAATGACGACAGGTAAACGAGATTCGTGTGAAACAGTTCACCTGACCCTAAGGTTTCGATCTTACAACCACGTAACTTTGGAGTATAGGTGCACGGCGCACCGACACACGTGGCATGTCTTAGCGTGCGAAGGTCATGATGGCAACCTACAAGGTGAGGGGCATGGATAATACAACAACGTAATTTGGAATCACCTGGGCATTGTGTATAGCGTGGCGACATCCGTGGGTATGTCTTGAGATACGAAAGGGAGGTGACGATGACCCGTGGGATTATGGTTCTATTTGAGATCAAGGTATCAGTCATAATCTTGGGATGTGTTGGCTAAGGCGTAGCGACATATATGGTATGTCTTGAGGCGTAAGTAGGACGTGTATGAGACATGTGACAACTGGTTAATTCGAGTCTCGAGGGAATCGATGCCGTGACAATGTCTTTTTGAACCACTGATACGTTGTTAGTGACATGGCGACAGACCCAGTATGTCTTGAGTTGACCGTGCGGATAGTATACGGGACCTGCCCCGCGATGCGAATGCCAGGATAAGCGAGGTATGACCACCAAACAAGCCTAACCATAATAGATGGATATGGGATACATCACGACACATGGGATATGTCTCCGGATGACTTAAACACAATGGTGAAGGCGCATGTGACACATCACGATGCATGAGGTACACTCTCTAATGGTATAAACAGGACGATAAAGATATGTGCGACGTATCCCGCACGAAGTGTAACATGGTGAAGACGTAGGGAACACCTCAGGGTCTAAAGGTAGGCCACTTGACGGGTATACGAGACATAGTAAAGACGTGCGAGCTGCATTGTGATATACGGGGTATGTCTTCTGTTAGGCACCTAGCAAGGCGAGAACTCAGGTTATGACATACGGGGTATGGCTCTAGACTAGTGTACTTGATATGGAAGGCGCATATACGACCTATCACGATGTACGACCTTGACAATTCCCGGATGTACATAATGCGCGAGGGGCGCATCGAGTACACGTCCTGACTAGTGTATATTTGATGTGATGAGGACGCATGGGACGCATCACGATATGGAAGGCGGGACGAGGCAAGGACGTATGGGATACGTCGCAACCCAAATGGTATGCCTCTTGTCTAACGTATATAACATGGTGAAAAAAGCATATGATACAGCATGATATACGGGGTATGAAGCTCATGCCCCTCGCTTGGCGTAAGGGACGAGGCAAAGATGTACATGATGCGTTATGACCCACATAGTACACCTTTTGGCCGATGTGTAACGACATGGTAGAGACACAAGGAATGGGTCACCATATACGAGGCACAACAGGGAAAAGACATATGGGATACGTCACGACATAACAGGTACGCCTCTTGATCGATGTCTGAATGATTAACGGAAGATGCATGGGGTGCGTTATGTCTTATGGGGTACAACTAAGTAAAGACGCAAGGAATACGTCACCACATGACCGGTGGGACTCCTGACGGGTGGACGCATGATGACACGACGCAGCAAGGACATAGGGGATACGTCACGAGAGAGCAGTATGCCTCTTGACAGGGTAAGGACATATTGGAGATGCCACGACATACGGAGTATGCCAAAACTAAGGCGTAGGGGATACGCCATGACATAAGGGTTGTACCTTCTAACTAGTGCCTACGATACTGGAAAAACGTATGAGGTACGCTATCATACGCACAGTATGCTAAAGCGAAGACGCATAGGATACGTCACGACATAATGGACATGCCTCCTAGCTAGCATACAAACGACACGGTGAAGACGCACGAGACATGCCAAGGATGAATAGGATGCGTCCCAACACATAGGTACGACCAGGCAAAGACGTATGGGATACGTCACGACATAACTGGTATGCCTCCTGAATGACACGCGACGCTGGGGTCGACTCTTTCTCACATTCCAACTAAACACGTCCTAAGTCTACGAAACCTAGAATGGTTGCACGCAATTTGGTTAGCATGCAACGCTCTATATGGTATGACTGCAATGATTTATTAAGCATAGAATGCATTATAACTTAAATTTGACTCGACTGATGTACAACAAGATATAAATCTATACCAACAAACTAGTTAGCGAAAATCGTACATAACGCGTAATTAGATCGCGACAAGAGAAAGAAAATGTTAGGTATCAATCACAATTATCACGCCATCTCTCTTCCATCCTCATTCCTCCACACACTCGTTGGTCCAAGTCTCTGTCCGAGGATTTTGGTTTGGGGCTCACATTGCGGTCTAGGGGACGCGTGATGCCGTCGATTATTGCGGAAAAATAAATCATTCACCATACAACACAGTTCGTTTTTGACGCGTCAGCGTTCAGTGACTAAGAAATCGACCAAGTTGGATTGTTCTTTCGGAATAACTCATCTTTCGTTCTTTCGTGAGACGCATTAGTTTGGGTTTTGACTCCCTTTGAGCGCATCTCAATTTTTAGACGTGGTACGAGTTACTCTTCTAGTCCAATCGTTCGTTATTGTCAATGACTCGTTCCCTTTTGTTCGCGCGGGTTCGTGTCTCGATTTTTGGATTACAACGGGATCTTTTAGATCTATCGAGAGACGTAACCACGTGTTTATTTAGTGATGGAATCACTTTTGGATTTTATTTTAGGGAACGGACTCATCGCGTAACGCGTTTGTTCTTAGCGTCGAGGATCCGTTTGCTCATTTTAGCTACGTGAAAAGACGGCGAGTCTTATTTTGAGCGCACGGTAATCTTTCGGCTAGCAACAGTTCGTTGTTCTTCCCAATCCACGGGATATATCATCTTAGTGTGGTTATAGAAAATCAACGTTTCGTTGAATCGCATGCTTATTCGAAGCGAGGATATCACCGTTCTCTTTCCTTTAGGCACGAATTAAGCAAACACGTACATCGGGCCATATTTCTTGCAGTTTTGGTAACGATCGAAATGATCGAGTCGTTAGTCAAAACCCGCAGTCTCGTCCATATGGCGCAATTATATGGTTTGGCTTGATTCGGCTTCGAGATTTTAAATGGGGTATACACTCGTTCGAGGCACGTATCCAACGGCATTGGTTTATTTTCTTTAACTACACTCGGGATTGACATATATCGTAAATTCGGAATGATTTTGGTCGTTTAGTTCATTTTTCGCTTTTCTTTTCTTAGTCATTTCTGCGGACACGTCCATTTCTCTTAAAAACAACACGGGACATAACGTAAAAGCTCGTCTTTTATTCGGAAGGGACGGGCTACTTGTGCGAAACTTTTCACGTTACGACAGGGTCGTTCGAAACAGAAATGTTCTTCGTTTTCGTTTCGCCATGATCTCGTTTTATCCCAACTTATTTAAAGAATGTGAATAACGGCTACTGTTAATATAGTCTTTTGTATCGAGATGTACCTATCCTTAACACCGAACCGATTCATACTAATACGTGCTTACGTCATAACACATTTCCTGAACATGTGCCTTCGTCGGGACACCGAAAGGGACAAGGCGAGTCGCACATGTTCATTCATATGAGATGACTAAGTCGTCTTTAGTTCAAATTGTTTCAATGTTTTAGGGTAATTAGTACGTCGATTCACGAGTATATATTAACGCATCGTTTCATTTTCTTTACATACTTTAGGATTTAGACACGTATCATGGCGATTTGAAAACACGGACTGATTCATTTATCACACCAAAAATAGTAACGGGTAATCCTATGGAAACTTCTAAGGCTACTATATGCTGACACGGCTGATCGCGGGACCTCACAGGACCGCACAAATTCGCCCCTAACGAATGGATGGGGACCCTTTGGCGCCTTACTGTAAGAAGGAACTTACGCTAGCCTCTTTCGAGCGATGAATGGACTCTCGCTAGAGGTTTCGCGGAAATTACCCAAAGGGTTTGCAATAATGCACATGAATGCATACGAAAAGAAGTAAAACGATCCGTCCCCGTTAAGGGCTTAATACACGCCTTCCGAAATCAAATTTCTCGCTTCCCCAGCAGAGTCGCCACTTGTTAGATGAGGTGCCGCGGCCTAATCTCCCGGGCGGACCGGGGGGTGGACAACCTCATGGCGACGTAAGCGGTGATTGGCGCCGAAAGCAACCAATCGTGGAATCAAGCTGCTCGGCAGGACCGGAGCTCGGAGATATGGAAGAGTCGCCACCCACGAATGGGAAAATGAACACCGATCCCTTGTGGGAGACCGGTGTGGGTTCGGGAAACCTAGGTACGAGCCGAGAAGGCTAGCTCCTTTCCGGAGAAAGGCTACTAGGCACCCCGACATCGCCCGGTTATGAACCACCGGCCTCCTACTCAGCATGTTAGGCGATAACGGACTAATCGTATACTTCTTTAAGTTTAAAATTCATTTGAAACCTTTTCTTTCTCATTTTGGGAAACCGTTTTGAGCATATATTATTGAAAAGCCACTTTAGTAAAGAATCACCCATTTATATTATACATACACAGAGAAGGGGGGAAGAAAGAAGTGATTTATTTCCAACTTGATTTACATGTCGTGTTATGTGTTTATTCTACACTAACTTATTTCCTCAAAACGAGTTTATTTACATGGTTCGTACCATAATCGTCGTTGGAACGATTTAGGTACGTTTCAAAACCCCGTTGATTTACATGACATCGACTCGAATCGCCGTTGGAACGACTCGAGTGTTTTGAAGATGTGGAACGAAGAATTTGTATCTAGAAACGTGGTTAGACATACAAGTCAATTTATTTTGTACAAAACGTTTAAGAAAACGATTCAAAACTCTATTATTTATAATGAAAGCGATTTTAATTACGAGGTTCGCCTAATCCGTCGTTGGAACGGATTAAGGTTTTAAAACGTGATATTTTGGAAAAATTTTAAAACGACAAGAAAACGTTATTTGCACTTTAGGAACATCTAGAAAAGCTTTAATTTAAAACAACCAATTAAACTCTCTTTTTGTGATTTATTTTCCCCTTTTTCACTCAACTAACCCTTACTTGAACATAATTACAACAATTAGCAAATTAAACCCAAAATTCATCAAATTGAACCGAACCGGATGTCAAAAATTAAGGAAGAGAATATATATACATATATATTTTTAGCCAAAAATAATGATATATTTATAGATGAAATAAGAATAAGTGAAAAGATACTATGTATTGAATGTATAGAAAATAATAATGAAAATACTAAGTGTAATACATTTTCATTCTAAATATGTGAAAATAATAGGTAGAGCTTTTAAATAAGAAAATAACTTTTATTCCCAAAATAATTTCATTTAATAATAACTAATATAACCCGAATAGCCCAAAACTATATATATAGAATTTTACAAAGCCAACTTAATATAAATGGTATTTAAATAGGAAAATAATTATTATGCTATATATATACTTTTATTAAATCTAAATAATGAAAAATAATATATACACTTTCTACATAATCATATATACCAAAGATCCAAAAATGACTAGAAAATATATATTACATAAATATGTAAGTATGGATGAAGGACCAAAAACTTAAAAGTTGTGAAAAAGGGACCAAAATGGCATTTTTTTACGTTTCAGCCGCTTTACCGACGGAAAATCCGTCGGTAAACAGCCTTTAGTGACAGAAATCGGTAAATTACAACAGCACTCCAAAACTTTCCAGATTACTTCAAGAGCTTTAAATTAAGTCTAATTCAATCATTTTGGATCTCCAAACTACCCGAAACGGATCATAGTCTTTAACGGAGTTTCCTAAAACGACGTTTTCTAGTTTAAAACGTTATTCGGAAATATCTTTGCTAAAACTAATATTTACAACGCTTCTAATACCCGAACTATCCTTAAGCGGATCACAGTTCGTATTGGGATATTGAAACGAGGTTTTTATTTTGGATCCAAACCCAAATATTAGTAGAATCAAAACAGAAAATTAATTTCACAAATCTAAACAATAAAAGAGTAAATGAAGAGATCTAAATAATAAAAAAAATGCAATAAAAGAATTAAACGGGTCTAGTTCCTCGGATTATTACCTCTTCAATCGGTAATAGAAATCCCAAATCAAGTCGATTGATTGTGTTGTTGAGTCGCTTTTTGGTGTTTTTCCTTTGGTTCGGGTCTCGCCAAATTTTTCCAGGGGTTCGGGTCTAATTTTTTTTTTTTTTTTAATGCTTTGGACTACATCCTATTTATAGGCAAATGGAGCCCTAAGCTTAATTTATTTTTGGCTCCAAGCCAACTTGGAGCCAAAGACAAGCTAAATTAGCTTAGGAAATTACATAGCAATTTCCTTTTCATCATTAATCATCATTATTATTATTATTTGTTATTTTATTTATTTTTTATTTTCTTTAAAAACAAATTAAAGCACTTGGCCAAAGCCAAGTGCAATTGGGTTGGGCTTGGGCGGCCCAACCCCGTCACGGGCCGTCCAACGGCCCGTGACGAAAATAGCGGCCCCCGACGGGGCCGAGTTTATATTTGTAATAAAAAAAATAAAAGTAAAAAATATTTAAACAAATAAAATCTACCTAAAATTAACCGAAATAAAAAAAGGATTTTTGTCAAAACCGATTTTATAAAATTAGCTTTTATAAAATCGATCTTTTTACAAAATTATTTTTTTATTGTTCAAATTCTACAACCAAAACCCCTATCGATCCGAGATTTCATTAATAATGAAACACCCCGAACTCGGCGAGACGATTTAAGATTTCATTCGTGGAACCGATTCTCCCGTCATCTCGATTCGATTTCCGAATTCGATCAAACCGGTCTCCACGGTTCCTTTGAACAACGTTTTTTTTTATATTTATTATTTTTATTGACTCATCATTTATTTTAATCGACTGATTTGGATTCCTTTTTATAATTTTTCTTCATCGGTCCTCCGACCCCGGTGTCTACAAGAGCTAAAATGTATTCTTGAGAAAACAGTAGGGAATGCTAGAAAAGACTGGAGCCTAAAGCTGGATGATGCCCTTTGGGCATACCGGACAGCTTTTAAGACTCCCATAGGAATGTCCCCCTATCGTTTAGTTTTCGGTAAATCTTGTCACCTACCTGTTGAATTAGAACATAAGGCATACTGGGCATTGAAATATCTAAATTTTGACCCTAAGCTTTCAGGTGAACTACGGTTAACTCAGCTGCACAAACTGGATGAGCTCCGGTACAATTCCTACGAGAACGCCAAGCTATACAAAGAACGGACCAAAAGGGTGCATGATAGGAAAGTACAAAAGAAAACCTTTCAAATAGACGATCAAGTACTTTTATACAACTCCCGATTGAGATTCTTCCCTGGCAAACTCAAAAGTAGATGGTACGGGCCATTCTCAGTCATCAACGCGCACCCCTCCGGAATGGTCGAAATCGAGGGGAAGAATGGGATCACCCAGAAAGTAAACGGGCACCGTCTTAAGATTTATCTTGGCAAAGATTATTCAGACGTACAAGTTCTGCGCCTGCAGACAATCACTTATCCCCCGGCCGATCAGTAAGTTGTCTTCTCCACCCTAACTTTTTACACTTGTTCTTTACGATTTGTGATGCAATGTTGGAACTTATTGCATGTTTTTAGTGTGAGGAGGAGGGGTAGACAAACTTACAAAAATTGTATAATTTTTTAATTTTTGTTGCGTCGTGTCTAGTTTAGTTTTGCGTTTTTCGGGTTTTATTTATGTTTTGCATGTTTAGGACCTAAAACCGTGAACCTCCTTCGAATCTAAACTTCGTTATTTGTCCTTGAGGGCTGAGAACCGAATCTAAGATTGCATGACAACTAGTTTAGGTGTAGGACACAATCCTTGTATCTGTAAAAGCATGAGCTAAAGTTTGCATTTAGACCCTACTTTTGAAGAAATGCTAAAATCATTACTTAGGTAGATAACTTAAGAATTGAAGGCATGTGATGTTAAACTTGAGTTTGGGGAGAACTAGTGAACACAAAATTGAAACCCAAAGAATTGTGAGTTGAATTTGAGCCTAAGAGCGAACATCAAAAAGCTCTTTTTCTTGACATTTTTGTGTGAATGCTTTGACTTGTGGAAAGATTACAGATTTTGCACCTAATACTGTGTTGAACCTACATGCAATGATTTGAGATGATAAACGATGAATCAGCCTCATTAGAATTAACCCTTTTCTTTACCTTATTTTTTCTTTTTCATCCACTCTAGGAAGTCCCTTTGAGCCTATATTTTTGTAGTTTATAGATTTTTCTTTCGTTCTAACCCAATTTTTGCAAACCATCATTTGGTTTGCTACTTAACCCTAAGTTTTTGCAAAGCTCACATCGAGCCTTTGTCGTTCTAGCACTTTATCTTTGTTTATGGCATCATAGTAGCAAGCCAAAAGGCTAAAAAGTGAATGAGCATCACTATCCCAAAAAGAAAAAAAAAGGGAAAAAGAAAAAGAGAAAAACAGAAAAAGAAAAGAAAAGAAAAGAGACGAACAAAAAGGGGAGAACTTCATTCCCCAGTTCTTAAAATCAAAACGTCTCAAGAAAACGTCCTAAAAAGAGAATAATGAATAAAAAGCTCAGTCACTTCATATTTGCTAAAGCCATTTGAACTTTGTTTTTCTAGCGCTAGAACTATTAACCCTTGTTGTACCTTTAACCCTCTAACCACATTACAACCCCAAATTCGAGGCTGTTTTTGATATCATCGAAGTCATATAGCATAGTAGAGGAACTCGGATGAACGTGCAAAATCAACGTAATCCTAAGCAAGAACATAAGCCGAGAGTAAACACTTTAGCCACCAAAATTGTGTGAAATGAGTGAACTACCTATGGTGAGGTGTTTTACTTAGCGATCCCCTCAACCTCGTTTAATTAAACATGTGTCCTTTATCTTAAAACATATGACCTATGATAATTGAAATGGGGCTTTTGGATATCGTGTCTCTACTTTGTATTTCCGAATGCATGTAATTACAGATGCTCGAAATTGTGTCAAGCACCTAGTCAAACCAGGAGGTTTTCTAGCTTGCTTGTGATTGCGGGTTTAGTTTTTTAGTTTACTTGGGGACAAGTAAAGTTTTAAGTGCGAGGAGGTTTGATAGGGGTCAAAAACTCCTATCTTTGGGTACGGTTTTAGGACGGGTTTTAGCGTTTTTTAGTTAATAAGCGAGCAATTCTCGCATTTAAATGCTTTTGTGTGAGTTAGTTAGAAATTGGAAATGTTTTATTTACTTTTCGTCGTTTAGGCTCGTTTTATGATCAATTTAGGCAAATACGGCCAAAATGGCATGCATATTATAATTCCGTTATCTTTTGAAGCTAATTGATCCGTCAAAAGTCGCACCAAACGAAGCGTTTGCTCAAATAAGCGATTGACGGGTCAATTTAGCCTTTGGACTAATGTTATCTGGAGTTTTTGTGCATGCGCAGGGATAAGTTCGGGCGAAAAACACATTGTTGGCATTCAGCAGACCTGCGGGAATTGGTCAAAAAGACCAATTCCGCCCCCACGACTCCACGATCGGCCCCACGACTTCCTATCTGCATAAGGACACGAAATAGGTCATCAAAAGGGCCCAAGCCACGCCTATAAATAGGATTTTTCCAATGTAATTAGGCATCTTTCATTATTTGTAAATTACTTTAGCTTTCCCCTTGAATTTCCTCTCCATCTCCTCCATCTTCTTCGACCTCCATTGAAGCTCCTTCAAAGCTGTTCTCGAGGAATATTCAAGGTCCGTCCTTAAGACTTAAGAAGCCGATTACAGAGTAGAAAGGTTCCTTGAAATGGATTTTCGTATCTCCTTTTACTTTACTTTGTTTGTACTCTTTGATACAATCTATGAATCCTAGGCTAATTGTATCCTGTGACATTACTCTTCATCTTTAATAATACTTTAGCTCTTATTTTGTTCTATGCTTATTGATTTAATCTTTGTCTTACGCTTTATTCAATTGGTTTAACTCATTCAAAAGCCCCAAAATCGAGTAGGCACATATTGTGAGCTGAATCTGAACTAGTCAGAGCCTAGGAGATTGACGACCTCTTAGTTGATTAAGCCCAAATTGTTGAGCCTTAGACCTAGTTTCGGCCTTACAAGGGAATCACGCACTAGGAACTTCAGGAGGGTAAGTAGGGTTAATCGCCTTGAATACAAGTGACTTAGATTAGGTTTTTAATCAATAGACCTAATAACCTAACTTCATTATTATCGTTCATACCATGTTCCTTCGGGTAATTGCATTAGTGAAAGATCAATTAGGAGTAGTTTAACTTAATTAGGCATAGAATAACTTAGTTAGAACTAGTATAACTTAGCTAGGAGTAGCGTAATTCAACCTAGGAGTAGATTAACTTAAACAAACAAACTCAAAACCCACAAAGCCTAGATAACACCTGAGACCAAGTAATTCGATACTTGTGGTAAGTAAGTCCTGTGGATTCGATACTTGGACTTTCCAGATTTATTACTTGATAACGACGGGGTACACTTATCCCTTAGTGAGTCTTCTTCACCGAAGGCGCATCAGCGGGTCCTCTTGCTCTCCATCCTCAATATCAGAGTCGGAAAGGAATTCCTCAGACTCATCCTCAATCATGTCTTCCTCCATCATGGGTTCGTCCTCGACCACCCCCAACACCTTATCTCTCCAGGAGGAGCTCCCCCAGTCATTCTTAAAAGTAAGATTTCCATTTGTATCCACAATTTTTTTCGGGCCCGGAATAGCCCTGGAGTTAGGGGCCATAGTCTGATCCCTCACTTGGCCTTTCAACACCATTTCTGGCCTACCAGAAGTAGCACTTCCCTCAATCGCACCAACATCAGGGCAAAGGATACCCACCTCCCCTAAAGCAGGGCTCGAAACCCAACCTCCCGCATCAGGCGCGACCTTCACAGCCTAATCGGCCAGCGCGGCAAGCGCGGCCTGGATCAGCGCTTGTGCCCCAGGCAGAAACGCAGGAGAAGCGTGTCTATCCTGTAGAGGCGCCTGCGCAGCCTGAGCCTCTTTCCTTCCCCTATCAATCTCCAGCGCCAATGCCCCTGAAACAGCCAGATCCACCGCCGGATCCGGCTCCCCACCCTCAGACCACACCGATCGCCCACGATCTCGCGACCTCTCCCTAACTCTGTCACCACTCCGCCGCCGCCTACCACGAGGGGAGCCCTCCGATCTACCATAATCCGCCGCCCACATCCCCTCCTGCACCGGATCCGTATCAAGCCTTCGCCCCGACGCCGGAAACGCTAATCCCAGAGCAGATCGGTCGCCGTCCATAGCCAACGTCGAGGTTGTCTCTTTCGCCTTCGTCAATGCTTTCTCTTTCGCCTTCGTCAATCCATAATTGTTCAAATATTTAATATAACGGAAAAAAGGGAAATATGATAGACGGAAAAAAAACATGAAAAATTTTAAAAATGAAAAAACAATAAAAACATAATTATAGAGACGTGGAAAGTTATGAAAATGAAAAAATAGAAAAAACATGTAGAAAAAAATCATGAAAACACGAAAATGCAAAAAAACACAAAAAAAACATAAAAAGATGTGGAAAACGTGAAAATGTTAAAAACACGAAAATATGGAAAACAAAAAAAAAACATGAAATAAAAATGCAAAAAAAAACATGAAGACACAAAAAGTGAAAAAATTCGAAAATATGAAAAAAGCGAAAAACGTGAAAAAACGTTAAAAATACGAAAATATAAAAAATGCGTTTATTACGTTTTTTCATATTTTCATGTTTTTTACGCTTTTTCATGTTTTCCAAGTTTTATTGTTTTTGGTGTTTGTTCATATTTTCGTATTTTTCGCGTTTTGTCACGTTTTCGTGTTATTCACATTATTGTATTTTTTTGCATTTTTTTTGTTTTTTCACATTTTCACGTTTTAGTTTTTCCGTTTTTCGTGCTTTCGTTTTTTTCGTGTTTTTGTATTTTCTGCATTTTGTTACTTTTTCGTGTTATTCATGTTTTTTCATGTTTTTCTTATTTTTTCACGTTTTCGCGTTTTGTTTGCGTTTTTTGTATTTTCATGTTTATCACGTTTTTCACGTATTGTCACATTTTTGTATTTTAGTATTTTTTTACCGTTTTCGTGTTTTTCGTATTGTTTTACGTTTTTGTGTTTTTCGTATTTTTCACGTTTTTAGTATATTTCGTGTTTTGTCACTTTTTCGTGTTATTCATGTGTTTGCTTTTTTTGCGTTTTCTTGTTTTTCCCGTTTTCATGTTTTTCGCTTTTTTTTCATATTCTCGTGTTTGTAACTTTTTTACATTATTCACGTTTTTTTGTTTCATATTTTTCGTATTTTTACATTTTTTAACCGTTTTTCTCATTTTTTCATTTTTCACGTTTTTTTATGATATAAATTATGGATTCGCCAAAATATATAGGATTTGAGAAATGGGCTAGATAGAATATTGAGGATTTAATGGATGGTAATTTTGTAAATTATAAAAATACAAAATTAGGAATAGATTATTCCTTTGAGAAATTAAAGTTATTCCATGAAAATAAGGACTAGGGATTCCATGGAATAGCTATTCCATAAAAAATATTGAACCAAATGTGGGAATAGCTATTTCTTGTGAATAGCTATTCTATTCCGCGAACCAAATGAGCCTACATGTTTTAAGAATCAAGCTCATGATCAATTATTTTTCCATATTGGAAATTGATCACGCTTGGAAGAACATACTGGAAATTGATCACGCTTGAAAGAACATACTAGAAAAATAATTGATCAGACGATTGATTCTTAAAACATGTGAAAAGTTTAGGAGCTTAACTATGTTTTTTTCCTTAAATAAATTATTAAAACTTTTTTTATAGTTTATCCGATTTTCGATTCGAGGGTCGTCGGACACTCTTTAGATAGAACCTCTCCCAATTAAAATTTTCTACTTATGCTAGGATTCAAACTTGAATCTATCTTAAACGATTTAAAATCTTTAACCTTCAAGCAAACTTTAATTAATAATTATTAAAAACTTTAGTATTTTTTTGATAATTTTTCTAATATGAAATTAGGAACATATAAGTAATTCTTTTTTTTTTGGGGGGGCCTTACAATACGGAGCGTTTTCCAACTTCGTCTGAGCGACCACACCTAAAACTCTCCGCTCTAAGGATAAGCCATTTCTTGCTTTTGAGCAGTTAAGCTTCTGTTTGGCTTCCCAGAAAGTGCAGCGAAATTGAAAGAAAAATGGCACAAGCACTAGCAATGCCTGTGGCTCCTTCACTCTCACTGATATGCAACGGTCTTAAAAGTAATTCTCTCTCTAACTTCGTCTCTCTTCCTATCACCAGCTCGCCTAAGGTACTTCCCCCTTTTCAATTTCATTCAAGATTTTGAGTTATCCATTCGCTTTTCCTTATTAGTCTTCTGTAAATTGTATTATATCACCTCCATTTTCTGTTCCGTTTTCAAAATCTGAAGTTGGATGAGCTAAAGCTATGTGGTTGTTATTAGGATTCTTAATTTGTGGCTTAGGGTCGGCTTGGCATGTTTGGTTAGGAAAGACTAGATTAGAAGTCCTTAATTTCTTTTTTATTCTGGTTTTCTTTGTAATCGAAGGGTCTGTGTAATTCAGCTGTTTCATAGTGTGAGAGAGGTCTCTAATTTGAGCTCAATTATGCTTAAAGCGTTTTGCAAAATTAGAAATGTAATTAAACCTTACTCCTTGTTTATTTTGCTGAATTATTATGTATGCCATAGTTATCAAATGCCGCCTCAGGCCTAAAAGGCGTTAGGCTCCAGGCTGTCCGTTGAGAAGCCAAAAGGCGACCTCTGTTCAAGAGGTGTGCATCTGAGAAAGCATTTTTTAGCCTAATGCCTTGCTGGAGGCTTATTTAGGCGCAATTTTGTAATCCATGAAGTTTTTTTTTTAGGATTCCATGTTTAAGTGGTTGTTTTAATTCAGTTCTTCTCTATCTATATCATCTACGGTTGAAGAACATGCTCATCATACTAGAGTAGGAAAAAGTATCATGAATACTTCTACACCAATTGCTAAGCCTAGACTAAAGGAGAATGCTAAAGCACCGTCTTCTAGTGTTCGAGAGAGAAACTCCTCCTCCTTAGAGATAAGGAAGAAGAATCTGGCTGTCTATGAGTACCTTGAGGACAAAGAGGGTGAAATTGAGAACTTTGAAAATGAATTTGATGTTGGAGATGATGATAGTGATAGTGGTGAATTTGATGAATGATGAATATGGATTGTGGAGATTTTATTCTTGATGAAAAGTAGTTTAATCTATTTGTTAATTAACTTAGGATTTGGTTGAACTTTGGTCTTTAGATTTAGAATTTTATTGTTATGAATTATGATTATGGACGAATTAATAGTTAATTTGGAATTTATTTCACGCTAGAATTTAGGATTAAGATTATGGATAATTGGATATGATTTAGTATTTGACTATTTGTTGCATTTTGGAAATGTCTTGTGTTGCTGAAGCGTGCCTGTGCGTAGGCTCCATGACCTCTTAGCGCCTTTCATAACTATGATGTATGCTAAAGGGTCTGTATATTGTGTTTCTTTTCTCATGGAATTCTTCAGGTTCATGGTTTAAGCATCCAATGTGCCCGTGTTGGAGGAGTTGAGATTCCAAACAACAAGAGAATTGAGTACTCTCTTCAATACATACATGGCGTTGGCCGCTCAAGGTCTCGACAAATTCTGTCTGATCTAAGCATGGAGAACAAAGTCACCAAAGAATTGTCAGAGGAGGAGCTCATTATTCTTCGTGATGAAGTCTCCAAGTACATGGTTGAAGGAGATTTGGTATTCCTTTTATAGAATCTATGTTCTCATTATGATTTTCGGATATGCCATTGCACCTCTGAATCATTTGATTTTGATTCTTGCAGAGACGGTTCAATGCTCTCAATATAAGGAGGTTGAAGGAGATTCAATGCTACAGAGGTGTGAGACATATTCAGGGTTTACCATGCCGGGGTCAACGCACTAAGAACAATTGCAGAACCTTGAAGGGTAAGAGAGTTGCTATTGCAGGGAAGAAGAAAGCTCCCCGTTAATTCATTTAGTTGATGGTATTGTGATTATCATTTGATGCAAACCACTATTGTTACTTGAGTTAATGAAAATTTGAGTTCGTCATTTCTGGTATTGATTTGCTTGTGGCTCAATATTTGTTTTGTCAATGGTATGCTAAATGCACTCTTTTCATACATTCTAGCTGTATAATGATGTTATCAAACATGAGTGTAGCGCCTCATGGAGTCAGGAAAGATCCATTTATCTTCATAACTATATCTTGATTATGAGTGAAATCAATCGTTGTGTGTGTTTTACAACGTGGGCGAAAAGAGATTTGACTCGTCAGAGTTCGTTCGAGTATGGACTTACTCGAGTCGTTTTTATTTTATGAACTGGTAGATTTTGGTTTGGGCTGCTTGAATGTTTGCTGCAACACGAAAAGTTCATTGAACCTCTTGAATACTGAATAAATTTCTGAGCTCCCTTGTTTGTTAATTTTAAGTAAGATTGCTTTGCTCATCTGTTTTTACACTTCTTAGAAATTTGCTGAGGAGCGAATTCATGGCATTGGTTACATTGTGTAGTAGGATTCTCTGGTTCAGAGTACTTGTTTAGTAAAGGGTACTTTGTATCCTCTAGAAATAAGCTCGCTTTTAATCTTTTGGCACAATGGTGAATTTCGGGCTCTGTGAACCGAATGGTCCCTGGAGCAGGGTTTTTTACACGGTTTCTTTGGACCGAGCGTCCTCTCCATGGGGATCATTCCTAAGATACTGAATATCCCTTCTGGGAGCACTCTCGAGACAGAATGTTCTTGTGGTTCCAGTCGTTGTGTCCGTGGAGAGCGCTCTTTGATATACAGAGCGTTCTCATGGGGAATGTACTTTTTATGTGTCGGACTGTCAAACCTTATTTTCTCTGAGGGTGGATCTCTAGGCTACTGGAAGAGATGTTTCCCTGCACCTCTCCTTGCTCCTGTCGTGTCGAAGATCGAGCTTATTCTTAGACTGGACCCTCTCCTTCGCCCGTCGATTATGCTACGACCTTAGTCTTAGACTCATCTCCTCTTGCATGAATTCTATGCGATCAAACAATTTACAGACTAAGCCTCCATAATGATGCCTTTTGGCTCCTAATCAGTCTTCCACATGTTCTACTTCGGGGTTAACTCCATGTAATCGATGAACATCGAGCCGGATCCTTGGAACATGAGCCATGCATTTTGGTTGGTATAGACATGGCAGGGTTGGTTTTGAATTCGAAATTTTTGTTGTTTTCATTAGGATGTCAACAGAATATGATGGAAGCTGAATACAAGTTACTATTGCTCCGATGCTAAAATATGAGAAATTGTGAGTTTAGCATAAACTGGAGTTATGTATCTCGTTATCTCTTTTATATATAGTTAATAGAAGGAAAAATGGACTAAATAATATTGCCGAACATCAGAAAAACAGAAAGTTCAATTATTTTATTAATCTACTAATCAAAACATTAAGACAAATATTAAGAAGGATAATGAAATCTTGTAAAATTCAGGGATACATTTTCTGAACATAACTAGATTTGATGTTCTTTCTTTATTGAAGCAAAACGATGTTCTTGCTAATTATACGTAAACAAAAACATAATTTCTGCCGTGTTTTAATTAAGCAGATCCATCGACACAAAGCCATTGACCAACGAAGAAATCAGCACAGTTGATATTAGGATTGATTGTGAGGAAAAAGGATAGAGTCAAGTCGAACTTAGTAGCAACATCGGTACAAGTATCACCATCTTCTGCTCCATACACTTGATCACACTCCGGAGTTGCTTTTGATCCTTTGGCTCCATCTATACATATAATCATTTATTACTAAATTAGAAACAAAAAAACATGAAAACTAAACTAGTAACCTCAATTTCTGACACAAAAATACGATTTATAAGATACGTACGCTTTTATATAATTATTATTTTAATAGCATAATGTAAAACATATAAATTATATAACACGATAATCCGTTTTACGGTTGTAATGAATACTTTTATCAAATAAACTTACTGGCATTGATTTGTCGACTCTCAGCTGTGGAGATGATGAGAAGTGAAAGTAGAAGAAAAACTATGACTTCTTTGCTCATCAATTTGGCCATTTTTAATCCCCTTATTGGATTATTATTATTGTTTATTTATTTATATGTTGTGGTTTATTATCTTTGGTATAATTGTATTTATATGAAGAGTATTTCATTGGGGATGTCAATATTTCTTGCTCTACATGCTATTAAATTAAGTTTTTACAACTTTGTTTCAGTGATTATTTTAATAAAAAATAGTAAAGAAACAAAGGCAGGCCAGCTGCGGCTAAGATTTTACATTTTTATTTTTTTACCAACGGCTGAAAGTCTACTACTATCAGTTGGGTGTAATTTCAGATGTTGAAAATCTCCGAAATTGTATTAGATATGAAATGATAGTTTTAATCTTACGACTTCTCGGAAGAAAAGTTTGGCAATGGACGAGGCATCATTGACAGAAAGAACTGTAGCTTTTTTTAAAATTTGTCCACTACGGTACTCAGCACCAGCAATGGCATGTAAAGTTCCGAGTTAGTGACATGTCCTTTGGCGGGTTGGCAAATATAACACCGCTCCACTAAGTATGACATACATTTCTCCTAAATGATTTTGAAATCTAGATCCTCTTTATAATCACCCCTCACGTGCTCAAATGAATCTACTTCAAGTGTTATAGTCTTGAGTAACACTACTCTTTCGCTCAAAGCATCTGAAACTCGGTTTTGTTGCCCAACTTTATGAATAAGTTTATAGGGGAACTTATCCACAAAAGTGGACCATCTAGCATGCATAAGTGTATGTAGTTGTTTTTTACTTCCCAAGTACTTTAGAAATTGATGATCCGTGTATAACACGAATTCCTCCCCGATGAGATAGTATTCCTATGTCTTCAAAGCTCTCATAATGGCATATAATTTCTTATCATATGTAGCTCATTTTTATCGAGAATCGCACATTTTCTCACTGACTTAGGAAATCAGCCTCTTTTCTTGTATCTAGACTCCTCCAACCCCAACTCTATTCGCATTACACTCTACCTCAAAAAGATTATCAAAATCTGAAAACACAAGTATCGGAGCCGTGCTCAACTTCTCTGTGATGAGTGCAAAACTGCCTTCTTATTCATCCTCTCGTTTGAATCCTCTCCCATTCTTCCTGCACTCGGTAAGAGGAGCTACAGTAGTGCTGAAATTTTAGATGAATCTCCAGCAGAACGTTGCTAACCGGTGGAAACTCCGAATATCTCCCACATTGCAAGGCGTTTGCCACTCACAGATAGCTCTAACCTTCTCTTCATCCACTAACCACATATCTAAGGAACACCAAACTCTCCATCACGAAGTCACATTTCTTGGTATTATCATAGCGTTTATGTTTCTTCAACAAATCAAATACCATTTGCAAGCGCTCAATGTGTTCCTCTAATGTTTGGCTATGAATATGTATATCATCAAAATAAACAACAACAAAATCTTCCAGATTGATCTTCTCAGATGGTTAACAAAATGGGATCTGTGACTTTTTCATAGGGGTGGCAATAGGGCGGGAAAAAACTGAAAACCGTGGGGATCCGAACCGATAGGGCCGGGGAAAAACTGAAAATTTTAGGTGCGGGGTTGGGGCGGGGGAAATTTTAGCCCCGAACATTAAAATTGGGCGGGGTTGGGTTTTACTATCCCCGAACCGTGGGGATCCGCAAACCGCACCCGAAAAACCGCCCGTAAAATCACCGAAAACTCCCCGCAAAATAAAATAAATTATTATATATATATCTAAGATAATTTTAGTTTAAAGTATTAAAAAAATATTTTAATTAAAAAAACCTATCTATTTTATTCTATTTTAATTAAAAAAACCTATCTATTTTATCTATCTTAAAAAAATATTATAATAAATTAACCTACCTATTTTATCTATTCCTATCTATCATCTGTCGAATTCTTATCTTTTCTTATCTCCTTCAAATCAGATCAGACTCCTTCACTTTCCTTCTTTATCTTTTCTTCTCTTCTTCAACGACGTACTCGACGCTGCTCTCCTTCTTCTTCACTTTCCTAGTTTTCTTTTCTTCTCTCCTTCACTTCAGACAACTCTTCTTCAAATCGACCTGCTGCTTCACGAATCAGAAGCATCTTCAGGCTCCTCGGCTTCTACTCACTACACAACAGAAACATCTTCGGGCTGAGTTTGTTGTGGATTCTATTCAGGTATTATTCATATACCTTATGATTTGAATAAAATTTCGGTGTTGGGTTTTTTATTTGAATCAAAATTTGCTGTCTGCTACAATTCTGGACCTAAAAAAATTAGGAATAGAGGAGAATCTGTTAGTTTACTCAACATTCTGGGAAATATGTCTGCCTTGGTATATTGCTGCTCTTGGTATATAGGTGTATCTAATTTTGTTGAATTGGTATAGTTTTATTGCTGCTCAGTATTTTAAGATTTGATTTTTTTTAATTATATCAGTAATGTTGAGTTTTTTTTATTGCTGCTCTTAATGTTCATTTGTAGGTGAATCATGGATAAATTTAGTCATGTTGATTCGTCTACGAATGATATTCATAGAAGCATTAGTAGTTGTAAAAAATCTACTACCGAATCATTAAGAGAGGAGTCAACACCAATTGGGCAAGAGTCATCACCAAAAGATTCTAGCAAAAAAAACACTTCAAATGAAGAAGACACCTTGTTAATCAAACGATGTCGGTCAGACGTTTGGAATCATTTTAAAAGATAAAAAATTGAGGACAAGTGGAAAGCAATATGCCAGTATTGCAATAAGAAACTTGGAGGAGAATCAAGGGATGGAACCTCACACTTACATGGTCACTTTAAAAGATGTCCATTAAGGAAAACAAAAGACATAAAGCAAAGTCTGCTAGGAGCTAAGATTGATGATAATGGGAAGTCACTTGCAACTTGGGAGTTTAATGAAGAACTTGTTAGGAAAGCGTTAGCATGTATGATTGTGTTTCATGAATACCCACTGACAATCATTGGCGGAACCAGGACCCCGAATGATCCGGGGCTCAAACATATCAATAAAACAAAATTCAAAACGTTAAAAAAAATTCGAAATTAACTGTGCGGTTGACAGTAAATTTTGCAAAGTCCAGCCCGTTAGGGCTGAGCAAAATTTTTTTAGCCTCCAACGCATTAAAACTGTAAAAATATTATCATTTTTTTTAGAAAACTAGCATCGAACTAATTGAATATTAAATATGTTTATTTTGTTAATGGTAAAGACATATTAAAAATGAATTCAAAAGTGTTAAGAAAATAAAAAGGGTAATTAATTTATTAGTCCCTATATTTTGATAAAACACATTGTTTAGTCCCTGTATTTTCAAAAACACATGGTAAGGTCCCTAACCTTTTTCTCAGTGAACTATTTAGTCCTTCCATCTGGTTGTTAGATTTTTTACCGTTTATGACTTCGGAAATGACGAAATTACCCTTTACTATTTACCTTCAAACTTCAGAAGAGGAAATCCAATTTAGAATAAGAAGCTATTTGTATGGAAAACAAGAAAAAGAACAGACTCAATGCTTACGAATTTGAACGATTAAGAAGAAAATCAAGAAGAAGAACATTCAAAGTTGATTTCAGATGTATTAGAGTTTAAAGGAAAGAAAAATAAAGGAAAAGAAGAACGCAAATCCAAATTGACTAACAGAATCTTCATGAGAGTCTAATGGTAGGGACTAAACAATTCACCGAGAAAAACGTTAGGGACTAAACAGTTCACTGAGAAAAACGTTAGGGACTTTACCGTGTGTTTTTGAAAATATAGGGACTAAACAGTGTGTTTTGTCAAAATATAGGGACTAATAAATTAATTACCCAAATAAAAATAAAGAGTTCATTTAAAAATAAAAACTTTTTAAAATAAAATGAGATTGAAAGGAATCGAAAACAAGACCTCTCAAATAAAAGCAAGCATCCTTAACCATCTCATCTACCTTTGAACATTGATATAATACTACATATAGTCAATATAATTCTCTCCAAAATATTACGAGACACCATTACTAAAAAAAAAATTCTCAATTCTCGGACGGCCGACCGAGGCTGGAGCCCCCCCAACCCCCCTAGTTCCGCCCCTGCTGACAATGGTGGAGCATTACTAGTTTCGAAGATTTATGAGTGTTGCTCAACCCAAGTTCAAGAGCGTTAGTCGGAATACTATTAAAAGTGACATCTTCAAGATATATGAGGATGAGAAGTTAAGGTTGAAGCAATTGTTTGAAAAAAATGATAGTAAAATTGCTATTACAGCTGATATGTGGACATCAACACATCAAAAGAAGGGTTTTATGGCAATAACTGCACATTTTATCGATGAATCATGGACTTTGAGAAGCCACATCATCGGGTAATATTTTTAATACTCAGTTTTTGTAATTTCTTGAAATGTATGATTTTTTAAAAGGAATTTAATTGTATTTCTGATTTTTTTTATTAGGTTCTTACATGTGCCTTGTCCGCATACTGCTGAGGTGCTTTCAAATGTGCTATCTGATATAATCTGGTATTTCACAATCACAGATGTGTTGTACTTGGAGAATTTCCAATATAATCTGTGCCACAATTACTCCAAAATGATACACTAAAGTTGATCTTTCTTGGACATAAATGTTATATGCAGGACCAGTGCTTTGAAGTCATGTTGGCTACAGGGACACTGCATCAAGGGTTATATCAACTTGATCCAAGTTTTCCTTATAAGTCTAATATTGCTTTACTTAGTAGTACTACAATAAATAAGTATATGCCTTCTAATGCTTGGCTATGGCATCATAGATTAGGTCATGTTTAAGTTGTAAAACAAAAACATTTACGAGTTTTCAATAATGATGATGTAATTAGAGAGTGTAATGTTTATTATCAGTCCAAACAACACAGAATGCCTTTTGTATCTAGTACAATACAGACATCTAAGCCTTTTGAACTTATGAATTTGGACTACTGGGGTCCATACAAGCAGAAATCTATTACTGGAGATAGATTCATGCTTACTTTATAGATGATTACACCAGATCCACATGGACAATTTTATTAAAAACTAAAAATCAAGTCCCAAACTTACTTACAAGCTTCATACAGATGATCAAGAATCAATTTGAGCTTACTGTGAAGTGTGTTAGGACTGATAATGGGATCGCGTTAGTAGGGCAGTCATGTCAGTCTGTATTCTAGTCTTTTAGCATTAAACATCAGAAGACGTGTGTTTATACCCCTCAGCAGAATGGAGTTGCTAAGAGGAAACATAGACACTTAACAGAAGTGGCTAGGGCACTTTTTTTTCAAGCTGAAATGCCAACATATTTTTTAGGTGAAGCCATCTTACATCCAACAACTTTGATCAATGTTATGCCAACTGATAACCAGTGATGAATTTCCGATCAACTTCCTTCCCTGTGGGGGCGTCGTTGGGTTCGACGGGGGGAAGCTCTGATGCCAAAGTCAGTATGGAAAAGGGAGAATAATCTATATTGACAAGGTAGGGTTTAAGAGAGAGTATGAATGTGTACCTCAATAGCTTGGGGTGCAAGCTATTTTTAGTCATGTGATCGTAACTCCTAGTAACTAGAAAGTCTCCATTAATGCCTCATTTAATGGCGGTTACGGATCTCCTTTAAGTGTGTCCGTTAGCTCATTAACGGTTCATTAATTGTCTTTATGGGGAACCGGCTCAACCGTTCGCCAGGCGGATCGAGGCATGATGGCGGGTCTCACGTAGTTTTGACTACGGATCTCGTATGGCAGAGTCTAGGTGATCCGCCACTCGGATGACTTGCTTGATATGCCATTGCTTCCCTGGCGCTCCCAATACGCTGTCGTTTTGGAAAATATCCTCTTTGATCCCGTGGAGAATATCTCGATGTTATCAAAAGCCCCCCCAAAGTTCTGTTAAAGTCCTTTAGGGATTTTGCACTACCTTGCACGCTGTCATGATGAATCACATTTATGGTCACTCTGTTCCAGGCCATTCATAGAGCGACAGTTGTCCCGGGCGCGCTGCTCGAGGTGTGATGTGATATCTTCTTCAACTTCTCTCTCTTCTCTCCGATTCATTTGCGTTTTCCTCCTTCATTTTGCTCCGAGTTTTTCCAGAGCTTTTTCCGGCGTCAAGAATCTTCAAAGCCTCCAACTCTCATCTAAGTGAGCCTTTTCGTCTTGTTTTTTGGGTTTTTATGAGTTCTTCCTCTGAGTCCACCATCGAACTCTTTAATCTGACCACTTCCTCTGAAAGTATAATTAGTTGGACCACTTCTTCTAAGAGTTCTAATTCTTCTGAAAGTACACCTGGTTGTGATTTAACCGAGTTGTGTGACTCGGCGAGGGAGAGTAGAGGTCGTCAAACTCGTTTAGTTAGGACTCGGAATTCTCCCACCGTCGTGACCCATATTGTTCCGGCAATAGATTCTAGGAGATTTTCCGGAATGGAGGCTTCTCCCTCGACTCCATTTAGAAAAAAGTTGCCTAGGGCGGAGTCTACTTCGTCCCGTATGAGCGCGTTGGATCTAGCTAATATGGCGGATCGTTATCCCTAGATCAAAGATTACGAGATTGAGTTGGCGGCTGCTCATCAGCGACCCGCCTGTCCGCCCATAGGATATCTGTCTGTTTATAGTTGTCATATGGAGAGGGGATTCCGTCTTCCTCTTCCTAAAATGATGGCAGATATCTTAGAGTACTTCGGGATCACTGTCTGCCAGCTGCATCCAAATGGCTGGTTAGATATGGCCCTAGACTGTTACTTAGCTTCGAACCTGGGGGTAGTCTGTAATCCCCGAGTCTTCCGGTCTCTTCACAAACCCACGAAGCGAAAGTCTGAGTCTTTTTATACCTTCGCCAAATTCAAAACTTATTCGCCCTTCTACGGTAAGATGTCGAACGTCCATCTCTAGGACGAAAGATTTTTCTTTGTTAAGATGCAAAAGGATGAACCCCTAGGATTTCCGTCGGTTTGGAATGCCAAACCTATGCACATGGCTGGAGATTTGCGTATACTGACGGACAGCGATGAGAAAGTGGCGGATCTCATGAAAAGCATCAAGGCAGATGCTTGGACATATGCCGACGCTTTGGAATTCATGATGAATGACATTCCACTGATCCGCCGCGATGGGGACAGGATTACTTACGTGAAGTTTACACAATTAGATGAAGGTAACCTTGTTTCTTCCTTGAACTTTGATTATTTCATTGTTCCCTTGTCAGGGGTTTGTCTGAGGCCAGTCGCGCCCTTGTAGAGATGCGCAAAAAACAAAAGGAGCTAGAGCTGGAGGCCCAAAAGGGCACGCATGTGGCGGATCCCCAAAAGAGTGTTGGGAAACATCCTGCTGAAGGCGCCGCGGATCCTCCCCTATAGAAGAAGAAGAGATCCGTCGCTTCCGGTGGAGGAAAGTTAATGGCGGATGCCATGAGAGCTGAAAAGCCAATAACAGAGCTAGAGCAGGTATGTTTGCCTCACCGTCTTTTCTTTTCCTACCATGAATCTTAACTTTGGCCTTTTAATTCTTGCGCAGGTGGTGAAGCGTAACTTAGGAGGGTATTGGCTCGCCAAGTATGGTGATAAGGGGTCTGTTAGGAATGAGTCCGTTATCAACGATCTTGATGAGGCTCTGGGTCAGCTTGGAGAAGTTCAAGTGAACTAGGACAAGTTCTCCGGGTCAGCCCATGCCAAGATGGGTAAAAGGGATCTCCTGCTGGTGAGTTTTCTCTTTATATTTTTGGATGAAAGAGTGATCTTCCTTGAGGAGATTTTAGTTCCTTACACCATCCTTTGTTTTGATAGGCTTACACGCACATGCGTGCTATGGAGGCAGATCTACTTCAAGGGGTGGCGGATAAGGCGACCATAAAAAGGCTAGAGAAAGAGGTCATTGTTGCCAACGCAAATGTTGCCTCTGCTATTGCTCTTAATGAGAGTAAGGATGCCGAGATCCGCAGCCTGAAGGAGAAGATGGAGGAGGATACTAAGGACTATAAGGCTGCCTTGTCAAACACGGAGATCCTGGTGGGGGAACGTGCTTACTATTATGGCGAATAGATCATGGCGTACGTTAAACTTGCCTACCCCGAGATTGATTTTGTGGACCCTGAGTACGTTGTCCCCGAGGTTGAGGATTGCCTTAAGTATCGCAAGATCCCGAACGTTAAGGACTTCATCCGTGATCATATTCGTAAGGTGATGAGCGGATCCACTGAAGAGAGCAAACCCCTTGTCGATCTCGAATCAGAGGGCCTCGGCGAAACATCCCAGGGGGTGGGTGATAAGAATAATGAAATAGTTGATTGTACGGTTCCTCAGGAAGGAACCATTACTGTAGAGAAGGAGGCTCCTCTGGAGGGCGCATCTGTTGAGAAAGATGCTGAGGAGGATGCTCCTATAAATGTTTAGTTTTGTAAATGTAACTTGAGTACAATTTATTTTAATCCTTTTTGCAACCATTTCCTTTACTTTACGCTTTATATCTTTTAGCAAGTAAAGTTATAGGTTTTAGGATTTATTCTGTTGGTCCGAGGTAGGTGGCCAGCCATACCTTGGAATGTGAGCCTTTTTGAAGGCTTTGAAGCTTTTATTCCTTTAGAGGAAGTTAAGCTGCCTTAGGCGATCAATTTGCTTTCCATCTTTGAGGTGAATTGATCCGCCATTAAGACTTACGACTCTTCTTTGGAAAGAGTATTCGAGAGTGTAAAGATCTCACGTCTGAGAAATGTTTTAACTCTATCTCTGATGGTGATCAATTATTTCCTATCTTTGAGGTAAATTGATCTGCCGCTGAGACTGTTCTCCTATCTTTGAGGAGAAAGTAGTTATGCCTACGATAGCATTATTCTACTGTGGGAATGCGTTTGTTGCCTCCCCCTTTTTTGAATCCAGAATATTTATATTACTGTAAGGAAAGTACTTAAAGAAAGAATTTGCAAGATGAAAATATCTCTTCATTAAATGGCGATTCGCCTTATTACAACGAATTGGTCTTATGCGTGAGCCTCGTTAAAACCTTTAATAAGAAAAACCACATGGGATAAAAACTTACTAAAGGAAAAAGAGTACTCAAGACCTTGTTTACATTTTACTCTCTGGAGAAATACTTGCGGAGGTTCTGAATATTCCACGTCCGTGGTAGTGTGTTCCCCTCCATATCTTGGATTTTGAAAGTGGCAGGTCCAATTTTGGTGACTATCTGTTTATAGGCGGCCATTCGCACATATGCCTTCTCTCTTCTTGCTTCCAATTGGTCAAGACTTTCTTTTAACCTTTGATCATTCCTGTCTTCACAGTAAAATAAGACTCTGTCACTAGGAATCTGGATCTCGATGGGGATCACATCTTCAACACCATAGGTGAGGGCGAATGGTGATTCGCCGGTTGCAGTTCGAGGAGTGGTTCTGTATGCCCATAGGACATTCATGAGGTGATCCGCCCACTTTTTATTATGCTCCCCCAGTCTCTTTTTTATGCCCTTGACAATCGTTCGATTTGTTACCTCGGTCATCCCGTTGGATTGGGGGTAGTAAACGGAGGCGAACCTGTTTTGAATGCCTTAACTTTCGCAGAATGTTCTGAACTCTCCACAATTGAACTGCATTCCATTGTCAGTAATAATTGTGTGGGGAACTCCGAATCTTCCAACTATGTTGTCTCTGACAAACTCAACCACCCGTTCTGCATTTATAGATGAAACAGCCTCGGCCTCTACCCACTTCGTAAAGTGATCCACAGCTACTACCACATACCTTCTCTGTCTTTTGGTAGGAGGAAAGGGACCGATAATGTCGATTCCCCAAACTGCAAAGGGTCGCCCCTCGATGATGGGCTTCTGAAGATTCCTAGCCGTGTGAGATTCATTTGCATGAACCTGGCAATTGTGACAGGATTCCACTAGCCTCTGAGCATCAAGTTCCGCTGTGGGCCAATAAAATCCTGCCAGTCTAGACTTTTTCAAAATGGTGGCGGATGCTTCATGAGCTCCGCAAGTACCCTCGTGTAGCTCCTTGAGGATCTGTTGTCCCTCTTCCATCATGACGCACTTCAACCAGGGATGTCCAAAAGATTTTCTGTATAGGCAATCATTTATTATGGAGAAATAAGCTGCTTTTCTTACCGTCCGTCGAGCTTCTTCTTTGCCTTGAGGCAAAGTTCCATCTGCAAGATACTGGCAGATGGGTGATCTCCAATCGCTTTCAACGGACGTTAAAAGAGATACGGTTTCTGAGGCGAATGCTGGCGCCATCTTGACCTCAAACGGGCATTGTAGGTCCGCCCATTGCTCCTTGCTAGAAGCCAGTTTAGCGAGATGGTCAGCTTCTGTGTTTGATCCCCGAGGCACATGGACTAACTCCCACTTGGTTTCCTTGATCTCAAGGTAGCGCAAAATCGTTTTGACCTCTTCTACATATTTGGCCAGGATGTCATCTTTCACCTCAAAGTTCTTGATTACCTGATTGACCATGAGCTTAGAATCGCTATAGATCACGATCCGCTCAGGTGTAATCTCCTTCAACAGGCGTAGCCCCAATATTAAGGCCTCATACTCCGCTGCATTGTTTGTTGCAGGAAAGTCTAACTTTGCTGCATAATGTAGTTTTATATAATGCGGCCCTTTGATCACGATGCCTATCCCTGCACCTTCAATGGAAGAAGCCCCATCCGTGTACATCATCCATTCTTCAACCTTAGATTTGGGGAGATTCAAAACTTCTTCAGTGAATTCATTCACAAAATCTGCCAAGACTTGGCTTTTCAGGGCTGATCTACCTTCATAACGGACATCGAACTCACCCAGGCGGATTGCCCATTCCATCAATCTCCCTGAAGTCTCTGGCTTTTGTAGTACTTTCCTCATGGGTATACTAGTGCGGACAATGACTGTATGAGCTGGAAGTATGGTCTAAGGCGAAATCGAAGTGGTGATAACGGCCAGTGCCATCTTATCCAATTTCGAATATCGTGTTTCGGCGTCTTTTAGAACTTTGCTCACATAATAGACCGGATACTGCTGGCCGTCTTCTTCCCTTGTCATGACAGTACAAACTACTTTATCTGTAATAGAGACATACATGTAAAGATTCTCACATTTTGATGATCTTCTCATCAGAGGAGGTTCCGTGAGGAAGCGTTTGATTCCTTCGAAAGCTTGCTTACAATCTTCATTCCACTCAAATGCTTTCTGTTTTTTTATCACTTCATAGAAGGGTAGGCATCTACGAGCTGAGCATGAAATGAACCTGCCCAAGGCTATGATACGCCCATTAAGACGATGTACCTCTCTAACATTTTGTGGCGTCTTCATATTCAGAACAGCTTGAATTTTGTCTGGGTTTGGACTCACCCCTTTCTGGCTGATCATGAATCCCAGGAATTTTCCATAAGTCGCCCCAAAGGTGCATTTCTCCGGATTCAACTTAATATTGTGCTGCCGAAGGACCCCAAGGACTTCCCTTATGTCATCTGCATGCTTCTCCGCGGTGGTACTCTTGATGATCATATCATCTACATAGACAGAAAAGTTGTCACCTTTTCTCCCTTCGAATATTTTATTCATCATCCGCTGGTAAGTTTCCCCTGCATTTTTGAGTCTAAAGGGTATGAACTTAAAGCAATAGGTCTCTTGGTGTGTCACGAACAAAGTTTTGATCCTGTCAGATGGCTCTATCGGGATCTGGTGATAGCTCGACTTCACATCAGTGAAGGAATACATGGCGTGTCCCGCGGTTCCGTCTACTAAGATATCAATTCACGGTAAAGGGTAGTTGTCTTTGGGACAAGCTTTATTGAGATCTGTGAAATCAATACACATGCGGTATGATCCGCCTGCCTTCTTGACTAGAACAACATTCGCTAGCCATTGCGTATAAATTACTTCCTCGATGGCGTCCGCCTTCTTGAGTTTAGAAATCTCTTCCTCAATCACCTTCTGTCTCTCAGGACCATGATTCCTCCGTTTTTGTGCTATCGGGACCGCTTCCTCAGCGATATTAAGTTTATGAGTAATCACATCCGGACTAATCCCTGGGAGGATCTCATCCTTCCATGCAAAGACATCTTCCGACTCGAGGAGAACCTTTGTAATATCTGCATTAATTTCATCTTGTAGCCCTCTGGCGATTCGTACCTGCTTTCCATTTGCCATAAGAAACATCTCTGTATCTCCCAGGGCCATTGTGACAAGTTCCTCCTCTTCATCATCCTTAGACTGTGGGCGAATCGTCAAGGATGCCGAATATGTCTCCTGAGCAACTCTTTGGTTCCCTTTGACCATTACTCCTCCCTTGGCAGTAGGGATGTACATGGTTAAATGGAGAATGGATATGAGAGCAGCCGCCTCTGAGATGAAAGGCCGTCCCAAGATGACATTATAAGCCAACTGACCATCCATAATGGAGAATTCCAGATCTCCCTTCCAGACTTTATCTTCATCTGCCAACTCGCATTCCAGCATTACTTGCCCTTTCATCTGGATTGTGTGTCCTGTTACTCCCAGGATGTCTACAATGGTGGTCTCCACCTGGATATGATCGATCTTGAGCTTGGCGAATGCCCCTCTTGTAATGACGTTGCATGAACTGCCAGTGTCGATCATTACTCTTTTCATTTCCCATCCCTCCACCATCATGGTGATGACCATAGCATCTGCATGAGGAGGAACCTTTGGGCCTACATCTGTGAAAGGGCGGTTGAGTGACATCCTGTCAAGAGCAGTGGTTTTTGTCTTTTTTAGCGCAAGGTGATACCCTGGTCCGCCCACTATGACATTAATGACCCCTTTCGCCTTCTTTCTCGGATCATCTCTTGGTTTATCACCGTCTCCTTTCTTATTATCATTTTGGACGAACCTGTCCAACTTTCCCCTTTCGATAAGCCTTTCTATCTCCCTGGCCAACTCCCAGCATGCATCCGTCTCATGACCATTCCTTCTGTGGTACTTGCAATAATTTTTAGGATTTTTCCCCGTGTTGGTGTACTCCCCTCCTTTTGGTTCGGGGTATGAAATGCTCCGTTTGTGCTAGTTGTTCTCTATCCACATTAGCACTTCACTTTTGGAGGCGTTTAATGGTGTAAACGACGGCATGTATGCGGATTTGTTCTTAGATCCTCTTCGCCTACCTCGGGATGACGAATCAGGGAGCTTTTCCTTGTCCCACCTACGAGATTCGCCTTTGTCTCTCTTGGGTGGAGATACAGTCTCTCTGCGGATGTCATCAACCTCCATGAAATCCTTGCATCTTTCTATCAACTCTGCCATATTCCTCAGTTTGTTTCTGATAAGATCCTCTTGTAAGCTTTTACATGTTGTGTTCTTCACTAGCGCTTCCACTGCCATGGAGACATCCACATCAACAATGCGGATACATAACTTGTTGAAATTGTCGACATACTCCCTAAGGGGTTCATTCTCTTTTTGTTTCAACTCAAAGAGCTTTCGCGATTTAACCACTGGAGGAATGCATCCGGCGAATTTTGCACAAAATTCTCGACTTAACTGATCCCAGCTGTGTATCGATCTTGGGGGAAGGGATTGGAACCAGTCGTAGGCAGGACCTTTAAGCGTAGTGATGAACATCCGACATAGCACTGCCTCACTGGCCCGATTAAGGCTAAGCAACATGCGGTACTTCCTTGCATGGGCTTCAGGATTATCCTCACTTGAGTAGACTTGGATGTTGAGAATCTTAAAGTGTCTCTCAGTTTCCTCAGCCTCGATCCACGCAGTGAAAGGCAAATCACGGTTGGCGAATGGGTTATGCCTGGCATTCTCCTCATTCTGACGGTGTATCTCGGCTCTGATATGCTCCGCGATAGTAACTCGATCCTCCCTAGGACGCCTTCTACTTGGAGGTCTACTCTGAGAAGACGAAGAGCTAGAGTCGGATGATGGATCTAATGGTGACCTTCTATCACCTCCGCCACGTCCGCTTGGAGGAGCTCGCCTATTTTCTCCTTGGTTTGGCGGCGGATGTTGCCTATCTTGTCTAGGTGACCCAGCTTGTCGCTCGCTTCTCCTTCGGTCAGGTGCTGGAGGAAATCTACCTCGCCGGGGTGCGCTACACCCGGGGCGAGAAGGGGATTGAGATCGCTCCTTTCCATGCGTCTTCTTACGCTTCTTGTGCTTCCGACCCTCCTGACTGCCAATGGTGATCCCAGGGTTTGCGGTGCCCCCTAGGAAGAGCTGGATCATTCCTTTGACTCCCTTCCGGTATCTCAGAAAACAGCCTTCGATTCAACGGTTGGCTACTGGCGAGCACTAGATTAACAACTGTGGAGTCCATAGGGTGGGAAAGAAAAAAAGACGAGTCACGAGCATTGGGTCCTATGAGAGTATTCTCCCATTGTGATGGCGTAGGAGCTGGAGGAGGATGACGGAGGTTGAATGGGGGAACTTTCAGGTAAGACCTTAGTCGACTCTCTATGGTGGGTCCATGTTCTCTTCTGATGGACCCCGCGCAAATTTCGATGAAAGAGTCAGGTGACATGCTCCCTTTTCCATGCACGGTTGGTGCATCAGGATCAACGCGGCCAGCGTTCGTAATGGGATTAGTTGATGGTGTTACGGGTGGTATTTCTGTTCCTGTTGAGGGATTGGACCCTCCGCTTGTCATGTTTAAAACATGAACGAAATCCTTATTAAGTTAGGTTCCACGTTCACCGCACCAATTGATAACCAGTGATGAATTTTCGATCAACTTCCTTCCCTGTGGGGGCGTCGTTGGGTTCGACGGGGGGAAGCTCCGATGCCAAAGTCAGTATGGAAAAGGGAGAATAAACTATATTGACAAGGTAGGGTTTAAGAGAGAGTATGAATGTGTACCTCAATAGCTTGGGGTGCAAGATATTTATAGTCATGTGATCGTAACTCCTAGTAACCAGAAAGTCTCCATTAATGCCTCATTAATGGCGGTTACGGATCTCCTTTAAGTGTGGTTGTTAGCTCATTAACGGTTCATTAATTGTCTTTATGGGGAACCGGCTCAACCGTTCGCCAGGCGGATTGAGGCATGATGGCGGGTCTCACGTAGTTTTGACTACGGATCTCGTGTGGCAGAGTCTAGGTGATCCGCCACTCGGATGACTTGCTTGATACGCCATTGCTTCCCTGGCGCTCCCAATACGCTGTCGTTTTGGTAAAGATCCTCTTTGATCCCGTGGAGAATATCTCGATGTTATCACCAACCAAGGTTTTGGATTGGGAGACACCATATCAGAAGTTATATGGTAAATAACCAAATTATGATAGGTTCAATGTATTTGGTAGTGCTTGTCACGTCACCAATACCAATCCTCACAAGGATAAGTTTGAAGTTAGAGCTTATAGTTCAGTATATATTGGAAATTCATTGAATTATAAGGGTTATAAGGTGTATAATCTAGATGCTAAGAAGTTATGTGTGTCTAGAGACATTCTTTTCCATAAAACTCAATTCCCATTCCAAGCTACTGATTCATATATTTCTCCCAATTCTGCTTTAACTCCCTCAATCTTAGTTTTTTTCTATAATGATCTGATAGGAGAAGTTTTCGTTTCAATTACTGAACCAAAAAAAGAAACAAACAACAAAGTTTCATCCAACTTCAAAACCAAAACAGTCACACTCAAAATAATCCCTCATCACCAACACTTGACAATTCACCAGAGTCTTCATCTGAAGCCATACCCACACCTGATAGTGATCAGTTTGTCTCTATTCCACTAGTTCCTCCACCAATCCGACAGTCAACTAGAGTATACAAACAACTAGTGAAATTCAATGATTTTGTTCTTCAATCCAAGGCTCAACCTCATAACCAAATGTCTTGTTTAGCCTATTCGTCAAATCATAGATCTTTTCTAGCCAATATTACCAAAAACTAAGAACCTAAAACTTATTTTGAAGCCTGTCATGATCCCAAATGGCAGGAGGCCATGAATAAGGAGTTACAAGCACTAGAGTCCAATGGAACTTGGATTCTAACTGATTTACCAGTAGGTAAGAAACCAATCACTTCAAGATGGCTTTTTAGAATCAAATACAATCAAGATGGCACAGTTGATAGATACAAGGCTAGGCTAGTGGCTAGAGGATTTACACAGACATATGGAGAGGATTACACTGATGGTTTTTCTCTTTTTACAAAGGTAACTACAGTCAGAATTTTTATTGCTATTGCAGCAGTAAAAGGGTGGAATATACATCAGACTGGCATTAATAATATGTATTTACATGGTCACATTGATGAGGATATTTACCTAGTACCACCAAAAGGGTATGATAAAGCAAAGCCAGGTCAATGTTGCAAATTGATGAAGTCATTGTATGGTTTGAAGCAGGTTGGGAGACAGCGGAATCTAGAATTCACTAACAAGTTGCTATCAATTGGTTTTGAAAAATCCATTCATGACTATTGTTTGTTTACCAAGTAGAGTGGAAGTGAGTTTCTTGTGCTTATAGTTTATGTAGATGACATCCTGATATCAGGAATGTCTGATGAGCTTATTCAAGAAGTTAAAGAAGAGCTGGACATGGCATTCACTATTAAAGATATGGGGTTTGCAAAGTTCTTTCTTGGGATATAACTTGCAATGTCATCTTCTGGTATTATATTGTCTCAGTAGAAGTATATTAAAGATATGATAGCAGAAGCTGGTCTACAGGGTGCTAAAGAAACATCAAGCCCTTTTGCTAATAATTTAGAATTTGCTAATGTATCTCCCATTTGTTCTGAACTAGATAGGTATAGAAGATTAGTAGGTAAACTACTACTTGGGTTTTACACGACCTGACATAGGTTTTGTAACTCAATAGTTAAGTCAATTCATAACTAAACCATTAGAAGTTCATATGCAGATGGCATTACATGTTTTAAAGTATCTCAAGGGGACAAAACATCTTTAGGATTATTTTATCCAAGCGATAATGATTTTCAGCTCTATGCTTATTGTGACTCGGATTGGGGGAGATGCAAGATTACTAGAAGATCTGTAACTGGTTATTACATTCTTATGAGGAATGCTCTTATTTCATGGAAGTCCAAGAAACAAAGCACTATAACAAAATCTTCAGCAGAGGCTGAATATAGAGCAATGGCCACGACTGTTTGTGAGATCAAATGGTTACTCTATCTACTTAAAGAGTTCAATATTGAATTATAGCTACCAATACCCCTCAGATGTGATAATCAATCTGTAATATTGCATCTAACCCCATTTTCCATGAACAAACGAAGCACATTGCTATCGATTGTCACATGGTAAGGGAATATATGATAGATGGTTTCATTTCTACACCAAATGTGAACAACAAAAATAACCTGGATGATGTTTTAATCAAGCCATTGAGCTTAAATCAGATGAATCCAAGTTTGAGCAAGTTGGGATTGGTCAATCTCTCATCCACAACTTGAGAGGGGGTGTTGGAATTGAACGTTTAATGAAGGTTCACATTATGTAATATAGGATATAATGCATGACATATTTTTTCCCTTATGTCTCTAATATCTGTTAAGTATCTGTTAACTAATCTGTTAGTAAACAGACTTCTTTTTCCTTCTCTTTGTCGGTAGCTATATAAGGGCTATTCTATTTCCTCTGTTTTTTATATCAATCAATGAAAGATTTAATTTTAGATATTTTAGTTCATCACTTTATGAATTGAAACAAAAAAAAATAATTGAATATGAACTTGATCCTTAAAACATATAAAGTTTAGAGGCTTAATTATACTTTTTACCATTTTACATCCATATCAATTTTTATTTGAAATTTTGGTTGTTTTTCCATTAAGTTGTCATTGGTTTTTTTTTTTTTTTGTTTACATCCACTACAATAATTTTGTATCTTTTAAATTTGAGAATAAAGAACACGAGATTACAATGGATTCTATATATCTTAATGATAGAGCCGAATCCAAGTGATCGATGGTAAAATACAAGAGATTGTAAACAAACATAAGGGTGGTTAACATAAACTGAATTGTATGCGAACACGGATACAAAATACAGAAATATTAATAAAGACAAACATTAAGAAACATAATGAAATCTTGAAAAATTAAGGGATACATTTTCTGAACATAACTAGATTTGATGTTCTTTCTTTATTCAAGCAAAGCATTGTTATTGCTAATTATACTTAAACAAAAACATAATCTCAGTCGTGTTTTAATTAAGCAGATCCATCAACACAAAGCCATTGACCAACGAAGAAATCAGCACAGTTGATATTAGGATTGATGGTGAGGAAAAAGGATAGAGTCAAGTCGAACTTAGTAGCAACATCGGTGCAAGTATCACCATCTTCTGCTCCATATACTTGATCACACTCCGGAGCTGCTTTTAATCCTTCACTTCCCTCTATGTACATAACCATTTATTAATAAATTAGAAACGAATAACATGAAAACTAGTAATCTCAATTTCTGATATAAAAATATGATTTACAAATACGATTATCATTTTTATGACATGTATGAATTAAACTTACTGGCATGGATTTGTCGACTCTGAACTGTGGAGATGATGAGAAGTGAAAGTAGAAGAAAAACTATGACTTGTTTGGCCATTTTGAATCCCTTAATTGGATTATTATTATTGTTTATTTATTATATGTTGTGGTTTATTATCTTTAGCATAATTGTATTTATAAGAAGAATATTTCATTGGGGATGTCAATATTTCTTGCTCTACATGCAATTAAATAAAGTTTTTAAAACTTTGTTTCAGTGATTATTTTAATAAAAAAATAACAAACAAAGTCAGGCGAGCTGCGGCTAAGATTTTATTGCATTTTATTACAAAACTGGATTCTTATAGGTCCTTTATTTTATTTTATTTTTTATTTTTTTTACTGTATTACTGTTTGCTGTTTGAAAATGCTGCTGGAAAACATAGATTTATTGCTTTTATAAAAAGATATATTTTAGTCATAGAAAAACAAATACGAGGTGTTTAATCAAATATTTAAAACTCTCTTTTAAATTGAAAAAGTAAACAGGAGGAGAAAATGTAGCAACCAAACACCCTTTTATTCCAATACAGTTGTTCAGTTCAATTCGGTCAGGACATTAACAATTCCAAGAATTGCATCTAATAAAAATTAATATTACAATTTGATTTGGTATTAACGAAAATATTAACAATCATCCAGTTTTATTTTTTTATTTAAATATATGGTCCACTTCAATAAGATCTAACGTATTACGTCCTAATTGGGAGAGAAAAGGAAAGAAATGTAAAAATACAGTTTATATTCATGCAATTGAGATATTTTCCAAAGGAATAATTTCTTGTGTCCCCTCAAAAAGCGATTAGTTGAAATTGAACTAATTAAAAGTATTGGAGTACCTAAACCCAATATCCTTTTTGACAAAAAATGGTCCCTATGAAATTAAAGTTAAACACACTAAAAAAATAAAAAAAGTATCATAATTAACAAGCTAAGAAGATGAAGATGCTGCCGCCACCCATTATGCCAATAACATATTTTTGGAATTAAATATTTTTATTTTCTATTGAAAAATATAATTTAATTAATAAGCCTATGAGTTTTTAAGATTACACGTTGAGTAATCGATTGATTATAATTACATATTGTGAGCTTTTGATTAACCAGACAAATGTATAACTTGATTATTATTTATAATTACTTTTCCCAAATTTTATATATTTTTTTTAACTGAAAGGATGGGACGCGAAGGAAAGGCCGGACATCCCAACTAGGTTGGCACCCCCAGCACAAACCAACAACCCGAATATTATTAAAAAGAATAGAAAAATACAATTACAAGGAGAGGGAGAAGAAAATAGAAAAGAAAATAAAAAAGAAATAAAAGAAACTAAGGAAAACGAATATGTGCTAAACCACAAATGTCGTCAAAAACTAGAGACTGACAGAAGAAGGGGGCAGACGTCCACCACATAATCGACGAAGCTGTCTTGCCAAAGTTTGCTAGCCTATCCCCTCATTACCCTCCCTAAAAATGTGTGTGAAACGGCAATTCATAGCAGAAACTCGAGCCAAGCATCTGCACCAGTCTTGCTTGACAATCCAGGGCACTTCCGTGGAATTTGCAACCAGTAAATTAACGGCATAAAGGGAGTCGGATTCAATCCAAAGGCAATGCCAATCCCTTTCCCATGCCGTATTAACGGCAAAAACAATAGTTGATAACTCCGCCACCTGCGCATAAGTGTCTGGGATAGGGAAGGCGAAACAGCCTTTGACAAAACCCCTGCAATTTCTGAAAATCCCTCCTGCACCGCCCATTCCGGGCGCACCCGAGACGGCTCCATCCGTATTTACCTTAATCCAACCAGTTGTTGGCCGAAGCCATCGCACGAACAGAAAATCCGGAGCTGGCGGAGGACGTTCTCCAGGGCGGAACTCGCGGATAAGGACGCGTAAACGCCGCTGCAAAATTTGGATCGAAGGAAGCTCGTCTTCAAAAACCGCTGAATTTCTGGTTTTCCAAATAAACCACAGGCTGGTGATGACAGCGTGATTCCAGCCTAACCGCAGTCCCGGCCTAAGACGCACAGAGCGCACTGGCGAGAAAAAATCAGTGAAAGTCAAACCTCGACAGCAAAGCACACCAAATAAGTTGAAAACCATAAACCAAAGGCTTGTAGCAACAGGACAGACAACAAACAGATGATCAATGGTTTCCACATTACACTTGCACAGCTCACATCTTGAAGCAATATGAAAACCGCGCCCTTGGATGCTAGTCTGAACAGAGATACGATTATTGATAATGAGCCAGCAGACAACAGCTCGTCTAGGAGGGATAGTCGCATTCCATAAGAACCTATGCCAGTTGACAGAAGCAGCGGTCCGATGGGAACGGTAAAGTTCTCACACTGTAAGCTTACCTGAAGTTGATGGCTTCCAAACACAAGTGTCCTGGCCTTCAATGTTCTGTTTGATTCGTCTGATATTAGACTGAATGTGCGCAGGCAACCACTGTAAGTTGGACCAGTCATTATCAGATCGGAAGCTGCTGATAGGTTCAAAGAGGTTGCGTTGCTCCTTAATCGGAATTTGCAACTGATCAGAAACCGGTAGGAAGATCCAGAGGTCAGTCCAAAAGTTCAGCGAAGAATTACTCCCGAACCACCAAACCACTTCCTTTCTAATCTGAGCAATAGAGTCTCGCACAGAAGAACAAATCGCAGAGTTTAAGATATATTTTCTATGAATCCCCGATTGCTCAAAGAACCGCGACCGAAGCAAAGTGGGGATGAAAGAATTATCTTGGATTAAATCCCAACTAAACTTCCCAAGCAAAGCAGAATTGAAGACTTTAAACTCCTTGATGCCCAAACCACCCTCATTCAGCCTATTGCAACAAATTTTCCACAGAACTGAAATAAGCTTCCGAGTGTCCCTATCGCCCGTCCAGAGAAAGTTTCTGACAGCCTTATTGATTTTGGAGAGAAGAGAAGCAGGCCATTTATAAATAAAAAATGAGTGAATCAAAGCACCTGTCAAGATGGCTTTGATAAGAGTGAGGCGGCCAGCAAAGGAGAGCGTCCTTCCCCGCTAGAGACTGAAATTGGTGAGAAACTTGTCCATTTAGAGGCTGCAGAAAACGCTTTTTTGGGGCGCCTTGGAATAGGGGGACGCCAAGATAGGGAAAGGGGAGGGTAGCTTGCCTTATACCCAAAATATTCATCAGCCTGCTTCGTATTTGATTGCTGATATGATTCCCAAAAATGGCTTCGGATTTATCCCAATTTACCGATTGACCCGAGATAGAGGCATAAAAGGCAAAAAGCTCCTAAATACAGCGCATATTGCTAACTGTAGCTCTGCCAAACAATATCATATCATCCGCATATAGTAGGTGTGACGGAAAGTTGGAGTTCCCTGTGTAAGCCATCGGAACAAATTTTCCGTCACTCACAAGAACGGCCAACCAACGGCTGAAGAAATCTTCAGCTAAACCAAATAGAATCGGCGAAAGCGGATCACCTTGACGGACACCACGAGAACAGGCAAAGTAACCTTTGCTGCCCCCACTTAATGCAATAGAGATTCGAGCAGAGCGAAGAATTTCGAGGATCCAATTTCTGAAGTGTAAAGAGAAACTGAAAGCTTCAAGCACGGCTAGCATAAAGTTCCAGTCCAAAGTATCAAAGGCCTTCTTAATATCAATTTTCAAAGCCATATTCCCTCCAAAGCACCTCTTTTTCAACATATTTATTCCTTCAGAAGCCGCTGCAATACAGTGATGTATACTTCGACCTTTAATGAACCCGAACTGATTGTCTGACACAATTCCTGCGGCAATTGGCGCCAATCTATCCGAAAGGATCTTGGAGATTATTTTATAACTAAAGTTTCCCATGGCAATGGGTCTAAATTGATGAATTTCGTTAGCACTGTCAATCTTTGGAAGAAGTGCCATGATACTGGAATTCATGCCAGGCAGCATGTAACCCGTGTCAAAAAACCCTTTCACCATGTTGCACACATCGGAACCGATAATTGCCCAAAAATGCTGATAAAAGGCTCCACCATACCCATCCGGACCAGGCGAACTATCACGGCTCATGGCGAAAATAGTAGACCTAATCTCCTCCTCTGAAGGTCGACGCAAGAGCTCACTGTTAGCTTCGTCCGAGATGCAAGGATGGATTACTTCTGCGACGGCAGTATAATCAATATTAAGCAAGTCCCCAGTGAATAATGAGGAGTAATAATCAACAGCATGTTGAGCAATGGCATTCTCATCGGACGTTAAGACCCCAACAATAATCAGTTTATCCAGAGAGGAATGAACCTTTTTATTTTTGATAGAGCGATGGAAGAAGCTTGAATTTCTATCCCCCGCGGCCAACCATTTTTCTTTGCTTTTCTCACGAGCCAGGAGCTCCTGACGGTATAACTGAAGGTCAAGAATTCTCTGCACCTCCATGTCCCTCCTTTCCTCATTCAACCCAAGATCTGAAATAAGCTTCTGTATGTTTTCTAGCTCAAGCTTAGCCGCAGAGATGTTCAAATCCACTCTACCAAAAACTTCCCTATTCCAAACACGCAACTTGGGCTTGAGGGATTTAAGCTTGTGACATAGTAGCTGAGTCGAAGGTAACGAGATGTGCGAGTCCCGCTAGTGATCAGCAATTAGCTTTTTAATCGAATCCGCAGTAGTCCACATTTCAAAAAAACGGAACCGCGGCTTCCTAGGATTGCCAGCCGTGCAAGAGAGGAGAAGCGGACAATGATCCGAATGGTGACGAGGAAGAACGGAGCAGTTGATGCGATCCCAGGAATCCATGAAATCCTCATTTACAAGAGCTCTGTCAATTTTGCTTTCGACATTCTCAGTACCAATCCGCCCATTAGACCAAGTGTATTGAACTGCTATCAACCTCCACCAAGCCATTATTACTGATAAAACCACGGAAATCTCTACAACTCACTTCAGATGGAGCCCTTCCTGTTTTCTCATGAGCCCCGGTCAGAGCATTAAAATCCCCCATTACCACTTTCTTACTGCAAGCGTTGATGTTACCAACGGAAGTCCAAAGGCAACGGCGCCTGCCAAAGAAATTGCTGCCGTAAACAAAGGAAAGTTGAAAAGACTGAGTGCCCAAGGAACTGATTGTAATATGTTGCTCGTGTTGTGTAATAACTGTGTAACGACTGAGATAGCCTGTGCGACAAAAAAACCCAAATAGAACTAACCGAATTACTGCAAATTAGCTCTAAACCAAGAGAGTGCCAAAAAAAGAGAGGGATCCTATCGAAGGTCACCATAGGTTTAGAAAGGCAAACCAGATCAGGACGATTAACATTGCAATTGAGCTTTAAAGCCCTCTGAGTCTCACGGTTGCTGATCCCGCGACAATTCCAGTACAAAACTATCATATAAAACGGATTGGAGGTCTAATCCGCACTTTAGAGCGGGAATTAGAAGACATACCAGCGGTTTTTGGCTTGTGTTTTTTCCGGGTGGTGATCCATTTAGAGGCACCGGAACCAAGAATACCTGAACTGCAGACAACAGCGTCCTTGCTCGACATTGTTTTCTTTGGTCTGTATTCTGTAGCTTGCAAATCCTCTTCTTCAGAATCCGATTGTTCCTCTTCACTGTATTCTCCCCATTTTTTTGTTTCATCCTGCTTTCCTTTCTCTTCATTACCCGTAGCAGGCTGATGTATTATCATTTGTAATGGATTAGCCGGCTCCTCCTCATTCCCAGAAGCATCATTCTGAATATGTTCTGTTATCTGTTCCCCCTCAATCTCCATTTCATTGACTGTCTCTAAATTCCCCTTATCGGCGTCATTAAGTGCCTCCAAACTCCCTTTATCGGCTTGCAAAGGAAAGTTACGGCCATGCTCGTCCTGCAGCACATTAACAGTAGCCTTTTGTGCCTTCTTTTGTTGATACTATGGACGTGAGGCATTCCGTCTACAGGATGCCGAGGTATGGCCAATAGCAGAGCAAGTTCCGCAGATCGCCGGTAAATGCTCATAATCCACATATACCCAGTGCTTTTGGTTATCAGTATCAACACGAAGCTTTGTCTGAATGTCCCGTGCAAGGTCAACATCCACCAAAACCCTTGCATAGTGACCAAATTCGCCATTTACTGTATTCTGATCAAAACGAACAGGGGTTCCCACAACACGAGCAATACTGGCAATAATCCTAGTGTCCCCCAGGGTAAGTTGTAGAAACAAACCCATACCTGTGCGGAGGTGGATTTATATGAGTCTGGGTTGAAACCCGGGCTCCAAGGGGAGAACCTAATTACACCAGGTTTTAGAGATATGGGGCCTAACCCCCAAACAGACTGAATAGCATCACTATTAGGCATAATGATTTGGTAAAATTCATTCCAAGGGAAATAAGATTCCAATCCATGTTCCGATTCCATACCTGATTCAGTTTTTGTTTCAGCTCTACGTGTTTCCAAGGGCGATCCCCCTTGTTTAGCGTTAGTCGACCGATGACCGAGTGCTGAAAGGACTTAACCCGTTCCTCGTAAATTGCCTGTGGAACTTTGATTGATTTGAAGCCCCCTTCTTCTGATACCACAGGCTGAGACGGAGCCGGAATTCCGGTTGGTGCGATGGATTTTTTCAGAGCATTTGCAAAAGACAGCGCAGGCTTCGGGCCTCCACATGATTCAGGTGATGCCAATCGGGAGAAGGCTTGTCGTTCGAATAGGTGAGCAATGGAGTAAGGTGCGGCTTCCGCCACGGCGGAGATGGGGGCCATGGCAGCGAGGGACGATGGCGGCGCTAGGTCATCGGCCTCCCGTTTTTCGAATTCCCGACTATCCCATTTATCCCAAATTTATATATTATTTATATTTATATTTAGGGATAAATGGAACTTGTTTATATATCCTAAATCGGTTATTAAAAGTGTTATGCTGGATCAATAAGTCACATCTACAGATTTTCATGACAATATATGAGATTTTATATTAAGCATCCGGTATTTTGTTTAAAATTTTTTATTTAAAATGAATATTTTGCATTTTAAGTTTTTAGTTTTCAACAGATCCGTGAGTCAATAAACCCTATGTGAGGAGAGTGCCAAGAATTCATGTTTGGGGACTAATTTTTCAAAATCCAACCTATTAGGTCTGGGCAAATTTTTTTAGTATTAAACACGTTAAAATTTCGTCGTTTTGGTGTGATGACTAAAAAATTAAAAGTATCCAACATAAAAAAATAGTAATTTTTTAATAAAATCAACACTAATTTCTTAAAAAAGATTAAACTTTTTTATTTTTTTTATTTTTAGTTATCAATTTTTTGTACTTTTCAAAAATTAAGTTATATAGTCCATTTAAAGTTATTAATAATGATAACATAGTTTTATAATGATTTGAAAAATAAAATTTAATAAATTAAAACTTCATAAAATAAGACGATTAGTGAGAATTGAACTCATGACCTCTTACTTAAAAGAGATCATCTTAAAACAACTCAACAACTTTAAAATAATGCTACATACCGTAATTATAATCAATATTAAGAGGACTACAATGGGTGGAACTACCGTTATTTAAGGATAGATTGGATTTCATGTTGAAATGAATCTTGTAATCGTAAAAAAGTAGGTTTCTTAGCTATGGGCCTAGCAAAAGAAAAATTGGGGCCTCCCCCATTCCAAATCAGATGTATACGGTAACTAACTGAAGTCACCTCAGAAAAATGTTACGGTTACTGTCAATAGGCCCAATACTAAGGCTTCTACTCACAATTTTCAATGAATGTTCTTTACTAGAATTATAGAGACCTTGGGAATGAGAGCACTCTTTGTCTCGCTATTCCTTTCTTTTTGGGAAGAAAGCGCTCATAATTGGTCCAAAAGTAAGGGAATCTTATTTCTTTGCTTCACCTATAGGCCTTGTCAGTGGTCAGAGGACTCCGACTTCCCGAGTTCTAAACTAACTCTGCCCTGTGTGATGAACTTCCCGAGTTCTAAGCTGACTCTGTCCTGTGTGATGATACGCCCTTGAATGACATATTTTAAGTATGTTATCAATTCATATACAATTTATATAGTCTATATATAATAAACAAGAGTGTAAAACAAATTTAAATGAGCTGTTTAATAAGAATTAAATATTTCTAAAACTGAAAATTAAATTAAAGAGAATAAATTGAGAAATATTTTATGAGTATAATTTAAGCATCAATGATCATCTTTTGTTTTTTAATAATTTTAATGCTTTTTTCCTTCACTTCACATTTAGGGGTTGTCTATAGCTTGGCCCGTTTGCTTTTTTGTGCTTGATAAAGTTAGTTGAGTGCTACCAAAAAAGCTTAGGATAACTAACTATTCGTGACCTTTTGTGTTTTAATTCACCTAAAAAATGTACTTCAATATAAGAGAATTATCTTAAATATATAATGCCTAATGAGCATTATATTATATTATTTTATTTTAACAGAAAAGTCGTTCTTAAATTGAAGTGGTAATCGACTGGCTACAACGTTGGAAGCAGGAGAGAGATTTCATGTTCAGGGAGTCTGGAAAAAATTGTGGTATGCTGAAATTCCACACAAAGTTCGGTATTTTGGCTGGCAACTAGCACGTAATTGTCTGCCAACGCGTGTGAATCTTCAATTACGCGGGTTACAGGTATGTAGTACTTGTGTGATATGTAACGAACCTTGGGAGGATGGATGACATTTTTTTATTGAATGTGAAGGAGCTATAAGAGTGTGGCAGAAGGCGACACTTCTGGATCGAATTAATGCGGAGGCGGCGGTGGCTGAGAACTTGACAACATGGTTTCATAATATGATTAGAGCAACGCCGAAACAGATTGTGAAAACATTTTTGATGCACCTCTGGAGTTTATGACAGTCTAGAAATACCCGTCTTTGGCAGTATGAGATTCGCACAACAGATCAAATAGTGGCTCACGCTTGCATAGTACTTAATGATTGGTCAGAAGCAAATACCTTGAGGAATCGGACTGGTACGGGCGAACAACAGCTCGAAAATACAGTAGCAGAAAATATTTCATCTGCTGGTTGCACGACTTGGCACACGCCATCGGAAGGTTTTCTCTCGTGTTGTGTTGATGCCGCATGTTTTAACGTTGATGGTCGTGCAGGGATGGGAGCAACAGTACAAGATGCACATGGTCAGTTTGTAATGGGGAGATGTGCGGGTCTATTATGTTGTTCGACAACACGAGAATGTGAGGCCGAAGCTCTATCACATGCTATGCAATGGCTAGAAACTGATGGAATAAGAAATGTGGTTTTCGAATCTGATGCTAAACAAGTGATTGATGCAATAAACTCTAGTTCTGTTGATGATTCTGAATTTGGGGATAGAATTATTCAAATACGATCGATTCTAACATCAAATGACTCTTACTCAGTGAAATGGATACGGCGGAAAACGAATGGGATGGCACATGTGTTAGCACAATCTTCTCGTTTATCCACTTCCCTTCATTTTTTAATTTATTACCGAATTTTGTTTCAGATTCATTATTACAATTTTGCCATGATCTAGCTCGTTAATGCATTGTTTTTTTATTCAACAAAAAAATTGAAGTGGTAATAATATGAGTTATAGATGCTAGTCAATTTGTCAAATAAAAATAAAAAAAAAAAAAATAAAACTCCTAGCTACGGTATGAGCTACTTTATTCGTTAGTCTATGGACAAAACTCACTTTAAATAGTTTATTTAGCATTAACTCCTTATCATCTTCAATCAAATATCCAAACAATGAGATATCTAAGACATTAGAATTTACCATCCAATCGATTTAGCATCAGTCTCAAATAATACTCTACCCATTTCATTATCAAGAGCTGATGTCAAACTCGCTCTTAATGTGTATGCTTCGACCATTCTTACATCATGGATCCCTTTGATCGATCCAAGCACTCCCGCCGTATACTCGCCATTTTCATCCGAACCACTATTCCCCAACCACTGTATTTGACGAAAATATAGCACTGTCAAAATTATACAAATTCGAGTCGTCCGGCTCGGCTCTGTACGAGCCATCCGACTCTATAAATACCAAATGAATTCACTGTTTACAGATACAAAAAAAAATTAGAGGAGAAATTACTCTAATAGATAAAAAAAATACTTAAGATACTTTTTTCTAGAAAGAAAAAGCAATATTTTCTTTAAATTTTGAGTTTTAAATCAAGGTTGAGAGTTTTGATTAATTCATAATCAATAATCAAAAGTCTTTCTAGTTTAGTTCGGGTCTCGAAATCGGAGCCGAGAAGGATTTGACTGGTCCAAATAAAAAAAACCGCACTAGAGGCACGTTCTAAGAGTAATTTTTTAGAAACAAATGATTTTTTATTTCATTTCTAGTTAGATCTATTTATTTCTGATTTTTTTCATTGATTTGAGATCAATTCTATCTATTTTGATTTTTGGGGATTTTTCAAAGTTATTTTCCGGAGCTCTCCCCATTTCGATATTTTTGTGTAATTTTTGATTTTTAAGTTCATGTTTGAAATTTTTTCTATACTAAAATCAAGCAAAAACTCTACTTTTCAAGAAAAATGATTTTAAGTTGAAGAAGTATTTATTATATTTTTTTAGTATTTTCTTTTTTTGGCTTTTTTAGCTTGTATTTTTGTTTTTATTATTCAAAATAGATACTTTGCTAATAAAATTTTCATATTTTTTCCCTAGATTCCAGTAGCATTTAAATGAATATTATGGTCATGGGAATATTTTTCGTTATTATTATGTATTTATTATAATTTTCCTAGATTTTATTATGAAAACTATATTTCCTTCAAATAAAAATCTCACTTTATTGTTGTCAAAAAAAAAATCTCACTTTATTCTAAACAATTCCAGAAATATTCAAATTAAATAATTTCAGAAATATTCAAATAAATATTTCTAGAACGGTTTTTCAAAACTGCTTCTTCAACACCGTTCAAAAATATTTATAAATGACTTCGAACTGTAACAATATGATTCTCAGTGATTGTTATTGATGATAAGTTTAGTATTTATACAGAATACAGTTTACTCTAGGTAAACAACTATAGTCAACAAACTAACCTATATTCTAGGCTAGAGATAAGTAACAGAATAAATACAGATAAGTAATAACTAAATACATAGTCTAATACACCCCCGTAGTCGAAAGGTTCGGAGGGCGAACATTGAGGCTATTTCGAAAATCTTCAAATAGTGTCGATGGTAGACCCTTGGTAAAGATGTCAGCAATTTGATAACGAGAAGACACGTAAATGACACGGACTTCTCCTTTGGAAACTCGTTCTCGGATAAAGTGAATGTCCATTTCCACATGTTTGGTGCGGTGGTGCTGAATCGGGTTGCCTGTCAAATATACGGCGCTGATGTTATCACAGTACACTAGTGAAGATTTCTGAATTGGGTAGCCAAGTTCCAACAACAGGTTTCGGATCCAGCATGTCTCAGACACGACGTTGGCAACGCCGCAATATTCGGCTTCTGCGCTGGAACGGGACAGCGTTGGCTGTCTTTTTGCGGACCATGATATGAGATTGTCTCCTAGGAATACACAGTAGCCTGATGTTGATCGGCGAGTGTCGGGACAGCCTGCCCAATCGGCATCCGTATATGATATCAATTGACTGAGAGGAGATGCTAGAAGTGTGAGGCCGAACTCAATAGTTCCTTTAACATACCTGAGGATGCGTTTAAGGGCAGCCATGTGTGTTGTTTTGGGATTGTGCATGAATAGGCATACCTGCTGAACCGCATATGAGATGTCAGGTCGGGTAAGAGTGAGGTACTGAAGTGCACCAGCCAATCTTCTGTATTCAGTTGGGTCATGATAAGTAGAACCAGAAGAGATACTGAGCTTTTGCTTGGTGTCCACTGGAGTGGTAGCCGGATTGCACGAGCTGAGTCCGGCTTTTGCAATGATGTCGGAAGCATACTTTCGCTGAGAAAGGAAAAGAGAGCCTGGAGAGTGAGTTACTGATATTCCCAAAAAATAATGCAGAGGACCCAAGTCTTTCATTGCAAATTCGGAACTCAATTGGGACATTATGGAAGCCTGAAGTGTGTCGGACGAGGTTATTAAAACTATGTCATCAACATACAGAAGAAGATAAGCCGTGTCCGAGCCTTGTTTGTAAACAAAAAGTGAGCTGCCAGATATGCTATTGGAGAACCCAATTTTGAGAACAAAGTTAGCAAAACGCTGATACCAGGCCCGAGGTGCCTGTTTGAGGCCGTATAATGATTTCTGTAGCAGGCAGACATGATCAGGATACCTGGAATCCCGGAAACCCAATGGTTGGTGCATGTATACTGTTTCATGAAGATCCCCATGCAAGAAAGCATTTTTTACGTCTAATTGCCGAATTTTCCAATTTTTAGACAGCGTTATGCTGAGGACAGCATGAATAGTGGCTGGTTTAACCACAGGGCTAAATGTTTCACCACAATCAATCCCTGGCAGCTGTCCTGAACTATTTCCAACCAATCTTGCTTTATATCTCTCAAAGGAGCCATCTGACTTTGTTTTGTGCCTGAAAATCCACCAACTACGAATAATGTTAGCACATTTTGGACGGGGTACAAGTACCCACGTCTTATTTTGAATAAGAGCCTCAAATTCATCAGTCATGGCTTGTATCCAGTTTGGATCACTTAATGCAAGAGCGGGTGATTTTGGAATAGGAGATATGGGAGATTGGGTTAAGACAGAGAGATTTAGCATGCGACGGGGTTTGTGGATTCCATGTTGGGCTCTTGTTGTCATTTTGTGAGTATTAGGAACCTGTAATTGAGGAGAGATGACAGGATTATCAGAAGATGTTTGTGGTGCAGTGGAGGAGGATAGGGAAGGTGAGACTGACTCGAAGGATTCTGTTTGCGCTGTGCGCACGGATGATGGTGCGGCTGGACTGATATTGCGCGATGAGACCGGAGATGACATTGACGGACTGATTAAATTTGACGGGACAGCAGAGGATACAGACTGATTAATGGGAGTGGACTTAGAGACAGACGATGCGGATTGATTCGACATGACAGGGGACGACGACGCTGATTGGTTTGACACGACAGGGGACGATATGATTGACTCGGGGCTGACAGAATTTCAAAAATGAACAGCATGTAGAAAATTGTTGTCCGACGCGGAATGAATTGGAGGGGAGGGATCACGATTTTGAGGCGCGATAGAAAACGGAAGTGTGGATTCGTCAAATACGACATGTCGGGAGATTATGATTTTGTTCTTAGACAAGTCCAGACACTTATAGCCTCTATGATTAGATGGATAGCCTAAAAATACACATGGATGAGAACGAGATTCAAGCTTATTTCGTGTTTGGGATGGAATTAGAGGGAAGCAAAGGCATCCGAAGACGCGCAGGTGGGAGTATGTAGGTTCCTGGTGATATAGAATTTTGGTTGGTGATTGATATCCTAGAACCTTGTGAGGATATATATTTAGAAGGTAGGTTGCTAATTCGAGGGCATGGTGCCAGAATTTAAGTGGAATGGAGGCATGATGCATGACTGTTCTAATCAGATTATTAATGGTGCGAATGGTGCGTTCTGATTTTCCATTTTGAGGTGAGGTGTACGGACATGAGAACCGGAATTGAATGCCGTTAGTTTGACAAAATTGTTTGAAAGAATTATTATTGAATTCACCCCCATTGTCACACTGAAAAACTTTAATTTCTCTTTCAAACTGAGTTCTGACATATGACCGAAAGATAAGAAAAACGGAATATACTTGTGATTTGTGAGCTAACGGAAAGGTCCATAGAAAATTAGTGTAAGAATCGAGAAATAGAACATAAAAACGATGACCACCCGAGCTAAGAACGGGTGATGTCCAGATATCACTATGAATTAAATCGAATGGCATACAAGCAAAATTGTTCGAGGACTGAAAAGGTAATTTTACTTGTTTTCCATTAATACATGAAGAACAAACAGAAGAATCCTTAACTTTATTACAAGAAATTAAATTCTTATTGACCAGGGCGTTCAAAACAGGAGGCCCTGGATGACCTAATCTATGATGCCAAACGGTGGAAGATAAAGCAGTAAAAGCAGAGTGAGACGACGATGAATTGGGGAAGCTAGAGGTGACTGGATATAGATTGCCGGAGCTTTTACATCTCATGATAATATTGCCCGTCCGTAAATCCTTCACAGAAAAACCGAAAGGATCAAATTCCACAGAAACTTGGTTATCTTTAGTAAATTGACGGACAGAAATAAGATTTTTGATAAGATGAGGTGCATGCAAGACATTGATTAACTTTAAAGGGTGATGTTTAGAAGCTAAAGTTGCATTACCAGATCCACAAACAGGCATACAATGACCATTACCGACAATTATGGTTTCATTGAGACTCGAATTAAAATAAGAAGTGAGTGTACCTTTGTCGGCTGTCGTGTGTGATGTAGCTCCTGTGTCCATGTGCCACTGATCAGAAGGTGGAGTTAGTGTCATGGTGTGCATAGCTTCAGCAATATCTGTAGGCACATATGATGGTGATTCCATATGGAGGTGTGCTTGTTGCATGTGAGGACGTGGTCCTAGAATACCAGACTGAGACGGTTGCCTGCCTGATGTGGGCTAGGGGCAAGGAGGAGATGCCCATAATTGCGGTGGTGCACAAGGGTAGGTATATCCCCAAGGAGGAATAGCAGCAGGGCAATAGTGCGGTGGCTGAGATGATCGGTGGTGGTGTCTGCCGTCTCTACCGCGATAGGGACGGCCACCGTGTCTGCCTCCGCGGTACGAGGAAGAGCCGCGATATTGCGCAGGTCGGGAAGATTGGTGTTGCGGTGGCGGAACAGCAGTGTCACCAGACGACACAGTTAATGCAACAGGTTCGGACGGAGGGAGATTCTTACGGGCACGAGCAGTTTCCTCCAGAATCGGCATGGATCGAGCTCTCTGAAAAGTGGGAAGGGGATCCCCATGTCTAATTTGAGTGCCAACAGTATCATACGCGTCAGTCAGACCGGATATAAGCTGTAACACCATCTGATCATTGGTAACCGGGCAATCCACATTTGATAATTGATCAGATAGGGATTTAAGGTGCTGTCAGTATGTGGAGATATCAGAATAGTCACTGAGTTTGGTTTTGGAGAACTCTTGTTGAAGAAATAGAGCCCGGGAATTTTTGTTGTCTGAGAAAATCTCCTGAAGACGGCTCCAGGCCCTGGCGGCTGTGGAGTCGGCTACAATAATAGTATGTAGAAGGTCAAGGGAGATGGTGCTATAGATCCATTGAAGAACAACAGCATCAATACGAGTCCAGAGAGCAGGATTGGATTGTTTGAGAGTATTAGCGGAAGGGCCTGTGGGTGAGGGAGGAAGTATGTGGTCCAGGACCTCAAATGTCGTGGCATGGAGTTTGAATAGGGCCGCCCAAGTAGGATAATGTCCCTTTTCTATATCGAGGGTTATTTTGATGAAGGTAGATATGTTGGATACGGTGAGGGAGGGATGGTGATTAGGGTTTGTGTCTGTGGTGCTAAGGTTTGAGTTTGTGCTGTTGAGGTTCGAGTTTGTGTTTGGTGGTGTTCCGGCGGTGGAGTTTACCGTGTTGGTACTCATGATCGGCGATGGGAGGATAGGGATGGTGTTGCGGTTTGGCTGGATCGATGGAGATGGTGGCCGAAATCTGGGACGGCGGCGGCCGTATATTGGAGAGGAGAGATAGTTTTTCGGTGAAGGTAGGAGAGAGGGAGAGGATTAGGGTTAGGTTTAGGTCTTTGATACCATGTAACAATATGATTCTCAGTGATTGTTATTGATGATAAGTTTAGTATTTATACAGAATACAGTTTACTCTAGGTAAACAACTATAGTCAACAAACTAACCTATATTCTAGGCTAGAGATAAGTAACAGAATAAATACAGATAAGTAATAACTAAATACATAGTCTAATACGAACAATATTCTATTACTTCCTCATTGGAAGGTTTTACACCAATTTTTTCGTTATTCAAACTTTGAATATGTTTCATTCATCGTATTTTCTTCGTCAATGTCATTCGTTAATATATTGTCCTGTCATGATTGCACACTTGTTTGAACGAATATGAGAATCGAAAAATTCCGATTTCTCAAAATAAATAACCATTTTTTATCTGTTGCATTGACATTGTAGTAATTATTTAGGGTTGAAAGTTGAGTAGAATTTTATGAAATGAACTGATTAAGAGATATTTTGATTACGGTAGATATAAAAGTCCACGAACTCCTTCTCTGAAGGGTATAGTAGCCCATTGCGGCGTCTGTTGTACCAATTATTTCTTAATATATAGTGGAAAGAACCAAATGACGACTCGTATTACTTTTTGAGAATGGATATTTGTCCTATTCGTAACCGAATCCAAATCGCACGGTATCATAGGAAATGGTGACCATGAGAACGAAATGAACTCGATGACCGCGAATTCAAAATTCCACCACCACCGTAATAAAATAAATAAAACGGGTGGAATTGTTTCTCATGTGTGAATTTCCTGCTGCTCACACCTATATGGAAAAAGAGAAGATTTTATTTTGTCAATTAAAATTAATTTAGGAAGGGATGCATTTGATTTAAGACTCTTCCTATTTTAATTTTAACCAATTATGAATGTTTTAATTAGATTTAAAACTCTTTCCTAATGATGAGATTATATATACATTAGAATGAAACTAGTCTTTCTTTTCTTTTTTTGGTTCGTAAGTGTACCCACCGCCGACAGGAGTGGCTATTCACTTTCGCAGATGGTTTGCACCTCTATAGGTGGGACTGTTGGCCACGAAAATTCTTTCCATTCCCAAAGACGAGGATCGAACCTAAACTTTTGGTTAAGGGATGAGGAGTCTTTACCACTCTACCACAACCCCGTGGTTGAATGAAACTAGTCATTTAATGCAAGCGTAAAACATTAATCTCATAGAGTTATATATTGAGAAAGAAAAGAAAATCTCTGTCTACCCTATTGTGTCTCGTCCGAACCTTGGGAGAAGTTGCCATCCATCGTTCATCGGTCGTTATAGCATTCAGTGATTGGGCGAATTATTCTCGTGTGTGTGGCGATAGAGAAGGTCAACGTTTGTGTCTTTTTAATATCATATGCATCAAATTGTCTCTCCACCAAGATGAATGATATGAATTTTATACCTATTACCACGTGCTTATTTCTTGCGGTCATGTAATTTTATTCCACAAAATCACTTTAATTGCATTTAAGAATCCCCATAATAAAATTATTTAAAAAACAAATGGATTTTAAAGCTCAAACAAGATGGAAACAAAAAAACTGGTGAAGTACAAGACTCGTCTAATAGTGAAGCTTTTTAACAGAATAAAGGTATTCATTTCGATGATATCTTTTCTTTAATGGTTAAAATGAACTCTGTTCTAGTAAATTCCAAGCTGACAACTGGTTTAGATCTTGAACTTATTAAACAACTAGATGTAAAAACAATATTCCTTCACGATGACATTGACTTGAAGGAAAAAAATATACATAGAGCAATTAGAAGGATTTGAAGTGAAGGGAAAAGAACACATAATTTGCAAATCGCAAAAGATTCTCTATCAGTTTAAACAATCACCTAGGAAGTGGTACAAGAAGTATGACTTTCATGAGCCTAATCATGAAAGGTTTTATTATATATCTGGTGTAACACATTATTTGTATATCGGCCAATAATTTAATATTTCATTACATTTCAGCTAATAAAATATTAATTGTATGATTAATTAATTTATGTTTTTTTAATTGTTTAGATCCTAAAATATAAACTCCAGACCCTAAAAATAAATTTTAGATACTAATTTATAAAATCTAAACTCTAAAATATATAACATGATATTAAATTATTGATCTGATATACGAATGACATGGTGCACCACGTCAGATATTAATATGAAGTGAACCTCTAACTATGAGCTTGAACTTTTAGTTCAAATCCACGATCATATTAATATGCAACACACCTCCACATGTGAATGCACATTGGTCTTGAAGCATGCACAACATATGTTCATATTACCATGGGGTAAATTACACCCATGGCCATTGAACTTTACCCATTTTCACATTATGGCCACTGAACTTCATTTCTTCCCGGTATGGCCACTGAACTTTACACTCTTTAACACCGGTGGCCACTCAATTTTAACTAATTTCTTAAAATGACCGTTAACGATCGTTAACGACCTCAAAATGAAAATATTCAAGAATTAAAGTTGTTCCATGAAACCACATTTTTTATTTTCGAAAATCACATTTTTGGAGCTTTCTCTCTCTAAAAATTCATTTTCTCTCTCCTAACCAAACAACACCCAAATGACCCCAAAACGAAAATTTTCAAGAATTAAAGTTTCTTAGAATATCATTAACGCTTTGGATTTTTTTTTTAGCCATCATGGGTCATTTTGAGACGTTAAGTGATCACCGGTGTTAAAAAGTGTAAAGTCCAATGACCATATCGGGAAGAAATAAAGTTCAGTGGCCATAATGTGAAAATGGATAAAGTTCAATGGCCATGGGTGTAATTTACCCTATTACCATGTCCTGAAATTAAATCAACATATAAAATTATCAAGAATCGAACCTTAAATCACTTAGTCAATCTAGATATGATCTAGACATAATACCATATCATGGAACCAATTGAACTAAAAGTTCAAGCTGATAATTAAATGTCAACTTCATATTAATATACACCAACATATATCATAAATTCTCACTAATCGTATATAATTATTTTTATTAAATATAAAATAGAATAAACTAACTCAAGGTTGAAGAGTTTCCTATTACAATTGGAATGCATCAAGGTTTTGCATTAAGCCCATTTCTTCTTGCCATCGTTATGGATGAACTAATGAGTTCACTCCAAGATGGTATACCATAGTGCATGTTGTTTGCAGTTGATATTGTGTTGGTTGATGAGACGAAAGAAGACGTGGAGAGGAAGTTGGAACTATGGAGACAAACTTTAGAACCTAGAGGCTTTAAGTTGAGCCGAAGCAAAACAGAATATTTGGAGTGTAAGTTTAGCGATGATAGGAGTAGGGAGGCAAGGACAATCACCCTAGATGGGAGAGTTGTTCAGGCCTCGGATTGCTTCCTATTATCCAAACGGATGGAGAAGTAGATGGAGATGTTGCTCATAGGATTAAATCTGGTCGGGCGAAGTGGAAGAGTGCTACAGGTTTCCTTTGTGACCCTGGCATGCCTAATAGATCGAAAGGAAAATTCTACTGCACGGCAATCAACCGGCATTGTTATATGGTATGGAGTGTTGGGCAGTGAAACAATGTCACATTCATAAGATATCGGTGGCGGAGATGCGTATATTGAGATGGATGTGTGGTCATACGAGAAAGGATCGGATGAGTAATGAAATAATTAGGACAAAAGTAGGGGGTTACATCTATTGAGAATAAAATGAGGGAAAACCGACTAAGGTGGTTTGGCCATGTAAGACGAAGAGCGCGTGATGCGCCGGTTAGAAGGACGGAAGACTGGTAAAGGGATGTAGTGGTGAGGGGTAGGGTAAGACCTAAGCAAACTTGGAGGAGGGTGATCGAGAGTGATATAAGTTTATTAGGGATTGAAGAAAACATGGTAGTGGATAGGACAGATTGGAGAGAGAGAATGTGTGTCGCTGACATGATTTAATTTCATGGTTTTATATGATGGTTCATGTTAGCCGACACCAAATCATTTCGGAACTAAAGCTTTGTTATTGTTGTCGTATAAAATAGAATAAACTATCATTTGATGAAATCTCATTAGCTTAATCAATCTCATTTGGAGTCAATTAGGCCGAAATTTCTTAACACTTTAATTATTATAGTTGAAAAGTGATTTCAAGCTTAGCTAGAATATAAAGTTGAAAAAAACTATCCTTAGGCCCTAATCTTTTGAATTTTTATTAATTAAGTATGTAATCTTTCAATTTTGACAAACTTAATTAATATAATCTTTCAATTTTAACAAACTAAATTTATATTAAGCAAGGTAATTAATTATTGACATCACACACGATTATAAGCTCATGACAATTTCATACGAGTCTACAATTTTAGACGAAATTTTACATTATTTTTATAGTCGCATACATCAAAAATAAAAAGCGGATCGCCAATTATTAAATATGCAATTTCAAAAGCAAATAAAATAAATAACACACTTATAACCGAGTTTAATTTTCACAACTAATTTTTCTAATATCAACTGATTAAGGTCTGAATGTATAAAATTAGAAAATGAAGGGTTCCAAATGGTAGTTTCCAAAAAGAAAGTCCCCACAATATAAGTATCTCCATTCATTCATTCCATATGATGATAAATAATGATAACAACAAATCATAGTTTAGATAGAAGACTAAATAATAATGGAATTGATACTTCTATTTCATGGAAGGTCACAATTCAAAGAATAAAAAAAGAAAAGGCAAAAAAAAGAAAGAAGGTTAGCACAAGATGTGGAGTGGTTAGAAGGGGCCAATCTCCTTCCCCTACCTATCTACATGTTAAGATTAAATGCACCATTGGTCACCGGACTTATATGGTTGTTTCAAGATGGTCACTTAACTTTAATTTGTCTTAATAAAATCACTCAACTTTGAATTTTCTCTCAATTAGGTAACTTTGACGATTTCAGTGATTAAAAAGCATCGAAATGATGACGTAGGTGACATGTCAGCATGAGTCAACTCAGATCTCCGACCAAAATGACACATGAGATCCACGTGTCGGCTATTTTTATGAAAAAAAAAACTAATTTTTGTTTTTTTTTCATAAAAATAATCGATATATGATAGTCATGTAGCGCATACGTGGATGTCATGTGTCGTTCCGGTCAGATATTTGAGTTGACTCATGCAGATGTGTCATATATGTCATCATTCCAATGATTTTTAATCACTAAAATCGACTGAGTGGCCTAATTGAGACAAAACTCAAAGTTGAGTGATTTTATTGAGATAAATTAAAGTTGAATGACCATTTTGAGACAATTATGTAAGTTCAGTGACCAATGGTGCATTTAACCCCCTACATGTTATTAATCAAGTGCCTTCATTATGCCATTTCTCACTTTATTTGCTATATATCACAATTTTCACATTCTTAACCTAACTTTCGGTTGTACCCCTTTTCTTTTCTCTTTTTTTTTTTTTCTATAACTTAACATTCTCTCTTTTGTTTGTTACAAAAAAGTTTAGGGGATGGGTAACTCCAGTGTCGCGGAAGGATTTACTGGAGGGTTTACATATTGCTTCACCTATATGAATTTCAATAACGACAGTGAAAATCGAACTTAAATAAGGATGATATAATAGTCGTTTTCTTACTGTAGAACTCACCTCATAAATGACATTGTTTATATCTAAAATACATATAATTAACTAATAACTATAAGATTGAATTGAGTAAAAATGATTTTTTTTTTTTATGGAAGTAAAAATGATTTTTAATTGCCTAAGTTAAGCTTAAAATTTGGTTACTAATGTACACGTAAAATATTAATTAGAAGAAGAGTCCTTCAATAATATCAATCTTGAATCAATTGATGGTAGAGATTATGTTTATTTTGTAGGATTACTAATTATTAGGTTAGTGTCGTGTTCATGTCATATCAATTACTAGTTAGTATCAAATGAGTCAACCTCACTCAATTCAAAACGTTTTATGCCATAATTGTGTCAAACTAATCATATTAGTAATTTCTTATTGTGTTTCGGATAACATGTAATTCTACTATGTATCTATGTTAATGATGACATTTAAAAATGTCGAAGGATATAGTAATACTTATAAATATTTTAAGTCAATTTTTTATTAGCAGGTTAATCATGACCATCCAAATGTCTGCTAGTATATCATGTTTGGTTCATATAATGTGCTTACAAGTCACATATAAGCGTATGAAAAGTTCGAGTCCTGTTTGTAATAACTGTAGTTTTTATTACTTTATTAATTGAGCAGATATATAAACACATAAGAGAATATCATAATAATTTTAAGGCTTAATATATCATTTGTCCCTTGAACTTGTCCAAAAAGTTTGATTGGCTTCTTGAACTTTCAAAGTGTCTCAATAGCCCCTCAACGTGCATAAAATGTTTAGTTAGCTCCTTAAACTTGCATAACATGCAATTAATTGATCACTCGGTTGTAAAAATGTAAATTAAATGTGGAATATGTATTTCATGCATCTTAGAATGTTATTACATAATTCAAAAATAGATTAAAAATGAAGTTATCACTTGTTCAACTATAAAACTTGTCTTCGCTAATATTAAAATTGTATACCTGATCTTGGTTGTTTTACTTTTTTTTAAGACACGTGCATACATTTTCCGCATTTAACTTACTTTTTTTTTGCAACCGAGTGATCAATTGATTACATTTTGCGCAAGTTCAGGGGGCTAACTGAACATTTAATGCAAGTTGAAGGGGCTATTGGGACACTTTGAAAATTCAGGAGGCCAATCAACCTTTTTGGATAAGCTCAGGGGAAAATAATGGGTTAAGCCTAATTTTAAATATTGGTGACATCATACAAATAATATTAATATACATGTGTCATCTTCTTAGACTAACATGGACTTCTAAATCAATGAGAGCTAGCACATTGAACTAAACAGGAATATCGGTCCTCCACAAACACGTGGACTAATGAGAGTACATTCGAATCCGTCTCGGTTTAAAACCTGCCAATTTCGATGAGGATTAAAGAATCCCAAATTAGTTATAATGCAAACTGCCTAAAATATGTCTATCATCTAGTTATCTTTCGAGAAATCTAGGGAGAACACTAAACTGTCAGATTTACTATTAGGCATCCTATAGATACAAACAACATAACACCATAATCAAGGTATATTCACACTCTATTGTAATTATTCCTAATTGCTTGATAGTCTGTCTAAAGCTCTGCTAGCTTAAGCATTAGAGTGGGTCGTCTGTTGACGACGTCGCTCTGATCATCTTTTTATCTTATCTCAAGCATGAGAATGATCCCTCCAGGCAACATAGAAATATCCCTCAGATCCTCTCGTATCAATTGGTATCATTTCGTGGCATTTTCGATTTAGCAGATCAACTCTATTCCAATTACCTAGTAAACTAAATTCAAACATTATAATTACTTGTACTTTTTGTATCGCATAATCGGTCATGTATAAATTTTCCATAACTTAAGTAAAATGTAAACTATTGATAAGTAGAATTAGAGTTTAAAAATAATGTTTAATATTATATTTTTAAAATGAATTGACATTGTTGCATTAAGTTAAGTTGCGACTCATTTGAAATTCTGATTCCACCGCTCAAAATAACTATTAATAGCTATTTTCAATCTTATCTCTATACTCTAAATTTATCATTTAGAGTAAAACAATTAAAAAGAACCCAAATGGACAAAGTCCCAAATTTGATTCACAAAATGCCTAAAATTTTAATTGCGACAAAACTCACCTAAAAATAATGGCTTAATAGACACTTAATCCTCTAAATTTGTAACTTTTTTTCACATGGCCCCCTCAACTTAGGGGACAACCTTTCAACCCCCTCAACTTTCCAAAAATATCACATACAGCCCCTTACACCTTTATATTCGGTTAAAATATTGACCCGTGTCGAAAACGCGCTTGACTATTGACTACACCAATGCCACGTGTCATTTTTTTTATTAAATTTTTCCAAGTGATTATTATATGCGAGGTGTTGTCGTTGTTTGTCGTCGCAGCCTTATCGAGGTGTTGAGGTTGGCGGTAGTGGTCGTCGAGGTGAAATCACTTGGAAAAATTTAATAAAAAAAGTGACACGTGACATTGGTGTGGTCAACAGTCAAGCGTGTTTTCTACACAGGTCAATATTTTGACCGAACATAGGGGTGTAAGGGGTTGTATGTGATGTTTTTGGAGAGTTGATGGGGTTGAGAGGTTGTCCCCTAAATTGAGGGGGGGCAGATGAAAAAAAGTTACAAATTTAGGGGGTTGGGTGCCTATTAAGCCAAAAATAATTAATCAATGTTGAAGCAATTAATCACAAAAGAAAGAACAAATAAAATGAACATTAATCACACTCTCTCATACATTAAATTAGTTTACCTCTTATGGTAGCATATATAGGACTGTAATCGAGCCGAGCCGAGCCGAGCTTTGGCCTATTCAAGCTTTGCTCGCTATAAAATTAACGAGCTCGAGCCCGAGCCGAGCTTGCTATAAAATTAACGAGCCGAGCCCGGGTCGAGCTTTGGCTTGCTCAACGAGCTTAAGCCGAGCTTCGAGCTTGTTTCGAGCCCAAAATCCTCTTTTAGACTTGGTTCGTTAAGAAAATTATTTAACCATGAATTGTTTGTGAGTAAATTGTTAATTATATTTGTGAAGTTTACTCACAAATAACTCTTTAATTGTGTACATAAACAAGCTCACAAGTAAAGTTCGTGAATAAATAAACAAGATGCTTAAAAATAATTCGTCTATTACTCATTTATTATGTTTGTGAACAAACTCGTCTAATAACAAATGAAATAATATTAAGTTTAGATATTTGTGAACTAATACAAAACTATATAGTTTTCTACAAAACTAAAATTGTTCATAAACGTTCTAATCGAGTCTGCTCGCGAGCTTTCGAGCCGAGCTTTGGCCTGCTCAAGCTTGGCTCGTTTACGAACCGAGCCAGTAAATCGTGTTCACGAGCGGCTCGTTTACAAATCGAACCGAACCGAGTCGAACCGAGCTTTTATCGAGCCGATCACCGAGCTGCTCATGAGCGGCTCTGTTCATTTACAGCCCTAAGCATATATATGAGAATGGAGGCACAAATGAAGGTGGATGGATTTGCTATAAGTTGAATAGTAGTAATAACTAATAACAAGAAATTAGAGAGGTCCCCTCATTTGGTAGCCACAAGTTGAGTGTATGATTAGATCATGAAACAAGGCTCGTGCCCTTTTTCTACTTTCCTACTCATCTTTACCCTATTTTTTATATTTCTTTTATTTCTTGTTTGATGTAAAGCAAAGGTCCTCTTCTTGTGACCCCATTTCTTCATAAAGCTATAACAAGTGTTTTAATAACTAAGTCTAAATTACAAATTTAGCCCACAGAAAAGATGCTATTTAGCTTTCAGATACATAGCGGTACAATCTTAAACATAAAGTTTATGAGACCCCAACTTTAAACCTCATTAATAAAATATAAGTTTTTTCACGCGCAACTTTATATTTTGACCATTAATCAAATTTGAAATTGCATATTGTACGTATGTAAAGACTAAATCTCATCTTCTTTAATGACAATATAGTGATAAATTGAATTAAGGGTCTAAATGACCCTTGAAGTTTGCACACATAGAGGATGTTTGTTTACTCTCTTTTATCTTCATGTTTGTTTTTTCACTTTAAAAGAAAGTGGACGTTTGGTTGCTTATTTTCATTCTCTTATTTGTCTTTTCACTTCAAAATGAAGAGTTTTAAGTGTTTGGTTAGTGAGGTTATGTTTGCCTTTTATACCTGAAAAGTAGCATTTTATAAAAACATGAAATACCTATTTTTTGAGTTTTAGACATTTAGTTAGAGAACTCATATTTGCATTTTAAACATGAAAAGTAATTTTTTTATAAAAGCAAAGAATTTATGTTTTTTTTTTAAACAACTTTTTCCAACAGCAAATCGTTACAATAAACAACATGTAAATCAAATGGATTCATAATTAGTTTAGCTCAATCAAAATTTAAATAACAATGCAATCCTGAAGTTAGAAAAAATTACAAATTCGTCCAAAAACAATCAGTTTTTTTAAATACGTAAAAATTTATTAAATTTAGATTAATTTATCAAGTTTTGCTAACTTTGAGACTAAATTAATATATAAACTTATATTTGAAAATATTCATTTTCATCCTTAACTAATGCTAAATTTATAACTTATCCTAAAAAAGCAGATGGTAAAGAAGCATGAGTAGTAGAAAAAGCTAGAAATAAAGCAAATGAAAGCTGTCAATTAATAATAATCTCTTCCCCAACTTTCTTTTTAAATTCTAAAACTATACCTTCAAAACCCCAACTCTCTAATTTACACTTTCCTACTTGTTCATCAACACAATCCAGATTCCACCATGAAAGGAAGGGAAAATCTTGTTAAGAAAGCTCCGTCAACGGATTTATTAGTATGTTTTCCGTCTAGAGCCCATTTAGCCTTAATGCCGAAGCCGATTTGTAGTCCAGCGAGAGCAATTGACTCCGGCGGCAGCAAACGCCACCGCCGATTAATGAAATCTAGAACTAGAAGTGCTAGTAGCGGCGGCGGAGGGCTGGTGGCTAGTCCTCTTCTATGGGCCAAAAACAAGCAATTGACAGGGGGATCGGAGAATGCAGAACCAACATCGCCGAAGGTTACATGTGCCGGACAGATCAAAGTCCGGCACAAGGGAGGCGGAGCTGCTTGCAAGAGCTGGCAATCGGTGATGGAAGAGATTGAAAGAATTCACCGGAAAAATAAGAAGAAGAAGTCATCTTGGGTTGATTCGTTTGGATTGAAGAAAGAGGTAATGCAATTTTTGACGTGTTTGAGGAACATCAGATTCGATTTCCGATGCTTCGGGTCGATTCCTCAGGCGGATATTACTTCCGACGAGGAGGATGAATTGGAGGAGGAAATAGAAGTGGAAGAAAGTAAAAACGACGTCGGAGACGGGAATGATGAGGATTCAAGAGCTGTATTTTCGAAATGGTATATGGTTTTGGAAGAAAATGAAAACGACGTCGGAGAGAAAGAGAAGTCTGCGCCGCCGCCTTCTGTTCCTCCGCCGAATGCTTTGTTGCTTATGCGGTGTCGTTCTGCTCCGGCGAAGAGCTGGTTAGAAGAGAAAAAAGAAGAAGAAGCAGCGGAGGAAGAAGAAGAGAAAATTATAGAAGAGAAGAAAGGAGGGAGGAATTTAAGAGCATTAATGGAGGAAGAAACAAAAAATAGCAAGAATAAAGATCTAGAGAAGTTTGTGATGATGAAATATGACACTGATTTTTACAAAATTTCATCAGAAATTGCAAAAGAAACATGGGTTAATGTTGGTGGAGGAATCACAGATCCATTTTCAAGAAGTCGAAGCTGGAAGAGATGATCCGTCAACAATTAGGGTCTGTTTGGTTCAGCTGTCTGTTTAGTTCAGCTGACAGTTTTCAACGGATACACAACTCATGGTTTGAGGTGATCCATCAACCATTAGGACCCGTTTGGTTCAGGTGACAGTTTTCGAGGGTGCACCACTCATGGTTTGAAGTGCTTTCTGATGATTTAAGAGTGTTTAGTTTATATATTTTTTAGTGCGTTCCATAGAAAAAAGAAAAATTACAATTTCGTAGAGTGACAGAATTACCAGGACAGTTATCAAGTATCGAGTAAGGCTGTCACTCTAATTGCAGTTGCAGACCAAGATTGAAGATATCTCTTTATTGGGAAATGTATTTTTCACCAGTAGCTATGTATAGAGTTTTCTGACGGTTTTCGGGCGATCAATCGAATGTTTAAATTCTTTCTGATTAACTTGATCGATCACGGGTAATCCATACCAATTAGCTGATTTTCTTTTTAAAATGCTAAATGAACATTAAATTGCTTAAAATCCAAGTAATTTTCATATTTTGTGTTCAAGTTTTCATTAAAATGAAATTAATTTTCATGAATACTTAGGGATTTTCTTGTGTGGGAATTAGGAAAGGCAATCCTTTTTCTTCAAAAAAAAAAAAGGAAAGGCAATCCTAATAAGGATTTATAGGTCAGTTTTCTTTTAAAAATTGTATATTGTACAGGGCTTAAAATTGTAACCTTTTTGGTTGGAAAGGATTGTGGTTGTAATTTGTAAATTAATTAATGTGGTTGTAATTTGGTTTACATAATTAGATTGTTAATTAATGAAATTAAGAGGGTGATGATGTTAATTAAGTAAAAAAAAAAAGGGTGCACGTGATTTTTCATGCAAAGACAATTAGAATGTCACCTGCAACTCCTGACCTGACTGCTAGTCTAAGCATGTTTCTTGGTTTCAGTTTTTCAGGTTGTAAAGGAAAGTTTTTCTTTTTATCCCTTTCTTTATTCTCCATTTCAAATATCAAGATTTAATCTTAGGATCTGCTATTTGTTGCTATTTACTTTGCCATAAAGTTCTAATTTACCCTGTTTTTAGGAAGTACATGTTTATTATGTTAGTATGAAATACTAGTAAAATATAATGTTTCAAGTAAGATTACATTTAATTGACGAAAAATTGAACAAGCTGGCCAATCGTTATTTAACTGTTACATCAGATATCCTAAAAATCAATTATATTTAAAATAGTTAATATGTTACTATTGGTTCTCAAAATAAAATTTTATTTTTTAAATATATGTAAATAAAACTATATTTTAAATTTTCAAATATAGTCCAAGGAAAACAGCTCACACGTCATGTGGCTAAACCCACACGTCGTGTGAACCATGTGAGCATGCCACTGAGCAAGTGAAGCCACTCACAGAATCTGAAGTCTCTACCCATAATTTGTTAATTCAGACGTTGTGATACCCAATCTATACGCCGTGTGAAGCATAAAAGGACATAAAAAAAGTGCGTAAAAGAAAACCATACACCGCGTGGCGTGAATTTCTAACAACCTGTCTACACATGATTCGACGATTTTGGACCGCGAGACGCACCGCAACGAATCAACAACTGAATCAAAGACTAATCACTCGAGTTTGATGCATCTTTTGCACATGTGTAAAAGACCATCCACTACTTACTATACACTAAGTCTTATAAATCAAGGAAAAGTGAGATAAAATGGCACAAATATGAAGCAAATTAGGCATCGACGGATGAACTAAATAGTAGGGAAAAGATGAGAGAAATTTAAGGAAAGTACGTAACCTATTTAGCCAACAAATCATCCCAAAAAACTATAAATAGACCCCAGAACAATCATTCCAAACCCCAACCAATTAACCCAACCAACAATACAAAAAATACTTACACTATGTCAAATTTTCCTTAGACTTTGAGTTTTGTTCTTTATAATTTCTAGCTTTAATCTCACTTTTCAAGTTCGTTTTAGTTTCAATTCCATCTTTTAGCAACTCGTTTTCAAGTCTTTCACTAACCAAAAATTCCCTGATTCCTTAACTAAAAGTCCACTCAAGTCATTTCATGCACATTTTCATAGTTTATGTCCAACACTTTTCCAGTCCCATTTCAGACTCTTTAAAGTTCGATTTTGCTCTCGACTCCTTATAGACATTGGTTCCTGAAATTCTGAATTTCATTTTAGCGTTTCGTTTTGTCTGATTTCGTAACTAGAAACTCATTTTACAAGCTAATCTTTGCACCTCAAATTCTTTTACACATTCTACCTACTTATTTCATTTTCACGTTTTTAAGCCTTTAAAGTCTGTTTCTATCTCTCATCTTTACGAAAGTCGTTCTTGACTTTCTGAGTTTCATTTTAACCTTTCGATCCATTCAATTCCGTGTTTGAAAACTCTCATACGAGTCACCTAAGATTTAGTCCAAATCTGCCCCGGATTTTAATTACTTGTGCCACTTTCAATCGCTCAAATACCGTTCAAATTAGAAATTTGCAAACGAAGTCAGCCCCAGTCTTTGCTGATCGCTCGTAGTGCTCGTGGACTGAAACCTGACATCAATTCAACGACTAGCCAAGATAGCCAACTATGGATCTCAGTTTGTCGTTTAAATTTTATTTTTTCATTCTCGTTATTGTATTTAATGCATTTCGATTCCTACACATGTTATTGAATTATTTATGCTCTATTTTGCAATTGTTCAACTATATTTTGATTTAGAGATTTCAATTATAATTATTTATCTTAAACACATATATTCAAACCTTCGTTTTCATCAATAAATATTCATTTTTACTAAATCATGTGTCAATTTCGCATTTTTATCTTTCTTTATTTACCCATGTTTTACTTATCATCGGTAGCTTAATAAAATTAACTATCTAGTAAAGTTTTTATAATGGTGCTAGAGATCACCAATCACTTCATTTCGATTTCAAGTTTTGACGTAATCCATAAACTTAACCGTATACCTTAATTGAGAATCAATTTCTTTAGTACACCCGCACCTCACACATGACAAGGTTAAAATTATTTGAAAAATAACGCTAAGAGTTGCTATAATAGTTAAAAATATATTGCTAAAAAACTAACAACTAAATGTGTCGTATATAAGTTAATGCACAAAAGGAGCCTAAAATATTTAAAATGTTATTAACACAATTATAAATATTATGTCAAAATGTACGAAAAAAAAAACTACTTCAGTTTATTGATACATTTGTTTGGAATGTTCAATATTGCAGTTAAATAGCGAGCAAACCAGTCTGCTCAATTTTTTTTATGTAGGGATAAAATTGATTTTGGTTTGGAAACGTTAAAGTAAAATAACCATTTTATATATTGGGATAAATTTATACGTCTTCAAAACCTATAGGGGAAAATTTACAACTTATCTCGTTTACTTTTATTAATATCCACTAGACATGTTCACAACTTGGGTACCGGCTCGGTGAAGCCAGACCTGCCTCGGATGATTTCTAGCCTAAACAAGGAAAAAGCTAGAAGAGAGAAGAGGGAAAGAAAAGCTTGAACATAGACCCAACCTGATTCAAGCCCGCTAAAGTTTCACATATATTTAGGATATATTTGGGTTTTATAAAAAAATAGTAGGGAAAGTTACACAGAAATTTATATTTAAAAAATTATTTACGACTATATCAAATACTAATTTAAATAATATCAAATTAAATAAATCATTGTTTTTCATATATTTTAAGAAATATGTTTTATGAATTAGGGGTCTAAAATATTCCTTTTTCAGATTTATGAATTGAGGTCTAAAATTTATAAACGATGACATAAAATGTAATATATTGAAAATAATGACAAATTGAGAATTAAATTTTGTAATATAAATTAAATGTAATTTTATAATTAGATATAATTTTCATGTAAAAATTTCAAAATAGTATCAGTTGATCCAACTATTTTATCTTTTTAGTGTTTTCCTTACTTTTTATAAAGCATTTCTTTAGTTCATTTCTTTTATGTATAAAGGCTTTATTTCCATCATTTTGATCTTTATATAGAAGATGAATGCATCAATTTCTGATAGTGGGGGCTAATATTTAGGTCCAGATTTTATTAATTCTCAAGCTATTCTCTTTCTGGTGGAAGGAAATAGAAATGGGGTTACTAATAAAATACCAATTATACTTACTGTAGAAGATGATCCCAAAACTTTTCAAGAAGCAATGGCTTCTAGAAATTCAGCTTTTTGGAAAGAGGCAATCAATGATGAAATGGATTCATTGATATCAAACAATACTTGGTATATTACGGACTTGCCTCCAGGGTCCAAAACTGTTGGATGCAAATGGGTATTCAGGATTAAGTATAATACAGATGGATCTATAAATTCTTTCAAAGCTAGATTGGTTGCACAAGGCTTTACTCAAAAAGAAGGGGTAGATTATTTTGACACTTATGCACCTGTGGCTAGAATTTCATCCATTAGAGTACTTATGGCTTTAGCTTCTACTTTTGGTCTATGTGTACATCAAATGGATGTGAAGACGACTTTTCTAAATGGGGATTTAGAAGAAGAAGTGTACATGAAACAACCTGAGGGTTTTGTTCTCCCTGGAAATGAAAATAAAGTTTGCAAATTGGTTAAATCCTTGTATGGATTAAAACAAGAGCCTAAGCAATGACACAAAAAATTTGATTCTGTTATTTTATCAAATGGTTTTACTTATAACTCAGCAGATAGGTGCATTTACTCTAAGTTTACAAAAGATTATGGTGTCATCATATGTTTATATGTTGATGACATGTTAATCTTTGGAACCAATATGAAAGGAATTGATGAGACAAAGAACTATTTGAGTTCATGTTTTAAAATGAAAGATTTAAATGAAGTTGATACTATCTTAGGTATCAAGGCTATAAAACATAGTGGGGGTTTTGCGTTGAGTCAATCTCATTATATTAAAAAAGTGCTTAATAAATTTGAGCACTTAAAGTTTAAAGAGGCTAATTCCTCTTATGATTCATCTTGTAAACTTAGTAAAAATGAGGGAAGAGGTGTTGCTCAACTTGAGTATGCTAGTGCAATAGGAAGTATGATATATGCATCACATAGTACTAGACCAGATATTGCATTTGCTGTCTGTAAACTTTCTAGATTTACGAGTAATCCGAGTCGTGAACATTGGAAAGCGATTGGTAGGGTTTTAGGTTACTTAAAAAGAACCAAAAACCTTGGATTATATTATAATAAATTTCCAGCAGTTCTTGAGGGTTATTCAGATGCTAGTTGGATAAATACTATCGGTGATAGTAAGTCCACAAGTGGTTGGATTTTTATGCTTGGTGGAGGAGCTGTTTCTTGGGCTTCAAAGAAACAAACTTGTATTACTCATTCCACAATGGAGACTGAATTTTTGGCCTTAGCAGCAGCAGGAAAAGAAGCTGAATAGCTGAGGAATATGTTATTAGATATTAAGTTGTGGCCACAACCGATGTCAGCCATTTCTTTGAACTACGATAGTGAAGCTACTTTGTCTAAAGCTTATAACAAGATATATAATGAAAAGTATAGACATATTAGCTTAAGACATTCATATGTACGACAGTTAATATCAGACGGGATTATAACTGTTGTATATGTTAAGTCTTGTAATAATTTGGCAGATCCTTTCACAAAAGGACTTCCAAGGGACATAGTATATAAAATGTCCAAAGAGATTGGTTTAAGACCTATATGATTACATCAGCAACAACAGAAACCCAACCTATGTATAGTATTATCACTATGTAAAGGTTCAATATGGTAAAAACAAGTTGTTGATAACTGATTGATATACTAACTATAATAATAAATTATATAGTATATGATTATTAGGGTGAGTCTTAGACTCTTAATGAAGCTTCATATGTTGTATTTGAACTTCACCTATATGGACAGAAGGAGTGGTGCCGCTCCTAATGAGAGTGTGGTCTACTTTTATAATTGTCCATGAAGTCTAGGATGAGCGCATGGCCATAATAGTGCTACCATTTCTATGAACGTACGTTTATATAGAAGTTATGTGTGTGATACTTCCGGTATAACAAAAGGGATTATGGCTCAAAAGCGGCAAGCCGCCGTTAATTTCATTTTTCCTTGAAGTGTTACACTAAGTGGAGGTCCAAATCGCAAGATACCGACATTTATGCATAACTCTAATGAGATTTATTTAAACACCAATACATAAAGCCTAAGTGGGGGATTGTTAGATATTAGTCTTTAATATTGGTGTTGTGGAAATTCCACATGGAAAGAATAAGAAGGAAATCTGTATTTTATTTTGTCTAAGAGACATCTGTATTGTCTAGAGACATCTGTATGTCTAGAGACATCTGAATGTCTGGAGACATCTGTATTGTCTGGAGACATCTGTATTTTGACAACCAGTTTTTGGCTATAAATATCTTCAATCCTTCATACCTTTTCACTTACTGTTTTAATTATTCAAATACGTTCATAGGGAAATTAGTGAAATTGCTATCATTAATTTTATGTTAGGGAAATCCTAGAGGAAACTTAGTCAGAAACCCAATAGCAATTGATAGTGGGGGCTAATATTTCCTTAAGGACAGTGATTAATCACGTCCCTATTTTATGTTTGTGATCCCATATTTCTAACAATTTCTCTGTATTAAACAATTGTTGATGCATGGTCCAAAGAAAAGTAGATATGAGGCAATGGATCTGATACTCCAAATGCTATTGAAACCGCGGCGACTGTCAAGCGCCATGAAAAGAAAACATTAAGTCGGGGGATTGGGAACCCTCGATAGTTCAATCTCTCATCGATCTGGTTCCTTATGGATAGGGATGGCAACGGGTAGGGTACCCGCAGGTAATGCCATTCCCAAACCCTTATCCTTTTATTTTTTAATTACCCGTACCCGTACTATTACCCTAACGGGTATAATTTTTGCATCTCATACCCGTCCCATTTAATTCGCGGGTACCCTTACCCGTTAAGAATCAATAAATAAAACAAAAAATATTATAAATTTAACAAGCTATAAATTTAATAAATCATCAATCTAAAAATTGAACAAATTGAACCTTAATTAATAAGAATAAAGTAGCTTAGTGGTATCACTCAATTGTTGAAAAATAAAAAGTTAAGGTTCAAATCTCACGTCTTACATCTAAAAAACATTGATATTTATTAATATAAAAAAAATTTATGGCGGGAAACGGGTACCCTAGGGAGTATTCCCATACCCGTCCCATTACCCTAACGGGTAATGGTTTTGATCTCATACCCGTCCCGTACCCTTTTATACAGGGTACGGGTAGTCCCATTAGGGTCGGGTAGTGCCGGGTACCTGCGGGTGCACTACCCGTTGCCATCCCTACTTATGGAGACTCGGATCCGGTCCCGAAAAACCGGGGTGCTTGAATAAAAAAAGATTCTTATTCTGACTAACTAGTTATGGGTGAATTAGAAGTTAATTCCAATTCGAATCAATTAATAAAGTATATTTTCCAAATGGTAAATGTGTTATAGTGAAGTTTATTTTAGCAATACCTTTTATTGCTAACTCAACATATGGATAAATGTTATTTTTGTGTGTTTACAAGTTTTACATTCTTCTTTTCTTCTTTCTTTATTTTTCCACAAGTCTATTGCCACAGGTCAAGATAGGGTCGGCCTAGAGGGGGCCATTCCCTCTTCCTCCGACTACCGGAACGACTCATAGTTTGGATGGTTTAGCTTCCTTCGGCTGTGAAATTGTCCTACATGGATGGCTTCGGTCTTCTATTTTAAACAAATTAAGATTGAGGGTGATTAATTAGTTCATTGAATTTGCATTTAATTATAAATCCAACTTGATTAATAAAAGATTGAGGATAAATTTTTTTAAGTTTGTTCAAAACGACACAATCTTACTTTTATAGTCTAAATCTAACTTAATTTTGAGAAGTTTTATAATGATACGAAAAAATTAATTATGGACCACTCAGATGATAATATATATATCGGATGATAATATGTATGTATATGTAAAAAAAAAAATTGAAAGAGTTATTTAACAAAAAAATAATAATAATTATACACACTAGTGTAAAATTGGCCCCTCCGCTAGACCTATCATGCATTCGCGACAGTCTAATGATATATAAACCATAGTATTTTGCATCTGTTACACTCTGGTTAATTATGATTTTTAGTAGTTTTGAAACTTAATTGATCTTGGATCTGTAGTTTAAAAGTTCAAACGGATTTTATATCAATTATATTTGTTTTGTGAAGTGGTAATGATCCATTAATAAATTCTTTTAAACTTAAAACGATATACGTTTTAGTTTGTTTAATCCTCTCATTATTTTACCAATGAAATATTTTAAATAAATTTAAGTTAATCAGATATTCTAAAATTTAGGGACAATAAAAATTTCTACCCAAATGGTGATGTATTAATTTTTTTTTTCCTATTTTTGATTTTATAAAGGGCCGACATGGATTAGATATAGGATATGAATGCCACATACAGAAATTGGAAGCAATATATGGGCTTTTATTAAATAAATAATTGGACCTAGACTGGCAACGGACGAGTCCACCTCAAAATAATGTGGTGCAGGCTCCCATTTCCCTAAGAGAAAATTACACAGATTTTCTAAAAACTATTTATAATTATATTAAATTATAATTTTAGATTATATCAAATTAATAAATTTACTATTTTTAATCTATTTTAAAAATTAGAATTTAAAAATTAGAGTTTAAAATATATTGTTTAGTATTTAGAATTTATAAATTGACATTTGAAATTTTTAAATTGGGAATTAAAATCATACTTTATTTGTTATATATAACAAATAATAACATATTCAAAAATAAATTTAATAATCTGATTTAGTTGTAATTTTATAGTTAGTTATAATATTCATGTAAGAAACCCTTTCCTTAATCTTTTATTAATTCAACTTTTATTGGTATTTATAAAAATGAATGGCAATAAAAATAGAGAAATTTACGTGCACCAAAAAATATTATTTATAATTATGTTAAATAACAATGTCAATTATGTGAGATTTGGTTACCTACTTTTCCTTTTTTTTTCCCCTTTCACTCTAAAAAAATGAGAGTTTTAAGTGTTTGGTTAGCAAAATTTTGTTTGCCTTTTATATATAAAAAGTAGATTTTTACAAAAGCAGCGAATCTCTACTTTTTGGAAAATCAGTATTTTCTAACTGTAAACAGCAAACAGGAAACAATAATATGAATCATCAGGTAAAACAAACAATCCTAAGTAAATCATTGTTTTTAATATATTTTAAGATTTAAGGTTTATAAAGTAGAGATCTAAGATATATGTTTTAATATTTAAGATTTATGAATTGAAATATAGATTTTTTAAATTAGGGTATAAAAACATACCTTATTTGTGATATAAATAATAGTAACAGATTGAGAATTAAATTTAGTGGTATGATTTAATTTTAATTTTATAAATAATTATGATTTTCGTGGAAAAAGTTCGTAAAAAAATCAATTCATTTTTATTGGTATTTTAAAAAATGAATGCTTTATAAAAAAATGAATGGATAAAGTATAAAAAAAACAATGTGATTAACGCGGGTAGGTTTTTGAGGTTTAAAACTGTACAAAAAGAGTCTATGGTTAACTCTGTTACTAAATAAAGGATTTTTTTGGACTTTCAAGTTGTTTTCAAAAGAGACTACCAACAGAAATAAAATACGAAAAATCTCTTATTTGGTAATAATGTTTATCACAAACCCTTATTTATACGGTTTTAAATTTAGGGTCTTGTTTGCGAATAGTTAAAACCATATAGTTTTTTTTTTTTTTTTTTTTTTTGTACTTTATCTTATATTACTTATACCTTAACCATTTAATTTTATTAATAATGTGTTAGCTTCAATAATCATTTTTATTATTCCTTGCTACTCAATTGATGTAGCTGGGGGTGTAAAAAAAATTTACTCTCCACAAGCCAAATTGTTTTTACTTCAGCTAGGACAAAATAATAAACACTCATCGATAAGGAGATCCATTATCTTCGTTCCTTTTTTGCCTTGCTGAAGATTTTCTAAGCCGACTGATTAACAAACGAGTTTAGGAGGGTGTCATATAGCTATGCTCCTATGTTCGGGGTTCTTCCTTCCCCACTCATATTCTCTATGCCGATGATATACTTTTATTTCCCCGTGCTTCAAAACAAAATATTTGAGCAATTTCTCAAGTTTTCTTATTATATGAAACTCTTTCTGGTCAAATGGTTAATCTGAGCAAATCAATTTTCTGTTGGACCATCAATTTTAGCCACATTTCTGTTATCAAGCAGTTGCTTGACACGTTTCAAGGCCAATTGCCATTTACATATCTTGGCATCCCTTTATTATCGGGTGCACCTAAACGGATTTGGTTACAACCGTTAGTAGATAAACTTCTTGCTCGTCTGTCAAGCTGGAAGGGTCATTCCATATTGATAGTCGGCCGATTGGTCCTCATATCTTCTAGTATCAATAGCTCCCTTATGCACCCCTTTGCAATTTATAAATGGTCTCAGTAGCTCATTAAACGTTTGACTCAGGCACTCTTAAAATTTAGGAGGCAATAAAATTTAAGAAGTTAACAAGGACATTCTTAAAATTTAAGAAGTTGACAAGGACACTCTTAAAATTTAGGAGGCAATAAAATTTTGAAAAAATTATACGAAGATATATTTTTTAAAAATTATTTACAACTATGTTAAATGATTATTTAAATGATGCCCAACCAAGAAAATCATTACTTTTAATATATTTTAAGAACTGAGATTTACTGATTCAAAAAAAACTGAGATTTATAAATTAGAAGTTTATAATATATTTTTTTAGGATTAGAATTTAGAAAATAGGGTCTAAAATTTATAAATTAAGATATAAATCATACTTATTTTGTGATATATAAAAAAATGACATATTTAAAATTAATTTTTGTGATGTGATGTAATTATAATTTTTATAAATAATATGATTTTCGTGGTCTAAAATTTACTACCCGAATTCAGAGATTATGATGTACTAATTTTTAGACTTTTTACATAAATATCACAATTGGTTATAAAATTCAATTAAATCATATTATCAAATTTAATTGTCAATATATCACTATTTTTTATATATTAACAAATAAAATATATTTTTATACCTTAATTTAAAATTTTCAACCCCAATTCATAAATTCTAGATAATATATTCTAAACTCTTAATTTATAAATTATAATCCTTATAATATATTAAAAATAATGATTTTATTAATTTGACATAACTTAAAATTATGATTTGGCATAATTATAGATACCTAATCTATAAACTCTAGTTTTTAAAATAGATTAAAAATAGTGATTTTATTAGGTTGATATAATTCAAAATTATGACTTGATATATAGTTGTAAATAGTTTTTAAAATGTGAATTTCTGTGTAATTATCCCATTTTTTTATTACTTTCTATATATTTTTTTAATAAAGGGCCCGACATGGACTAGATATGAAAGCCACATACAGAAATGGGAAGCAATGGGCTTTTATTAAATAAATGATTGGACTTACACTGCCTACCGACGAGTCCACCTCAAAATAATGTGGTGCGGCCTCATAGGGCCTTTTCTTCACTCTTTTGTTAATTCATTTTTTACATGAATATCATAATTAAATACAAAATTACTGCTAAATCATATCACTAAACTTAATTCTTAATATATCATTGTTCTCTATATATTATGATTTTACACTATAATTTAAAAAATTTAGACTTCAATTCATAAATTATAAACATTAAAAAATATATTCTAAACTTCTAATTTATAAATTATAATCCTTAAAATACATTAAAAGTACTGATTTTATTAGTTTGATATAATCCAAAATTATAATTTGACATAGTTGTAAATAGTTTTTAAAAGATGAATTTCTGTGTAATTTTCCCTTCATTTTTATTGGTATTTAGAAAAAAGAATGGCAATAAAAAATAATCCATTCATTTTTATTGGTATTTTAAAAAAAATGAATGCAGTATATATATATATAGGGTTAATTACAAATAACTACCATGTGATTTGGCCGATTTGCGATGTGACATCTGTGGTATTTTTTTGCAAACACAACCCTATGGTTGCAAAATTTTACATGTTTTTTTTACTTTGCTAAATTTGGCCGATAACGACTTCGAAATGAAAATTTTCAAGAATTAAACTTGTTTGGTATCATATTTACTATGGAACCATATTCTTAACTTTTCAAAATCATCATTTTTGGAGTTTTCTCTCTCTAAACATTATCTTTCTCTCTCATAAAAAACAACACCTAAATGATCTTAAACCTAAAAAGTTTGAAGAATTAAAGTTGCTTAAAATATCATTTAGCTCTTGGAAATTTTTATTTCGAAGTCGTTATCGGCCAAATTTGGCAAAGTAAAAAAAACATGTAAAATTTTGCAACTATAGGGTTGTGTTTGCAAAAAAAAAATACCACAGGTACCACACCACAAATCGGCCAAACCACAGGGTAGTTATTTGTAATTAACCCATATATATATATATATATATATATATATATATATATATATATATATATATATATGAGAGATCATGTGTGACACATCTCTTATGGTGTGACAATGACCAATTTTGTAATTAACCAAAAGGATGTGGCAAATTTGTAAATAAAAGGAAAGAGAAAATTGTTTTATTTTTTTTCTTTAAAATGCATTTTTCTGACTTTTCCAATCTCGTTTTTCAAAAAATTTTATACCGTTGGACTCGTCTTAACTAAACGGTCATTTTAAGATCCATGAAGCTCAAGTAAAAAAACATTCCAGTGAACGGAATCTCGGGTGGGCATTTTTCGGCAAGCAAAACAATGTCCATAAAATTCTCAAAAAATTTTAAAACATGTAAAACATTATTCTAAAAAACTTTAATTCTTGGGTCGAAGCGATATTTCTTACAGTTTAGTCCCAATAAAACTTTTTCCTTAATTTTATCCATTTTACATGCTTCAACAATTTGTTGGGTAAAAACTGTAAGGAATCTCGCTTTGAGCCAAGAATTAAAGTTTCTTAAAATAAGGTTTTACATGTTTTAGAATTTTTTGATAATTTTCTGGATACATTTTTTTCCCTACTTACGTTGTTCCAAATCAATGTATCATTTGTTCCAACATAATACTTATATTGTTCCAACAGAAAATTGTTTTATTTCTTTTCTTTAAAATACATTTTTTTGACATTTCTAACCTCGTTTTTCGAAAAATTTTATACTATTAGACTCGTCTAAATTAGACAGTCATTTTAAGATCCCTGAAGCTCAAGTAAAAAAAATTCCGGTGAACGGAATCCGAGTGAGCGTTTTCTGGCAAGAAAAAAAGTGCCCAGAAAATTCTAAAAAAATTCCAAAAAATGTAAAATATTATTCTAAGAAACTTTAATTCTTGGGTCGAAGCGGTATTTCTTACGGTTTAGTCCCAATAAAACTTGTTCCTTAATTTTATCCATTTTACACGCTTCAACAATTTATTGGGTCAAAACTGTAAGGAATTTCGCTTTGAGCCAAAAATTAAAGTTTCTTAAAATGATGTTTTACATGTTTTGATAATTTTTTGGATACGTTTTTTGTCCTACTTACATTGTTCCAAATCAGTGTACCATTTGTTCCAACATAATACTTGCATTGTTCCAATAGAAAAATGTTTTATTTTTTTCTTTAAAATACATTTTCCCGACATTTCTAACTTTGTTTTTCGAAAATTTTTATACTATTAGACTCGTCTAAATTAAACGGTCATTTTAAGATCCCTGAAGCTCAAGTAAAAAAAATTCCAGTGAACGGCATCTGGGTGGGCGTTTTCTGGCGAGAAATAAAGTGCCTAGAAAATTCTCAAAAAATTTTAGAAAATGTAAAAAAATATTCTAAGAAACTTTAATTACTGGGTCGAAGCGGGATTTCTTACGGTATAGTCCCAACAAATTGTTGAAGCATGTAAAATGGATAAAATTAAGGAAAAAGTTTTATTGGGACTAAACCGTAAGAAATCCTATTTCGACCCAAGAATTAAAGTTTCTTAGAATAATATTTTACATTTTCTGAAATTGTTTGAGAATTTTCTAGGCAATTTTTTTCTCGCCGGAAAACGTCCACCCGGATTCCGTTCACCGGAAATTTTTTTACTTGAGCTTCAGGGATCTTAAAATGACCGTCTAATTTAGACGAGTCTAATAGTATAAAAAATTTCGAAAAACGATGTTAGAGATGGCGGGAAAATGTATTTTAAAGAAAAGAAATAAAACAATTTTCTCTATTCTCTCTTTCATTTTATTTACCAATTTGTCATCTTACCCTTTTTAATTATCATCAAAAAGAACTTTATTAATTTAATAATATTTTATTAGCATCTACTATAGTGTTAATAATGCTAGGTTCAGAATGCTAAAAAAAAAAATAGACATGACTAAAGACACAACGGTACCAACAACCGCGTGATCCTATGTGTTAGCGATTTTTTTAATAGAAAAGACACATTGGAACACTTAGAGAAGAGTTGATAAGAATTAATGACAAAGCTAAACTTAGAGAGGTCTGTGGTGCATAAATGAATTGTTTGGTCTATTTTTGCCGCACCCATTTCGATCACCGTATTAGAGAAGTCATGCTTAGTGATAAATAATAGTACCTGATGGAGACGTAACGGTTCTGCCAACCATGGAGGAAGGCCTATCTCAGAATCTCAAAAGCTTGGACAAATGTCTCGTTATGATTACAGAGAATACCATCTAAATCGACAGAATTGCTAAGAATGTAGCAGACTATATCAATATCTAGCTTTAAAGGATTCACAATTGGAGCTACCCATCTCTCTTATCGTCACGCTTCGGAAGACAACATCGCAATCTTAGTAAATTGTTGCAAAAAAAATCACTGCTTAGTTTAACGGAAGTGGACGGGGAAGAAATGAGTCTTCAATTGCACTTTACTAATTTCATTTTATTGATAATGTGTTAGTTTCAACGGTTATTTTTATCGTCCCTTGTTATTCATTTGAACCATCAGAATTGTGAAAGTGATGGTGGACGTTGGCTCTTAGCTTTTTAGTATGCGGACTGGGTGAATACACGATCCCTTTGCTGGGAGTGTAAATTTTTTTTTATCCTCCACAAGCCAAATCGTTTTTACTTCAGCGAGTACAAAATAATAAACATTATCGATATTAAACAATCAAATTATCAATCAATTCATTCTAAATCCATCGATTCAGTCTATAATTTATAACCATAATATTATCAAGGGTTAATTACAAATAACTACCCTGTGGTTTGGTCGATTTGCGATGTGATACCTGTGGTATTTTTTTGCAAACACAACCCTATGGTTGCAAAATTTTACATGTTTTTTTTACTTTGCCAAATTTGGCCGATAACGACTTCGAAAAGAAAATTTTCAAGAGCTAAATGATATTTTAAACAACTTTAATTCTTCAACTTTTTAGGTTTGAGGTCATTTGGGTGTTGTTTTAGATGAGAGAGAAAGATAATGTTTAGAGAGAGCATGTAAAATTTTGCAACCACAGGGTTGTGTTTGCAAAAAAAAAATATCACAGGTAGCACATCACAAATCAGTCAAACCACATGGTAGTTATTTGTAATTAACCCTATTATCAATTCAATTTAAAATTTATAATCCTAAAACGTTAGAATTGTCAATTCAATTTCATTTTCTATAGTCCTAAAATTATCAATTGAATCTAAAAACTATCAATAAATTCCAAAAGATAATTTGATCTAAATAGTCATACAAAATTTGATAAAGCTATAATAATACAATAATTATGTGAAGGAAATTGGAGCCCAATCCAATCCAATGAGTTTATGAATCCTAAGCCCATGATTCTCAAATAACTTTACAATAATTCAATCTGATTGGGCCAAAAATATTAAAGCAGTCCAACTATCAAGTTCAGTAAAAAATAGCCCAACCCATCCCAGCCCAGCCCAACTAACTCCCACTGTTTATTGAGGCCGCTGGCCCACCCAACCTCCTAATCCGTCTCTAATAAATTGGACTTGGATATATGTCTGAATGTGTTGGATTTAGAACTTATCTTAAAAACTCAAACTCAACCCTGTACGGCCTGACCTTATATTATCATTTTGTTAAAAAAGTTTGGTTAAATAAAATTATAACAATTAGGATAAGCACAAAAATCAAAGCTTCTATAGATATGGTTAAACCCAATATATTGAAACTCATTGCCCATGGTCATGGATAAAGAAAAACTGTTTCAACATCAAAAACAACAAAAACTAGAGCAAACATATAATAACGGAGTTTTTAATTAACTAAAATTTTAATTTATTGTATTTTTATTGTTCATATTTATAGTTTAATATTATTTTTAATTAATTTTTTAATATAAACATATATTAGTTGTATAAATTAGACTGAAATTGAGAATCAATTTTCTTACCTTAGCCTAATCTTGCCCGAGTCCATTATAATATAATATAAGTTGAGTTTAGACAGTAGTTTAATAATTAGATCCGGCTCGGTCCAGCATATTAACTAATCTGAGTTTGAATTAACACTCCATAATATTTTGTTTTAATATATGAGCTTCTTTAATAAAAACAAATAATACTAATAATAATTTTCATACCTTCAAAACATAATAACTTAATAATATCAATTTAGCATTGTTTAGTTTTTTTTTTTTTTGTTAGTATGAAATATACAGATACAGCTATTAGCAATTATTTTGAAAAGAAAATCAGTTAATATATACTGAGAACAACAATACAATAAACATTAAACAATGAAAAATTAAATCAAACATGCTCTTAAACCGGCATTAAAACTTTTGAACTAAATAACACCAATGCTCATTTCCTTTTATATACAAAAGAAAAAAACAACAAAAACAAACCAAGATTTATCATGATCTTTACACACCACAAAACACCTTTCTCTTTTTTCTTTTAGGCCATTTCCACACTGAATTAAAAAATAGATCATGAGCAAACATTGTTTGCTAAGCTAGCAAAGGGTAGAAGGGGAATTAAAAAAAAAAACTACCTTCTAGAAATACAAAAGAACTTTCCAATTTCATCTCCCCAGAAAATTTGTGCAATCTTGCCATGATGATTCCTTCTTTTTATGTTGGAAAAAAATTCAATCTTTGTTGCAATATTAACTGCTATACAATTTGACAGATTTTTCCAACAAATGAGAGCTATTAATGCCTGAAATTTCCTTGACTCTGGTTCCATTCTTGTATATCTTGAATGATGGAACACATCTTACTCTCTCTGACTTTGCCAAGTATGGATGATCTTCTACCTCCACCTGACATATGTTCATATTGTGTCAATTATCAAATTAGTGTCAAACGAGTCAATTCTATCGCATCTAATCGGGTTCTTGTCACAAAATTGGTGTTGTATTGTCACCTCAATATAAATGATTGCTAGTAACTGTACAGATTTGAAATGCTGAAATTTGGGGGAAAAAGCCCATAATTGAGGGGGTAATTGACATAAACATATCCTAATGATTGTGATTAATTAAAGATTATGATTGGACTACGTACCATAATTAAAAAGTTGTGATTAGAATATAATGTTTGACATTTGGGGTTTAATTAAAGTTAAAATGAGAGAGAGAGAGAAATTACCTTGAGAAAGTTAACAGATGGAAATCTCTTGCAAACTTGCTCCATCAAATCCAAAACTTGCCCGTGATTCTCTTTGTTACAAAAAAGCACCACAGACATTCCTGTCAAATGTCAATTTCACATTAAAGATTCTAGTTTTTGGAATCCGAGCAAAAGGACGACGCACAGTGGGGAATACAGGATCGGTCGGTTGGAGGCCGATTTTACACGTGCTCGCTTAAACAAATTTGCTAAATTGAACTTGTTCAAAAAAATTCTATATATGTGTTATAATCTGAATGGTCAAGAAGTGCCAACTATATTGTATTTAAAATTCTTAACTTGTAAACAAAATTGCATCTAATAGAAAAAATCAGATTTGGAGAGAGCTTAATATGACACACAAAAAAAAATAATCAGAAATTTGGATTTAAAAAATGCCTAACAGACCAAAAAGACCTAATAAACCAAATTTTTTAGAAATTTAGATTTAAAAAAGACATAACAGACCAATAAAATTAGAATGTTGGATTTAGATATGACCTAGGACATTCTTGGAGTGCTAACTCTGCACCCCCATCAAATTTCCTTGGAAACAGGGCGACTGGAACCACCACAGTCTCAAATTTTGTGAAGACAGGGTGCCGAAACTACCCATGGTCATGGTGGTTGGTTCCCGCGGCCCGACCCCTGTATTCGCCCATGACGACGACGTATGATATCATATTCAAATTGTGATGATTTTTAAGTAGACATGTTTAGGGGTTCAAGTATCTGGTCGACCGTCTAAATTAACAACAGAATGGCCTAGTGCTTAGCATTTTTAGGCAAAAGTTTGTTGAATTTAGCCTAACCCACGGTTATAATTTTAAGTAAATAGCGTTCCATTTCCGATACCCGAAATGCACAGATTAATGAACTTACCAGGTGAAGTAACATAGTATCTGAACAATTCATTGCTTGATATAAACACTAAATTAGACCCAAATTTCAAATCCTTAGTATCTTCCCCTCTTTGCTTCTTCAATTGAATCTTTGCCTCAAACAAAGCTCTGCCCACTTCCTCATCTGCTGGACTTTCTCTAATCAACATTTCATAATCTTCAATTGAATTCTCCCATCTTTCCATCTAAAAAAAAACACAATAATCAAAACATTGAACAATAAAAAAAAAACAGAACAAAACAAGAGCCTAATAAAGCAATAAAAAATTTCACCTTGGCATTGCAATGAGCCCTTCTAAGCCTAGCCTTGCTATAATTAGGCTGCAATCTAAGAGCAATGGTGCAGTCTTCAACCGCCTTTTCGAATTGCCCAAGTTTCGATCGACACGCAGCTCGATTGCATAGCAAAATTGAGTTATAAGGATCATGTTCTAGTCCTTCACTATATGCAACACACGCCTCGACGAATTTCGTTGCCTTATAAAGTATGTTACCGCTCAATCTCGCTAATGCTACTCCTCTAGCTGTTTGTACCAATGTGGCAATCTCTCTATTGCTCGGTTCGAGTCGAGCTGCTTCCTCTGCTGCTGCTACAGCATCCTCAAATCTGCCAGCAGCCATGTAAATGTGTGCTCGGATGGTTAATAGATGGCACGTAGCAGCTACACCGAAGTATTTTGTGCAAGACTCAATGCTGAAATTCGGGCCCCTTCGGTAGGCTTTGTAGGCCTCTTCATGCCTGAAGAGTCTCAATAGGGCCTCAGCTTGCATTATATAAACCTGTGGGGATAAGTATGATTATTCTGCGTAATTCGATCGGTTTATTAGGTTTAAATGAATGCGAAAACGGACCTGTGGCGATGAATCAGCACCGGAGGAAATTGAAAGATCGGTCTCCTTCAGTAGAGTGTTCCATTCTTTCGATTTTCGAGCTTCGATACACTTGCTGAGGTGCTTCTGCAATACTTGTGTTTGTGTAATGTCTTCGGACTTTGCATATTGGCCAGATTGTTTATAGAGATGCAACGCTTTCTCCGGTTCTCCTAATCTGTATTGTCTAGAGACATCTGTATGTCTAGAGACATCTGAATGTCTGGAGACATCTGTATTGTCTGGAGACATCTGTATTTTGACAACCAGTTTTTGGCTATAAATATCTTCAATCCTTCATACCTTTTCACTTACTGTTTTAATTATTCAAATACGTTCATAGGGAAATTAGTGAAATTGCTATCATTAATTTTATGTTAGGGAAATCCTAGAGGAAACTTAGTCAGAAACCCAATAGCAATTGATAGTGGGGGCTAATATTTCCTTAAGGACAGTGATTAATCACGTCCCTATTTTATGTTTGTGATCCCATATTTCTAACAATTTCTCTGTATTAAACAATTGTTGATGCATGGTCCAAAGAAAAGTAGATATGAGGCAATGGATCTGATACTCCAAATGCTATTGAAACCGCGGCGACTGTCAAGCGCCATGAAAAGAAAACATTAAGTCGGGGGATTGGGAACCCTCGATAGTTCAATCTCTCATCGATCTGGTTCCTTATGGATAGGGATGGCAACGGGTAGGGTACCCGCAGGTAATGCCATTCCCAAACCCTTATCCTTTTATTTTTTAATTACCCGTACCCGTACTATTACCCTAACGGGTATAATTTTTGCATCTCATACCCGTCCCATTTAATTCGCGGGTACCCTTACCCGTTAAGAATCAATAAATAAAACAAAAAATATTATAAATTTAACAAGCTATAAATTTAATAAATCATCAATCTAAAAATTGAACAAATTGAACCTTAATTAATAAGAATAAAGTAGCTTAGTGGTATCACTCAATTGTTGAAAAATAAAAAGTTAAGGTTCAAATCTCACGTCTTACATCTAAAAAACATTGATATTTATTAATATAAAAAAAATTTATGGCGGGAAACGGGTACCCTAGGGAGTATTCCCATACCCGTCCCATTACCCTAACGGGTAATGGTTTTGATCTCATACCCGTCCCGTACCCTTTTATACAGGGTACGGGTAGTCCCATTAGGGTCGGGTAGTGCCGGGTACCTGCGGGTGCACTACCCGTTGCCATCCCTACTTATGGAGACTCGGATCCGGTCCCGAAAAACCGGGGTGCTTGAATAAAAAAAGATTCTTATTCTGACTAACTAGTTATGGGTGAATTAGAAGTTAATTCCAATTCGAATCAATTAATAAAGTATATTTTCCAAATGGTAAATGTGTTATAGTGAAGTTTATTTTAGCAATACCTTTTATTGCTAACTCAACATATGGATAAATGTTATTTTTGTGTGTTTACAAGTTTTACATTCTTCTTTTCTTCTTTCTTTATTTTTCCACAAGTCTATTGCCACAGGTCAAGATAGGGTCGGCCTAGAGGGGGCCATTCCCTCTTCCTCCGACTACCGGAACGACTCATAGTTTGGATGGTTTAGCTTCCTTCGGCTGTGAAATTGTCCTACATGGATGGCTTCGGTCTTCTATTTTAAACAAATTAAGATTGAGGGTGATTAATTAGTTCATTAAATTTGCATTTAATTATAAATCCAACTTGATTAATAAAAGATTGAGGATAAATTTTTTTAAGTTTGTTCAAAACGACACAATCTTACTTTTATAGTCTAAATCTAACTTAATTTTGAGAAGTTTTATAATGATACGAAAAAATTAATTATGGACCACTCAGATGATAATATATATATCGGATGATAATATGTATGTATATGTAAAAAAAAAAATTGAAAGAGTTATTTAACAAAAAAAATAATAATAATTATACACACTAGTGTAAAATTGGCCCCTCCGCTAGACCTATCATGCATTCGCGACAGTCTAATGATATATAAACCATAGTATTTTGCATCTGTTACACTCTGGTTAATTATGATTTTTAGTAGTTTTGAAACTTAATTGATCTTGGATCTGTAGTTTAAAAGTTCAAACGGATTTTATATCAATTATATTTGTTTTGTGAAGTGGTAATGATCCATTAATAAATTCTTTTAAACTTAAAACGATATACGTTTTAGTTTGTTTAATCCTCTCATTATTTTACCAATGAAATATTTTAAATAAATTTAAGTTAATCAGATATTCTAAAATTTAGGGACAATAAAAATTTCTACCCAAATGGTGATGTATTAATTTTTTTTTCCTATTTTTGATTTTATAAAGGGCCGACATGGATTAGATATAGGATATGAATGCCACATACAGAAATTGGAAGCAATATATGGGCTTTTATTAAATAAATAATTGGACCTAGACTGGCAACGGACGAGTCCACCTCAAAATAATGTGGTGCAGGCTCCCATTTCCCTAAGAGAAAATTACACAGATTTTCTAAAAACTATTTATAATTATATTAAATTATAATTTTAGATTATATCAAATTAATAAATTTACTATTTTTAATCTATTTTAAAAATTAGAATTTAAAAATTAGAGTTTAAAATATATTGTTTAGTATTTAGAATTTATAAATTGACATTTGAAATTTTTAAATTGGGAATTAAAATCATACTTTATTTGTTATATATAACAAATAATAACATATTCAAAAATAAATTTAATAATCTGATTTAGTTGTAATTTTATAGTTAGTTATAATATTCATGTAAGAAACCCTTTCCTTAATCTTTTATTAATTCAACTTTTATTGGTATTTATAAAAATGAATGGCAATAAAAATAGAGAAATTTACGTGCACCAAAAAATATTATTTATAATTATGTTAAATAACAATGTCAATTATGTGAGATTTGGTTACCTACTTTTCCTTTTTTTTTCCCCTTTCACTCTAAAAAAATGAGAGTTTTAAGTGTTTGGTTAGCAAAATTTTGTTTGCCTTTTATATATAAAAAGTAGATTTTTACAAAAGCAGCGAATCTCTACTTTTTGGAAAATCAGTATTTTCTAACTGTAAACAGCAAACAGGAAACAATAATATGAATCATCAGGTAAAACAAACAATCCTAAGTAAATCATTGTTTTTAATATATTTTAAGATTTAAGGTTTATAAAGTAGAGATCTAAGATATATGTTTTAATATTTAAGATTTATGAATTGAAATATAGATTTTTTAAATTAGGGTATAAAAACATACCTTATTTGTGATATAAATAATAGTAACAGATTGAGAATTAAATTTAGTGGTATGATTTAATTTTAATTTTATAAATAATTATGATTTTCGTGGAAAAAGTTCGTAAAAAAATCAATTCATTTTTATTGGTATTTTAAAAAATGAATGCTTTATAAAAAAATGAATGGATAAAGTATAAAAAAAACAATGTGATTAACGCGGGTAGGTTTTTGAGGTTTAAAACTGTACAAAAAGAGTCTATGGTTAACTCTGTTACTAAATAAAGGATTTTTTTGGACTTTCAAGTTGTTTTCAAAAGAGACTACCAACAGAAATAAAATACGAAAAATCTCTTATTTGGTAATAATGTTTATCACAAACCCTTATTTATACGGTTTTAAATTTAGGGTCTTGTTTGCGAATAGTTAAAACCATATAGTTTTTTTTTTTTTTTTTTTTTTTGTACTTTATCTTATATTACTTATACCTTAACCATTTAATTTTATTAATAATGTGTTAGCTTCAATAATCATTTTTATTATTCCTTGCTACTCAATTGATGTAGCTGGGGGTGTAAAAAAAATTTACTCTCCACAAGCCAAATTGTTTTTACTTCAGCTAGGACAAAATAATAAACACTCATCGATAAGGAGATCCATTATCTTCGTTCCTTTTTTGCCTTGCTGAAGATTTTCTAAGCCGACTGATTAACAAACGAGTTTAGGAGGGTGTCATATAGCTATGCTCCTATGTTCGGGGTTCTTCCTTCCCCACTCATATTCTCTATGCCGATGATATACTTTTATTTCCCCGTGCTTCAAAACAAAATATTTGAGCAATTTCTCAAGTTTTCTTATTATATGAAACTCTTTCTGGTCAAATGGTTAATCTGAGCAAATCAATTTTCTGTTGGACCATCAATTTTAGCCACATTTCTGTTATCAAGCAGTTGCTTGACACGTTTCAAGGCCAATTGCCATTTACATATCTTGGCATCCCTTTATTATCGGGTGCACCTAAACGGATTTGGTTACAACCGTTAGTAGATAAACTTCTTGCTCGTCTGTCAAGCTGGAAGGGTCATTCCATATTGATAGTCGGCCGATTGGTCCTCATATCTTCTAGTATCAATAGCTCCCTTATGCACCCCTTTGCAATTTATAAATGGTCTCAGTAGCTCATTAAACGTTTGACTCAGGCACTCTTAAAATTTAGGAGGCAATAAAATTTAAGAAGTTAACAAGGACATTCTTAAAATTTAAGAAGTTGACAAGGACACTCTTAAAATTTAGGAGGCAATAAAATTTTGAAAAAATTATACGAAGATATATTTTTTAAAAATTATTTACAACTATGTTAAATGATTATTTAAATGATGCCCAACCAAGAAAATCATTACTTTTAATATATTTTAAGAACTGAGATTTACTGATTCAAAAAAAACTGAGATTTATAAATTAGAAGTTTATAATATATTTTTTTAGGATTAGAATTTAGAAAATAGGGTCTAAAATTTATAAATTAAGATATAAATCATACTTATTTTGTGATATATAAAAAAATGACATATTTAAAATTAATTTTTGTGATGTGATGTAATTATAATTTTTATAAATAATATGATTTTCGTGGTCTAAAATTTACTACCCGAATTCAGAGATTATGATGTACTAATTTTTAGACTTTTTACATAAATATCACAATTGGTTATAAAATTCAATTAAATCATATTATCAAATTTAATTGTCAATATATCACTATTTTTTATATATTAACAAATAAAATATATTTTTATACCTTAATTTAAAATTTTCAACCCCAATTCATAAATTCTAGATAATATATTCTAAACTCTTAATTTATAAATTATAATCCTTATAATATATTAAAAATAATGATTTTATTAATTTGACATAACTTAAAATTATGATTTGGCATAATTATAGATACCTAATCTATAAACTCTAGTTTTTAAAATAGATTAAAAATAGTGATTTTATTAGGTTGATATAATTCAAAATTATGACTTGATATATAGTTGTAAATAGTTTTTAAAATGTGAATTTCTGTGTAATTATCCCATTTTTTTATTACTTTCTATATATTTTTTTAATAAAGGGCCCGACATGGACTAGATATGAAAGCCACATACAGAAATGGGAAGCAATGGGCTTTTATTAAATAAATGATTGGACTTACACTGCCTACCGACGAGTCCACCTCAAAATAATGTGGTGCGGCCTCATAGGGCCTTTTCTTCACTCTTTTGTTAATTCATTTTTTACATGAATATCATAATTAAATACAAAATTACTGCTAAATCATATCACTAAACTTAATTCTTAATATATCATTGTTCTCTATATATTATGATTTTACACTATAATTTAAAAAATTTAGACTTCAATTCATAAATTATAAACATTAAAAAATATATTCTAAACTTCTAATTTATAAATTATAATCCTTAAAATACATTAAAAGTACTGATTTTATTAGTTTGATATAATCCAAAATTATAATTTGACATAGTTGTAAATAGTTTTTAAAAGATGAATTTCTGTGTAATTTTCCCTTCATTTTTATTGGTATTTAGAAAAAAGAATGGCAATAAAAAATAATCCATTCATTTTTATTGGTATTTTAAAAAAAATGAATGCAGTATATATATATATAGGGTTAATTACAAATAACTACCATGTGATTTGGCCGATTTGCGATGTGACATCTGTGGTATTTTTTTGCAAACACAACCCTATGGTTGCAAAATTTTACATGTTTTTTTTACTTTGCTAAATTTGGCCGATAACGACTTCGAAATGAAAATTTTCAAGAATTAAACTTGTTTGGTATCATATTTACTATGGAACCATATTCTTAACTTTTCAAAATCATCATTTTTGGAGTTTTCTCTCTCTAAACATTATCTTTCTCTCTCATAAAAAACAACACCTAAATGATCTTAAACCTAAAAAGTTTGAAGAATTAAAGTTGCTTAAAATATCATTTAGCTCTTGGAAATTTTTATTTCGAAGTCGTTATCGGCCAAATTTGGCAAAGTAAAAAAAACATGTAAAATTTTGCAACTATAGGGTTGTGTTTGCAAAAAAAAAATACCACAGGTACCACACCACAAATCGGCCAAACCACAGGGTAGTTATTTGTAATTAACCCATATATATATATATATATATATATATATATATATATATATATATATATATATATATATGAGAGATCATGTGTGACACATCTCTTATGGTGTGACAATGACCAATTTTGTAATTAACCAAAAGGATGTGGCAAATTTGTAAATAAAAGGAAAGAGAAAATTGTTTTATTTTTTTTCTTTAAAATGCATTTTTCTGACTTTTCCAATCTCGTTTTTCAAAAAATTTTATACCGTTGGACTCGTCTTAACTAAACGGTCATTTTAAGATCCATGAAGCTCAAGTAAAAAAACATTCCAGTGAACGGAATCTCGGGTGGGCATTTTTCGGCAAGCAAAACAATGTCCATAAAATTCTCAAAAAATTTTAAAACATGTAAAACATTATTCTAAAAAACTTTAATTCTTGGGTCGAAGCGATATTTCTTACAGTTTAGTCCCAATAAAACTTTTTCCTTAATTTTATCCATTTTACATGCTTCAACAATTTGTTGGGTAAAAACTGTAAGGAATCTCGCTTTGAGCCAAGAATTAAAGTTTCTTAAAATAAGGTTTTACATGTTTTAGAATTTTTTGATAATTTTCTGGATACATTTTTTTCCCTACTTACGTTGTTCCAAATCAATGTATCATTTGTTCCAACATAATACTTATATTGTTCCAACAGAAAATTGTTTTATTTCTTTTCTTTAAAATACATTTTTTTGACATTTCTAACCTCGTTTTTCGAAAAATTTTATACTATTAGACTCGTCTAAATTAGACAGTCATTTTAAGATCCCTGAAGCTCAAGTAAAAAAAATTCCGGTGAACGGAATCCGAGTGAGCGTTTTCTGGCAAGAAAAAAAGTGCCCAGAAAATTCTAAAAAAATTCCAAAAAATGTAAAATATTATTCTAAGAAACTTTAATTCTTGGGTCGAAGCGGTATTTCTTACGGTTTAGTCCCAATAAAACTTGTTCCTTAATTTTATCCATTTTACACGCTTCAACAATTTATTGGGTCAAAACTGTAAGGAATTTCGCTTTGAGCCAAAAATTAAAGTTTCTTAAAATGATGTTTTACATGTTTTGATAATTTTTTGGATACGTTTTTTGTCCTACTTACATTGTTCCAAATCAGTGTACCATTTGTTCCAACATAATACTTGCATTGTTCCAATAGAAAAATGTTTTATTTTTTTCTTTAAAATACATTTTCCCGACATTTCTAACTTTGTTTTTCGAAAATTTTTATACTATTAGACTCGTCTAAATTAAACGGTCATTTTAAGATCCCTGAAGCTCAAGTAAAAAAAATTCCAGTGAACGGCATCTGGGTGGGCGTTTTCTGGCGAGAAATAAAGTGCCTAGAAAATTCTCAAAAAATTTTAGAAAATGTAAAAAAATATTCTAAGAAACTTTAATTACTGGGTCGAAGCGGGATTTCTTACGGTATAGTCCCAACAAATTGTTGAAGCATGTAAAATGGATAAAATTAAGGAAAAAGTTTTATTGGGACTAAACCGTAAGAAATCCTATTTCGACCCAAGAATTAAAGTTTCTTAGAATAATATTTTACATTTTCTGAAATTGTTTGAGAATTTTCTAGGCAATTTTTTTCTCGCCGGAAAACGTCCACCCGGATTCCGTTCACCGGAAATTTTTTTACTTGAGCTTCAGGGATCTTAAAATGACCGTCTAATTTAGACGAGTCTAATAGTATAAAAAATTTCGAAAAACGATGTTAGAGATGGCGGGAAAATGTATTTTAAAGAAAAGAAATAAAACAATTTTCTCTATTCTCTCTTTCATTTTATTTACCAATTTGTCATCTTACCCTTTTTAATTATCATCAAAAAGAACTTTATTAATTTAATAATATTTTATTAGCATCTACTATAGTGTTAATAATGCTAGGTTCAGAATGCTAAAAAAAAAAATAGACATGACTAAAGACACAACGGTACCAACAACCGCGTGATCCTATGTGTTAGCGATTTTTTTAATAGAAAAGACACATTGGAACACTTAGAGAAGAGTTGATAAGAATTAATGACAAAGCTAAACTTAGAGAGGTCTGTGGTGCATAAATGAATTGTTTGGTCTATTTTTGCCGCACCCATTTCGATCACCGTATTAGAGAAGTCATGCTTAGTGATAAATAATAGTACCTGATGGAGACGTAACGGTTCTGCCAACCATGGAGGAAGGCCTATCTCAGAATCTCAAAAGCTTGGACAAATGTCTCGTTATGATTACAGAGAATACCATCTAAATCGACAGAATTGCTAAGAATGTAGCAGACTATATCAATATCTAGCTTTAAAGGATTCACAATTGGAGCTACCCATCTCTCTTATCGTCACGCTTCGGAAGACAACATCGCAATCTTAGTAAATTGTTGCAAAAAAAATCACTGCTTAGTTTAACGGAAGTGGACGGGGAAGAAATGAGTCTTCAATTGCACTTTACTAATTTCATTTTATTGATAATGTGTTAGTTTCAACGGTTATTTTTATCGTCCCTTGTTATTCATTTGAACCATCAGAATTGTGAAAGTGATGGTGGACGTTGGCTCTTAGCTTTTTAGTATGCGGACTGGGTGAATACACGATCCCTTTGCTGGGAGTGTAAATTTTTTTTTATCCTCCACAAGCCAAATCGTTTTTACTTCAGCGAGTACAAAATAATAAACATTATCGATATTAAACAATCAAATTATCAATCAATTCATTCTAAATCCATCGATTCAGTCTATAATTTATAACCATAATATTATCAAGGGTTAATTACAAATAACTACCCTGTGGTTTGGTCGATTTGCGATGTGATACCTGTGGTATTTTTTTGCAAACACAACCCTATGGTTGCAAAATTTTACATGTTTTTTTTACTTTGCCAAATTTGGCCGATAACGACTTCGAAAAGAAAATTTTCAAGAGCTAAATGATATTTTAAACAACTTTAATTCTTCAACTTTTTAGGTTTGAGGTCATTTGGGTGTTGTTTTAGATGAGAGAGAAAGATAATGTTTAGAGAGAGCATGTAAAATTTTGCAACCACAGGGTTGTGTTTGCAAAAAAAAAATATCACAGGTAGCACATCACAAATCAGTCAAACCACATGGTAGTTATTTGTAATTAACCCTATTATCAATTCAATTTAAAATTTATAATCCTAAAACGTTAGAATTGTCAATTCAATTTCATTTTCTATAGTCCTAAAATTATCAATTGAATCTAAAAACTATCAATAAATTCCAAAAGATAATTTGATCTAAATAGTCATACAAAATTTGATAAAGCTATAATAATACAATAATTATGTGAAGGAAATTGGAGCCCAATCCAATCCAATGAGTTTATGAATCCTAAGCCCATGATTCTCAAATAACTTTACAATAATTCAATCTGATTGGGCCAAAAATATTAAAGCAGTCCAACTATCAAGTTCAGTAAAAAATAGCCCAACCCATCCCAGCCCAGCCCAACTAACTCCCACTGTTTATTGAGGCCGCTGGCCCACCCAACCTCCTAATCCGTCTCTAATAAATTGGACTTGGATATATGTCTGAATGTGTTGGATTTAGAACTTATCTTAAAAACTCAAACTCAACCCTGTACGGCCTGACCTTATATTATCATTTTGTTAAAAAAGTTTGGTTAAATAAAATTATAACAATTAGGATAAGCACAAAAATCAAAGCTTCTATAGATATGGTTAAACCCAATATATTGAAACTCATTGCCCATGGTCATGGATAAAGAAAAACTGTTTCAACATCAAAAACAACAAAAACTAGAGCAAACATATAATAACGGAGTTTTTAATTAACTAAAATTTTAATTTATTGTATTTTTATTGTTCATATTTATAGTTTAATATTATTTTTAATTAATTTTTTAATATAAACATATATTAGTTGTATAAATTAGACTGAAATTGAGAATCAATTTTCTTACCTTAGCCTAATCTTGCCCGAGTCCATTATAATATAATATAAGTTGAGTTTAGACAGTAGTTTAATAATTAGATCCGGCTCGGTCCAGCATATTAACTAATCTGAGTTTGAATTAACACTCCATAATATTTTGTTTTAATATATGAGCTTCTTTAATAAAAACAAATAATACTAATAATAATTTTCATACCTTCAAAACATAATAACTTAATAATATCAATTTAGCATTGTTTAGTTTTTTTTTTTTTTGTTAGTATGAAATATACAGATACAGCTATTAGCAATTATTTTGAAAAGAAAATCAGTTAATATATACTGAGAACAACAATACAATAAACATTAAACAATGAAAAATTAAATCAAACATGCTCTTAAACCGGCATTAAAACTTTTGAACTAAATAACACCAATGCTCATTTCCTTTTATATACAAAAGAAAAAAACAACAAAAACAAACCAAGATTTATCATGATCTTTACACACCACAAAACACCTTTCTCTTTTTTCTTTTAGGCCATTTCCACACTGAATTAAAAAATAGATCATGAGCAAACATTGTTTGCTAAGCTAGCAAAGGGTAGAAGGGGAATTAAAAAAAAAAACTACCTTCTAGAAATACAAAAGAACTTTCCAATTTCATCTCCCCAGAAAATTTGTGCAATCTTGCCATGATGATTCCTTCTTTTTATGTTGGAAAAAAATTCAATCTTTGTTGCAATATTAACTGCTATACAATTTGACAGATTTTTCCAACAAATGAGAGCTATTAATGCCTGAAATTTCCTTGACTCTGGTTCCATTCTTGTATATCTTGAATGATGGAACACATCTTACTCTCTCTGACTTTGCCAAGTATGGATGATCTTCTACCTCCACCTGACATATGTTCATATTGTGTCAATTATCAAATTAGTGTCAAACGAGTCAATTCTATCGCATCTAATCGGGTTCTTGTCACAAAATTGGTGTTGTATTGTCACCTCAATATAAATGATTGCTAGTAACTGTACAGATTTGAAATGCTGAAATTTGGGGGAAAAAGCCCATAATTGAGGGGGTAATTGACATAAACATATCCTAATGATTGTGATTAATTAAAGATTATGATTGGACTACGTACCATAATTAAAAAGTTGTGATTAGAATATAATGTTTGACATTTGGGGTTTAATTAAAGTTAAAATGAGAGAGAGAGAGAAATTACCTTGAGAAAGTTAACAGATGGAAATCTCTTGCAAACTTGCTCCATCAAATCCAAAACTTGCCCGTGATTCTCTTTGTTACAAAAAAGCACCACAGACATTCCTGTCAAATGTCAATTTCACATTAAAGATTCTAGTTTTTGGAATCCGAGCAAAAGGACGACGCACAGTGGGGAATACAGGATCGGTCGGTTGGAGGCCGATTTTACACGTGCTCGCTTAAACAAATTTGCTAAATTGAACTTGTTCAAAAAAATTCTATATATGTGTTATAATCTGAATGGTCAAGAAGTGCCAACTATATTGTATTTAAAATTCTTAACTTGTAAACAAAATTGCATCTAATAGAAAAAATCAGATTTGGAGAGAGCTTAATATGACACACAAAAAAAAATAATCAGAAATTTGGATTTAAAAAATGCCTAACAGACCAAAAAGACCTAATAAACCAAATTTTTTAGAAATTTAGATTTAAAAAAGACATAACAGACCAATAAAATTAGAATGTTGGATTTAGATATGACCTAGGACATTCTTGGAGTGCTAACTCTGCACCCCCATCAAATTTCCTTGGAAACAGGGCGACTGGAACCACCACAGTCTCAAATTTTGTGAAGACAGGGTGCCGAAACTACCCATGGTCATGGTGGTTGGTTCCCGCGGCCCGACCCCTGTATTCGCCCATGACGACGACGTATGATATCATATTCAAATTGTGATGATTTTTAAGTAGACATGTTTAGGGGTTCAAGTATCTGGTCGACCGTCTAAATTAACAACAGAATGGCCTAGTGCTTAGCATTTTTAGGCAAAAGTTTGTTGAATTTAGCCTAACCCACGGTTATAATTTTAAGTAAATAGCGTTCCATTTCCGATACCCGAAATGCACAGATTAATGAACTTACCAGGTGAAGTAACATAGTATCTGAACAATTCATTGCTTGATATAAACACTAAATTAGACCCAAATTTCAAATCCTTAGTATCTTCCCCTCTTTGCTTCTTCAATTGAATCTTTGCCTCAAACAAAGCTCTGCCCACTTCCTCATCTGCTGGACTTTCTCTAATCAACATTTCATAATCTTCAATTGAATTCTCCCATCTTTCCATCTAAAAAAAAACACAATAATCAAAACATTGAACAATAAAAAAAAAACAGAACAAAACAAGAGCCTAATAAAGCAATAAAAAATTTCACCTTGGCATTGCAATGAGCCCTTCTAAGCCTAGCCTTGCTATAATTAGGCTGCAATCTAAGAGCAATGGTGCAGTCTTCAACCGCCTTTTCGAATTGCCCAAGTTTCGATCGACACGCAGCTCGATTGCATAGCAAAATTGAGTTATAAGGATCATGTTCTAGTCCTTCACTATATGCAACACACGCCTCGACGAATTTCGTTGCCTTATAAAGTATGTTACCGCTCAATCTCGCTAATGCTACTCCTCTAGCTGTTTGTACCAATGTGGCAATCTCTCTATTGCTCGGTTCGAGTCGAGCTGCTTCCTCTGCTGCTGCTACAGCATCCTCAAATCTGCCAGCAGCCATGTAAATGTGTGCTCGGATGGTTAATAGATGGCACGTAGCAGCTACACCGAAGTATTTTGTGCAAGACTCAATGCTGAAATTCGGGCCCCTTCGGTAGGCTTTGTAGGCCTCTTCATGCCTGAAGAGTCTCAATAGGGCCTCAGCTTGCATTATATAAACCTGTGGGGATAAGTATGATTATTCTGCGTAATTCGATCGGTTTATTAGGTTTAAATGAATGCGAAAACGGACCTGTGGCGATGAATCAGCACCGGAGGAAATTGAAAGATCGGTCTCCTTCAGTAGAGTGTTCCATTCTTTCGATTTTCGAGCTTCGATACACTTGCTGAGGTGCTTCTGCAATACTTGTGTTTGTGTAATGTCTTCGGACTTTGCATATTGGCCAGATTGTTTATAGAGATGCAACGCTTTCTCCGGTTCTCCTAATCTGTATTGTCTAGAGACATCTGTATGTCTAGAGACATCTGAATGTCTGGAGACATCTGTATTGTCTGGAGACATCTGTATTTTGACAACCAGTTTTTGGCTATAAATATCTTCAATCCTTCATACCTTTTCACTTACTGTTTTAATTATTCAAATACGTTCATAGGGAAATTAGTGAAATTGCTATCATTAATTTTATGTTAGGGAAATCCTAGAGGAAACTTAGTCAGAAACCCAATAGCAATTGATAGTGGGGGCTAATATTTCCTTAAGGACAGTGATTAATCACGTCCCTATTTTATGTTTGTGATCCCATATTTCTAACAATTTCTCTGTATTAAACAATTGTTGATGCATGGTCCAAAGAAAAGTAGATATGAGGCAATGGATCTGATACTCCAAATGCTATTGAAACCGCGGCGACTGTCAAGCGCCATGAAAAGAAAACATTAAGTCGGGGGATTGGGAACCCTCGATAGTTCAATCTCTCATCGATCTGGTTCCTTATGGATAGGGATGGCAACGGGTAGGGTACCCGCAGGTAATGCCATTCCCAAACCCTTATCCTTTTATTTTTTAATTACCCGTACCCGTACTATTACCCTAACGGGTATAATTTTTGCATCTCATACCCGTCCCATTTAATTCGCGGGTACCCTTACCCGTTAAGAATCAATAAATAAAACAAAAAATATTATAAATTTAACAAGCTATAAATTTAATAAATCATCAATCTAAAAATTGAACAAATTGAACCTTAATTAATAAGAATAAAGTAGCTTAGTGGTATCACTCAATTGTTGAAAAATAAAAAGTTAAGGTTCAAATCTCACGTCTTACATCTAAAAAACATTGATATTTATTAATATAAAAAAAATTTATGGCGGGAAACGGGTACCCTAGGGAGTATTCCCATACCCGTCCCATTACCCTAACGGGTAATGGTTTTGATCTCATACCCGTCCCGTACCCTTTTATACAGGGTACGGGTAGTCCCATTAGGGTCGGGTAGTGCCGGGTACCTGCGGGTGCACTACCCGTTGCCATCCCTACTTATGGAGACTCGGATCCGGTCCCGAAAAACCGGGGTGCTTGAATAAAAAAAGATTCTTATTCTGACTAACTAGTTATGGGTGAATTAGAAGTTAATTCCAATTCGAATCAATTAATAAAGTATATTTTCCAAATGGTAAATGTGTTATAGTGAAGTTTATTTTAGCAATACCTTTTATTGCTAACTCAACATATGGATAAATGTTATTTTTGTGTGTTTACAAGTTTTACATTCTTCTTTTCTTCTTTCTTTATTTTTCCACAAGTCTATTGCCACAGGTCAAGATAGGGTCGGCCTAGAGGGGGCCATTCCCTCTTCCTCCGACTACCGGAACGACTCATAGTTTGGATGGTTTAGCTTCCTTCGGCTGTGAAATTGTCCTACATGGATGGCTTCGGTCTTCTATTTTAAACAAATTAAGATTGAGGGTGATTAATTAGTTCATTGAATTTGCATTTAATTATAAATCCAACTTGATTAATAAAAGATTGAGGATAAATTTTTTTAAGTTTGTTCAAAACGACACAATCTTACTTTTATAGTCTAAATCTAACTTAATTTTGAGAAGTTTTATAATGATACGAAAAAATTAATTATGGACCACTCAGATGATAATATATATATCGGATGATAATATGTATGTATATGTAAAAAAAAAAATTGAAAGAGTTATTTAACAAAAAAATAATAATAATTATACACACTAGTGTAAAATTGGCCCCTCCGCTAGACCTATCATGCATTCGCGACAGTCTAATGATATATAAACCATAGTATTTTGCATCTGTTACACTCTGGTTAATTATGATTTTTAGTAGTTTTGAAACTTAATTGATCTTGGATCTGTAGTTTAAAAGTTCAAACGGATTTTATATCAATTATATTTGTTTTGTGAAGTGGTAATGATCCATTAATAAATTCTTTTAAACTTAAAACGATATACGTTTTAGTTTGTTTAATCCTCTCATTATTTTACCAATGAAATATTTTAAATAAATTTAAGTTAATCAGATATTCTAAAATTTAGGGACAATAAAAATTTCTACCCAAATGGTGATGTATTAATTTTTTTTTTCCTATTTTTGATTTTATAAAGGGCCGACATGGATTAGATATAGGATATGAATGCCACATACAGAAATTGGAAGCAATATATGGGCTTTTATTAAATAAATAATTGGACCTAGACTGGCAACGGACGAGTCCACCTCAAAATAATGTGGTGCAGGCTCCCATTTCCCTAAGAGAAAATTACACAGATTTTCTAAAAACTATTTATAATTATATTAAATTATAATTTTAGATTATATCAAATTAATAAATTTACTATTTTTAATCTATTTTAAAAATTAGAATTTAAAAATTAGAGTTTAAAATATATTGTTTAGTATTTAGAATTTATAAATTGACATTTGAAATTTTTAAATTGGGAATTAAAATCATACTTTATTTGTTATATATAACAAATAATAACATATTCAAAAATAAATTTAATAATCTGATTTAGTTGTAATTTTATAGTTAGTTATAATATTCATGTAAGAAACCCTTTCCTTAATCTTTTATTAATTCAACTTTTATTGGTATTTATAAAAATGAATGGCAATAAAAATAGAGAAATTTACGTGCACCAAAAAATATTATTTATAATTATGTTAAATAACAATGTCAATTATGTGAGATTTGGTTACCTACTTTTCCTTTTTTTTTCCCCTTTCACTCTAAAAAAATGAGAGTTTTAAGTGTTTGGTTAGCAAAATTTTGTTTGCCTTTTATATATAAAAAGTAGATTTTTACAAAAGCAGCGAATCTCTACTTTTTGGAAAATCAGTATTTTCTAACTGTAAACAGCAAACAGGAAACAATAATATGAATCATCAGGTAAAACAAACAATCCTAAGTAAATCATTGTTTTTAATATATTTTAAGATTTAAGGTTTATAAAGTAGAGATCTAAGATATATGTTTTAATATTTAAGATTTATGAATTGAAATATAGATTTTTTAAATTAGGGTATAAAAACATACCTTATTTGTGATATAAATAATAGTAACAGATTGAGAATTAAATTTAGTGGTATGATTTAATTTTAATTTTATAAATAATTATGATTTTCGTGGAAAAAGTTCGTAAAAAAATCAATTCATTTTTATTGGTATTTTAAAAAATGAATGCTTTATAAAAAAATGAATGGATAAAGTATAAAAAAAACAATGTGATTAACGCGGGTAGGTTTTTGAGGTTTAAAACTGTACAAAAAGAGTCTATGGTTAACTCTGTTACTAAATAAAGGATTTTTTTGGACTTTCAAGTTGTTTTCAAAAGAGACTACCAACAGAAATAAAATACGAAAAATCTCTTATTTGGTAATAATGTTTATCACAAACCCTTATTTATACGGTTTTAAATTTAGGGTCTTGTTTGCGAATAGTTAAAACCATATAGTTTTTTTTTTTTTTTTTTTTTTGTACTTTATCTTATATTACTTATACCTTAACCATTTAATTTTATTAATAATGTGTTAGCTTCAATAATCATTTTTATTATTCCTTGCTACTCAATTGATGTAGCTGGGGGTGTAAAAAAAATTTACTCTCCACAAGCCAAATTGTTTTTACTTCAGCTAGGACAAAATAATAAACACTCATCGATAAGGAGATCCATTATCTTCGTTCCTTTTTTGCCTTGCTGAAGATTTTCTAAGCCGACTGATTAACAAACGAGTTTAGGAGGGTGTCATATAGCTATGCTCCTATGTTCGGGGTTCTTCCTTCCCCACTCATATTCTCTATGCCGATGATATACTTTTATTTCCCCGTGCTTCAAAACAAAATATTTGAGCAATTTCTCAAGTTTTCTTATTATATGAAACTCTTTCTGGTCAAATGGTTAATCTGAGCAAATCAATTTTCTGTTGGACCATCAATTTTAGCCACATTTCTGTTATCAAGCAGTTGCTTGACACGTTTCAAGGCCAATTGCCATTTACATATCTTGGCATCCCTTTATTATCGGGTGCACCTAAACGGATTTGGTTACAACCGTTAGTAGATAAACTTCTTGCTCGTCTGTCAAGCTGGAAGGGTCATTCCATATTGATAGTCGGCCGATTGGTCCTCATATCTTCTAGTATCAATAGCTCCCTTATGCACCCCTTTGCAATTTATAAATGGTCTCAGTAGCTCATTAAACGTTTGACTCAGGCACTCTTAAAATTTAGGAGGCAATAAAATTTAAGAAGTTAACAAGGACATTCTTAAAATTTAAGAAGTTGACAAGGACACTCTTAAAATTTAGGAGGCAATAAAATTTTGAAAAAATTATACGAAGATATATTTTTTAAAAATTATTTACAACTATGTTAAATGATTATTTAAATGATGCCCAACCAAGAAAATCATTACTTTTAATATATTTTAAGAACTGAGATTTACTGATTCAAAAAAAACTGAGATTTATAAATTAGAAGTTTATAATATATTTTTTTAGGATTAGAATTTAGAAAATAGGGTCTAAAATTTATAAATTAAGATATAAATCATACTTATTTTGTGATATATAAAAAAATGACATATTTAAAATTAATTTTTGTGATGTGATGTAATTATAATTTTTATAAATAATATGATTTTCGTGGTCTAAAATTTACTACCCGAATTCAGAGATTATGATGTACTAATTTTTAGACTTTTTACATAAATATCACAATTGGTTATAAAATTCAATTAAATCATATTATCAAATTTAATTGTCAATATATCACTATTTTTTATATATTAACAAATAAAATATATTTTTATACCTTAATTTAAAATTTTCAACCCCAATTCATAAATTCTAGATAATATATTCTAAACTCTTAATTTATAAATTATAATCCTTATAATATATTAAAAATAATGATTTTATTAATTTGACATAACTTAAAATTATGATTTGGCATAATTATAGATACCTAATCTATAAACTCTAGTTTTTAAAATAGATTAAAAATAGTGATTTTATTAGGTTGATATAATTCAAAATTATGACTTGATATATAGTTGTAAATAGTTTTTAAAATGTGAATTTCTGTGTAATTATCCCATTTTTTTATTACTTTCTATATATTTTTTTAATAAAGGGCCCGACATGGACTAGATATGAAAGCCACATACAGAAATGGGAAGCAATGGGCTTTTATTAAATAAATGATTGGACTTACACTGCCTACCGACGAGTCCACCTCAAAATAATGTGGTGCGGCCTCATAGGGCCTTTTCTTCACTCTTTTGTTAATTCATTTTTTACATGAATATCATAATTAAATACAAAATTACTGCTAAATCATATCACTAAACTTAATTCTTAATATATCATTGTTCTCTATATATTATGATTTTACACTATAATTTAAAAAATTTAGACTTCAATTCATAAATTATAAACATTAAAAAATATATTCTAAACTTCTAATTTATAAATTATAATCCTTAAAATACATTAAAAGTACTGATTTTATTAGTTTGATATAATCCAAAATTATAATTTGACATAGTTGTAAATAGTTTTTAAAAGATGAATTTCTGTGTAATTTTCCCTTCATTTTTATTGGTATTTAGAAAAAAGAATGGCAATAAAAAATAATCCATTCATTTTTATTGGTATTTTAAAAAAAATGAATGCAGTATATATATATATAGGGTTAATTACAAATAACTACCATGTGATTTGGCCGATTTGCGATGTGACATCTGTGGTATTTTTTTGCAAACACAACCCTATGGTTGCAAAATTTTACATGTTTTTTTTACTTTGCTAAATTTGGCCGATAACGACTTCGAAATGAAAATTTTCAAGAATTAAACTTGTTTGGTATCATATTTACTATGGAACCATATTCTTAACTTTTCAAAATCATCATTTTTGGAGTTTTCTCTCTCTAAACATTATCTTTCTCTCTCATAAAAAACAACACCTAAATGATCTTAAACCTAAAAAGTTTGAAGAATTAAAGTTGCTTAAAATATCATTTAGCTCTTGGAAATTTTTATTTCGAAGTCGTTATCGGCCAAATTTGGCAAAGTAAAAAAAACATGTAAAATTTTGCAACTATAGGGTTGTGTTTGCAAAAAAAAAATACCACAGGTACCACACCACAAATCGGCCAAACCACAGGGTAGTTATTTGTAATTAACCCATATATATATATATATATATATATATATATATATATATATATATATATGAGAGATCATGTGTGACACATCTCTTATGGTGTGACAATGACCAATTTTGTAATTAACCAAAAGGATGTGGCAAATTTGTAAATAAAAGGAAAGAGAAAATTGTTTTATTTTTTTTCTTTAAAATGCATTTTTCTGACTTTTCCAATCTCGTTTTTCAAAAAATTTTATACCGTTGGACTCGTCTTAACTAAACGGTCATTTTAAGATCCATGAAGCTCAAGTAAAAAAACATTCCAGTGAACGGAATCTCGGGTGGGCATTTTTCGGCAAGCAAAACAATGTCCATAAAATTCTCAAAAAATTTTAAAACATGTAAAACATTATTCTAAAAAACTTTAATTCTTGGGTCGAAGCGATATTTCTTACAGTTTAGTCCCAATAAAACTTTTTCCTTAATTTTATCCATTTTACATGCTTCAACAATTTGTTGGGTAAAAACTGTAAGGAATCTCGCTTTGAGCCAAGAATTAAAGTTTCTTAAAATAAGGTTTTACATGTTTTAGAATTTTTTGATAATTTTCTGGATACATTTTTTTCCCTACTTACGTTGTTCCAAATCAATGTATCATTTGTTCCAACATAATACTTATATTGTTCCAACAGAAAATTGTTTTATTTCTTTTCTTTAAAATACATTTTTTTGACATTTCTAACCTCGTTTTTCGAAAAATTTTATACTATTAGACTCGTCTAAATTAGACAGTCATTTTAAGATCCCTGAAGCTCAAGTAAAAAAAATTCCGGTGAACGGAATCCGAGTGAGCGTTTTCTGGCAAGAAAAAAAGTGCCCAGAAAATTCTAAAAAAATTCCAAAAAATGTAAAATATTATTCTAAGAAACTTTAATTCTTGGGTCGAAGCGGTATTTCTTACGGTTTAGTCCCAATAAAACTTGTTCCTTAATTTTATCCATTTTACACGCTTCAACAATTTATTGGGTCAAAACTGTAAGGAATTTCGCTTTGAGCCAAAAATTAAAGTTTCTTAAAATGATGTTTTACATGTTTTGATAATTTTTTGGATACGTTTTTTGTCCTACTTACATTGTTCCAAATCAGTGTACCATTTGTTCCAACATAATACTTGCATTGTTCCAATAGAAAAATGTTTTATTTTTTTCTTTAAAATACATTTTCCCGACATTTCTAACTTTGTTTTTCGAAAATTTTTATACTATTAGACTCGTCTAAATTAAACGGTCATTTTAAGATCCCTGAAGCTCAAGTAAAAAAAATTCCAGTGAACGGCATCTGGGTGGGCGTTTTCTGGCGAGAAATAAAGTGCCTAGAAAATTCTCAAAAAATTTTAGAAAATGTAAAAAAATATTCTAAGAAACTTTAATTACTGGGTCGAAGCGGGATTTCTTACGGTATAGTCCCAACAAATTGTTGAAGCATGTAAAATGGATAAAATTAAGGAAAAAGTTTTATTGGGACTAAACCGTAAGAAATCCTATTTCGACCCAAGAATTAAAGTTTCTTAGAATAATATTTTACATTTTCTGAAATTGTTTGAGAATTTTCTAGGCAATTTTTTTCTCGCCGGAAAACGTCCACCCGGATTCCGTTCACCGGAAATTTTTTTACTTGAGCTTCAGGGATCTTAAAATGACCGTCTAATTTAGACGAGTCTAATAGTATAAAAAATTTCGAAAAACGATGTTAGAGATGGCGGGAAAATGTATTTTAAAGAAAAGAAATAAAACAATTTTCTCTATTCTCTCTTTCATTTTATTTACCAATTTGTCATCTTACCCTTTTTAATTATCATCAAAAAGAACTTTATTAATTTAATAATATTTTATTAGCATCTACTATAGTGTTAATAATGCTAGGTTCAGAATGCTAAAAAAAAAAATAGACATGACTAAAGACACAACGGTACCAACAACCGCGTGATCCTATGTGTTAGCGATTTTTTTAATAGAAAAGACACATTGGAACACTTAGAGAAGAGTTGATAAGAATTAATGACAAAGCTAAACTTAGAGAGGTCTGTGGTGCATAAATGAATTGTTTGGTCTATTTTTGCCGCACCCATTTCGATCACCGTATTAGAGAAGTCATGCTTAGTGATAAATAATAGTACCTGATGGAGACGTAACGGTTCTGCCAACCATGGAGGAAGGCCTATCTCAGAATCTCAAAAGCTTGGACAAATGTCTCGTTATGATTACAGAGAATACCATCTAAATCGACAGAATTGCTAAGAATGTAGCAGACTATATCAATATCTAGCTTTAAAGGATTCACAATTGGAGCTACCCATCTCTCTTATCGTCACGCTTCGGAAGACAACATCGCAATCTTAGTAAATTGTTGCAAAAAAAATCACTGCTTAGTTTAACGGAAGTGGACGGGGAAGAAATGAGTCTTCAATTGCACTTTACTAATTTCATTTTATTGATAATGTGTTAGTTTCAACGGTTATTTTTATCGTCCCTTGTTATTCATTTGAACCATCAGAATTGTGAAAGTGATGGTGGACGTTGGCTCTTAGCTTTTTAGTATGCGGACTGGGTGAATACACGATCCCTTTGCTGGGAGTGTAAATTTTTTTTTTATCCTCCACAAGCCAAATCGTTTTTACTTCAGCGAGTACAAAATAATAAACATTATCGATATTAAACAATCAAATTATCAATCAATTCATTCTAAATCCATCGATTCAGTCTATAATTTATAACCATAATATTATCAAGGGTTAATTACAAATAACTACCCTGTGGTTTGGTCGATTTGCGATGTGATACCTGTGGTATTTTTTTGCAAACACAACCCTATGGTTGCAAAATTTTACATGTTTTTTTTACTTTGCCAAATTTGGCCGATAACGACTTCGAAAAGAAAATTTTCAAGAGCTAAATGATATTTTAAACAACTTTAATTCTTCAACTTTTTAGGTTTGAGGTCATTTGGGTGTTGTTTTAGATGAGAGAGAAAGATAATGTTTAGAGAGAGCATGTAAAATTTTGCAACCACAGGGTTGTGTTTGCAAAAAAAAAATATCACAGGTAGCACATCACAAATCAGTCAAACCACATGGTAGTTATTTGTAATTAACCCTATTATCAATTCAATTTAAAATTTATAATCCTAAAACGTTAGAATTGTCAATTCAATTTCATTTTCTATAGTCCTAAAATTATCAATTGAATCTAAAAACTATCAATAAATTCCAAAAGATAATTTGATCTAAATAGTCATACAAAATTTGATAAAGCTATAATAATACAATAATTATGTGAAGGAAATTGGAGCCCAATCCAATCCAATGAGTTTATGAATCCTAAGCCCATGATTCTCAAATAACTTTACAATAATTCAATCTGATTGGGCCAAAAATATTAAAGCAGTCCAACTATCAAGTTCAGTAAAAAATAGCCCAACCCATCCCAGCCCAGCCCAACTAACTCCCACTGTTTATTGAGGCCGCTGGCCCACCCAACCTCCTAATCCGTCTCTAATAAATTGGACTTGGATATATGTCTGAATGTGTTGGATTTAGAACTTATCTTAAAAACTCAAACTCAACCCTGTACGGCCTGACCTTATATTATCATTTTGTTAAAAAAGTTTGGTTAAATAAAATTATAACAATTAGGATAAGCACAAAAATCAAAGCTTCTATAGATATGGTTAAACCCAATATATTGAAACTCATTGCCCATGGTCATGGATAAAGAAAAACTGTTTCAACATCAAAAACAACAAAAACTAGAGCAAACATATAATAACGGAGTTTTTAATTAACTAAAATTTTAATTTATTGTATTTTTATTGTTCATATTTATAGTTTAATATTATTTTTAATTAATTTTTTAATATAAACATATATTAGTTGTATAAATTAGACTGAAATTGAGAATCAATTTTCTTACCTTAGCCTAATCTTGCCCGAGTCCATTATAATATAATATAAGTTGAGTTTAGACAGTAGTTTAATAATTAGATCCGGCTCGGTCCAGCATATTAACTAATCTGAGTTTGAATTAACACTCCATAATATTTTGTTTTAATATATGAGCTTCTTTAATAAAAACAAATAATACTAATAATAATTTTCATACCTTCAAAACATAATAACTTAATAATATCAATTTAGCATTGTTTAGTTTTTTTTTTTTTTGTTAGTATGAAATATACAGATACAGCTATTAGCAATTATTTTGAAAAGAAAATCAGTTAATATATACTGAGAACAACAATACAATAAACATTAAACAATGAAAAATTAAATCAAACATGCTCTTAAACCGGCATTAAAACTTTTGAACTAAATAACACCAATGCTCATTTCCTTTTATATACAAAAGAAAAAAACAACAAAAACAAACCAAGATTTATCATGATCTTTACACACCACAAAACACCTTTCTCTTTTTTCTTTTAGGCCATTTCCACACTGAATTAAAAAATAGATCATGAGCAAACATTGTTTGCTAAGCTAGCAAAGGGTAGAAGGGGAATTAAAAAAAAAAACTACCTTCTAGAAATACAAAAGAACTTTCCAATTTCATCTCCCCAGAAAATTTGTGCAATCTTGCCATGATGATTCCTTCTTTTTATGTTGGAAAAAAATTCAATCTTTGTTGCAATATTAACTGCTATACAATTTGACAGATTTTTCCAACAAATGAGAGCTATTAATGCCTGAAATTTCCTTGACTCTGGTTCCATTCTTGTATATCTTGAATGATGGAACACATCTTACTCTCTCTGACTTTGCCAAGTATGGATGATCTTCTACCTCCACCTGACATATGTTCATATTGTGTCAATTATCAAATTAGTGTCAAACGAGTCAATTCTATCGCATCTAATCGGGTTCTTGTCACAAAATTGGTGTTGTATTGTCACCTCAATATAAATGATTGCTAGTAACTGTACAGATTTGAAATGCTGAAATTTGGGGGAAAAAGCCCATAATTGAGGGGGTAATTGACATAAACATATCCTAATGATTGTGATTAATTAAAGATTATGATTGGACTACGTACCATAATTAAAAAGTTGTGATTAGAATATAATGTTTGACATTTGGGGTTTAATTAAAGTTAAAATGAGAGAGAGAGAGAAATTACCTTGAGAAAGTTAACAGATGGAAATCTCTTGCAAACTTGCTCCATCAAATCCAAAACTTGCCCGTGATTCTCTTTGTTACAAAAAAGCACCACAGACATTCCTGTCAAATGTCAATTTCACATTAAAGATTCTAGTTTTTGGAATCCGAGCAAAAGGACGACGCACAGTGGGGAATACAGGATCGGTCGGTTGGAGGCCGATTTTACACGTGCTCGCTTAAACAAATTTGCTAAATTGAACTTGTTCAAAAAAATTCTATATATGTGTTATAATCTGAATGGTCAAGAAGTGCCAACTATATTGTATTTAAAATTCTTAACTTGTAAACAAAATTGCATCTAATAGAAAAAATCAGATTTGGAGAGAGCTTAATATGACACACAAAAAAAAATAATCAGAAATTTGGATTTAAAAAATGCCTAACAGACCAAAAAGACCTAATAAACCAAATTTTTTAGAAATTTAGATTTAAAAAAGACATAACAGACCAATAAAATTAGAATGTTGGATTTAGATATGACCTAGGACATTCTTGGAGTGCTAACTCTGCACCCCCATCAAATTTCCTTGGAAACAGGGCGACTGGAACCACCACAGTCTCAAATTTTGTGAAGACAGGGTGCCGAAACTACCCATGGTCATGGTGGTTGGTTCCCGCGGCCCGACCCCTGTATTCGCCCATGACGACGACGTATGATATCATATTCAAATTGTGATGATTTTTAAGTAGACATGTTTAGGGGTTCAAGTATCTGGTCGACCGTCTAAATTAACAACAGAATGGCCTAGTGCTTAGCATTTTTAGGCAAAAGTTTGTTGAATTTAGCCTAACCCACGGTTATAATTTTAAGTAAATAGCGTTCCATTTCCGATACCCGAAATGCACAGATTAATGAACTTACCAGGTGAAGTAACATAGTATCTGAACAATTCATTGCTTGATATAAACACTAAATTAGACCCAAATTTCAAATCCTTAGTATCTTCCCCTCTTTGCTTCTTCAATTGAATCTTTGCCTCAAACAAAGCTCTGCCCACTTCCTCATCTGCTGGACTTTCTCTAATCAACATTTCATAATCTTCAATTGAATTCTCCCATCTTTCCATCTAAAAAAAAACACAATAATCAAAACATTGAACAATAAAAAAAAAACAGAACAAAACAAGAGCCTAATAAAGCAATAAAAAATTTCACCTTGGCATTGCAATGAGCCCTTCTAAGCCTAGCCTTGCTATAATTAGGCTGCAATCTAAGAGCAATGGTGCAGTCTTCAACCGCCTTTTCGAATTGCCCAAGTTTCGATCGACACGCAGCTCGATTGCATAGCAAAATTGAGTTATAAGGATCATGTTCTAGTCCTTCACTATATGCAACACACGCCTCGACGAATTTCGTTGCCTTATAAAGTATGTTACCGCTCAATCTCGCTAATGCTACTCCTCTAGCTGTTTGTACCAATGTGGCAATCTCTCTATTGCTCGGTTCGAGTCGAGCTGCTTCCTCTGCTGCTGCTACAGCATCCTCAAATCTGCCAGCAGCCATGTAAATGTGTGCTCGGATGGTTAATAGATGGCACGTAGCAGCTACACCGAAGTATTTTGTGCAAGACTCAATGCTGAAATTCGGGCCCCTTCGGTAGGCTTTGTAGGCCTCTTCATGCCTGAAGAGTCTCAATAGGGCCTCAGCTTGCATTATATAAACCTGTGGGGATAAGTATGATTATTCTGCGTAATTCGATCGGTTTATTAGGTTTAAATGAATGCGAAAACGGACCTGTGGCGATGAATCAGCACCGGAGGAAATTGAAAGATCGGTCTCCTTCAGTAGAGTGTTCCATTCTTTCGATTTTCGAGCTTCGATACACTTGCTGAGGTGCTTCTGCAATACTTGTGTTTGTGTAATGTCTTCGGACTTTGCATATTGGCCAGATTGTTTATAGAGATGCAACGCTTTCTCCGGTTCTCCTAATCTGTATCGAAGTAACAAATCTTGATTAGGACACCTGAAGTGACGGAGCTAAAAACAAATACTCGGAGTTAATGGACAAAATTTTGTTAAAACTACAGAGTTCTTTGGGACTAAGCATCACAAACGGCTATTTCTGTCAGATATTCTGTCGGGAATACTAAATCGATGAAATTAATGACGGAATTATATATTTACTGACGGCTTTCTCGCGTTTATTTTAAATTTTTTGGGGTCGTTCGACCTTTTGTGACTCCCTAATTCATGTTGTAATTTTCGAACAAATTAAAGGTATATATTTACTACCTGAAGTATAGTGTTGCTAAGCGGTAATGAGCTCGTTGGTAAGATGGATCAAGCCTAATAGCTTCTTTAGACTCGGCAACAGCATCCATAAGACGGCCTAATCCAATCAAAGCAGCACTTCTATTGCTCCGATACGTTGCCTTACTCGAATCAAGAGAAATCGCCCGATCATAGAACCCCAATGCCTCTTCAAATCTTCCTTGTTTGTACTTATCATTTCCCATATTCTTCAAAGCCTCCGCGTCCATTCTATTCGAACAATGTCGAATCTCGCCACTCGACTGCCTCACAATGTTGCCCATAACAACCCCAGAGCCCCCCAGTTTGCTGTAGCTGTTAGCTGATCTCGGAGTAATAGAAGTTACTTCTTGAACATGCTTATGAACATTTTCCACGGTCCTCGGACTATTACTAGCGGCTATACTTCCGTTACCGAGCTGTCTCAAGTTCCCCAATTCGCGTATTACCATTACATTACTCGACGTAGCTCGAACCAACGCTCTGCTCTCCGATGATTTCGTCTGCGTGACATGACTCGAAGACGACGTCGAAGTTCTCGCAGCATCTAATGATCTCCTGCCCTCATTTTTCGGCTTATGAGAAGCCGAATTCCTCGGGGGATCAACTAGGCTATGCCTTCGGCAGTGTTTTTCGCCTAATTTTGGCGACGTTTTTGCAGGCTCGGATTTGGTTCTCTGCTTTGAATTAAGAACAGGCGGAGGCTTTTTTGAATCATCAGAATCAGTAGGAAGTGAATACACTGGCGTTTTCCGGTGCCAGAAACTCCGGCGACCGAGAAATCCTCCGATCAAACCACAACCCTGTTCCTGTTGGTGTTCCATTGGATACTTAGCTATTTCCGCCATTTTCACTCAATTTCAAACTCTGAAATACAGCTTTATAGAGACAGAAGAATCACAGAAACAGACAAAAATTAAAATTTCTCAAAAGGTAAGCATGAAATTAAACAATTTTAAAAATTGAATTAGTAGAAAAAGAGAGATTGGCTTGAAGATGAAGGGTTCAATTTCAATTTGGGGATTTCTAGAAAATGAAATTGGATATGTATATATTAAGTAAGAACAAGCTCATAGAGTGGCTTCCAAGAAACTAACTTTATATCTTTTTTTTAAAAAAAAAAATTTTTGGATTGAGAAATTGTAATCTTAAAAAGAAGATCATAGTGTGTATAAATTAGGGGACATTCTGTTCATAAAAATACAATTTTTTTGATTAAAAAATTGTCCAATCACACCCACTAATTTGAAAAATAATTCAAAAACAATAACAAACAAAAAGGAATAATTTTTCTATTCAAATATTGCAACTTAATCAAAAAAGTTTATATGCTTATGAATTTGGAAGGCCGGTGTACGCTAAATTGGTCCCATTGCAAAAATTAATTAATTAATTAATGTATGTTCCATGAAATTATCATGCCTAATTTCTTTGGGTAAATTACATTATGGTCCCTAACCGGATATGAAAATCTCTGAATTTCGCCTTTTACTAATATAAAAGTAAACGATCTCAAAAACGATCTCAAAATGATCGTTGGCGATCTCAAAATGGTAAAAAGTTTAACAGAAGTAAAGTCACTTAGATCCAAATTTCTCCTGAAACCATATTTTTTATTTTTCAAAATTTTGAATAATCATTTTTTCACTTTTATGTTAGAAAATATCAAATTTAAGTGACTTTTATGTGTGGTTTTTGAGTTTAGGGACCATAAAAAGTAGGACTAAACTTGAGGGACCAAATGTGTAATTTATCCTAATTTATTTTATATTGCAAGATTTATCCTTTTTCTTTTGTTAAAGAAATATGATATACTTATAATATGGAGAGTGGCTTCTTTTCAAAGATATATTGTTGTCTTTCTTTTTTTCTTTAGTGTAATTATTGAACTTCTTCTTGACATTAAAGCACATGCTTATTTAATGAAAATAGCAATTTTGTAACTATAATAGTTATATGTTTTCTAAAAAAAAAATTATAAGAAAAAGGTATGGAATTTTTTGCAACTCTGTTTGTGTTTTTTTAATAGAGAAAATGCATATAATATTATATATTTAGACTTGTATTTCAATTGTTTATAAAAAAAAATGTAACAATTGAAAATCATTTTTTTAATTTAAATAAATAAATATACATAATTCACTTGCAACTTGGAAGCAATCTTCCTTTACATAAACATAGAATAAAAACATCATTTTCCAAACAAATTCAAATATATTAAAAATGAGTTTTTTTCTAGTAAATTAGTCCACATCTTAGTATTTGAGTCAATTTTAGTTAAGAAAATCATTTATTATTAGTATTAATTTTTTTTATAGTTTTAGATAGGTGTTAATAAAATAAAACATTAATTTATAAATTTGGTAAATGATTCATTAGTCCTTAAATTTTTATCTAACACACTGTTTAGTGCTCGTATTTAATAATACACTGTTTAGTCACTTAACTTTTATTCTATTCAACAGTTTAGTCTCACTCTATGTTATTCTATTCAACAGTTTAGTCTCACCCTAATGGACTAACCTCTTGAATATAATAAAAGTTAAAGACTAAATTATTAAAATACGAGAATTAAACAGTGTATTATTAAGTAAAAATGTAGGGACTAATAAATGATTTAGTATATAAATTAAAGCCTTAATACACAATTTGCCCCCTGAACTGGTTGATTGGTCCCCTGAACTTTCAAAGTGTCTCGATAGGCCCTTGAACTTGCATAAAATGTTTAGTTAGCCCCCTGAACTTGCATAAAATGTAATCAATCAATCACCCAGTTGTAAAAAAATAAGTTAAATGCGGAAGATATGTTGCACGCATTTAAAAAAGTAAAATGACAAAGGTGGGGTATGCGATTATAATATTAGAGAAGAAAATGTTTTATAGTTGAATAAGTAAGAAATTCTTTTTTAACATGTTTTAATCTATTTTGTGAAATATGTAATAACATTCTAAGGCACGTGTAACATATCTTTCGTATTTGACTTACTTTTTTACAACCGAATGATTAATTGATTACATTTTACGCAAGTTCAGGGGGCTAACTGAACATTTTATACAAGTTCAATGGACTATCAAGACACTTTGAAAGTTCAGAGGGTCAATCAATCATTTTGGACAAGTTCAGGTGCAAATGATGTATTAAGCCTAAATTAAATTGATGCATAAACTTTATGTTGGATACATTGAACTCTACTTAATATAAATTGATCGAGCGAACCTAGTTTGGTATGGTAGCTAGCTTTAAACATAACTAAACATCCTTAATTATATTTATTAATTAAATTGGTATCTTTCAAATCTGATTAAAATAAAGAAAATCAATTATTGATGTCGAAATTAAATGCATTTTTTTTTAATTTCATTGCCACTTTGAAAATAAATTGAAAGCTATATTTCAGTTTTCAATCATATCAATAATTTGTTAGACAATATTTGAAATTGAGAAATTATTAAAAATTAACATATTTTGCGTGGACTGAGGACCACCATAACAGCTGTTTGTGTTGAATTTAGAACGAGATTTTCTATGTGTTTTTCATGCCGTATATTTGTCCTTTCAATTGTTCAAATATTTATCAATTTCTTTTATTTTTTTTTTTTAAAAAAAAGAAAAATTAGTGGTAGAAATAGTTTCAATAAAAAATTAGGAAAAGTGGAGAAGTTATATGTAGACGGAGTGTAATTTTAATTTGAATGAGTATATGATGGAAGTTATAGGTAGACCCAAATGCTCCACATGTTCTTCCAAGCTCTTACCATGAATAACTATATCATTGAAATAAACCACCACGAATTTTCCAATCACAGGTGGGAGTACTTGGTTCATTAATCGCATAAAAGTATTGGACGCATTCGTCCTCCCGAATGGCATCACTAGCCACTCGTACAACTCATCCCTGGTTTTAAAGGCAGTCTTCCACTCATCACTAGCTCTAATGCGGATTTGATGATATCCACTCCTCAAGTCGATCTTGGAAAAGACCTTTGAACCAACTGTCCACACGTATTCGCCAAGAACTTATACTGAATGGTGATCTTGTTAATGGCCCAACTGTCCACACGTATTCGCCAAGAACCATCTTTCTTTGGGATGAGTAAAGCTGAGATTGCACATGGACTCCTGCTTTCTCTAACGTATCTCATAACCAAATCTTCAACTTTCCCTTTATGATTTCACTTTCTCTAGGACTCATTCTATAATAAGGTAAACTAGGCAAACTAGCCCTTGGTACAAGATCGATGTGATGCTGAATTAGCGAAAGAGGTGGTAAGCGCTGAGGTAGCTCTTCGAGAAAGAGATCTTTATAGCCTTCGAGCATTCAGCTAAATTCATTTGGAACTTCCCTTTCTTCATCTTCTTAGGGTGAATTTCCATTGGCTTTAACCATTACTACATAAACTATGTGACTTTCCTCACATTTGTTGATAAACGCCTTGTGAGTGGGACAAACAATCAACATGGCTTTCTTCTTTACCTTCGTATCCACTACATCACAGTAGACCTCGTCATAGTATTCCCCAATGGCAAGAGGTACCTTGCATCATTGAGTCACCTTCAGCTCTTCCACGCTCTTGAACCACCCGACACTATAGGGCTTCAGGTGTACTTCTAACACTAAACCGAACTTCTAAGCCGCAATATCACTAATGATGTTCTCTTGGCTCCCACTATCAATTATCACATTACACTTCTCCCATTGCACCAAACAAAGAGTACGAAAGAGTTGGTGTCACTAGTTCTCTTCAATTCGGTTAGAGACTAATAAGCGCATCACCATATGAACTACATGACCATCATCATCGCCTCCATCATCCTCATCTTTAATCGGCTCACAAAACACATCATCTTCCTCCTAATCATCTTCATATCGTTCTATCATATTAGAACTTCGTTGCTTCGGACATTCATTGGATTGGTGCCTTTGTTCATTGTATCTGAAACATTTGAACAACATTGGTTTAACATAAGGGTTGTTTCCCTTAGGAGGTGGTTGTGCCCTCCTGTAAGTCCTGGTATCCCCACTAGGTGCTCTATTCACCATCGAGCTTTAGTTCCGCCGGAGCCAGCTACATTCTCTCTTTTATCTAATCCTTTGGAAGCTTCTTTTCCACCATATGGACTATCACCAGCAGGTCTTCGGTAACATCTTGTACTCGTATGACCATTTATGTTTCGATTCGGTACTGGATATTATATCTCAGTCCTTCAAGATATCTTGAAGTCTTTCGACTTTCAGTTTTAGACAAGTTAGGCCTTACCGAAAGCCGCAAGAACTCTGAAGTATATTCATGCACATTTCTAGTGCCTTGTGAACAATTTCGATATGAAATGTATATGTACTGCTCATAGTTAGGCGGTAAGAATCGTTCCCTCATCATAGCTTTCATCTGTAGCAAAGATCGTATCGGTTCCTTTCCTCCTTTTTTCGTTTTTTTTTCACGTGGTCCCACCAAACTGATGCACCACCCTTTAACCGATATGCCACAAGCCAAACCTTCCTTTCATCCGGTATTCCAGCATACTCGAAGAACCTTTCAAGCTCCAGTAACCAGACAAGAAATCCTTCAATATCAAGTTCACCCACGAATGGGGGTAAATCTATTTTGAACTTGAACGCATCATATCTCTCAGAGTTTCCCCCATATCCTCCTCTCACATTGGCATTCTCCACATATAAATCATACCCAAAAAAATTTCTTCATCCATGACCACTCTCATGTTTGCGTTGTGCCTTGCATTCTGCTCCATGAGAGCTTCTCTAAATCCATTCATAGAAGACTCTTTCTTTTCAAATCTCCTATCGTTGAATTCCATTGTTTCTTATTGTGGGCAAGGTTGAACCATTTCCAAGAAGAAGTCTCCAAATGGAAAACGACTTGGCTCTTGTTGTCCTCTGAAGTGACTCTAGCAAGTGTACTAGATACAAGTAATAAAGTGATAAGTCAAGTATCGTCTCCACAGGGATTGAGATCCAAAATTATATGAGGAAATCGTTGCTAAACAGTGTGTGTGTGAGTAAAGTTATCTTCGTAGTTGGATTGAATGATTGATTGTTGTCAGTTAAGACAAAAGAGTGCTAAAGTTATGTAGGATAAAATAGAAGACAGTTTAAGGGATAAAATAGGCTAGGCACTGCCGAACAGGTTGTGCAAGACCATACAACTCTCCAATGAATTTATTACATTACCAATGAAATCAAAGTATCAGCTTTAATGCCCACTTAAGTCAACTTTCGTGTGTTCTTAAGTTCCTAAGATTTACTAGAGCCAATAGCGTCCTAAAGGAACTTTCTCTCTTGCATTAAGATCAAAGATACATTTCCGTTAGGAAAACCTTTGACACAACCATCTAACATGTCTGCTTCGAGGTTGTGAGATTGATAGAGATATCAGTGAAGATGCAGGTAGTGTCCTAACATTCATCTATCACATGCATATATGCCGAAGCACATGAATAAAGAACCTCATCAACACATCATTGGCAAAATACTAAACATTCATTTAAAGAGTTATAGAACTTACATAACCGGCTCGAACTGGCCGTGCCTATTCAAAATGGATTACTCACTCATATCGAGCAGTGAGCAATCAGAAGTTCTTGATACAACGAGGAACTCCATTGGAGCTCTATTCTCCATCTTAAAGAGTGACTTTCTATTCTAAAAATAAAATATCCAATCATAAACCTTATGCCCTATCTTTCCTTTGCTACATCTATTTAAAGGAGAAAGATAGTGTAACATCCCTAAAACCCTAACATATACATCTTCCCACATTCATATATGTTTTCATGGTTGAATACATACATTTTAGATTCATCTAATTGGCATTGGAAGTTTCGTATGCATAATGCGATTATCATGCGATTAGTAGACGATTAGTGTGTCGTTAAGATGTAACGATTGGTTAATTGGGTTAGGACTTAAATGAATGAATGAATATGTCCTTAATTGATCAAATTAGACTTGTGGAGGGCTGGAAATGAGTTTTGTGAGTAAGCACCTCACTTAAGCACGAGGTGTCATCCAAGATTGAGACAAAATGCACCTCTTCATTTCAAATGGATGTACACAACTCATTCTTTATGCTTTCCAGCCACAATTTCGACAAAAGCTTCATCAAACCTTCCCTTTTCATACCCTAACATCCTCCAAAGAAAACTCTTCCAATTTCTTCCATTTTCAAGTCAAACAAATCAAGTTAGGAAGCATACTAGGTGATAGACACAAGTTGAAGGTTAGTATGTTGTTTTAGCTTGTTTTTTATGAGTTTGAGATTCTGAAATACCTAGGTATGATCATAGGATTTGTTGTGATTGAGTTTGTTGAGTTTTGGTGTTGTTTAAAGTGGTTATAGGCTGTCCAAATGAAAGATATGTATCAAGTGCCCTAAACAGAAATCTAGGGTACTGCTTTCAGTCACTTTGGAGCATGTTTTTCATATTGATATTGTTCGAATTTGAAGATACATAAAGAATAAACTATGTTTCCATATGTGTTATGAAACCCTCTGTAAAATATGGGACTTTAATTCCATATATAGAGGAAGAAAACCTAGATGGATCATGACTGCCTCGAAATTGAATGTCATGTGAGGCAGCCATGTTGATGTAGCATTTTGAGGACCTTATAGTCCGAATTTGAGAAAGTTTCTTTATACAAAAGTGTTTCTAACTACTTGAAGTATATGTCTGTAAAAGGATTTGGGAATAAATTGTGTTTATTGTGAGATAGGTTGAGTGCATTATGGTAGATGCAAATCTGGGTAGTCTGTTTCTTGGCTGGAAACAGGACAGAATCATTTTGCATGCCATAGATTGTGTAGAAGTGATCTTAATATGAATTTTGGATATGTTATACCCATATATGTCTAGTTTCAGTAGGTTTAAGAAACATGGCATTTGGATTTATATAGAGAGAGTTATGTCAGAATGTGTGCAAGTAGGTCATGTGATGATCTAAGACAAAAGGATTAGATTGCATGAACTTTGTGGAGTTAGTGTCTTGTAAATCATATAGCATTCATTAGTTTATATTTTCATTAAGTTTATGTTAAGGCTAATTGTATAAATGTTATGTGACATTAGAAGGGCAAGGTGCAATTGAACGCACACCCGATCGTGTTGAATAGATCGAACCAAGTGCGACGGTAAGCATATTGCTTATATATGTGTATGAATGTATTGTGCCTTGTAACTTGTTGAGTGTGAGATGTGGTTGAATCTGATGTGAATGATGTGAATAATGTTTGAGTGTTTGTGATACGTCATCATTGATAAGAAAGTGATATGATTGAGTATGTTGCAGTGTTATAAGTAAATACGGCATGTTGAGCCTTGTGCACATACTGGAACTGAATAATGGTTGGATTATAAATGAATATGAGCTTGCTTAGATGGATATGTGAAATGGTCCAAGTTGAGAGTGCTATCCGAATATTGTGAGCCGGAAGCACATGTGTTGAGATATATGAGTACGTGAGTTGAGTGTAACTCCTCCGTAGCACAGATGATTGTATTCCGAATTTAGTGAGCCGGAATACAGATTGGGCCCAAGGACCATTTTATATATATTTTCTAAGTACAGCAAGACCTTTCTAAAATAAGTATTACTATAATAAGTGAAACAGGTGAATAAATTCTAACTTGGTATTGATGATATATTTTGATTTGTGCTCTTTACATTACTTTTGTATATACATATATGCGTAATATGTTTATTGAGTAGGCAGCTCACCCCTTGCCAACAGATTTTACAGGTTAGGTGGAGTTCTTCTTGCTTAAGGTCGCACCAGCAGTGTCAGTCCATTCTCATCTAGGCATTTTGGAGTCTTGTGATGTACTTTTGTTTTGTAAATCCTCTATGTAGGATAATGACTTAAACGTGTATTGTAAATGCTTTCTCTTATGTATAATATGTAAAGTTTATATGAGATTGAAGTTTATATGATTGAGAATTGAAAGCATGTCTATAACTGATATTGTGTGAGATATCATGTGATCCAAGTGAGGGGGTTACATTTAGTGGTATCAGAGCGGGTCTACTTTCCTAGGGATTAGGTTGTGTATGACTTGTTTTGGATTCCTAGGTTAAGACCACATAACCATATTTTCTTATTCTAAAGCATGTTGACATGGTCATGTTTCATGTAGGGTTATGGAGTCTGATGGTGAGAATGGACAATCCGGTAATGTGTCTAGTCATAGTTCAGTTGGTCATGTTCATGAGTCTGGGGGCTCAGAACATATAGGAGCTTCAGGACATGCAGGTTATCCGCAGGGTTACAACCAGTTTGAAGAAATGATGGGAATCTATTTGGCTCAAGGTCAGCCTCAGCCACGTGTTCAAGCTCGTCGAGATGTGCCAATCTTTGATAAAAAAATTTGAAAGGCTTAAAAAGATGGGTGCAACAGAGTTTGAGGGTAGCGCAGATCCTGATATAGCTGATAAATGGTGGGCCAAGATTGAAGATGTACTTGAGAACACAGAATGTCAACTAGACTTAATGGTCAAATATGTTTCTAATCTTTTCACTGGAGAAGCTTTAGAATGGTGGAGATCTATAAAAAGGACAAGAATTAGAACTGAAATAACATGGGATATTTTCAAGAAGTTGTTCACTAATAAGTACATGCCAATGATATACAAAGATAGGAAACAAACAGAGTTTTTGACCCTTATGCAGGAGGATATGTCTGTGGCTGAATACGAGCTTAAGTTTAACACCTTAGCCAAATATGCACCTGCAAATGTGGCTACAGAAGAAGCAAAATGTCGTAGGTTTGAACATGGTCTACACCCAGATGTTAGAATGGGGATTCATGCACATGAAACGAGCTTTAGATTGTTAGTAGAATCTGCACTCAGAGCTGAGGAAATTGTGAAAGATTGAGAACAACTTTTTGTAACCAAAAGGGCTAGATTTGATACAGAGGGTCGGTCTAGTAGGCCATCAATGAGAGGTGGATTCTCAGTTTCTTCTCGAGGCTATTCTCAACAATTTAGAGGTAGTAGTAGTATCCATCGTGGTGGGACTAGATCACGGGGCGGATTTGGAGATGTTTTGAGTAGTGCTCCATTTGTTGGTAGTAACAGATTTTCAGGTGGTCGGTTTAATAGTGGGTATAGAAGAGGAGCGAGGACAACATCTTTTCCAGCTTGCCAAACATGTGGACGGGTACACAGAGGTGAGTGTTGGGGACCTTCCCTGGTGTGTGGCAAATGTGGCCGATCTCACACAGGAGAGTGTTATGGTTCATTTAAGAAGGGTACATGTGTTGAGTGTGGAGAAACAGGCCATTATCATAATGATTGTCCCTTACTAGTTGATAGAGGAGAGAGAGTTCAACCTCAGTCTAATATAGGAGGTGGTGCAGCTGGAGTGGATAGAAGCAGAGGCAGAGGTCGAGGAGGAGGTAGAAGGGGTAGACATGATGCTCTTATGGGTGGACAGACACAAAATTTACCACGAAATAGAGCCTTCAATATGACGAGGGGTGAAGCTCAAATAGCACCAGAGGTTATATCCGGTACAATTTCTATCCTTGATACCTTAGCTTTTGTTTTGATTGACCCTGGATCCACTCATTCATACATAACACCTGAGTTTATATTGAAAATAAATGGGAAGGTAGAACCATTAGGATATGATGTGGGAGTTATCCTACCAGTTGGAAATAATGTTATTGTAAATCAGGTTCTGAGAGATTGTCCTATAAAAGCGAGGGGAAGTGAGTTCCCTATAGATTTAGTAGTTATGGGGTTTAGAGAATTTGATATTATTTTGGGGATGGATTGGCTGTGTAAATATGAAGCTAAAGTTGATTATTGTTCAAAGGAAGTTGTGTTACATTTTACTTCAGAGTCAACTGTGTTATTTGTTGGGGAGAGAAAGGTTGTGCCGTCTTGTTTAATATCTGCAATTCAAGCAATCAGATGGATTAGAAATGGGTGTGAGGCATATTTAGCTCATGTTGTGGAGACTAGGGAGGATGGAGGCAAATTGGAGAATATTCCAGTGGTGAGAGATTTTGCAGATGTATTCGTAGATGAACTACCAGGATTACCACCTCATAGGGAGATTGATTTTCCTATTAAGACCATGCCAGGAGTATCTCCTATATCAATTGCTCCATATAGAATGGCTCCAATGGAATTACAAGAATTGAAGAAACAAATAGAAGAACTACTTGAGAAGGGGTTTATACGACCTAGTACTTCACCGTGGGGAGCACCTGTATTATTTGTGAAGAAGAAAGATGGAAGTATGCGATTGTGTATTGATTACAAACAACTGAATAGAATGACAGTGAAAAACAAGTATCCATTGCCTCGGATTGATGATTTGCTAGATCAGCTTAGAGGAGCTCGTCATTTTTCAAAGATTGATCTAAGATCGGGCTTTTGGCAGTTGAGAGTTGCAGAAGCTGACATACCTAAAACTGCTTTTCGTACAAGGTATGGTCATTTTGAGTTTCTTGTGATGCCTTTTGGCTTGACTAATGCTCCTGCAGCTTTCATGGCATTAATGAATAAGACTTTTCAGCCATATCTAGATAAGTTTGTTGTGGTGTTCATTGATGATATCCTAGTGTACTCAAGAACTGTGGGTGAGCATGAACAACATTTGAGAATTGTTTTAAAAATTTTAAGCGATAATCAGATGTATGCAAAGCTGAGCAAATGTGAATTTTGGATGGATGAAGTTGTATTCCTTGGTCATGTGGTGTCAGGTGAAGGGGTTCAACCCGACCCTTCCAAAATTAAAGCTATTGATGAATGGGAACCGCCAAAGAACGTTACAGAGCTTAGGAGTTTTCTTGGGTTAGCTGGTTATTACAGGAGATTTGTAGAGGGGTTTTCTCTGATTGCAGGTCCATTAACTAAATTGCTAAGAAAAGGAGTTGTATTCCAATGGAATGATAAATGTCACCAAAGCTTTGAGGAACTAAAGAAGAGATTGACTTCTGCACCAGTGTTAGTGTTACCTTCTGAAGGTGGTGGCTTTGTTGTTTATACAGATGCCTCGGGACAAGGTTTGGGATGTGTTCTAATGCAAAATGGGAAAGTCATTGCATATGCTTCTAGGCAACTGAGACCTCATGAGATGAATTACCCCACACACGACTTAGAGTTGGCAGCAGTCATCCATGCATTGAAGGTATGGAGACATTACCTATATGGGGAGACATTTCAGATTCTCACTGATCACAAGAGTTTGAAGTACATCTTTACACAAAAGGAGTTGAACCTAAGACAACGGAGATGGATTGAGTTATTAAAAGATTATGATTGTACAATAGATTACCATCCAGGAAAAGCTAATGTGGTTGCAGATGCTTTGAGTAGAAAGAGTGTTGATATTGTGGCTAGTATGAAGAGTTATAGTTTAAATTCACTAGTGGAGATGCGAGCCATGGATGTGCAGTTAGAAGTAAATGAAGTAACAGGTTTGATGGCCACACTACGGGTAAAACCAGATTTGAAAGAAAGGATCCAAGAAGCACAATGGCATGATCCTTATTTACAGAAAATGTGAGATCGTGTACAACAAGGTAAAAGACCTGATATTTCTGTGGAAGATGATGGAACAATGATGATAGGTAGTCGATTATGTGTTCCAGATGTAGCAGATTTAAGATCAGAAATTCTACAGGAAGCACATAATTCTCCTTATGCTATGCACCCAGGAATGACAAATATGTACAGAAATTTGAGACCTTTTTACTGGTGGCCTACAATGAAGAAAGATGTATCTGATTTTGTTTCCAAATGTTTGACATGTCAACAGGTTAAAGCCGAACATCAAGCTCCCGTGGGAAAACTAAAACCTTTAACCATACCAGAGTGGAAATGGGAGAGGATCACTATGGATTTTGTGATGGGATTACCAAGAACAAGGCGTAGACACTATACGAATTTAGTGAGCCGGAATACAGATTGGGCCCAAGGACCATTTTATATATATTGTCTAAGTACAGCAAGGCCTTTCTAAAATAAGTATTACTATAATAAGTGAAACAGGTGAATAAATTCTAACTTGGTATTGATGATATATTTTGATTTGTGCTCTTTACATTACTTTTGTATATACATATATGCGTAATATGTTTATTGAGTAGGCAGCTCACCCCTTGCCAACAGATTTTACAGGTTAGGTGGAGTTCTTCTTGCTTAAGGTCGCACCAGCAGTGTCAGTCCATTCTCATCTAGGAATTTTGGAGTCTTGTGATGTACTTTTGTTTTGTAAATCCTCTATGTAGGATAATGACTTAAACGTGTATTGTAAATGCTTTCTCTTATGTATAATATGTAAAGTTTATATGAGATTGAAGTTTATATGATTGAGAATTGAAAGCATGTCTATAACTGATATTGTGTGAGATATCATGTGATCCAAGTGAGGGGGTTACAGATAGGGCCAAAACTGGTACCCAAAAGTACCCTTACAAAAGTAATGCATAAAAATAAGTCAACACTTTACTAAAACTAAAACATAATAGAAAATAATCATTGATCTTTTTGACCCTTGAACACTCAAGGGTCGAAACTTCTTGTCTCTTGTTGCTTTTAGGAAATGCCACCTGAACACTTTTCCACCTGCTGCTTCTGCCTCTGCCACCTCTGATCTGTCGCTGTCCGTCATCGAGTATCCGGCGTTTAACCGCTGGATCAAAGAAAGGCTCCACTCCTCCTTGGCAGTTGCGAAACAAGCTGTTTCCAGCGAGTTTGGCTTTTATCCATGCTTATCTATAAAAAGACATTAACCAGTCCTTTTATCTTGCAATATAATGTAAAAACACCCAAATTCTCATATAAATATTATGTTAAACTAAGTCAATTTCATGCCTAACAAATACCCCCAAATTGAACCTTTGCTTGTCCTCAAACAACAAATTGTAAGAAAGAATATTGTAACAGAAGAGAGTTAGGAATGAAATTTTTCAGAGAATGACAAAGGACACAGATATTATTTTTGCCCAATGAGGAAATTAACAGATGCGTGCTATGATTTTATCAAAGAGCTTGGAGCTTGTTTTAAACAATGTGTCCTTTTACTCGAGAACTTCCTTAAAGCTTAAAATTTAGACTTCTACTTTCACAAGAAGTTACCAACTCGCCAGACATGCCTCGCTAAGGAATGGAATAGTTCACTCACTCTCGCATGGCATTTATTTACCATAGGAAAAAGAATTTGATTTCACTCCTCAGCTCAGTCACCACACCCTTAGGGTGTGAGTTTGCCTATTGGTCCTGAATCTAAGGGTCAAAATTTTTCCAAGCATAGTCCAAAGGACTTGACAAGGGTTGTAACGTTAGGCTCGGGTTTTGGTTTGTCAGTGAGAAGCTATTTCAGTGTATGAATTCTGTCTTTATGCAACTTATTTAACCGACACAGCTTTCAACAATCAAAGTGATTTACCCATTACCACTTTCCAACAGCCTGTTTTCTTAAAACAACCTACCCTTTCTATTCATATCAATCATTAAAGATCTTTCCATCCAAACAAAAGCTTTCCAGGTTCCTTTCTATCTTATCTTTAGCATTATCTGCACAACTGCCTTTGCTGTGTGGTTTTAAAAACACATGATTTCAATTTAAACAGTTGGTTTTGGAGCATAAGACAGAACTCAGGGTATTTAGGAATATCAGTGAAAGGACGGGTTTTCTTTGTGTGGTTTTCAGAAAGAACAGGTTATGGCTCAAGTTGGGTACCCTAAAACGTGAGTGCAAAGCACAGGTGGCTTTTTGTGTAGTGGAAAGGGGAACTAATGCCTTTTTCTTCCTAAGCTTGTCAAAAAGAATCTCCATTTCAACAGGGCAAACCAAAGCAAATTCTTCCTAAAGATAGTGAGCGTTGGCCCTCTTAGAAAAGAATCGATGCATACTATGATGCACTTTCAGGCTCGAGTTCTCACTATTTTTGGGGAAATGCAGTAAGACAAGGGTTACTAATTGTGAAAGAAGATTTAAAAAAATTAAAAAAAATTTGGAACTTCCCGATTCGGGGAGACAAAATTCAAACAAGCAAGTAAAACTCAATAATTCCATCAAAACACGCACAGTCTGTTTAGTGATTCCCATTGAACACAAAACAATCGAATAGATAATGATTAAACAAGGAGATGAGAGAACGAAGAAACGAAAATCACAGAAATCACAAAGGACATTTGCATCAAAGATTCTCAAGGGATATTTGTTCTACATCAAATCACTAGTTAAACAAACTGAATTTAAAGCATTTATCATGTTATGCCTGCATTTATTGTGATACACAATCCCCACCCCCAAATTAAAACAGAACATTGTCCTCAATGTTATAATGATGGCAGCAGATTGTGGATAATTTAAAGCATAACAGCACATGCATAGCGCAATTGGATAGAGTAAGGGTGTTAGAGGTTACCAAATGCTAGGACAGCGACAATGTTGACAGATCAAGCGGGCTGGGAAAGAGAGGAGTTAACCTCTCTATCCGCAGCGGCAGGAATGCCCTCCCCTTTCGAGGAAGTTTCAGCATTAGCAGTAGCAGGTGTTTCAGGCATTTTTCTTACCGGACTTTTGACAGAAAAACCGGATGGACTCTCCTTACCATGCTCCTCAATACAGATGGTTTTGAGCATGTCGATCGATACCTCATGTGACTCATACTTTTGCTCGAGTGCAAATATCATCTCCCGGTTGGCTTGGTTTTGAGCACACAGGGCATTGAACCTGTCAAGGATGTCCTCGCTCGAAAGCTTTGCACATTTCTTATAGAAGTTCAGATCCTTGGGCAGCTTGACCTGTTCAGAATCTGATGAGACCGACACAGTTGGTTCATTCTTTCTCTTCCGGCTCTCAACTTTCCTTGATGTAACAAAGTCCGACATCCAAACCCACTTCCCGTTCACCATTTTACCAAACAACATCTTCTGCAGGCTCTTTAGGTCAATCTGGTCTGGGTGGTTCACAATAGTGAGCCGGGAGTGGTCCTCAGGCTTAAAAACTCCGATAGATTCAGCAATTCTAGTGACAATGCTCCCGCATCAGATTAGCGATGAGTTCTTCTTACAAAAAGCACTGATGTACTCCCCAAACCAGTAACCTAAGTTCATTCTTGGCCCAATTGACATGCTCCACAAAGCTGTAAGGTCTGCATGCGGCATAGTAGTTTGATTCTCGGGCAAAGATTGTGTCGGACACCAGCTTGTGCAAGTAACGAACAGCATAGTCATCAATATTTGACGCCTTAGAGACGCTCCCGTCGTAATGCTGCTGACCTGTAAGAGAATTCCAGAAGGCAGTAGGGTCAAAGACATCAGGGGTCTTGGTGAATGCTTCCTTGTAGCTCTCAGACTCTAGGTCATCATCATCCGCAACACCTAACATTTGGTTGAACAGGTTCAACGAAGGCCTCTGAGTATGATCCATAAGCCTGAAACTGAACTTCCCTTCTTCTTCAGGATCGGTGATCTCAGTATCGTGCTTGAAAGTAGCCAGGAATTCTAGCGTCAGTTCCTTGTACGCAGGCTCTTTCATCTCAAAGAAGCAGTCGAAATGGCCTGCCTCCATGAGCGTGCACACGCGATCTTCAAGCTTTAGCCGCCTCAAGGTGTCCCAACAAATTGTTCTTATGGGCCCGAAATCAAGTTTAGCCAGATCTTCATAGTACTTTTGCACCTTAGGATCTTTGAACTGAGAGAGCTTTTTCACAAGCTTTTCATCCGGAACGAAAGCGACCGTGCTTGGTTCCGTCATCTTCCCTTTTGCTTTTTCCTTCTTGGTCGACCCCTCGACTTTCACGTGTTTTCCCGATCTTCTAGTTCTCATCTGTAAATCAAACTAAATAGGAACTTTTGCACCGTGTTATGAGAGAAATAGAAATCTTGGTAAAGGTGAGGGAATAGTGCGTAAAGAAAACTTAGGGTAACTAGCAGTCTGCGTCCTTTAAGTAGAAAGGAGGAGACAAATCTCTTGAGCTACCGCCCTAAAGATCGTCTCCTAATCTACCATCTGGACGAAATAGATGATTAGCCCATGCGAAAAGACGCAAGGGTACAATAAATCGTGCATTTACGGCAAGCTATCTACTTTATATTTTTCCGAGGGGACGATTAGGCTGAAATTATCGCCTAAAGACAGTTGATTTGATGCGTCCCCTATCTTCTTTTTTATTTTGAATTGTATTCCCCCCCAAAAAAAACTATTACGACCTAACTCCACATCCCTCTAAAGGTTACACAAGCAAAACTAAAAACTTCACTCTTATTGACAAGGGTAGAAGTTTTACATTTTTCCTTGCGAAGAATTTGATTAAAACCATGGTTAAAGCAAAAATCAGACAATGTCATTGTTATCAGGTTACTGACTTAAACACATGATTAGGGATTAATAAGATAATAATAAAAGAACTTGTTTGGAGGGGTACTTTCCAGCTGCAATTGGTGTTTGCAGCGAACACCCTGTGTCTCTGATCATTGGTGCGGAGGATCCTGGAAGTGAACAGTGTCAATCTTCCTCTTGTGGTCATTCTCAAGATACGGTTTGAAACGTTGTCCGTTCACTTTGAAAGGAGCATCACCATTTTTGAAAATTTCCACCGCTCCATGCTCGAACACCCTGTGTACTGTGAATGGTCCTGACCATCGTGACTTAAGCTTTCCTGGAAACAGTCGTAGTCTTGAGTTGAACAGAAGGACATTTTGACCTTCGTGAAAGACTTTTCCCTGGATCTTTTTATCGTGCCACTGAGGTCTTTTCCTTGTAATTGACTGTATTCTCATAGGAGAACAGCCTGAATTCTTCCATGTCGCACAGTTGCATGCATCTCTGTTCTCCAACAGCCTGTGTCTCAAAATTTAAGAATGTTAATGCCCAAAAGGCCCTGTGTTCCATTTCTACTGGCAGGTGACAAGATTTTCTGTATAACAATCTAAACGGAGACATTCCAATTGGTGTTTTATAGGCTGTCCTATATGCCCAAAGAGCATCGTCAAGCTTGTTTGCCCAGTCTCTCTTAGAACTGCCAACAGTTTTCTCTAAAATTCTTTTGATTTCACGATTGGAAATCTCCACCTATCCACTTGTTTGTGGATGGTACGGTGTGGAAATCCTGTGAGAGACTCCAAGCTTGCCCCATCAGCTTTTCAAATTTGGCATTGCAAAAGTGGGTTCCTTGATCACTAATGATCGCTCGTGGGACACCGAATCTGGCGAACAGCCTTTTCAAGAACTTTACAACCACACGGGCGTCATTGGTGGGACTAGCCATTGCTTCCACCCACTTGCTCACATAATCTACAGCCACTAAGATATATTTATTCCCAAAAGATGTAGGGAATGGACCCATAAAATCTATGCCCCAGATATCAAAAAATTCACAAACAACTATGTTGTTGAGGGGCATGGAATTTCTAGCTGAGATGTTGCATGTTCGTTGGCACTCATTGCAAGTGCTAACAAACAGATGGGCATCTTTAAAAAGTGTTGGCCAGAAAAAACCTGATTGAAGAACCTTGGCTGCAGTTCTGCTAGCACTATGGTGTCTTCCAGCTTCTCGGTCATGACAATGGCTAAGCACATCATGTTGCTCCTCCTGAGATATACATCTTCGAATAATTTGATCAGCGCACAACCTGAAAAGATAAGGGTCATCCCAAAAATAATATTTAATTTCAGAAAAAAACTTCCTCCTCTGATTCGTGGATAGGTTGTGTGGCTTGAGCGAACTTGTAAGGTAATTAGCAATATCGGCAAACCACGACGCAGACTGTGCGGCATATAGATGCTCGTCTGGAAATCTTTCCAGAATCTCTGGTTGTTCCTGGCTGCCTTGGTGAGAAATCCTTGACAAATGATCAGCCGCGACATTTTCAGTTCCCTTTTTATCCTTAATCTCGAGATCAAACTCTTAAAGTAACAACAGCCAGCGGATTAACCTCGGCTTAGCATCCTTTTTCGCGAACAAGTAGCGCAGCGTGGCGTGGTCTGTGTGCACAACTACTTTGGATAACACCAAGTAAGGTCGGAATTTGTCGAAGGCATACACCACTGCAAGAAGCTCCTTCTTTGTAGTTGTGTAATTCTGCTGGGCATCGTTTAGCGTCTTGCTTGCATAGTAAATTGGCCTAAACTTTTTCTCTATCCTTTGTCCAAGGACGGCCCCAACACAAGTATCGCTTGCGTCGCACATCATCTCAAAAGGTTGTTCCCAGTCAGGTCCTGCCAGTATGGGCGAGTTGATCAGCTTGCTTTTTAAAAGTTCAAACGCCTTCAAACAGGTTGCGTCAAAAGAAAATTCCGCTTCCTTATGAAGTAATGCTGACAAGGGTAGCACAATCTTTGAAAAATCTTTAATAAACCTGCGGTAAAACCCTGCGTGTCCCAAAAAACTTCGCACATCTTTTACATTGGCCGGAACAGCCAACTTTTCGATTACTTCCACCTTTGCTTTGTCCACTTCCATCCCTTTTTCAGAAATTTTATACCCGAGAACAATTCCGCCCGTAACCATGAAGTGGCATTTCTCCCAATTCAAGACCAAATGGGTCTCCTTGCAGCACACAAGCACGACTTCGAGGTTGTTTAGGCAGCTATCAAAAGAGTTTCCATAAACAGAGAAGTCGTCCATGAATATTTCTACGGTCCGCTCCACCATGTCATGAAAATGGACATCATACATCTCTGGAAAGTGGCTGGAGCATTGCACAACCCGAACGGCATTCTTCTGTAAGCATAAGTCCCATACGGACATGTGAACGTTGTCTTCTCTTGGTCCTCACTATGAATTGCGATCAGGTTGTATCCTGAATAACCGTCGAGAAAACAATAGAAGGCATATCCTGCTAACCGCTCTAACATCTGATCAATGAAGGGCAAAGGGAAATGATCCTTCCTTGTGGCTTCGTTGAGCTTCCTGTAATCAACACAAACACGCCACCCAGTTATTGTTCTTATGGGCACCAACTCGTCTTTCCCGTTGAGAACTACGGTTGTTCCTCCCTTCTTTGGCACAACGTGAACAGGGCTGGTCCACACACTATCAGAGATTGGGTAAATAATGCCAGCATCAAGAAGCTTGATCACTTCTTTTTGCACAACCTCCTTCATGTGGGGATTTAGTCTGCGTTGCGGCTAGACAGATGGTTTGTGCTCCTTTTCCATCAAGATTCTAAGAACACAGACTGCTGGACTGATCCCTTTGATGTCATCAATTTTCCATATGATTGCATCCTTGTTTCTTTGCAATACTGCCATGAGTTGCACCTTTTGATCAGGAGTTAACTTCGAGGATATGATGACTGGACTTCCGCTGGGTGGTTCAAGGAAAGCATACTCGAGGTGCGCAGGCAATGGTTTCAATTCTGGTTTCGACACCGGCACAGTTGGCATCTCCGGTGGTTCTTGATGAGTAGGAACAGTAGGATCGAAAGGAGGTGTCGGTAGGTTGGATTCAATGGAACAGCCTGTTCCTTTGCATATGTTCACCTATTCTCCCAACAAACTCTGAAAATCATCCAGGAAACAGCATGTGTCATCATTATTATTTGCACGTCTCATTGCCTCGTTCATCTTAAAGATGACTTCTTCCCCATTAATCCTTAAAAATAATTGTCCCTCGCCTACGTCTATCAATGCTTTCCCCGTGGCTAAGAATGGTCTACCTAGGATGATGGGAACATGCAAGTCTTCATCAATGTCTATTATAATGAAATCAACGGGCAGCTAATTGAATAGACATACGAGTAGGTTGGGGTTCTCCTAATCCAAGTTTTGCATATACAGAATAAGGCATCAGATTTATGCTAGCTCCTAGGTCACATAGTGCATTTTCAATATTTAGCTTTCCAATTGAACAAGGAATAGAAAAACTCCCTAGATCTTTTAGCTTCTTGAGTAGCTGCTGCTTGTTTTGGAGTATTGACGAACAATCTCTGTTGAGTTGTATCATGAAAATGTTTTCCAGCTTCTTTTTGTTAGATAGGATGTCTTTGAGGAATTTGGCGTATGTCGGCATCTGTGCCAGTGCGTCTACGAAAGGAATGTTGATGTGTAACTTCCTTAAGGTATCCAACACTTTAGAATTCTGTTCTTCCAGCTTTTTGTTGATTAGACGGGTTGGATATGGCACAGGTGGAACATACGGCGGTGGTGGCTTATACGTTCTTTCGCTTTCCTCTTGATCTGGCTTACTTGTACAGGTTGTCTTCCTGGTTTCATCTTCACTGGGAACGGCTTGTTCTTGCTCCCCTTCAGCTTCTTTGGACGTTCCTGTGCATTCAACATCTACATCAGTCGAAATAATGGGTTGAGTTTGCTTACCTGACCTCAGGGTGATTGCCATGACATCGCCCTTTGGATTTGGCTCTGTGTTGCTCGGCATTATTCCCTTTCCTTTTGACGTAGATGCAGCTAACTAGTGAACTTGTGTTTCCAGACTTTTTATTGATGCTTGTGTCTATTTCATGAACTGCATCATCATTGTTTTCATATCTGGTTCTACATCTTCCTTTGGTTGCACAGGTTGTTTGTAATGCTACTGAGGTTGCCTTTGGTAGTGTCCTCCCTGCTGTTGTTGATATCTCGGTTGTTCTTGCTGGTTTGGTTGGCCTGTCCATCCAAAGTTCGGATGGTTTCTTGTGGCAGGATTATACGTGTTGGAATACGGGTTAGGTGGATTCCTCTGATTATACCATGCGTAATCACATTCTGCATGTGCGCTCTTTCCCTGCTTAACTCCGGGACAGTTGATACTGAAATGAAGACCTCCACAGAAATCGCAAATGTCAATGAATGGTGGTTCATTGTGAATCGAAGACACATTTATCTTGCCCAGTTGTCTAGCAAGATGTTCTACCCGACTTGTCAGTTTTGACACAACATCATCATTTCCCATCTTCTTCCCTTCACTTCTGGCTGAGTGCCAGTTGTAACTTGTGCTGACTACCTTCTCAATAAGGTCATACAAAGCCTGTGGCTCAAGATCTTCTGGATTACCGTTAGCAATGGATTCGATTTGAATTTTGTAAATGTTGGTCACACCATTGTAAAAATTTTGCACTTGCATCCACATAGGGATGCCATGATTTGGCACCCTTCTCAACAACTCTTTGTATCTCTCCCAGGCTTCTGCCAGCGACTCATCCTCTTCTTGTATGAACCGAGACACTTCATTTCTCAGTTTTATGGCTTGTCGTGGTGGGCAATATTTCATCAGAAAAGCTTGCGCCATCTCTTCCCAACTTGTGATTGTTCCTTGCTGTAAATTTCTTAGCTAGTTTTTCGCTTTATCCCGTAGGGAAAAAGGAAACAGCTTCAATCTGATTACATCGTCAGAAACACCTCTGTTTGATCTGAATGTGTTGCACAACGTGATGAATTCTTGAATATGCCCATTTGGATCTTCAGATTGAAACCCATTAAATTGTACCGAGGCCTGGATCATCTGTATCATGGACCCCTTCACCTCGAACATGTTGTTCCCCTCGTTGGGTAACACGATACATGATGAATGTCCCTCTGTGGTTGGCCTCGAATAATCTCTGATTCGCATAACAGGAGGGTTGTTATTCTCTCCTTCTTCTTCTTGGTTTGGTTGAACTGGTTGTTCGGGTGGTACCCTTCCAGCCATTCTTCTCTCTCTTTGTCGTTCTCTTTATCGTGCACGTCGAGCTCCCGCTCTGTTTCGTCTACACGTCCTCTCTAATTCGTGATCGATAGGAAAAACAGGAGGTCCAACTCTATGCATAAAGTGGTAAAGAACTTCTTTTTCCTGCACGCCTTAGCAAACAGATTAAAAACACCCTGTTTCACAGAAATTTCAGATAAATTTTGTTGCTTTCAATCCCCGACAACGGCGCCAAAAACTTGTTGTCCTCTGAAGTGACTCTAGCAAGTGTACTAGATACAAGCAATAAAGTGATAAGTCAAGTATCATCTCCACAGGGATTGAGATCCAAAATTATATGAGGAAATCGTTGCTGAACAGTGTGTGTGTGAGTAAAGTTATCTTCGTAGTTGGATTGATTGATTGATTGTTGTCAGTTAAGACAAAAGAGTGCTAAAGTTATGTAGGATAAAATAGAAGACAGTTTAAGGGATAGAATAGGCTAGGCACTGCCGAACAGGTTGTGCAAGACCATACAACTCTCCAATGAATTTATTACATTACCAATGAAATCAAAGTATCAGCTTTAATGCCCACTTAAGTCAACTTTCGTGTGTTCTTAAGTTCCTAAGATTTACTAGAGCCAATAGCGTCCTAAAGGAACTTTCTCTCTTGCATTAAGATCAAAGATACATTTCCGTTAGGAAAACCTTTGACACAACCATCTAACATGTCTGCTTCGAGGTTGTGAGATTGATAGAGATATCAGTGAAGATGCAGGTAGTGTCCTAACATTCATCTATCACATGCATATATGCCGAAGCACAGGAATAAAGAACCTCATCAACACATCATTGGCAAAATAATAAACATTCATTTAAAGAGTTATAGAACTTACATAACCGGCTCGAACTGGCCGTGCCTATTCAAAATGGATTACTCACTCATATCGAGCAGTGAGCAATCAGAAGTTCTTGATACAACGAGGAACTCCATTGGAGCTATATTCTCCAGCTTAAAGAGTGACTTTCTATTCTAAAAATAAAATATCCGATCATAAACCTTATGCCCTATCTTTCCTTTGCTACATCTATTTAAAGGAGAAAGATAGGGCCAAAACTGGTAGCCGAAAGTACCCTTACAAAAGTAATGCATAAAAATAAGTCAACACTTTACTAAAACTAAAACATAATAGAAAATAATCATTGATCTTTTTGACCCTTGAACACTCAAGGGTCAAAACTTCTTATCTCTTGTTGCTTTTAGGAAATGCCACATGAACACTTTTCCACCTGCTGCTTCTGCCTCTGCCACCTCTGATCTGTCGCTGTCCGTCATCGAGTATCCGGCGTTTAATCGTTGGATCAAAGAAAGGCTCCACTCCTCCTTGGCAGTTGCGAAACAAGCTGTTTCCAGCGAGTTTGGCTTTTATCCATGCTTATCTATAAAAAGACATTAATCAGTCATTTTATCTTGCAATATAATGTAAAAACACCCAAATTCTCATTTAAATATTATTTTAAACTAAGTCAATTTCATGCCTAACAGCTCTATTACCAACTGATACAGATTTGTATGGGAAATGAGGGTTTTGATCTCAAACCACACAAAGAGTTTCTTCTCTAGCTATATTAGAAGGAGTTAATCCCAAGCTTCACGGACTAAATCCGTAGCAATAATGAAATCCCTAATGGTGAAGGTATAAAACCTTAACAAACTTCACAAGGAAGATAATAGTTTTTTATTTGATAAAAGTTAAGGAATTGCAAAGAAAGAAAGGAATTTATAGCATCTCATAACCTAATTAGCAAATTACAGAAAAGGGTAAATGTATACAATAACGGATAGAAGCTTAAGGGATAAAATAGGGTTATCTCTAAAATTACTACCTATGGCACAGTGAACAGTACCATGCAGGTGGGGTATCAGGTTTGTCCTCCTTGAGCAGCAAGTAAACCACATCTAGTATGGATCAAGTCATTTTGGTCTTCTTGGGGAGAAAGTAAACCGAAGAGGCGCAACGCCAGATAAGACCGAAGCAATTATACATAGGGTTACCAAAAATACTTTCCCCAGCTTGACCGAAACAACTTTTAAAAGGGATGAGCCGAACTAAACTAATTCTGATGAGTCGTTACCTCACTGTTCATACTTGGATATTATGATGGCATGTCCTCATAATAACATGTATAGATCTGATGGAAAAAGAAGTTCGATAACATATATAGACTTCAAAACGAACAAGAAAAACTAAATCTGAAGCTAAAAACTAAATCTAAAATATAGATGGGAGGATCATTCTTCTTCCTCTAAGTAAACCTGATTAGAAGACAGAACGGAGAAAAAATAAGGAAAAATAGGAGAATGGGGAAGTAGGGTGGTTACGATAATGAGCTGAGAAGAAGAACTCAGCACGGGAGAAGAAAAGGTAGAAAGAAGGAGGAGCCTCTTTTTATATTTTTTTTTTCAACTTCTCTACAAATTAATTACCGAAAAACGCTAAAAGAACTCAATACAAATTGCATACAAAGCTCTATATTTATTTATTTTTTTTAAAACACTCAAAATAATATCAATTAAAAGTACATAAATTATCGAAGAGAACTCCAAAACCATTTATCAATAAATCTTATACTCGTCATTTATAAAAAAAACATATATTATTCCATGTTTAGAAAGTGATGATATTAAAAGAGAACTCCTCAAATGTCACGTGGCAACGCTTGATAGTAAAGGGTTAGTTATTCCACATGGCAACGCTGATGGAAGTATTGATTGGCATAAGACTTGACTTATGGCCTGTGGATTCACACAACAGTCTGGTCTTGACTATAAAAAGATATTCACCCTTGTGGTTAAAGCCACGAATATTTTGAATTATGTTTGCCCTTGCAGGAACACATAATTAGTCCATTAATTAAGTAGATGTTTCAATTTCCTTTCTTAGTGGAAACCTCGCTAAAACCATCTACATTGAGCAGCCACAAGAGTTCTGAGATAATGACAAATTAGACCATGTCAGTTTACTTAAAAAAAAACCTTGTACGGCCTCGAACAGGTACCTTGATAGTGGTTCCTAGATCAACTTGGCTTTATTATATCTGGTGCTGACAACTCTCTGTTTCTTGAGCACACTCACAAGGGAAAACCTTTATTTTATGTTATACGAATGATATCTTGATCACTGACACTAATCCAACCTTGATTCAAAAAACTATTCAAGCTATTGAAGGTGAGTTTCCCATACAGAATCTTGGTCTTGTTTCCTACTTTCTTGGCCTAGAGATTTAATACACCAACAAGTTGTCTATTTGTCTCAAACCAAATACATCATTGCCATACTCGATCGGGTTTAAGATGATTGTATGAAAACCATGCTCTACCCAGATGGCTACAACCTCACATCTCTCTAAGGAACATGGAACTCTTCTTCAATCAGGTGATGAATACCGAAGCACTGTTAGGCACTTCAGTACCTTACTTTGACACGCTCAAATATTGTTATTTTAGTAAATAAGTTGTGTCAATTTTTACATTGTCCAACTGATAAACACTGGAAGGGTGTCAAACGTGTTATGCGTTATATTCATAGCACCTAAGCTCTTGGAACTGTCTTCTCCAATACGTCGATTTGTGTAGTTCATTGTTACTCATACAATGACTAGGGCGGGTCTCCGGAAGGTCATCCTTCCACTAGGGCATATTGCATTTACCTTGGCAAAGGTTTGGTGCCATGGACCATTCATAAGCAAGCCACCATTACTCTCTCTTCCACATGAAGCGAATACAAAGTTATTACTAATGAAATTACAGAGTTGCTTTAGATACAATTGCTCTTGCGTAAGCTCAATTTTCTGATTCCTCACCCTGTGAAACTCTAATGTGATAATGTCGGTGTTATTTATCCGACTGACAATCCAGTATTCCATACCCACACTAAGTACACTGAGTTGGACTATCATTTAGTACTTGAACAAGTAGCTAATGACTTTGTTTAGTTTTGGTTCATACCAACAGAGGACTACGTTGCTGACATTTTAACTAAGTCGTGTCCGAGCACTTGTTTTCCTATTTTGCACAAATGACTTCAGATTTGCTATTGTTATCAGCTGGGGGGGGGGGGGGGGATTGTTAGTGAACGAAACGCTATCTATGTAGAGTTTACTTTTCTTTAATATCTCAGTGATAATTATAGGAATAATTGTAATTAGGATAAATACTTTCTTATCGTAATTTATCTCATTGTATAGTTTCACTAGGTCTTTATCTAGAGTCTTGTATTTATGCCTCTATAGTTTTCATTTTTTAATAAAAAGATTTAATTCAATTCACTCTCAAACAATAGTAAAGTCTATCCTTATCTAGAGTCAGCTATAAAGGGAGCCAATCTAGGCATTCATCTAGGGTCTCCAATCCAAAACCTATTTCAGTTACAATTCTATAATTATTGAGATTTCAATTATTAAAAATTATCCTTATAAAAAACTATTATCATATTCTATATTTATTTAATAGTAATCGTATATGGAAAACAAGGATGCAATTACTAAAATTGAATCGAAAATCGATAACGATAGCACACAATGTCATCTTTTTTTTTCAATCGTTATCTCTCAACAATAGTAGCACAATAGGAAGACTCCAAAATTTATTTTAATATTTATCCTCTTAACAATAAGGATAAAGTAAACAAAAGAAAACTCACGGTTTATCCGATTTGTAAACATATTCACTTTTTGTGGTTTGCGCAGTTTACAATTATTAGATTTGTAAGTTATTTTGAATAAAAAACAACAACGGTGGTTTGAGTTAATTTGCAAAACCAAAACTATATACGTTGCTCCAAATGACTTGATTTTAACGTAAACTATACAATTTTTAACAAAATTATAGAGTTTGCAAACCGGATAAACTATAAACCTCTATTTATAAATTTTTAAACCACAAAACCGCATTCACTATTTTTTTTTTTCTTAATTCCCCTAACAACAATATAGACACCAACTGTTTTATTTTTTATAAGTTGTTTCAAAGTTGAGTGTTTTATTTGATTTTATTAAATCCAATAAAAAAAGTATGAAACAGAAAACCTCCAAAATACAGAGTGCGCCCTGTCTACATCGAGGAATGATGGGCAAATATATAGTACTAATAAATAGTGCAAAGAGAATAAAAGAGACCATTTGTCTATGGCTCGAGACCAGACCAGACCACCCAACAGTCGGTGCCCTGCCGCCCAATAACTAATACTACTACCATACCATAGCCCCTGCCTGCTTTGGACGGCACTGTATAGTCTTGACTATTCCCATCACATAATAAAACCCTTTTCCATAATTTCATTATTCAATCAATTTTACTATTATTTTCTTAATTATTAATTTATCACTACATTTTATTTTAAGACGTCTTCTTTTTATTAAAACAAATGCCAAAAAAAATAAAGATAAACATATTTTCATAAAAGTTCAAACTAAAGTCTGTTTACATAATTTACCAGCGAAAGAACAATTTACAAAGAACAAAATTTCATAAAAATAAAAAACTAAAATAAAATAGCTGTAAAATACAACTTTTAAAAATTTATAATTATTGAAAGAAACTAAAATTGGGTAAATTATTATTACTCTAGTAATCATATGAGTTGTTTAGATAAATGTTTTTTTTCTCATGCTGAATTGAAAAATAGATAAATGAAAATTAAGGAAAATTATAAAATTGGGTCAAATGGGAGATCTATTTACATATTTAACTTATTTACTCAACCTACTACATATCTAGACTGTTTTTGTGTGACTTTCCCATAATACCCTCAATATGTTTGTAATTTTACAGCGCGGCTGTCTCCCTCCCGTCTGATTTCGCAGATTCTAGCATATGCGAAGCCTGGGAAGCTTGGTTTTGTTGATGATTTTAGTTAGCACATGCGAAGCCTGCGAAGCCTGCGAAGCTAATGTTTGGTTTAGTTGATGATTTTAGTTAGCATATGCGAAGTCTGGATGTGTTTTTAACAAAATTCGCTAATTCGCATACTTCGCAAATCCGAGAAGAGCAGCGATGGCTCCAAGAAGAACAACGATGGTTCCAGGAAGAACAGCAGTGGCTTCGCGAGTGGAACTTCGTAGTCTTCGTTCGGATCACACCGCATCTTCCTCTTTCAACGAGAGAGTGGGGGTAGCATTCCGGTCTTAAGCAAAGTCATCCTGTCAGGGACTTATAAATCAAAGAGAATGCATTCACAGTAAATAAGATCATCGTAAGAACCAGTGGAAGTTGGACCATCTCTAATTTCAACAATTCATGGAGAAGCTCATAAAAGAAGACTTAGATGCAGTTTACAGGATTTTATGATGACTTACACATTTTCAATCCAATCATGAGAAATTTCGCATTGATCAGGGCAGACGAAGGCCAATCGAATTTCTGGACTGCATGATCGATCGATTTATCTTGATCGATCTCAAGAGAAGATTGGGAAGGGGAAGAGAAATCGTGCATTTGGAAGAGGAAGGGGAAAGGGAAGATGAAAGATTAGGGTATTTTAGGAAAGTCATAAAAATAAAGTCTAGATATGTAATAGGTTGAATAAATTGGTTAAATATATAAATGGGCATCCCATTTGATCCAGTTTTGTAATTTTTTCATGAAAATTATAGTAATTTTTTTTTTGGATGAAGACATCAACTTATACTACGCAGAAATATCAGTTTCAATACAAGAAAGCTGGAAAATCAGCAACAATAATTTGAGGACTATATAAAGTGAGCTCCCATTTTACCAATTCATGAGCAGCATCATTAGAGGTAAATTTACTATAAAAAAAAAAGTTTTGAGGTACTTTCTTAAATTTTATCTTAGCAAGATGAATCATATACTTACTTTATTCTACAATATATGTCTTTTTAAAGTTAAGAAACAAAAAATAAATAATGCAATTAATTTTAATTAAAAGACTTTGTTATCTTTGTATTAATTGCATCCATTAATTAATTATCTACTTTCAAAATAAAAAGAAAATTTAAATAGGAGTATATTTAGTAAAAATCAATCGATATATGGATTGAATCAAAATATCATGTATTATGGAACGAAAAAAATTATCTAAACAGACATCTGTAAAACAGAGTGAGAATATCTCCTTTTAACTTGAGTTAAATTAGATCTTTTGATTAAGAGTGAAAAAAGAGTTGACAAAAGTAAAATTACTAATAATTTTACCAATAATATCCTAGAATAAAATGTCAACTTATGAATCATATAATCCAGTCATGTGGTTTTACGGATCATGGTAATTAAACATAATCACTTAATAACCTTGGATTAAAATCAATCAAACAAGGTCAACTAATTAACTAAATTATAAGATTTTGAATTTCCAATGATGGGTTTTGAAATTAAATTAAGTGGTGTTTGGGAACTTCTGATTGGAATAATTTATTGTAATTAAGTTGCCGACAAAAATGGAAATTTCGTTGATTTTAATCATTTTTTTTGTACGTATTTAGCAGAAAAAGGTGAATTGAGAGGCATGATTAATTAGATTGTGACAAATTTCCAAAATCATTTTTTTTTTGTTAAGAGTTAGTCAATGTTTACAGCTTTAAATTGGAAAAGGACACTCCCTTACCTACTTTAATCACAATTGTTGTATTAGCATTCATCCAATTAGGTGGTGATTTAATTAAGGGTTGGTTTATTTTACTTGCTGTTTGTTGTTTCTGTTACAGTTTACTGTTTGAAAATGTTGTTTTTCCAAAAAACGTGGATTCCATACTTTTATAAAAAAAAACTACTTTTCAACTAGGAAAAGCAAATAGAAAATGTCTAATCAAATATATAAAACTCTCATTTTCAAAGTGAAAAGACAAACATGGGGTCGAAAAGCAGCAAACAAACACCCTATAAAACTCATCACTCACTAGGTAGTGAAAATATAAAAACAAACATTATGGTTTGACCGATTTGCAAAGACATTTCTCATGGTTTAAAATTTTCTAAATCGCTCTCTTTTGGAGTAAATATTCAAGATAATAATTTTTAACGGAATGACTGTTTTTGTAAACTTCACAAAACACATACTCCTGTTTATACACTTTTAAACCACATAAACTGTCTTTGCAAATCGACGAAACCACGAGGGTTATTTTTCTATTTGCCCTACTAAATATACAACATCTATTGTTAATAATCATCTCATTGATTAAATCAATTAAACCAGCTGGGGAACCATATAACACTGTGATAATAGTATTTGATTAAGGAAAATTCCTTTCAATTAAAGTATGCATGTTTCTGATACGGATAAATAATGATAAGATTGATTTTGATCTTAAATCAATAAATAGTTTCTTTAATGGCTTGATCTAGAATGAGTAAATCCCATTAATATCTTGTTCTTCAATACAAGTTTTGTATTTTGATTGAAAAAGATGAACATCCTTACAAAAGTTGAGGTTTAAATACTTCTCATTATTTAAATACAAAAGACTATAATACCCTTACTAGGGTTACATCTAATAAAGAGAAGAATATGGGTAAGATGGGGTGAAATGGCTAAGTGTTAGAATGGTAAATAATCCTCAATGGCAAAAAAGTAATAAGGCTCAAAGCAAGAATCCGGCACCTTGGTCTCCTTGGTGCGGAAGTCATCTCACATGGCATATATCTCCGGCCACTCCTTGCTCGGCGATGAGTGTCTTTAATGCCCCTTTTCATAGGTCACATGGAGTGTGAAGAAAAGCCACATGCCGTGTGTTGAAACACCTTTCCACATGATTTTGATTTGACAAAATTATTTAAGTTAATCCCATGATTAAGACAATTAAATTTAAGTGCTTTGATTTAATTGTACTAATGTGTTTGTTCAATGTTGAGTATATTAATAAATGAGAACATAAATAAAAAGTAAGACAGAACGAAGTCAACATGAGCCACAGAAGCTGAGTAGAACATAACTCAGCATCACAGAAGAAAAGTCTTCTTCAGAACAAACGCTTGAAGACGAAGCTGACCGAAGAAGATGAGTAGAACGTAACTCAGCCTCGTCAAAGATAAAGATCGAAGGCAACGTCAATTAAGTCAAGCTGAGTGTTCGTCAGGACAGCACCAATGATCCATTGACTAAAATACAAAGCCCGACAAAGGTCTGCACCAATTCAGAAGCCTCGGAATTACGCCAAAAGACCTTTTCGAGACGCATGGATCAACTGGCGTTTGGCAAGAAGACAAACCTGGCGCTAGAAGACGAAACTTGGCACAAGAAGACGAAACTGGCAAGCCTGGCGCCTGCTAAATTCAGACGACAGGATTGGCTTGCAATTACTGAACGCTGACCTATCAATGACGAAAGAAGACCGTTTGAATTCAATGGATAAGTCTGAATTCAAATCATTGGGGCTTCAGAAATTGCTATAAAAGGACAAGTTCATCACTTGGATCCTTGGCCCAAATACAAAGAAAGCACAGACAGAAAAAGCTAATCTTCACAAGAGTGAGAATCCAAAATAGAAGCTGTCTAAATAGAAAAAGCAAGTTCTTACACCCAAATCCAATCTCTGTGTAAAAGTCTAGAGTGAATTTGTATTCATCTAAAGTGTTCTTCGTTTGAGAGAACAAATTTTGTATCAATTGTAAAGGTTGAGAGAGTGAAGCTGAGTACTCGGTTTTAGTACTCAGCGGTAGAGAAAATCTGAGTGTTCGGTCATAGCGCTCAGTAGGATTGAGTAGACGAATAGAGGATGGTACTCTTGTATACTCAATTGCTTTATAAACAGTTTGTGCTCTACCTTTAAAGAGCTCAGTAGTGGATTGAAAAAGCCCAGAAGGATTTTGGGAACTGGACGTAGGCGGTGAGGCCGAACTAGGATAAGACTGCTGAGTAATCTCTAACCCTTCTCTTGATATATATGTATGTGTTGTTTGCTTAAATTACTTAGTATATAAATTGTATAATCTGGCGCTGAGTAATCAGAGTGCTGAGTTGGAAGCTGACCTCAAGTGTTATTTTCCAACTCACAAGTGAAACAATTCTAGTCAGCATCTGACTAAAGCTGTCTTACACTACGCTCAGCCTTGCTAACCAAAATTGAGTGGAGTTAATTAAAGAATTAAACTAAGTCAGCATAATTAAACAAAAAAGTTTCATTAGTTCCTAACCCCCCCCCCCCCTGGAACTAATTATGTTACATTACACGGGACCAACACCGTGTGAATTTCTTTGAAAATTTCAAGAGCTTTTCAACCTATCCACACAATGTGTGGCCCCTTTGTCACACCATGTGGATCCTTCTTCCAACTTTCTTCATTCAGCACCTGTCTCACACGGCGTGTGGCTGATGTTACACGCTGTGTGAGGCACTCCTCCATCTTATCTTGGGTTTTTGAAAGAGATGCCTGCATCATTCTCCCCTTCTTCAAAGGATTTGGACCCCGACTCGCCCTTAGTAAATTCAAGAGGTCTATCTGGTTTCTAGGGGATTAAATCACGTACATTGAATGAGTTTGACATTTTACCGAGCCAATTGGGGAGGCTATGTGATAGGCGTTTGCATTGACTTTATGGGTTACCTTGTAGGGACCATACTTCTGTGGCCGAAGCTTGCTACTTGGTGCGCTAGCAAGTCTCTCCTTATTTAGGTACACCATCACTTCATTCCTAACTTCAAATTGAAGGTCCCTCTGATGCTCATCAACCTTGGTTTTCAAATTTTTGTTCCTCTCTTCAATGCTCTCTTTCACCTCTAGGTGTATTTGTTGGTATTCCTTAGCAAGGTTGCGAGCTGTTACATTCTTCTTGTCACCCTGTGGAATGTCCCCAATGTCGAGAGTATGGTTGGGGGTCTTCATATACACTACCTTGAAATGTGATTTCCTCGTAGTCGAATGTAGGGCTCCGTTGTAGGAAAACTCCCTTTGGGATAATACCAAGCCCCACATTCTCAGCTTGTCCATACACTTGCTTCTCAAGAGGTTACCCAAAGTACGGTTCACTATCTTCGTTTTTCCGTCGGTTTGTGGATGGACAGTTGTGCTAAACTTCAAGGTAGTATCGAATAGAGCCCACAACATTCGCCAAAAATGGATCAAGATTCTCTATCCGAAACAATACTATTCGGGACAACATGCAATCTTACCACTTCTCAAAAGAATAGCCTAGCAATAGTCATGACATTATTGGTCTTCCGACATAAGATGAAATGTGCCATCTTGGAGAAATGGTCCACGACCACAAATATTGAATCCATGCCCTGTGTTTTTAGTAGCCCCAATCCAAAATCTATTCACAAATTTAAACTGAGGATAGGATGGGGATGGCTTCCCCCATCTCCATCCACGTCTAAAATGAGGAATATTTACCATTGTCCTCGCCTAGATGGGGAATCTCCAAAAGAGAACAAATTATCTCCTACTCTATCCACATCCCCGCGGGGATCTCTATCCTCCACTACTCCAATTCTAAATATCATTTTTCTTTAGTGAAATTTAAACTTTTATCATGTAAATATAATATTACTATAAATATAATATTGCTATAAATAATGCATCAATCCTAATATAAAGTAACATTTATTCAAATGTAAAAATAAAAATTTAAAAATTCATGTAATATATTATTTTAAAATCATCGGTATGGTGGGGATGGGGATCCCTATAGGCTATTGGGTGGATCTCTGTCTCATTTCCATCTTAGGAAAATTGTCTCCCCTATCTCCACGGGTTATATTGTGTGCCAGGCACACCAGCTCATAATCTGAGGTGGTGTGCCATGGCCAATAAAATTAAAACATCTGTATTTAATTAATTTTATAAAACTAATTATTTCACCTCTCTAAAAAATAGAATCTTCATTCCATCGTCTCTATCCCCTCTCAAAAACCACCGCCGTCGCCGACAACCTTATATGGAAAAACATGCCCTCTGTCTTTTACGTTGTTGCTATCAATTAACACCTTCCAGCACATCTTTAATCTATTTATTATTAGTTTTCACCTTGCCTAGAGAGAGAAGGTCTTCCTTCTCTCTAGGATTTACATACCCACCCCTGCCTCCCATCCACCGCTTTCTTCTTTCTTTTTTCTTCTTTGCTCCAGCTGAATTTACCGATCTTCCCGTTAGCTGTCTTCCTCTTTGTTGTAGCCTAGTTGAGGAGGAAGAAGGAAGCTTGTCTTCCTTTTTCCTCCTCCCACCATTTTTATTTTTTCTTTGCTTTTTGTCTTTGTAGTTGTTTTCTCCTTTTGTTTGTGTTGGTTTTGTTAGTTGGATCCTATATCTTATCAGATCTCTAGATCTGTTGAAATTGCATCTGGTGGCTACAATCTTTATTTTTGTAACTTTTTCTGTTTTAGCAAGGACAGAAACGGTAGATCTTATCCGTAGATCACTGGATCTACGTGGTTGCATAAGAAATGACTTAGATCCGAAGTTTCAGAATGGTTCAAATGTTGAAGATTGGTCTACAGTTGCTTTACGGCGCATTTGGAGCTATGATAAATATATGTTTCAACTGTTGTTTATGTTCGATGTGCCTTTGATGGCCCTTTTTGCTTTTAATAGTCATTTTCTTGTCCTAGTGGACTATGTATTAGGCTTAGCCTATATGTCTGTGGGGTTTTATGCCTTACTGGTCTTATCTTGTACTTGCAATCTTACTACTTAATGAAATATTAGCATTATTATCAAAAAAAAAAAAAAAAAAGAAACACCTTCCAGCACATTCATAAAAAAAAACACCTTCCAGTATTATCTTGATTACATTATTTGGGAACTAATCTTTACTATTTGGAATCTTCAAGATCTGCATATGAAATTTGTTTTTTCTTTTTGCTTCCTTGTAATTTCTAACCAACCAAGCAATTGATTTCAAGAAAGTTCCGACCTTTTCACTTTTTATTTGGGATTTTTTCAACTGTGTGTTTGGTTGTGGAGGAAAAGAGGAAAAAAAAAACAGGATGAGGAGCCTAAACAAGATAAACTAACGAATTTGAATTAATTCTCTGTGATTTTTCCCAATCTGCTCTACTGCATAATTAAAAATCAGAGAACTTGCAGAAATTTGAGGTTCAAGGAATAAGTAAGAATAGGAACCCAGAAACGAAATCAGAGAAATAAACAACCTGAAGATTGCTTAATTTATTAGATAGCATAAAAAAAAGAAGAGAAACGAATCGAAGATGTATCTGATTAAGTCTTTTAGGTCTTCAATGGAACTAGCTGTGGTTTTGAGAAGGGAAGGAACGGGAGCAGATTCTATTTTTGAGAGAGGCGTAATAATTAGTTTTAATTGTTGAAAAATTTAATTAAATACAGATGTTTTAATTTTATTGGCCATGGCACACCACCTCAGATTATGAGGTGGTGTGCCTGGCACACAGTATAATTTCTCGGTAAAATGTTTCTATGGGCACTAAAGTAGGAATTTAGTGTGCAACTCGTCATTAAAGTAGTTTTTGGTCCAATAATATCACTAAAGTCAGTATAACCGAATCCAACCATTTTGGCTACTGGAAAGCTGATGTATCTACGATATCAACAAGAGCTCCCAATATATTTGACATGTATTATAATGTGGTAGCCATATACTGATACGTGACAATTAAAGTAATAATTTTTGTATAGTAATATGTATTCTACATATTATGAAGTGTTGTTAACGTGACAACCATCATAGTTTTTTGATGATTCAAATTGTCAGATCATGTTAAATAATCTTTATTTCATTTACCACCCTAGCCATTGTATACACAGTAAAACAATATATTCATGAAAAGATGAGCTAGACCCAACTTTGTTGGGATGCCCTCAAACTTTTCTTAAGCATAAATAGATGGTTTCTGGGTCAAATATCGAGCTATTAGTAGTAGTGTAAATAATTTATTAGTCTTCTACTTTTTATGTAATATAAGGTTCATATCTTTTTATCAATATTAATCATTTGGTTCTTTTGTCTATTTTTTTTAGATTTTTAACCGAATATATCTTAGCTTTTAACACAATCATAGTACAATACAAAATGACCATGTTATTCTATTGTGTTATGTCTGTCTTTTTATACTAAATATAACGGTTAAATTAAAAGTCTAGAAAAATAGATAATAGGATCAAAGGGTTAATATTAGCAAAAGATAGAAATATTATAAATAAGTGGATTAAACAGTATATTAATTAAAAAATAGAGACTAATAAATTATTTACTCTTAATATTATATCATAACATAAGTTCCTTTAATGGCAGATCTCTCAAGTCGGCAATATAAACAATTTCAAATAACAAAAGAGATACGCACAAAAACAAATCTCGCTGATAAAAAGTGCAATGTTGTTAATTTTAAATTACAGGGCAAAATCTCTAAAAGTGTTATAGGTTCGACATGAATAAAATTTAACACTATTATTTAGTCAAAAAAAAGTTTGCTAAATAGCTAAATTAAACTTTTTATTTTACACGAAAAACCACAATCCTTTAACTATATTTTCGGTAATTAAAAAATATATTTAAGTTCTTTATTTTTTTAATTAATAATTATTTTTTTTTCATGAAAACTAATATAATAATAACTAAACTGTTTTTTTAGAAACTAACTTTTTTTTTTTATGAAAATATCTATATCTTCGTTAGATACAAAAAGAACAAGTACAATAAAAAAACGGAAAAGGTAAAAAACCTTACAAAATCCACAATGGGATGACAACGACTACAAAGAGCAATAAAATCCATAAAAGGTATAAAACATACGGAAAAACAATAACACATATAATTCATTGAAATCCTAATCCGCAGAAAAGCAACTGCAATTGAATCTTCATTATTTAGGTCCTTCCGAACATTCGGATCTGAATCCTTTCTTTTGTTGCAACCACGCAGATATATTGATCCACGTATAAAAAAAATCGTTTCCACTCTTGCTAAATTCGAAAAAGGTATAAATAGCAGAATAATAGAGAGTAGAAACAATTCAAACGGATAAAGAGATCTAATGAAATATACAAACACAGACTAAAAAGAAAATACAATAAAAAAACAAAACAGTAAACCTAACCCGACGAGAGGATGAAGAAGGAACTCCTTCTTTCTCCTCAAAGTAGATCCACAAAAGAATGACAAGACTTGAAGATTTTAGCACAAAATAGTAAGAAAAGGAAAAGAAGAAAAGAATGACGGTTTTTTTATTTGAGAGAGCAGTTCTTATTTTTTAGAAACTAACTAAACTATTAAAATAAATAATTTATTCTTAATATTTCTCTTAAATCATTGCTTTCTTTGAAAAAATGCTTAAATTTTATATCTAATTTTATTAATATTAAATCTCGTTCTTATTGTAAATAAAAGAAAATTTGAGAAAATATTACCAAAAATATATTAATAATACAAAAGTATATTTTTTTTTGACAACATACAAAAAGTATATATAAAAATGAACAAATTGAAAAACTATAAATACACATATAATAATATTAAAAAACCTAAAACCACATGTAATAAAAAAAAAAAATTGGAGGATAACAAACTATAAATAAACGCATTAAGTTATTGATATTTAAATTTTACACACATTAATATCAAAAGAGTAGTTGTAGGGAAAATATTTTAAGTATCAAAATGAACTATGCATAACCGTGTTATATGATTTATATATTTTATAGGGTTAAAGAAATTTTTTTAGCCCTATGATTATTGTAGGAGAGCGGATTCAACCTCCACATACAAAATAATGCAATCTTAAATTTAATTGCGTTTATCAGACAATGTAATTTTCAGTCGCATTAACATAAGATGCGGGTTTTTTTTTAATAACAGCAGATAAGCAATTTCAAGTTTTATTGGGTGGTTCGAACACTATAGATGGGATGATGACCAAAATATGAAATTGCATATGATTTTTTTTTCTGTTAATAAGATTTGAAATTACGTTATCTTGTAAATTTAGGGGGTGTTTGTTTTGTGGAGTTTCAGGAAAGGGTAAGAGAATAAAGAAGTTTCATTCATTTTGTTGGTGTTTAGTTGATTAATTCGACCATTCTCTTTACCACTTTGTAGTTTTAGATTTACCCTCAACTCATCTAATCTTATTACCAAAGCTCTCTAAGGTTTTCTATTTCCGTTCTCCTCATTCACTGTATTGAACCTCTACAATTTCCATAAAATTCTACTTTAATCGCTATTTTATTTTTATATTAATATTTTTGTTTTACTTTTTTTATCCTTGAATTAAATTCATGGTTGATCTTTGTCATTATATATTTTTTATTTTTTCCTCAAAAATATTTTTGATCGAATTTTACTTTTTGATTTTCCTTGTGATCCTTATACTTATTTATTTTTTTTATCTCTAGACTAATTTCACTTTTGATTCATTTACTTATTTATTTTTATTTTTTTACCCTGAAAAATAATTTTGACAATTTTTTTTTCTTTTATCATATTATTCAGTTTTAATATTTATTTTTAATTGTTTTAAAATGATCATTTTATTTTTAAAATATAATGTTTATCCATTTTCTTTTATTAATTTTATTTCAGTTTCCTCTATTTCACCGTCATTTAATTCTAATGGTTGAATTAATTGATTTTAATCCTTATATTTATATGTGATTAATTTATTAATACAAACACGTATATATATAAAAATTGTTGTTAAAAACAATCCACAACTCTGATTTATCAACTCATTTGAACCAAACAGTCATAAATGAAATCAGATGTATAATATTCTCTTTCTGAAACCGAAACAAATAGATAAGTGAATTCAAAGTTATTTCATTCTTTTCTCCTTGTTTCCATATCTTGATTCAATTCTGTTATCTTTGCACGAATCAAACGCTTTCATAATCTTTAAAATTGCATTATTTTATACGTACATAGATATTAAATCCGATTTCACCTAATAATCATTCAATTAAATTTGTGTCTTATCCTTATCCAACAAATTGTATAAAAAGGATAATCTCTTAGAATGGACATTGCACAAAGCAAAAGCACATGCACATGAGAGTGGATAGTGCAAAAAAGGCTTTAAAACCAAGGCTTAAAGTTAGGAGGGGAAAGTAGTTAGAGTATGCATACACAAAGTGGAAATTAAGGATCCATATATTCAACATGGCACGTGTTTTTGCGTAAAGGAAAACATGTGATCACGTGCCAATTTTTTTTCCCAATCTTGAGGAATAAGTATGCATTTAATTGGATAGGTTTTATTGGTTTTTGCTTCATATTGGGATCACCCCAACCAAACATTCTAACTTGGTTTAATTGGTTTTATACTTATCATTACAACCTTAATCTCTATATTATCAAAATTCAAACCTATTTTAACATTATCTTCAATAATTATCAAAATCTATAAATTTAGTTTTATGATTATTGGAGAACCGATAGAATTAATTTCCACGAATTTAAATTTATTAGACAGTGTGATTTGAAGTCTCATTAATGTATAAGGAGTTTTTTTATCATTAATAAAATATACAATTCCAAAGTTTGTTAGATCGAGAGAATACTAGAAGATAGAGTGGTGGTCAGACTAGGGATGGTAACGAATAGAGTATCTGTGGATAGTGTAAATCATAAACTTTACTCGTTTATTTTTTAAATTATCCGTACCTGTTTCATTACTCTAACGGGTATACTTTTGCATTCCATACCCGTTCCATTTAATTCGTGGGTATCCTTACCCGTTATGAATCAATACATAAAATAAAAAAATATTACAACTTTAACTAAGTATAAATTTAATAAATCATTCATCTAAATCTTGAACAAAACCTTAATCAATAAGAATAAAATAGTTTAATGGTGTCACTCAGTGGTTGAAGAACAAAATGTTGGAGTTTGAATCTCACATCTTATATTTTAAAACAATAATAGTATTTTTTTTTAATATGTAAAAGATTTATGACGGGTACCGGGTACCCTAGGGATATTATCATCATACCCGTTACGGATAATGGTTTTGATCTTATACTATTTTATATAAGATACGGGTAGTCCCATTAGAATCGGATAGTGTATAATACTCGTTGTCATCCCTAGATCAGACCATTAAAAATTATTTTACGTATATTAATAGAATTTAAAATTACACCTTTTAGTAAAAATTAAGCTTAAATTACTGAAATAAGATTCATTATGGTCTAATAATGATAAAATTAAATATATTACTTGATTCCATAATATCCAGATAAATTAAGAATGTGGAAAGCACATGTTCCACTTGCTCCCATGCCTTAGTTTGGTGAAATATTAATTTGAGGTTTCTGCATGGGAGTTACAACCGCTTCAAATCTCAAAAATAATTATAACTTGTACCTCAAGTATATCAAATCCAAACTATTTGAATTTTTTTTTTCTTGACATGAAGTACATATATGAGAATTCAACATTACATGACAGAAAGTATTTTTCCTATGGACCCTGATAACCACGTGAATTTGGCCATTCACCGTTAGATGTAAGCTGATTAAATCTAAGCCTTAGGATGCTTTGAATCTTCATCTTAGGATTTTAATCAGCCTACATCTAATGGTGAATGACCAAATTCACCGTGGTCATTAGTGTCCATGTGAACACTATTGATATAACAGAATGCAAATAATCTTAATTTACCAAAAAAAATTAAAAAAAAAGAGAATTTTTTGCATAGAAATTAGTAATTTAGAAAAGAAGTATTAAAAATAAATTAGTCATTTTAATAGTGTAATTAATCTTATATAAAAATTAGAAATTTAGGAAAGAAGTTTTGATGAACGAAGTGTAAAAAAACGAATGGAATAACTTTTTAGGATGTCTAGCTATAATCAGTGGCGAATACAGGATTACTCGGTTGGGGGGCGATTTTACATGTGCATTCGGGAAAAAAAATTGCTAAATCGAACTTGTTTAATTTTTTTTTTTTTTGTATATATGCGTGTTATAATTTAAACGGTCAAGAGCCAATTTTAAATATTAATGTACAATTTTTCAAATTAAGCTAGATTTTGTTAATAGTTCTAATATGAGAATAGAGATAAAAATAAATGTTGGAATATAGCTTTAAAAATAAATAAAATATATGAGAATTAGTATTCCACTGAGGTGAAGCTGGAATTCTATATATTCGTCCCCTACATTATTTTAAAGTTTATACACAACTGAATATATGTTTCCATGGCACATATTAAATTAGGTTAATCTAATACTATATATTTGAAAATTTATTAAATTCAAAAGATAAAAATTAATCCATGGCCACACCAATAAATTTTAGTTTAAAAGTTTGATAAACCAGAATTAGAATATGTATACTCAATAAAACTATAATGTAAAATCTTTTCCAAAAAAAAAAAAAACTATAATCTAAAATTAAGAAATAAGAATATAAATTATCTATTTATAATTATTTTAGAGTAATGAGTAGCTGAAAAAAATGGGGAAAATTACACAGAAATTCAACTTTTAAAAACTATTTACAACTATGTCAAATCATAATTTTGGATTATGTCAAACTAGTAAAATCAGTACTTTTAATATATTTTTAACGATTAAAACTTATAAATTAGAAGTCTAGAATATATATTTTAGGGTTTATGATTTGTGAATTGGAGTCTAGAATTTTTAAATTATGGTGTAAAATCATAATATATAAAGAATATTAAGAATTAAGTTTGGTGATATGATTTAGTTGTAATTTTTTACTTAATTATGATATTCATGTAAAATGCTCATGAGCCCGGTCCAAGTTGAACATTTTGGGCTGTGCTTATTTTTGAGCTAGAATGAGCTCAGCTTTTGATATTGGGCTTAACTTTGTGGACTGCTCTTTTCATTAAAAGAAAAATAAACTAAAACACGTTTAAAAATGAACAGAAATAAATATTGAAAGTAAAACGGTAGGTGCAAAATTGAAAGTCGTACAGTAAAGTACCGATAAATTAATAATCTTGATTAAAATAATAATGTTGTTCGGTCCCGACTTAGGCCAATATGATAAAATAATAACATCGCTAAATGCGTAAGATAATAATTAAAAAAATTCCTTGAGGCCAACTGAAAATATAAAATAATAATTCATTAATACTTATGAAATTTACATTTATAATTCATCAAATAAAACACATCTAGAGAGCTTCTTGAATAATTTCTTTGTCCGTAGGTGATTCCATTAGAGCTTCATTTTCACTAGAATAATTCAGAATATGCTCTACATTCATGGCATTTACAGACATTGGTATGTTGAAGGCATTCAAAGATCCAAGGGAAGTATGCTTCTAGAAGAAGAAACTAGTGATGTTGAAGGCATTCAAAGATTAAAAGACATTATTTATTTTCTTTTCTTAGTTACCGAACAAAAATTAATTGTTTAATTTGAGAAATACAATGTACAAAAAAAAATTATTCTATAAATTAATAAATAGAAAATAACAAGTAATAATAAAATAGGAGAAATAATTAATTAAATATATGAGCAATATGTATGAGAAAGATTCCAGCTAGAGGTTAGGGCTTGTTTTTCTTTTACTTGGTCTGTAGTGGGCTCAGTGATGGTGGTGAAGAATTGAAACTGGAGCCCAGTTAGGTCTGTGATTGGGTCCCTCAAAGGTGATTCATCCAGCAGATCTATCACGCTGGAGTTTAGAGCCTTTCTCTTAAACCGCTTGTCTGCACTGCCCTTTGAAGTTTTGGTTGGAGGAGAGGGGTCAGCAATATGAGAGTTAAGTGACTCAGAGGAGAAGTTGAGTCCTAAGTCAGCATAAAGGTTCTCCTCAACCTTGTCCTTCACAGGAGACTTGGCTCCTTGCTCATTAGAAGAGAGAAAAACTGACGTTTATTAATATCAAAATATCATTACATACGAGGGGAATAACGGTTTTGTCAAGTTTCCATCTAAATTGGGTGAAATTTCACCAATTAGGATAGTTCAGGGACCAAATGTAACCGAATAATAAATATGGGGCTAAATAATAAAATTTTAAATAAGTCAAGGGTTCAATAACACCTTAAGCATTAAAGTGAATGTAAAATCTTAATATTTATCCTCTAGATTATTAATATTGTTTTTTTTTTTTATGATTATTCTCTACTTTACAGAACAGGATGTTTTCCATTGGCAGATATTAAATTAAATTAGGTTAATCTAATATATTAGAAATTTTATTAGATTCAAAAAATAAAAACTAATCCATGGGCACATCAATAAATTTTAATTTAAAAGTTTGATAAACCAGAATTTGAATATGTATACTCAAATAAAACTATAAAGTAAAATTGAGAAAATAAGAATATAAATTCTCTGTTTATAATTATTTTAGAGTAGCTGAAAATGTTTATAAACCAGAATGAGTTGAGCTTTTGATATTGGGCTTGACTTTGTGTGCCGGCGTTTTTTTAGGTAAATTTATATAGAAATTTATTTTTTATAACTTATTTACAACTATATCAAATTAAATAGATTATTATTTTTAATATATTTTAATAATCGTGTTCAAAATTTACGGGCAAATAGAATTTTAGCAGTTCGCTAAATCTTCCTGAAAACAAAACTTAGACTTAAAGCATTATTTGCTTTGAATCCCATAATTCCCTCACAAAATAAACATGTTTATTATCCAAAGAACAACAATGTTGGTCACACATTAAATGCAATGGGATATAAGTTTTGCTCCTCATTATATATATATATATATATATATATATATAGTAGCTAAATGGCTACACTTAATTTATTTGTACGCCTCTCTCTAGACTGTATAAAGGTGTTTGTTTATTCCATTTCCACGTTTTATTTGTTTTTTTATATTGAAAATTAGAATTTTAAGTGTTTGGTTAGAAACTGTTTTTTTCTTTTTATATATAAAAATTTACTTTTTTTTTTTACAAAATAGGAAGTCCCTGCTTTTCCATCAATAACAACAAACAATAAACAACGACAGCAACAATCGATAAAACAAACAGTCTTGTATGTAACCTTTCTTTATCTTGGAAATATTATTATTTGAAATCATCAAGTAAATTATAGCATATGATTTTCCAATATGTGAAATTAAATAGAAAATAAAGGAAGAAAAGAGAGTAGTGGGGAACATGTGGGGATAGATGAAAATAACGTACAAACAGCTGAGGGAGACAATAGCAATGTCTCCATTTCTGAAAGAAACCTCCATTAATTGTTGTCAAAGGCCCTGTTTGGCAAAAAAGCGTTTTGGAATAAAAAGAGCGGTTTTGACCAACTTTAGAGGTTTGACCACTGAAACCGCTAATTGGAGTGTTTGGTGGAGAGATGTTTGGGATAAAAACGCTAATTTAGAAAAAGCTCTCAAAAGGAGCTTTTTCAATTATCGTTTTGCAATATTAAAATTAATGGACTTCTTTAACCCTAATAGATAGACTCCCTCTTCTCCTGCGCCAAAATTAATGTCCTTATTCGTCTTTTTGCACAAACCGCTATTATCAATCAGCTAATTTTTACCAAACAGGTCTACACAAACAGCTAATCAAATCAGCTACTCCAATCAGCTAATGTAATCAGCTAACAGCTAACAGCTAATGCAATCAGCTAACAGCTAATTCCCAAACAGGACCAAAATCTGTCAGCATTAGGATTCAAGTATCCCATTTCGGTTCGATTACTAACTGAACCGAAATTCATGCATTCTACTAGGGCTGGGCACAGTTCGGTCCAAGTCGGGGATTCATGAATCTCCAGTATTGGATTGAAATTCGGAGATTAATAAAAGGAAATCTCCAGGATTGGATTGAAAGAATAAATCTCCAGAATTGAATTGCCCCAAAATTTCGGTCCAGTCCAGTTCGGGGATTCGGAGATTCGGTTCCGGTCCAATCCAATATAATTTTTCGGTGATTCGGATAAATATCTAATAGTTTAAGTCCTAAACAATATATTAAAAATTTAATTTATAAAATTTTATTATCTTACATAACTTGAAATAAATGATATTTTTTTAGGAAGTAAACAACATTCATTAAAAGTTACAATAGACAACAAGGCTAAAAAAAACCCCACAAAATCAAAGTATTAAAAGTTACGGTAGACAACAAGACTAAAAAAACCCACAAAATCAAAGTTACAAAATAATAAATCCATAAAAACAAACAACCTTTAATTCAAAAAAGATAACACTTCATTAGCAAAATCTCTCTAATCATCATCCCAATTTCTAATTGAATCTTCTTAACACAACAAATTCATTGTTTTCCAAAGCAAAGGCAGTAAAAGCCAAACATCAACCTAAACATATAAAATTTACCATATTAGTGAATCAACAAATGTTAAATTAATTAGGTTTCACTTCAATAAAACTAATCAACACACTAACAAAAAGTAAAAGGACAAAAAATATGCTTACCAAAGTGCATTTGATTCGGTTAAAAAAACCTTAGATATCCAATTGAAATATGGATAAAAGAGATGATGCAATTTCAAGATCAGAACTAATTTCTACAAATTAAATAACATTTATATAGTTAGTATTCATAAATATTTAATTAAAATAAAACTATGAAATATAATTGGTAAGTAAATATTACCTTCTTCAATAGCATCAAGATCTTCAACTTCTTCTTCATGCTTGAAAGCTTGAGTTGAAGTTTTCAACCAATCTTGACAACAAATCAAAACCGCAGCTCTAGCAGGAGTTAAAGAACTCCTAAATTGATCCAAAGTTCTACCACCTGTGCTAAACGTAGATTCAAAAGCCACAGTTGAGCATTGAATTGCAAAAACATCTTTTACAACTTTGGATAAAGTAGGATATCGCATAGCATTAACCTTCCACCACAATATAAGGTCAAACTCAATTACATATTTTTCAGGTACCTCATTGACATATATTTCCCATTCTCCCTCAATTGACATATCTTTATCAATATTTAAAAAATAATCATCAATCTCATCATCAATGTCATCATCCGCTTCATCCAAACTAGAAGAATGTGCTCCAAGGTTCACATTTTCTTGCACATTTTGCACTATATACTCATCTAACAATGCAATAATAATCTTTATGACTTGTGCCACCAACTCATTAGCATCCCTTTTCCCCATTCCCATTATTTCAAAATAATATAAACACACACAAAATGGTATCTCTTATGAGGATTTTCATGAGATTTATTGTAATCTCTATTCTTTTCTTCAGTGATATTTCACAATCACTTGAAGAACAAAATGTCATTGACAATTATGAATTCTTAACAAATGATCAACAATCTGCTTTTCATAGAAAAGTTGTCCACTTTCTAATTATTCACTGAAGATTTGGATGATCAAATTTCTTTGATTCTTGGTTATCTGACTAAGGGCGGATGGGGTAGGCAAAGATAGCTGCATTTCTATAGGTTCAATTCATCAATGTCGGTATCTCAGTCATAGATTGATGTTGTCCTCCCTTGGCAGATTAAGCAAAGCTTTTTTAGCTATAAGACCCCATAATACCCGATTGAACAAAAGGTGATGAGATGGGAAAGGTGGGAGTGGCTATCTAGAAAATTTTCCATGGCTGAAAAACCAAGTGAAGAAAATTTTCCTAATTGATTTTCCATGAGAGGAAGCTTCTGTGAATTAATTAAGAACTATATCTAATACCCTAACATATAAAACTTCAAATATAACACAGAACATATAAAACTTCAAATCTACACCATGTACACAACATAGAGTTTAGAAATTGAAATATAAAAGTTCAGAGTTTAGAAAACTTATCAAAGTTTAGACCTTATTATTACTATATAATAATGTTATATCTTATTAATAAATTATAAATTTATATTATTGTAATTAGTTTACCAAACCTTACAAAATATATAACTATATATTATATAATATTTCTCTTTATATAAAGTTAATGTATGAAATATAAATTTATTATTGTTAAACTTTCGGTTATTTCAGTTCGGTCCAATCCAATCCAATTCAATCCGGTTATCGGTCCAGTCCTGGATAAATTTCGGTCCTGTTCGGTCCAGTTCTTTGACAAAAAGTCAACGGTCCAATCCAGTTCGGTTCTCCAAAAAAAGTCAACGGTCCAGTCCAATTCCGGAGTTTTTTCCTCGGATATTCGGTCCGGTCCAGTATCTCCAGGATCCGCGCCCAGCCCTACATTCTACCGTGGCGGAGCCTCAAATTCATACTTGCTTTTAGCACTATATTTGGAAGTAATTTTTTAAAATCCAACCTGTTATGGCTGGGTAGTTAAAAAAATTTATCCTTTAACACGTTGAAATTTCATTGTTTAACATTTTTATATTTTTTATATTTTTAGTTATAATTTTTTTATAATTTTCACAAATTATAATTTAATTCACAAATTAAGTTATTTGAGTTTTAAAAGTAAGAAATTTATTTTATTTTTTTTAGTAAAAAGAGATATACTAAAATGAATTAAAAAAATGTTATAAAAATAAAGAGTACATTAAAAATAACTAATAAAGGTAACATAGTTCTCTACTTATTTAAAAAATAAAGTTCAAATAAATAAAAGATCGATAACCTCTCACTTTTATATTAAGGGGTTACAAGGGGCGGATCTACCAATAGTCAAGGGTGGAACCGATGGTCGGGAGACTCTGGCTTGACTCCACTCTTGACTACAATAATCGAATTGAATACAATAAAGATCGAATATTAATAAATTGAAATTTTTTGGTTCGGTTCAACTGCTAATAAAATAATCGAAACTTATAAAATTTAGTTTAAATGTTTAATTATGAAACAAAATTTATTTATTTTATAAAAGCAAAATTCATCATACTAGAAAAAGTGATGAATTTATTTATATATAAATTCCGGTTCAATTTGATTAAAAGAATTTTCTTACAGGATAGCCGAAGCGATAACTGATTATTAAATTAGTTTTATTTAAAAAAAATTGAATCGAACTAGAATATATAAACAACAGAAGCAAATTAAAATTCAGTAATAGTTTATCGGTCGTTTTAATCAGCTCTAGCCAGCATCAGTAGGTTAATTTTACATTATATTAAATGAAAGACAAAATATTTATATAAATATTTTGGAAAATAATCTGAAACAATTACATTCAAAATCAATTAATTTACACAATAGTTTTATTTTCTGTTAGAAATTAAGGTCTCTAGCTTTACCAATGTTAATCTTAATTTCATTTTATGTTATGTTATTTGTTCTTGAAAATAAAGGAGTAAGGGGGCGTTTGGTTTGGGGTCTTTAGGAATGGGAATGAGAATGGAAGAGTTTCATTCCCTTTGTGCTTGTTTGTTTATAAAAAAAAAAAAACTCATTCCTTTTACCCACTTTAGGTTAAGCCATTACCCCACTTTAGGTTAAGCCATTGGCCCTGTTTGGTAAAGAGCGTTTTGGGATAAAAAGAGCGGTTTTGACCAACTTTAGAGGTTTGACCACTGAAACCGCTAATTGGAGTGTTTGGTGGAGAGAGGTTTGGGAGAGGGTTTTGGGATGAAAACGCTAATTTAGAAAAATCTCTTAAAATGAGCTTTTTCAATTAGCGTTTTGCAATATTAAAATTAATGGACTTCTTTAACCCTAATAGATAGACTCCCTCTTCTCATGCGCCAAAATTAATGCCCTTATTCGTCTTTTTGCACAAACCGCTATTATCAATCAGCTAATTTTTACCAAACAGGTCTATACAAATAGCTAATCAAATGAGCTAGTCAAATCAGCTAATGTAATCAGCTAACAGCTAACAGCTAACAGCTAATGTAATCAGCTAACAGCTAACAGCTAATTCCCAAACAGGGCTATTACCTCATGCTCTTTAGGGAATTGGATTCCCTTTACCCCATTCCCTTTCCTAAACATATCCAAACACATAGGGGAATTAATGGTTATTCATTTCCTTTCCTGTAGTTTCCCTTTCTTGATTCATTTTCCTTTACCCCTTGTGAACCAAACCCCCCTTAAATGGGTTGATGATGTTAGCTCCTTAAAGTATTCATAATGTTGGTTTTTACTTTCTCAAACCGTTAGAGATAATGTTCCTATTATCTCTGTAAATAGATTCTTATCTAGTTAGAGTTTCAATTTGTCTATAACCCTAGCTAGGTAGAGTTTCAATACGATTATACTTGTGTATTGTATTCCTATACAAACTACTATTGGCTCACTATAAATACAAGGCCTCTGAGCCATAATCATTAAGGTGATTCAAATCATTATTGTGTTATTACTTATCTCTCTCTATCTCCATAATATTCCCGTATATCAAACTATACATTCAACATGGTATTAGTAGTATCAACTTCCGCATCCTCTGAATCTCTGATCATCCACAATCACCAACATACACTCAATACAAAGTTGATGCTGCCGCCGCCGCCGCCGGTGTCGCTGCCGTGAATATCGCACCTGCCGATGCTTCGACCTACGCGGCTGCTCAAAACACGGACGAAGCCTTCGGTGGCTCGTTTGCAACTTCGGGATGGGGTTCACCTCGCCCTTCGTCACCGGTGAATCCGTGTTCCTTGCCGCGACAACAGCACCACCCGCTGCGGCAGCTCCACCTCCACAGCGGACCGTGGGTGACTCCTTTCCTCCGGAGGTGCGCGCAGCCCTCGAAGCATACCAGGCGGCCAGTGCACAGGCGGCCAATGTCCAGACGCATCCCGCGCCAATCTCCTCTGCGTTTGTCGCCCCGGCGCAACCTGCGTCTGCCACCCATGCGCCCCTCACGTTTGCTGCCGCTGCCCATGCGCCCCTCGCGTCTGCTTCTGCCGCCCATGCACAGCTCGCGCCAATCTTCTCCGCGACAGCAGCTCATGATCCACAGTTTGTGCAACCCGCGATGCTCCCAACTCCGACAACGTCCACTGCCGACGCTGCGGTTTTAGCCGCGATTGTGGCATATCATGCGGCTGTTCCGCCCCCACAAAATCATCAACTTTCGGTTCAGAAGTCACCAATTCAATCCCAACAACCCTCGGCCACTCAAACCCTGTTTCTCCATCAGTTCTCGCTGCCCTAGCCACCTATCAGGCAGCCGAAGCCAGTAACAACCGTCAGGTAATTTCTGAATCCAATACTTCACCATTTGGGTATAATACTCAATTAACCCATGATCCAGCCCCATCTTTTTTTTCAAATTCGTATCACAATACTGTCGATGCACCTTCAAATAATTTTCGACCTAATTTTATTCCTCCCTCAAATACCACTATTTTACCAAATTCTGTCCATCCAGAACCTGTTTCTACCCATGTCGATCAACCAAGACAACCACCCACAAATATTACCATTAACATCAAATTAACCCCTCACAACTATAAAGCATGGAGAATGTCCATGGAATCTACCCTTCAAACCTATCATCTTCTTTCCCATATTCTTAGTTCAACACCTCCTCCACCCAAATTTATTTCTAGAACATGTTTTGTGACATCTGCTGCGGATTTAATCATAAATCCATCTTTTTCCCAATGGGATGATGTAGAAAATGTGGTTAGGACTTTGCTCCTAAATTGAATCACCGAAGAGGTGTTTCCTGATATTGCTTATCTCAAATACTCACATGATATTTGGCTAGCTTTGGAAGATGCCTACGGGCTTATTACAGGTGGCAAGCAGTTTCAGATGGGAGTTGAACTGCATGAGCTTGAGCAAGGGGGGATGTCAGTTACTGCGTATATGCAAAAAGTAAAGTCCATTCTTGATGATCTGGCTGCCTCGGGGAACCCTTACCCTCGACATCTACTACCGTCAGTTCTTTACAAGGGTTTGGGAGAAGAGTATCGCTCTACCGTCCAGAATCTTGTCACTCAGCACGGTACAAACATCAACTATCAAGAGATCTTGCACAGTTTGAAAACAGTTGAAGGCATGATCCAATCAACCAGAAAGACTACTCTGCTTCAACCCGATGGTATATCAGCACACCGGGAGGCTAATGTATCCACCATGGAAACAAATCAATCAAAGAAGCAGAATCCAAAGAAGAGAAGAAGTGGCAAGTGCTACAACTGTGGTGATCCAAGCCACTGGGCTGATAAGTGCAAAAGACCAAAGAACAATTCAAGATCAAACTACAATCCTGGACCACAAGCACACATGGCATGGCAACAACCACCAAATCCATTCATGGGTCCTAATCAGTCGTGGTATCCTGACACAGGAGCAACAAATCATATGACGGCAAATCCGACTCAACTTCATCAAATGCATCCATATCCAGGATATGACACGGTTCAATTTGGCAATGGTCAAGGTTTGCAAATTTCTCACTTTGGAAATTCAAATATCAATAATTTGAAAATTAATGATGCCCTACTTGTTCCTAAGCTTACCAAATCTTTACTATCTGTTCAAAAATTTACCCGTGACAACTCATGTTACTTTGAATTTTGGCCTAACCATTTTCTTGTGAAGGACCAAACAACTGGGGAAATCCTTTTATGGGGCCCGAGTAAAGATGGGCTTTATGTGCTTACACCCACCCTGAAGGAGGCGCTAGTAGGAGAGAAGGTGTCTTTTGAAAGGTGGCATGCACGGCTTGGACATTGTCAGAATCAGACAGTCAGCACAGTTCTCAAAGGAAACAATCTATCCTCTTCAAAGTCAGTTAGCAATTGTTCTTTTTGTCCATTAGGCAAACTTGTTAGAAGCCCTTTACCCTCTATTAGTCGCTCTAGCACATTTATTTTTGAGAACTTACATCTGGATGTTTGGGGACCAGCTCCAGTTGTTTCTTGTCTTGGTCACCGTTATTTTTTAATAATCATTGATGAATTCAGTAGATTTGGATGAGTTTTCTGTTTAAAGAATAAGAGTGATGTTTTCTCAACCTTTTGTGATTTTTATGCCATGATCTCTAATCAGTATAGTGCAAGGGTTAAGAATATTTACTCAGATCTTGGTGGAGAATTCCAAAAACTACAACCTTTTTTCAAATGACATGACATTATACACAAAATTGCGTGCCCTCACACTCATGCACAAAATGGTATAGCTGAGAGAAAAATTAGACATGCCGTTGACACCTGCCTTACTTTGTTAGCCAATGCATCTTTACCTCTCAAATTCTGGAACTATGCCATGATTCACAGCATTAGGCTAATCAACTACTTACCCACCAAAATACTGAACAACAATTCACCCTATTTCTTGTTCTACAAGAAACAGCCTGCCTATAAAGCATTGCGCATCTTTGGCAGTGGTATCTATCCTCTTCTTCGTCCATACAACCAGCACAAATTTGATTTTCGTTCCAAGTTATGTGTCTACCTTGGTCCATCAGAAAATCATTCTGGGGATATTTGTCTTGAGTATGCCACCGGACGCATATACATCTGCAAATTTGTGCAGCACAATGAAGAAGTATTTCCTGCATCAGCAGTCACTACATCATCACCTTCATCTAGCAACTTGGGGGTAAGCACATCGTGTCAACTACCATCTTTACTCGGCCCGTATCCAGGTAATTTCTCTAATCCCACTCCTATATTATCTACTTCTAACTTAGTTCCATGTTCCCAACCAATCACACCTGTCCACTCTGGACCTCATCCTGGTACCCCAATTATTCCCCCTGACTCTGAAGCCACAAACACTGCTAGTTCCACGCCAATGTTTGTCACCAGTAGTCACAGCTGCATCAACACCTGTTTCTCAGAATGATCTCACCACACCAGTTGACTCTGTGAACATCACTACACCGGAGATACAGAATGCAGTACCTCATGAAGAGAATGCCATGCCACAAACAGAGTCTCCTCCTCCTGAAACTGCACCACCTGCTCCTGTTCCAACTGCAAAGCCCAGACCTCGCAATGCACCACTGATTGGTCCACGTCAACATTATATGCAGCTTCGATAGTCGTCTCTTCACTCAAGGGGACGGTTTGAGGGACTTCTAGCTACACATCCAAATGGCACAGTGGATCCCACATGCTTCAGCAAAGCCAACAAACAACCCGAATGGCGCACGGCAATGTCTAACGAGATTCCAGCTCTTCTGAACAATGGCACCTGGCAACTTGTACCAAGACCACATGATCAGCATGTCATCACCTCTAGGTGGCTCTTTCGTACAAAGAAGAAGTCTGATGGAACCATTGATCGACATAAAGCTCGTTTAGTAGCACGGGGATTCACTCAGAAAGCTGGGATTGACTACAAAGAAACATTTAGTCCAGTAATCAAAGCTACAACCATTCGGTCTGTCTTTGCCATTGCAGCAGCAAACAACTGGTTCATCAATCAACTGGATGTCTCTAATGCATTCCTTCATGGAAACTTATCAGAGACAATCTATATGGAACAACCGCAGGGTTTTCGGGATAGTGACCGACCGGATCATGTCTGTCTTCTCAAAAAGAGTCTTTATGGATTAAAGCAAGCACCGCGAGAATGGTTCACACGCCTTCGAACATTCCTCCTCTCACTTGGGTATAAGATGTCACAGGCTGACAATTCTCTGTTTATCAGACACACCGACACTGAAAAGTGTTGGGGTTTAGTGTCCTATAGACAATTGTTCTAGGATACAAACTTAATGTAAATGAAGTGTTCTTTATATCGTTTGTTTTAATGAGATATGTTTTCATAACTATATAAAGGCAATCCCTTTTAAGAACTAAATAAAGTCTAATAAAAGGAAATCCGTAAGTTTGTTTAAAGTGATTATAAAGTGTTCATACAAGCATGAAGTGAGATGAAACTTTATAATAAACTAATAAACTTAAAACCACCCCAAGTCAAGTAATATGTTTAGGATTGACATATCACTGCTGAGACTTGCATGTAACAATGTATTCTGTCGCGACAGAAAGCTGATCTCACAAGCTTCATATATACAGATATCTGGATAGTTACATGGATCCAATGAAAAGGAGTTCATTAGGATTGGGGACCCGACTTGAGATAACAGGATGGGTAGATTCATCCTTGTCACCTGTTTATCTCATTGGTATTAATAGGTATAAGTAATCCTCAGACTCAAAGGAATGTTAATTAGTAATTCTGGATTACGAAATGTGATGCTTTGATCCTGTTGTAACACGATCCTTAACAGAGATGACTCTGGGGTGTGAACGGCAGACGTTGGGTATCACAGGAAGTAATTGCAGGATAGTTATACATTGGATTAAGCATTTATCACTCCCGATAAATGGGAGATATGTCCATGGATCGCTTGTGGAAGACTTGACTCTAAATCCTTGCAAGGTGATAGCTTAAGATTGAAATGCAGATTTCTCTTAACCTATCTAATTGGAGTTAACTCGGCCTGTACAAGTAAAACGAACGTCTCGCTATATGTGACTTGACATTATCCATAGTCATAAGATTCAGTTCAAGGATGTAGTTGATAAAGGATCGAATTATACTGTAACTAATACGGAAAGGTCAACGACAGAATCAACATCTCTTCTTATAGCTCTGGGGGAATGTTTCGGATTTGCCAATCACATTTTGCGTACTCATTCCGTTATGCAAAGATTAAATATAATTCTGTGAAAATTAATTTAATAGTTGCATACGGCTAGAAGCAATAAGAACCTAATGGGTCACACATAAGACTTGGAACCCAAAAGAGAAACAGATGTTAATTAATTGACGGAAGCCCAACTGAGCCCAATAAGGCCCAGTTAATTAAGGGGGGGGGAGCGATTTTATGTATATTAGATACATAAATAATTAATTTGATTTTATCAATTCTAATTAGATTAGGATTATGAATTAAATTAATTAAAGGATAAATAAGTTCGAAGTTTTAATTAGATTATATTACTCCTATTATTATCCTATAAGGTTACTAATATTATCTTTATATTTAAGATATAATTATAGATAATTAATAAGAATTATATTCCGAATTAAATTCTTATTCAGTAACCTAATTCTATCTAACTAGGGTTTAGATACAAGAGGATATATACCCCCCTTATGCAATTTTCGAAAAACCCTAGGCATACTAAGAGAGAGAATTTCGACCCCCCTGTTCGAGGACGAGATTATCTACCGCTTCCTTCCGTTCAATTGATTTTCATCTCTTTCTCTTTATCCTTGATCTTGTGTTGATTAATTAGAGACAATCTACTTTGGTTGTTATGAACGGTTGATTCTAACTTGATCTTCAATTGTTTTTTTGTTTTGTGCTCGGAAACTCGAAGTAAGAGTTGTGGGCACTTCGTTTGCAACGGTAGATAAAACATCTGAAAGGTATTTCTTTTATCCCTCTTTATATGAAATAACGATTAACGGATCTTGGGTTAATGGAAATAGGTTAAAATTTTTATATTTCCGCTGCTATACGTTAACCTATTTTCCTTCAAAAAGACTTACATTTTTTGCTATGTTGATGATATACTCATAACAGGTAACCACCCTGCACACATCACCAACACAATTGCAGCCATTGAACATGAGTTTCCCATTCGCAATCTTGGCAAGGCAGAATACTTTCTCGGAGTTGAGATAAGATATGAGAAGGATGGCATTCACATGTGTCAGGCCAAATATGTGGCTGACATCCTAGACAGAGTGAAGATGATTGACTCTAAACCTACACTGACCCCATGGCCACCACGCCAACACTTTCAAAAGAGCTAGGCATCAGCTTAACCTCTGGAGATGAATATCGAAGCATTGTGGGAGCACTTCAATACTTAACATTCACTCGTCCTGATATTGCATTTGCAGTTAACAAATTATGTCAGTTCCTGCACTGTCCGACTGATGAGCACTGGAAAGGAGTCAAGAGGGTCTTACGCTACATTCAGGGCACATCAGACTTTGGGATAGTCATGTCCATCAAACCAATAGAGCACATCCATTGCTACTTAAATAGTGATTGGGGAGGGTGTCCTGATGATCGACGATCCACGGGTGCCTTCTGTGTCTACCTTGGATCCAGCATTGTATCGTGGCAGACCCGAAAGCAACCCACAATAGCCAGATCCTCCACAGAAAGTGAATACAAGGCAGTGGCAAATGCCACAGCAGAACTCCTATGGTTCAAATCACTTCTCTCGGATATGGGCTTTCCTTTACCTACCCCGGTTCAGTTATGGTGTGATAATGTTGGGGCAATTTATCTCACTTCAAATCCAGTTTTTCATGCTCGTACGAAGCACATTGAGCTAGATTATCATTTTGTTCGTGAACAAGTTCACAGAGGATTTCTCAGTGTCAGATTCATTCCAATCGATGATTAGGTTGCAGACATACTGACCAAGCCGCTAGCTCCGGCTCGCTTCACGATGCTACGCTCTCGCCTCTTTGTCCGTGCCCGCCATCGGCTTGAGGGGGGTGTTAGAGATAATGTTTCTATTATCTCTGTAAATAGATTCTTATCTAGTTAGAGTTTCAATTTGTCTATAACCCTAGCTAGGTAGAGTTTCAATACGATTATACTTGTGTATTGTATTCCTATACAAACTACTATTGGCTCACTATAAATACAAGGCCTCTGAGCCATAATCATTAAGGTGATTCAAATCATTATTGTGTTATTACTTATCTCTCTCTATCTCCATAATATTCCCGTATATCAAACTATACATTCAACACAAACCACAATACACCCACTTAACTTGTGTTGCATGTGGAGTACTAATGAAATTTTATAATACTCATAACATTACATTCAACTAGTTCTATAGTTATCAGAAAACAGCGAAATTAATAGTGGAAAATAGTATAATTGGTTCAAAATTTCTAAGGTTAATTAATGATAATAATTTTTTTACTTGTAATTTCATATCATGTTCACCTTCTAATTTTTAACGTTCTTTTAAGGGAAAAGTACAAAAATAAACCTTGTGGTTTGACCCATTTTCGAAGTGCACCCCTGTGGTTTAAAAGTTTGCAAGTCGGTGTCTTGAACTTCATTCCGTTAGCAAAGAGGGGTAAAATTGACTAACGGTGTTAAAAGTCAAAGGGAAAATAGTTAATTTGGTCCTTATATTTAATAATTTTATAAATTAAGCATCCTTATTATCTAACTATCACAAACAAACCCCAAAATAAAAAATAAAAATTCAATTATACCATCTTCTCCATTACTCTTTAATTTTTTTCTTTCTCTCTCGTCTTTTTTAATTTTTCTCTCTCTAAAATTAAGTTTCTCTCTCTAGAATCACAGTTCAATAATTTCTTCGGAGTTCAATTTTTCCGGGAAAATGACTGTTGGACTAGGAAAATGCAGCAAAATCCGCCACATCGTGAGGCTTCGCCAAATGCTACGGCGGTGGAGAAACAAAGCTCGGATGTCAGCCACTCGCATTCCATCGGATGTTCCCGCCGGACATATCGCTGTTTGCGTCGGCTCTAATTGCCGGAGATTTGTGGTGCGAGCTTCTCACTTGAATCATCCATTCTTCAAGAAACTCCTAATGCAAGCCGAAGAAGAGTATGGATTCGGTAATCAAGGACCGCTGGCGATTCCCTGCGATGAATCGGTTTTTGAGGAAGTGATTCGGTACATTTCGAGATCTGATTCAGGTAAATCGACTCGGTCCTTGAATCTAGAAGATTTTCAAAGGTATTGCAATGTCGGAGTTAGGAGTAAAATGGATTTCTGGATCGAGATTAATTCATTTCTTTCATCGTGCTCTCTCTTTGACCACGACTGTTGTATACTCCTCCTCCACCGCCATTGCCGCTTAGCTCATCTTCTGAAGTTTGCCGCTGATTTTGCTGAAATTGATGGTGATGATGAGCATGTAAATGAAGATCTCTGGTGTGAAAAGGAGGCGGAAGTGGCCGGCCATGTGCTGCTACTGGATCCATATTTGCTTCAATCAAAATCAATTTTAACCTGAATTGAGAAAACCCAGAATAAAATCCTTAACTTGTTCTTCGCTGAGAGATCAAATGGTATGAACTTGAAGCTTCACAAAAGTAATTTTCAGCTGAATCAAACTCATCTTTCTACTTAATCTAACCTTGATTAGAGTGAACGATTTGGTAACCTTGATTATTATCTATAAGGACCAAATTAACTATTTTCCCTTTGACTTTTAACACCGTTAGTCAATTTTACCCCTCTTTGCTAACGGAATGAAGTTCAAGGCACCGACTTTCAAACTTTTAAACCACAGGGATGCACTTCGAAAATGGGCCAAACCACAAGGTTTATTTGTGTACTTTTCCCCTCTTTTAATTTACTCTTAATATTGTACTGTTTTCTACTTAAAGACTAAATTTGCTATCCTCAACTAAATTTGCATCTTAACCCCTAATAAAAAAAAAAAAGGAAACCCACTTGGTAAATAAATAAATATAACGTTAATTAATTAATTGATTAGATGCATCACTTCGGAATTATCATAAAAGTTCTCATGGCTGAAAGGAATTTGACTTGAATAAGATTTCAACTTTTTTTATTCCATAAAGTTTACAAAAAGTTGTAATCAAGACTTAGACAATTCGACTTAGTTGGGTGTAATCAAGCCAAGCTGAACTGATCTTTGATCTGCTTAAACTTGGATCGTTAGAAAATTTACGATTACGAACTCGAGCTCAAACTCAACATTCTGCCTGTGAGCTATTAACGGGTTTTACTCATGAGTAGTTGATTAGTTCAGTTCATGAACTTCGCTTGCGAACAACTCATTAATTATGTTCGTTAATTATATTGATTTGAAGTTTCTCTAACACAAAACTACATAATTCTAAAACCTATAAAACTAAATTTTACACAAAATCACGTTGTTTTACATTTCCTCTTTATAAAAATGTTATTATTAAAAAAATAATTGAATAAAGCTTGTTAACGAGCGTGTTCATAAACATTATAATCAAACTTGTTTATTAACCTATATATAATCGAGGATGCTCACGAGCTTTCGAGCCGAGCTTCTCTGTGTTCAAATTCGGCTCGTTTATAAATCGAGCCGAACACAATCGAGCTTTTATCAAGCTGAACATTGAGTCATTTATGAACGACTCGGCTCATTTACAGCCCTACGATCAAGTACTCTTCCAGTTACTTTGACAATTATTTAGGTTTTGTGGCATGTAGCTAAGAGAGTGATTTAGGGATAGGTTGTGTTCCAAGGAAGGACTTTTTATGAAGTCACAGTGGGCTACCAAACTGCACTTAAGATAGAGACTTGACTTGCTAAGATGCCCCCATTACCCATACCATTCATTCTTTCTGTTGCAAAAAGATCAAGCCCAACCAAACTGGAAAATAATTAATGTACCAAAATATTTATATTTGGTAGTTAAGAGCAATCTGATCTTCAAGTTATATAAATAAATAGTATAATCTATATTATATTTATATTTATATTTATATAAAAGCAGAAATCTTTAAACGATTCAATATGATGCCACATAATAAATCACCAATTTTCATTATTTTTTTCATTACTTTCCTCCTTAAATTTATTCACTTGCCTACTTCTTGAGTTTAATTTAATCTTTACAAATCCTATCGTGGTTACTGGAAAATTAAATCTTATTAATTGAATTAAATGGAATTAATATTTAATTTTGTAAAACGTTTTAATAGTTACAATGATTTTAATTGTCATTAATATGAATTAATTCAATAAAATTAATTCCGCATTAAGTGAATTAATCGAAGAAAACAAAACATTCTAATAGTTTTCCTATAAAAATAATTTTCGGCTTATTCGAAATAGATTGACAGTTCATATGAAATTTTCTTTGTGCCAAATTTTATTCAGCTCTCGGAACTTCTATTTCGATTTGTTCGACCTATTGCTTGATTTTCTAGTGACTTTTTTTGTGAACAAAGTTTAGGTAAAGGTAGGCCTACCCACTTTCTAAGGTCTAGTGATTATTCGATACACTCAATTAAAGTTGACTCACATTTCTCCTATATCTTGGGAATGGCGGAGCTAGGATTTGAGATTTGGGAAAGCTAATTTTAGTTACGTAGTTGGTGGTAATTTTTTAAACTCCAGCCCGCTAGGGCTGGGAAATTTTTTTTAGCATCCAACATGATAAAGCTGCTTCATTTTGCCCAAAGTGGAAAACGTAAACGTATTTAATTTTCTATATGTTCAATGTTGATTTTCTAAACTAAAACACCTAAATTTTGGTAGTTTTTGTGTGTTGAATGTAAAAAAATTAACTCTTCTAAGTCTAAAAGAAGTAGAAATATTTGATGTTTTATAAATCCAACATTAATTTCTTTAAAATTATATTTGGGAAAAAAACTTTAGAAGAGTTGTAGGGAAAAAAATCAATTAGGATAAATAAAAGCAAAAAAATAAAACTCAATGGGTTTTAACCCATGACCTTTTACAACAAAACAAGCTCTCTTAACCAACTCAACCATCTTATCATTAATCTATGTCACTACAAACACGCATTAATATACTAAAATTAGGGGGGCTATGAACTACCGGCCACATTTTACTCAAGGGTGGAGCCGGCGGCCGGGGGGCCGGAGCCCCCCGAGCTCTTGGCTGGCTCCGCCCCTGCTTGGGAGACAATTGTCTATTGTGGCAAAACTTGTTTCAAAGAAACTTGTCTCATCAAAATGCATAATCTTCTTTCTTCTTTCTTCTTTCTTCTTCCTTATTCATTCTTCCTCCTAATTTGATTCATGATATCTCTTGTAAGATCGATATTAACCAAAACACTTGCAAAGTGTCTAAAATCCCCCTCTAGGGTTATATTACGGTTATTAGTGTTATTATTGATATTATTGTTAGCAATATCTCCTTTATTAATATCGTGATATCTTATAAGTTATAGTTTGAATCAGTCTTGTAATTCAAAATAGTTTATGTTGTATTTCTATCCTTTAAAGTCTATTTAAAGACTATCCAATCAATATACAACTCATTGAGAGATCAAACTGTTTTATGGTATCAAAGCTTGAAAGAGGTTTAACATCTTAATGACTCCATCTCTCTCTCTCTCAAATAAATTTCTAAACCTATCCCTCACTACCAAGAAAATTTTGAAACTTATCCTACTGCCAAACCCAAATTTTTTTATTTCTCCCCTCTTTCTCTCATAATATTCGACTCAGTGGCTTCAAATAACAACACAACATCTAGCAATACAACTACTGTTCCCGCAACCTTACCCACACCAAACATATCAATTGTTCTCTCAATTAACCCCAAACAACTTTCTCCTTTAAAAACTCAATTAATGCATGTTCTAGAAGGTTGAAGATTAATGAGCCACGTCGATGGTAGCTAAGCTCCTATGAAGAGGTTTCCCACTAGAGATGATAATCCGGCCTACCGAGATTGGGAACTAGACCAATATGGTCTGAGTTGGATTATCTCATCTTGTTCTGTTGAAGTTATGCCTCAAATATTTGGAACAAAGACTGCTAATAAGGTATATCAAAAGCTAGATAAAGCTTGTTCAGCTGACTCGAGGTCCCAAATTTGAGAGCTGAAATATCATCTTCATAATCTGAAATGAAAGAATGACAATATCTTTTCTTATCTTCAAAGTGCTAAAGTAATTAGCAATCAATTGGCTTCTTTAAAAAACTTATATCTGATAATGATCTTATTGAAGATATTCTTGATAGTCTGGGTCCTATCTATATACCCTTTATTTGTGCACTTGAAGCATGTTTATAAGTTATCGCATATGAAGACTTAATTGGGCTATTGCTAAGTGAGGAAAGACAATTAAGTAGAGACAATGTTCAATCCTCATTCACTCCATCAGCAAACTATTCAGCTAAAAATAATTACTGAGGTCGTTGTAGGGGTCGTACCGATTTTCACAACAACAATTCTAACCGAACCACCAACATCATATCCTGCCGCTTAGACACCACTACCATCACTTGTCACAATTGTCGAGGTAATGGACACATCTCTCGCTAGTGACCTTCCCATTGTTATATTTGGAACAACAGAGCATATGTTTGTCCCGCATCCAATCTTGCTACAACCTTAAACAGAACCTACGTTGATTGATTAGGCGATTCAGGTGAAACTCACCACCTAACTACGGATCTTGGAAATCTTCATGTTCATTCCAAATATGATAGATTCTATTCATATCTCTCATGTGGGAAAATCTAATTTTAATATCTCTAATGCATCATTGAAATTTCAAAACATTTTGCTTGTTCCTAAAATAGTAAATAATTTACTGTCTGTGTCGTTTCTAGCCCATTCTAATCAATATTTTGGTAGAATATTTTGCTGGTCTTTTTAAGGATTTGAAGACAAAGCAAGTGATCCATCGAGGGATGAATGAAAATGACTTTACATCATGCCACTTCCATCCACATTATCCCACTGTATTCAAGCTTATCATATTTCTATTCCTTTGTGGTATGCCCGTTTAGGACCTGCGAATTTTTCGATTATTAAAAGAACTCTTGCTATAAATAAAATTCAATTTCATGGTGATAATAAAAATTCAGCATTATGTGCTTCTTGTTGTGTTAGAAAAAATCATCGTTTACCTTTTCCAAAATCTGATTTTGGTTGCTTCGTATCCTTTATCATTGATATGTTCTGATGTTTGGGGACTGGCACTGGTTATTTTCCATGATTAGTGTCGTTATTATGTTGTCTTTTATGACCACTACATTAAATCTTCTTGGAATTACTTTGTTCCATACAAGTCTGAGGTGTTATGCGTCTTTATTAAGTTTTGTACTATTGTGGAAGAATACTTTAATCATGCAATTAAATCCTTTCAAGAAGATTGGGGTGGGGAATTTCAGGTCTTAACTAATTACTTGACAAACAATGGCATTAATCAACGCATATCATGTCTTTATACACCTGAACAAAACGGATGTGCGAAAAGAAAACATCATCATATAGTTGAAACCGGGTTGTCCATGCTTCATTATTCCAAATTACCTTCATAATTTTGGAGTTATGTATTTGATTGTGCAATTTATATCATTAATCAATTGCATGTACTTGCAATCAATTATTGTTCTCCATATGAAAAATTATTTGGCACTTTATTAGATTATTCCATGATGTGTACCTTTGGTTGTCTATGTTTTCCTTTGCTTCGTCCATATAGTCTCACAAGTTACATTATCATTCATGGAAATGTATCCTTCTCGGTTACAGAAAGTTCATAAAGGATATAAATGCTATGAATTACTTAGTGACAAAATATTCATCACACGCAATGTTATTTTCAATGAAAAGAAGTTTCCATATTTGAAGTTAGTACATGAGGTACATTCAGAATCGACTACCAATCAGTCACAAACCATTATTGTTTCATTTTCATTAGTCTGTGAATCATTCACTATAATTCCAGTAGCAACCCTATATTACCACCCTCAATTCGACAAAGTTCAGCAACTTATATACCTCACTCAATTCGACCAACATCAACAGCCCCTCCCCCACTAAGACAAAGTTGATAAGCCATTATACCCTCCTCAACTCGGCTAATTACACCATCCTATTACCCTATGTGAGTTCAACCAAACACGTCTGTCCTTGCACCAAATTTACTTCGAACAAAACCTACAACCCAGACCCTAATTCTCTTACCCTTAATAACATGACTCCACTCACTCATCCTTTATATCATCACCGACACACCAACACCCTCAACATTACCAAATAAATCAGCCCCCACTATACCCGCCAAACACACGCAATGGCCAACATTCCCTCAACACTCAAACTCATAGCCCCATATTCCTCTTTAAATCAACTTAACCTCATATCTTTACACCATCAACCCGAGATCACACAAACCTGCCCCAAACACCGACAAAACACATCCCATGGTTACTAAAAAAATGGGTAATCTCAAACCCAAGTCATACCTTGCAACACTAAAAATTCAAACCCCGACATGTTATTCCAATGTTATGCAAACCACTAAATAGCTTGAGACAATAAGGAACTAGTATAATGCATTAATCGAGAATGGAACATGGGAGATAGTTCCTTGCACGGTTGCATCAAATATTATTAAATATTGATGGATTTTTCGCACCAAACTAAATCCTAATAGTACATTTGATCGATATAAAGTGTGACTTGTTGCTAAATGGTTTCATCAACAACCTGGTCTTGAATTTGAGCAAACTTATAGTCTGGTAATCAAACCTACCATAATTCTATTATTACTTTTTATTTTGTGTCAAACAGCTGGTTTATCACTCAGCTTGATGTATTTAATGCCCTTCTCCATGGTTCACTTGATGAAGTTGTGTATATAGAACAACCCACGGTTTTTATAAGTACCCAATTTAACCATGTTCAACGGTAGAAGAAAAGCTTATATGGTTTGAAACAAGCTCCTCACATGTGGCATAAATGTCTTTCTATAACACTTGTTAATCCTGGGTTCAAAAGCTCTAAAATGGATTCCACACTTTACTACTTTCGAGCAACTGATGTTGAATTGTATTGCTTACTCTATATGGATCATGTTCTCGTTACGGGTAATTATTCTCAAGTAGTCTCTCGATTGGTTAAATAGCTTCAGTTAAAATTCATTAATAAGAGACATTGGTCTGTTGTCTTAGTTTCTTGGTTTGGAAGCCCATTGGACTTCTGATGTTCTCTCTAAATCAACATAAATATATTCAAGATCTTTTGGAAAAACCCATCATGTCAGATGCTAAAGCTATCTCCACTCCTGCTTGCACATATGCTAAACTTAGTCTTGAAATTTGTGAACCTTTCTCTGATCCTAGCTTGTATCGAAGCATTGTGGGTGGTGTTCGATAGTTACCATTACAAGGCCTGGTGTTTCTTACTCAGTCAACAAAGTCAATCAATTCATGCACCAATAAACACTTGATCATTGGAAAGCTGTAAAGCGAATCCTTTGCTACCTCCCTTCAACACATACTCACGACCTTCGAATATGATGAAGTCGGTTGATTGATATTGTGGGATTTTGTGATGCCGATTAAGGTGGTGATCCTTATGATGGAAAATCAACTTACGGTTACATCATCTTTGTTGGACAGAATCTAGTATCTTGGCATTCATGGAAGCAACACATGGTGTCTCAGTCATCCATGGAAGCCGAATATCGATCACTCACCTCTTTTGCATTCAAAGTTCTTTGGTTGCACATGCTTATGCACAAAATTGTGTACTGCTCACCTTAATCTCTGATTCTATGGTGTGATAGCGTAAAAGCCACGTATTTAACCGTCAACCCAATTTTTCATGATCGCTCAAAACATTTAAATTTGATTTTCACTTTGTTTGGGACAAAGTTGGAAAGTAAGAATTGAAAGTTCAATACATTTCATCGCTTGATCAAACCACGGATGTTATCACCAAACTGTTGTCTAAAGCTCGACATATTGCTCTTCATGACAAGTTAAACATTCAACCACTTTTAACTTGAGGGGACGTATTACGGTTATTATTATTATTATGGATATTATTGTTAGCAATATCTCCTTTGTTAACATCTTGATATCATGTGAGTTATACTTTGAATCAGTCTTGTAATTCAAAATAGTTTATGTTGTATTCCTATCTTGTAAAGTCTATTTAAAGATTGTTCAATCAATATACAACTCATTAAAAGATCAAACTGCTTTAAGTTGCACGATTAATTCTCATCAATCCCATGATAATGCTCATTATGCCCGACAATATATGAAGGTCCCAATACTCCCACAAAAATTCCATGAGAGGAACCTAAACTTGAGCAGACGTTAACCTCTGAGTTGTTGGCGTAAAGTTATGAATCCATTACTGAACCCAAAACACTTCAGGTTTTAAATTCAAAATCCTCACTCTATATCATGTTTTTAGTAGCTTGTGAAGTTAGGAAGATGTGGAAATATCCCTAACCAATCGACATTAAACGCCTTGGTTCGGTAATTTCCCAAATCAACGTAAGCTTACCTTCAAGGCAACAGATTTCCATAGATGTTCTCCTTAGGGTAATTTCGCCTCAGAGAGAAATTTCACATTGTTTAAGTTTGTGATTATAAGTCTCTTATGGAATTCTGACAGTTTTGAAAGCCCCATCATATGTGACCTTGGCATCGGAATCGACTTGCGAATTCAGCATATTACCTATTAGCGGAAGTCTTTGGCACACACATTAATTAGGTTTTCATTAGTGGTGTTGAATACAACTTAGAGTTTGTAACCTAGTTTTTATGATATTTATTTATAACAGAGGAGCTTTTCGAAAAAATATTTGTAGCACAAAAGAAAGATGACTTGCTTGTTGTGCGGATTTAACGAAAGATAAATAAACGAAAGTCGAAACACAAATTTACGTGCTTCACCAACGTTCTGTTGGGTAGTCCACGGGCAGAAGGAGAATAGCTTTTTTTAGGAGGCGAAAAATCAGATTACAAATTAGGTTTACATAATAGAGTATTTATAGTACTCAATCTAACCTAATCCGACTTAGAACCCACGATGTCCCCACGATGTCGCTTCCAAGTAGAAAACCAAAAGTAGACCCCAATCTTCCTATCGTAGTATGTTATATTGATTCAATGCATTACGACACCTCGATTAGCCATAGAGACCTGAATGATAGTAGAGACCGCATTTGGAGCGGCTGGAAGCAAGGTTGAAGATAGTCCTGTCATGTCCTAACAAAGCAATTTTTCTACTCTCATAGAGTAGCTAATTCCTTGCTTCAAATGATATTAATTCTTTATGCATTTTATGAGGATTGTCTAGCTTTTTTTGGGATCATATGTATAATGACTCTTTCTAAAATTTTGAATTAATCAAAATTAGTTTTCCATAAAATATATATATATATTTTTGTTAAGAAAAAATAATGTGAAAAAAATGAATTGAAAAGCATGTACAGTTAAACCTCGATAAATGAATGTTCGATAAAGTAATAACTTCGCTTATATAATAAATTCTTTCGGCCCCGACTTGGACCAATGGACTAAAGTAATAACCTCGCTAAATGCATTAAGTAATAAAAATATTTAAATCCTTAAGGGCCCAATGAAAATATAAATTAATAATTGTTGATTACATACAATATATATATACCAAAACCTTTCAACAATCAATTAGAAGTCATTTTTTTTTGAAAAAACGCATTTATAGTTGGTTGTTTTTTCTTTCCACCTAAACCAAAATGAACACCATCCTTAACTTTTTGTAGTGCAAACACAACTTTTGGTATATTTTGCTCGTGTTGTAGCAAGTAGTTGTTTAAGGTGACCATTGCTTGAAAGACCTCTTTTGACGATACATTTCCATCATCATTGTTCATCTGGCTCTGGATTATTTCCATCATCATTGTTCATCTGGCTCTGGACCATTTCCATCATCATTGTTCATTATTGACTGGATAATTTCTTCGTTTGTATGCATTTTACAATGAAAAATTATCTATAAAATAATAAATATTGATTTATCGATAAATGAATAATTTATTAATTTATTGATAAATAAATAATCTCGCTTAATGAATATTTTTTTCGGTCCCAAATATATATATTTATCGAGGTTTTACTGTAATTTTTTTTTGTGGTGATGACGAGGGAGAAGTTGGGATTTGGATTAATTAGTGTTGAAAGAGGTATTTGCGTCAGATTACAATCTACTTTCATCACTGCTTACGTCCACAAAGAAACCAAAATTTAAAACCCCAAATTCAATTTTATTTAAATTTCAAATAATTAGAAAAAAAAGGTGCCACCAACACCACACATTTAAAATCATCTCTACTGTTATATAGAATGCTATAGTATAGTCTGCATTTGTTTTTGTTTTTTTTCTTTCAGTGTGAAAAATAAAATTGTTTGGTTAGAATTAGAAAATATTTATTTCGTAAAGAAATTTAATAACTAAGAGGTTGTTTGATAGCCTAATTAATCATTTAAATTAAAATGTTAAGTATTTATTTAATTTAAGTGTGTTTGATAGCCATTATTCATTCACCACTTAAATTAATCAATTAAGTCAAAATATTTAACTTAACATTTTAAGTTAAACATTATCAACTAATATTTTTATAACAGTTATAGCATTTAATATTTTCAGCACTTATAATATTCAACACTTAAAATTCAATATTTATTTATTCAGTACTTAATTATAAATTTTATCAAACATCACCTAACTTCTACATGTTATGAGCAATTAATGACTATTTTCATACAATAATAAATAGTAAATATGAATAACTGACTCTGTCTATTTGGGTTTGTTATTGTTAATTGATATAAATTTATCTTATCTCCAAAATAACAATTAATTACTATTTTTTTTTAATTTTATTCAAATATTTTTGAGTTAAAAGCGCGAATAAATAAATAAAATAAAAAGAAAAAAAACTACGATTGGACTTCTTCACTCAAGACAGAACTCATATAATCCTTGAATAAAATATCTTGAAGATCTGTAGAATGCATACTCGTGCCAATCCAAAGGAAATGAGTCTGCAAAATTCGTCATCAAATCAGCAATTCTATTTTTTTCACGATAAGAACACAAATTTATTAACTTAATATCCCACTACCTATTTCGAAGATCATGACACGTCTCGAGTAACAAGAAGTAGGAGTAATGACTACGCACCTTCTTGACGATGTAACCTAAGATGGTGCACTGGTCGAATTCCATAGTCACCTTCTAATATCTTCTCCCTTGAACTATAAGAAAATCAAAAGTAAACTCTCTGAAGCTCAGCAAGTGACACATTACACATATTGATATTAACATCAAATCTTAGAGGAAGGAGGGCGTTGCCCTCTTTCCTTATCGCTCTATCCCTATAGTTCCGCAGTTAAAACTAAAAGGGCAAAATGCTTCCACTTCTTCTTGTTGGGTGTTCCGTTAGCTCTTCAACTTGCTTAAAAGTGATATATTACTATAAACAGGTTTAGGTTCCGGCTGAGACCGTAAAATAGAAAAGAAAAAAAAAACTAAATAGTGACTTTATACATTATGTTGCTTTAAAACATGGTTAGCATATATAATTATATAAGGTGGATGTGAAATTTGTTTAATACATAATAAAAGAAAATAAAAATGAAATGTTGTTTTTTATGAAGAGAATGAAAAGGTTAACAACTTTTTGAGTTGAAGAACACTAGAGAGAGAAAGAGAGAATGATGATTGCTAAAAACCAGATTATTCTCTGGCATGGGCCACCATTATTCCATAAAAGAAAGTGTCACATTCTCCTCTCTAATTATGTCTTTTTTCTTCCATTTTGCTACTTCTAATCATTTCTTTTTCCATTGTTTTTAAACCAATTTTCTAATTTTACTACTCATTTTAATCCACTCACATTTATGTCATAAAACTAAATGATGTTTTATTCGCGTAGGGGGTAATAGAAATTAATCGAGAAAAAGAAATAAAGTGAAAGAAAATGAATTATTATGTCTGTTTGTTTCGGTTTTAGAAGGGGAATGATATATTTTTAATTCTTTTTATGGCTGTTTAGTTCGTAAGAAAAACTAGAAAATAGTTTTTGATCTTGTTTGGTAAAGATCTTTTTGAGGTAAAATTAGAAGTTTGAGTCACTTTAGAGATTTAACTAATCAAATCTATAATAATGGCGTTTGGTGAATAGAGGTTTGAAGGAGTTTATTAGGTTCAAAAAACTAATTTTGAAAAAACTGGTTTTATGAGTTTTTTCAATTAGCTTATTACTCCATCTCTTTTGAGTGACACTTTTACCCTTAAGTAATACCCTTTAATCCCAAATAAAGGTTTTGTCATGTCTTTATTTGTCATTTTATACAAACAGCCATTAGTAATCAGGTAAGTTTTACCAAACAAGTTTATACAATCATCGAGTCAAATCAGTTAGTCAAATCAACTAATAGTATTTGCCAAACAAGGCTAGTATACTTCAGATATATATTATTGGTTGAACTATAAATATTAAACTATAAATATCAACAATAAAATATAACAAATTAAAATTTTAGTTAATTAATTTGATAATAAAATTCAACAAATATAATTTTATTTAAGAAAACAATAAAAATCAAGTATGAAGTAGAGGTAATATATATATAAGAACGGAATGAACCGGGTTGAGTTCAAACTTTTAAGACAAATCTTAAATCCAACTCATTTTATGTGCGGATTTGAATGGATTTGAACTGGTTCCAAACTGATTCTCAAATATAGATATCCAAACCCAATAGATGAGAGACGAACTTTTTTTGCGGAGGGCCGCCCAAAAAACAAACGGAAGATCATCATACTCGGCGAATGGACTAACGGACTTATGAACTGGTCTAATTAGGATGGGAAACAAAAGCTAATAGCTATTTTGTAAAAAAAAGAGCAACTAATATCTATGGTTATCAAATAAATCTAAATATAAAAGCAGAAAATGTTATGTTACCCCATGTTTTGTTCATGAACTTTCCACTTTTTTAATTTATTTGGATACAATTCTCCCTCATTCTCATGTTTAATCATTCCTTGTAGCTAACTATGAAAATAATTCACAAAAGATTATCTCATCATCATAAATCTTTTCACTACTATATATCATAATAATTATGTGATTATTTATTTCAATAAAATTAGAAATGTGTTGCACAGTATATATACTCATTTCTATCTCCACGAATATCTATCTTCTTTCAGGCACCAAGATCTACCATGTGAAGCAAATCTATTACTACCAATCAAATTTTGCATCTAATAATTATCATTGACTTTTTCAGTAAATAATTAAATATATCACCCTATTATTTTCTCATCAATCAGACCCTATGTATGTATTAATTAATCAATTATATCACACCATACTTTGGAGCTGTTTAAATTAATATATACTAGTACTATAGAATATTCAACCATAAAATTTGTGTGATCTAAGCTGGATGCACATTATGACATAAGAAAAAAAAATCATTTTGATTAGTTACATGTTTTTCTTAAAATAAAAGAACTAAATACTCATAATATTTTTTTTATAAAAAATATTTCTCATAAATTAAGTGTGTAAAATTGAGATAAATTCATTGTCTTCAAATATATATAGTTTTCTTTTGTTACAATATAGGAAAATTCAAATGAAATTTCAAACCATGATATAAAAATATCTGGGTTTGATATATTGATACAGATCGGTTTCGGACGAGTTGATTTTAACCGTAAATCAATAAAGGGAGTTCTTCTCTAACTAAACTAGAATGAGTTAATCCCGGATTTTACGGACTAAATTCGTATGAAATGAACATTCCTCATTATTGAAGGTTAAAACCTTAAGAGCCCGTTTGTTTTACCTACTGTTTGCTTTTTGCTGTTACAGTTTGCTGTTTGCTGTTGAAAAAAGCTGCATTTTCAAAAAGCATAGATTCTCTGCTTTTGTAAAAGGCTACTTTTCAGCTGTAAAAAGCAAATAGGAGATCACTAACCAAACACCTAATGCTGTTTTTCAGATGTAAAAAGCAAACAGGAAGTCACTAAACAAACACCTAAAACTCTCCATTTTGAAGTGAAAATGCAAAAAGGAGCATGAAAATGAGCAACCAAACATCCTCTAACAAAAGTTTCACAAAGAAGAAGGTATGATTTAATTTGATAAAAGTTAAGCATCCTTACAAATAAGAGGCTTTATATACCTGTCTCTAAAAAATAATGTAAAAGACATAATTAACATAGTTAGTGTTACAAATAACAAAGAGTGATAAGGATAGAATAGGAATGAAATGCTAAAATGACATTTTGGGAATTAGAACTAAAATGACAAATAATAAAGTCAAAATGACACAATTGAAAATAAGAGAGGTAAGAAATTGGGCAGCTTTGGTCCCCTTGTCTCCTAGTCTTATGTGTCTTTTTCTTGGTCTGAAAACATGTTCGCCATAGCTAAAAATCAATGTTTCATCGCTGAAAATAGTGCAAAAAATGAATGGTCAATGTGACACGACATGTCAACTGCTATGACACGGCGTGTCGCGAGATGACACGTTGCGTTAATCATATGCTTGGACAGAAACTTTTGTGGAGCTCGACACGGTATGTCGGCCTGAAAATCAATAGTCCTCGTGATGGCTTGGGCGTATCACTGGCAATTGGTACAATTGTCTCCCTCCTTTGGACCTGGATAGGAGGTGTTTTCATTATTTACTCTCTTGAAAAGAACTTAATCTCAAGTTGCTGATTAACGGTCACATTATTCCTATATAATATATTAGTAGTGTTCACATGGACCCTAATGACCACGGTGAATGTGGTCATTCACCATTAGATATATGCTGATTAAAATCCTAAGGTGGAGATTCAAAACATCATAAGGTTTAGATTTAATCAGCCTATATCTAACGGTGAATGACCAAATTCACATGGTCATCAGGGTCCATATGAAAAATACTGATAATATATATAGTGTGTTTTCACACTAACGATCACTAGTTAATTATTAACTCTATTATTTGTTTACTTTAAATAGTAAATATATAATGTTTGAGTAAGATGAGGAATCTAACTTAGAAATAGCTTATCTTCTTTGATTAGAAACGGATGTTGATTATTAATTAGGGATCTTTCTTTCTTTATTTATTCGAGTCCACATTTCACTTCTTTAAAATAACTTTCTTGTATTTATATAAAACTTATATATGCTACGTGTCCATGAAAATATAAATTGTGATTATATCTTGTGTGTATCACAAGATAATAAACTCATCATATTTTAACAACTACATCATTAAATAATAAGTGTGTACACAACACATTCATCAAATATTATATTATTGGGATTGTACAAATTGAATTGAAAAATTACACATGTTGAATTATTAAGAGTGGCGTGGAACATAATTTAGTTGGATAATGGGGGAATGGAATCACCTTATTATAAAATTGATATTTTTGTCTTGAAGAGTCATAATAAAATGGTCTCAAACTAGGTGAGCAACAAATACCCTTAATATTATAATTTTTTCATTAAAATAGTTTATTTTCATATAGTAGCTTTGACTTGCATCAAACTCAATTAACCAAATATTATTTATACTCTACTCTGCCTTCTTAGTGGGCATCTCCCGTTATAAAATAAAAAAAAATTACATAGAATATAAAAAAAAATTCATAATTATCAACTATATATATAGCAAATAATGGGAGCATTTATATAAATCCTATTTTATGATTGCAGCAGGTAAGGATTCCCTTAATCTTTGCCATCAATCACTCTTATTAATTAATTATTTAATCATCATCTACAAATTAAAACAAGTAATAAAAAGATTTAATATATAATTAATGGATAATATACAAAAATACCTCTAACGTTTATGGTCAGGAACAATTTTATCTCTAACATCTAAAATAGTGCAATTTTATCTCTAACGTTAACCGTCAATAACAATTTTATCCTTAATATTGGTTAATTAGGTTAATTTCAATTGGTACTGAATAAGAACAGAATATTTGTGTTTTATAATAATGTCTTAAATTGACCCAACTTGATAATATTGAGGGTAAAATTGTTATTAGCCGCCAACGTTATGGATAAAATTGTACAATTTTTGATGTCAGAAGTAAAATTACTTGTGGCTGTAAACATTAAAAGTATTTTTGCACCTTATCCATATAATTAAACACTTAAATTTATACTTTGACTTTTCACCCAACTAAATTTGACAAATTTGAACCTCAAACACCCTTTATTTTTTTTTAGAAATTTAGATGTGTGATAGTTAAATGTTTAAATATCTAATTTGATAAGTTTAGACATCTAATTAGGCCTAATAAATATTAATTATCTAGTAATTAAAGAAAAGGAAGAACTGGACCACTCATTTATTAGCAGCAAATCTTTTAGAGCAGACAATATATCTTTCTATTAGCTAAGCACCGACCGATGTCTCCTCCCTTTTTCTTTCACTGGATAAGGTACCAGAAACAAATCACTTTGCATTTTCAGGTTGTACATAAACTTAATTAAACTTTCTGATGATCAATTAGAACTAAAACATTTGTTTATTTCTTTCTTAACAAAGAAAAGGATTAAAAAAAACAAAACAGAATATAATTAATCTTTATATGATTAGTTAAACAGATTAAATTTCCTATTAATTAATCAGAAGGGCAAATCCAGGAATCAACAGTAGTACCTTCACCTCTTGGAGGAACATTTTCTAAACCCTTATTTTCATGGTGAAAATCAGATGATGAATTCAACTTAATATGACTTCCTTGATGATCTCTCCAGCTGTTCAGATTTGGATTAATCTGTCCATGTCCCATTCCCATTTCCTCAAATGGTAACAAAGATTTTGCGTTCAATGAAGTATGAAGATGAGAAGAAGAAGAAGGTAATAGGGACTGAAATGACAACATTTGGTTTTGCATATTTAGCAGATTTTGAGGTTCAGAAGGTACTAATTGGTAACTAGAATTGAAATTACTAGTTGTAACTGGATTTGATGTACTACTATTAGTACTAGAACTGTTATTGCTCATCATCAATGAAGACGATGAAGATGAAGATGAAAACAAAAATGGAGATTGTTGATGAACCTTTTGAGCTGAAGGACGTAAAGGATGATAAAGACTAGAAGAAGCCACCGGTTCTGACCTCATCCCGGACCCAAAAAGATCGAACCTCCGCGTATAGGGAGACCCCGAAAACGGAGGAGCTGGTATTCCGGTGAACTCTTGCACCATTGCTCGAAAATTCGACGTGTCCGTCGTTAAAACAGTCGTCGGCGCTCTCCTAGACGCTCTTGTCCGCTTCTTCGGATTCCTCGCCGCTACCTGAACTTGATCCGACGGAGAAGAACTCCGAACGCCATTGGATCCGAGATGCATAGATGAAACCGGACCTCCTTGAGCATTTCCTGTTACATAATCGTATTATGTGATCTATATATAACATAAAAAGTCGGATTTTCTCTGTAAATCGTTATACCTGAGGGTTTAGTGCAATCAAGGGGTCTTGTTGTCCCCGGAAGGTCGAGATTTAGGAGAGAAGTATTAAGATTCGGAGAGGAGAAAGAGTGGAAGAAGTTGTGTGAGTTATTAGGATCAAACAAAGAGTGATCTTGATTAGGGAGAAGAGAAAGATGATTTGATAAATGACCAAAATTAGGATTTAGAAAAGGTGGAGGTGGTCTTGAATCATATTCTTCATCTCCTCCACTTGAAGATTGCATACTTCCACTGTTTCCAGAATCCATTAGAAACCTGTAAAAAAGCAGCAGAAAGTGAAAGATATATTATATAAGATGTTGTAGAATCAGCTTTTAGAGGCTGATCTGGAGTATCTAGATCTTGTTCCTATCATCAAAAGTTTCTGTGGAAAGAAGAGAAAATTATGGGGGAGAGCAGAAAAAGCTATGAAATCAAAGAAAAGGGATTGAATTTAGGGTAAAAGGGGATGGGGGTATGGATTAGGGTTTTGGGGGAAGGAAAAGGGGGAATGAGGAAGAGGATATGTTTTTTTTTTTTATATATATTTTGGGTAGAAATGAAAAGAGATTCCATAAATGTTTGCAACTAAGAAATATAGAGGGAGTGCAGGGTGGGGTATAGAGAGAGTTGCCGGTGGCTGGCAACGGGTCAAACTCAAACTGAGTTAGATAGATAGAGAGAGAGAGAGTGAGAGATTAGGTTAATATGTCTTGAATGTGAATGAGAGAAAATGATGTAAATACATGGAAAAATAATTAAAATAGAAGACAAAATTTTAAAAAATAAAAAATGACGACCACATATAGCATTGTTTTTTTTTTTATAGAAATTGGGACGAGACAGAATTTGGGCGGGGTGAGCACCTATGGCCCAAGAACTGACAAACCCACAATATATAAATAAAAGAAAAAAGTGAGTATTTGAACAAGAGAAGAGGAAGGAGAACAAACAAAAGAAGGGGAGGAGAAAAGATAGGAAAAGTAAAAAAAAAAACGCAATTGTGAAATATTACAAATATCATCATTGATAAATCTGTCACATATAGCAGTGTTAGATTCTGTTCTTTGTCATTTAATTTCAGTATCAGTAATTTGAGTTCAGTTCAGTAATTATAATAATAATAGTTATTATTATTATTACAACCATTATTATTTTTATAAGCTTTTTGTTTTAATTATTGCTATTTTTAGATGATTATATTATTATTTCAATTTCAATAGAATTCAGTTAAATTTACTTAATTTTGGTAAAAAAGAACAGAGTCTTAGAAGAATTGTCAGTTTTATGATAGATCGAGTATAATAAATTATATCAGTAAAAACTAAAATGCATACTACTTAATTAAGAAATGATTTGCATATAGAAATATCATCCTTTTTATTGGTAAAATTTATTAGATGATTATAGTAGTATTTATTCCGTCACATGAGTAAATGAGTAGCAAGGTCCAACTGGATAGGAGAAATCGAACTTATCAACGTGAAAGAACTTCAGTTGAATCCAAAATGTCAAATTGAAGATTTTTTTTATCCACCCAAAATAAAGGTCCATATAATACATGCTACTTTTCAGAAAGAGAACTATTTGTATTACAAATTCTTTTTAGTAATTTTTTTCTTATTTCGAGGTTTTGTGTTTTACTCGAGGGATTGAAATCCTCTCAAGTTGAACTTCAATTTTAAATGACATGCCGTAGTTTTTACAATTAATTTTATAGTTATTAGTTATGGTTTCACTATCAAATTTCTGAAATTATTACCGTCTATTTATACCTTTAAAGTTGAAATTTAACTTGAAAAAATTTAAATCTCTCATATGAGAAAGATCCTATAATACTATAAGGTATATGCTTTCTAAGTTATAAAAATAAAATATATAATTCTAATAATACCTTAAAAATCCCTAGTAACCCTTGAACCATTCAATTTATTAAGAGCTACACATACACTGGAAGTGTTAAAAATAATGATAAAAACTACTATTAGACTTTAACTATCATTCGGAATCTTATAGTTCATTGATTTCTTAACATAGTATCAAAGTTTCTTAAACTAAATAATTAAAGGTTTATATTCAAAAACTTTATTTATTATTGAAATTTCAACCCACTATAAAACATTCATATAAACGTGTCAAATAATAATAAACACTATTCTTAAATATTTATTATTAACTTAAACTTTTATATATTAGTTTAATTGATTTTTAATATATTTATGAAATTACGGCTCGTCTTATCCTGTATAAATAGGAATATATACTTCATTTGTAGTTGTCAAAAAAATATACTTCATTTGTAAGTAACATACAAGCTTATTCAATTAAAGTCCAAAGAAACATAATGTCTATTATTTTTCTAATATTTTTTATTTTCATCTTTGATCTTTATTGGTTTTAATTTATAATTTTGATAAATTCTTTCTTTCTAACTCGTGTCCTTCCTATTCGAAATGACTAGTATTTTTTTTAAAAAATTTGCGCATAATGCACTTTCATTAAAGAATAAAGAAAAACCACCACCACTCAGATGTGATTCGAACTCATAACCTTCCTAATCATAGGTAAGTTCTCAATAACTGGGTTAAGAGCTTCAACCACTATTTGAAAAGACTAATAATTAAAGAATATCAAAATTTTATACTTTTTTTTTCTGAATATTAATAAAAGAAATGAACAAATTCATTTTCCACCGCCATAAAATTCTTCTTCATGTTTCACACCTCACATTATCTTATTCCCATACGTAAATAATAGAATAGAAAATAAGAATATTTCTAATAATGTCTGTACTGTATTTGATACTATTAATTATGTATTTTCATGTATTCTTTGCAGTGGTATCAGAATACAACTTTGTCATATAATATTAATAATATTTGATACTATTAATTATGTATTTTCATGTATTTGATACTATTAATAATATTCTCCTTTTCCCAAATTATTATGTTAATGTATTTTTTATTTTATTTTTTCTTATTTGGAGAAGACGTGTAGAATTAAATAGTGATGATTAAAATCAAATGAAATACAGCCTTTGACCAAGTCAAAGCTCAGAAACATGGAAACTAAATTCAACTTCTAATTCATCAATATCAGAGAATCTTTTACCCTCTTCCTCATTTCCAAATATTATTCATACCATCCTGTTTTTTTTCTCTACTTTTCATTTTATTTTTCCTTTTTTATTTTTTGGATTGATTCTTGCTTGGAAAAAAAAAAATTTAGCGTATTATGTCATCCGTGCGAGCCAATAATTTAATGATACTATTGATTTTTTAGAATTTTAATTTTTTTAATCGGAGGAGGGTGAAAATCCAAACAAAACAAAGAAAAGAAACTAATTAACGATCTATCCTATGTGAGTGTCGGTCAAGCCGATCCTCACAAAGAATAGCCTGGAGGCCTACAGGAAGCACGTCACATTCGTGATGACTCAAAGGAAATGACCCTGCGAAATTCGTCATCCAGTCAGCAGTCTGATTACCTTCACGAAACGTATGAATCAGGTTCAGCTCTCAATCTCAACTCCTGTACTCCCGACATCTCGTCAACAACCATGCTAATCGGTGGTGCCTTCCAGTCTCCCCATGTATCATTGCCAAGATAGTTCTGTGAATGAAGCTCCACTTGGATCCTTCTGTAACCTCTATCCCAAGCCATTTTAAGCCCAAAATAAAGACCCAAAAGCTCGGCTAATACTGCCGTACAAACGCCGAAATTAACCATCCACATCTCCACTGCCTGCTCATCCCTGATTAACAAGTTAATAATTAAACTAGTGGTCCGACATGTAGTATGTCAGACGTATAATAAAATCTCTGAAAAAGAATATATAGATATTTATAATATGATTCTTGAAAATATATGAAAATAAGTCCATTAACATTGTAATCTTTACATAATCTTTGATACCCTAGCTAGCTAGTATATTTTTTATGCTTGGATTTATTCTTTTTTTTAAATAAAATTATTTATAGGGTATAATAAAAAAAAATTATGGATATAGATAGGTCGGTTGAACCACAACTAAGTTTGCTACAACCATACAAATTTTTTAAAAAAGAAGTTAATAATAATAAATTTATTTAGTGCTACTTTATATAGATAATAAATATCTCTTAACACATGGTATGTTGATTAATTATGATTAAAGTAGTTATTAAGCAACAATTATATGAGTTTAATTAGAGGCCAAAAATGTCATTGTCAAATTACGTGTAAATAGATAATTATTCTATAGAATAATTATGGCTATAAGAAATTAATTAGCCAGCCCTACATAATCCTCTCTATAACTCTAAAAAAGATCCTAATTGAATTCTCTTTATGTCTTTTATATTTACACGGAAACATTAATCTTAATTAATTAATTTAATCACACTTCTTTCTTCATATATGGCTTTGTTGGGAGACAATATTTTCAAGTTGTTCGGTTGTTAAGCTATAAATTCTGATTTCATTTCTTAATTTTATCCAAAATCTAATTAATTAGTTGTTTAATGGATTGAGTTTTGACTCTTCTTATGTAATTTTTTTGAGTACATGTAGAATGTATTTAATATAGAATTGGGATTTATGAAAAAGAATATTGGTATGGGGATTGATATGGTGTAATCTTTCTAAATTGGTAGTTGAACCATCTAAATAATATTTATCATGAATTAGTCATTAAATCATTCATTAGATGGAACAGATTAGGAAAATTTTGTATTAAGTGTTTCATTTGTTCTGCTATTGTTGATTGGCCCAGCCATATGTTCAATGTGCCACCCGTGAGACGTGTTGACGTATCGCAGGATTGAGATGCTTTCGTCGAGTTCTCATGAAACCTAGTCGGGTTAAGATGGATATATGTGATTAATAACTCAAGACCTAAAGTACGAGGGATCGGAGGAATATGTAGATTAACCCTACATTAGTATACCAAAATAAGCTTCAGATAATAGTTAAACATTGTTATCCCGCGAAAAAATAAATTGTTAGATGGCTTGTTGCCGTCTAATGTTATTTCAAATGGTGGACAAAATTTGTCGTCTGTTTTACCTTTACATGATAGATACCAAATTATTGTCTGTCATTCGAATACTCATTACTGACAAAATATCTGACAAAATTTATCAATAAAAGGAAGTTCACATGACATCGTTTTTAAATATTCTCTGATCACACTAAGTTACAATGTAGTTGTTATGTTTATGTTATGACATGAGATTTATTTTTTCTGTCTGTCATTATAACGTAATTCACATTCACATGTCATTAATTTTAAATAATCTATCACCACTCTTTCAAAAAAAAAATAATCTATCACCACACTGAGTTACAATATAGCAGTTATGACAAATTTATTTTTTCAGTCTTTCGTTATAACGTAATTCACATGACATTTTTCTTCCTTAGGATTCTGCTTGTTTAACACTGTTCGGTATGACAATTTATTACCAAAACTATATCGTTACAATATCTCTAGATGACACTTTTTTATTTTACGATATCGTTAGATGGAAAGTAAGATGACAAATTCTTATAAGATTTCTGTCATTTTTGTAAATACCATATTGAGATTCTTTTGGCACATTTCTTTTTCGAGGGCAAGTACAGAGGATGTGATGTCAAGATAGAATAAACGATGGAATCATGTTTATCAACATCTTTGTTTTCCTCTTTTGCCTTCTTAAGCTCTGCTCGCACCACTTCCATCTGCATGGCATGTTCAACTTGGAGAATAATCATTGATTTTTGGACAGAGCATATATTAGATATAAGCTTCTTCGTTGTCCATGGACGTTGCTATGATAAAGGGATCTTAAACATGTCTCAATCTTTTGATCTAACGTCGAAGTGATGCGCAACGACTTTATTAGATTATCACTTGCATCAACAAGGACTCAACTTCTTAATGGAACCGTTGAAGAAGTAAGAATGTTTGAGGCTAGTTGAATGATTGACTAGATCACAAAAAAAAATGCATTTAAGTCATAATGTGTGGTCTTCTTCGGGCTCACTGCACCGTTTGATGTCTTCAAACTCTAATACAAGCTTGATAGACTTCTAGGATATCTGAGATGATATCAGCAAATTGCCAGAGAGATTTCGGAGCACGCCGTCCCTACTCTGATGTTTAAGTTAGTGAAGATATTGAGATTTAGTATAATGACTAAAAAGGACACTTTGAAGAACCCTATATTTGAGTAGGTTTCTACATGATAATGTTTCATTGGCCCACGTACTCATGCGCTTTTACACCTGCTTCCTCACACCATAATTTTCAATGTGTTTTGTTGAAGAGGAGCGTATATTTCAGATCCCTCTTTATGATTATAATACGTGTTCTTATCGGTTATGTTTGAGTAAGAATTTCCTTATTGGTCCATGTGTAGTTTCTTTTTAGTTTTTTTTCGAATATGATATAAATTACCATTTTTTATGTTTTTTTTTTTTTTTTGAAATTTTGTTTTTTATGTAATTAATGTTTAGGAAGTTCTATTTTAAAACCACGGGGTTGTGGTAGAGTGGTAAAGGCTCCTCCTCTCTTAACCAAAGGTCAGGGTTCGATCCTCACTTTTGGGAATGGAAAGAATTTCCGTGGCCAACAGTCCCAACCATAGAGGTGCAAACCATCTGCGAAAGTGAATAGTCACTGTTGTCGGCGGTGAACACACTTACGAACCAAAAAAGGAAGTTCTATTTTAAAAAAATAAAAATAGGAAAGGACACGCGCCGCAGGGACAGTTGAAGAAGGCAAAATGCGAGAATAAAGCAGGAAGAGACACGTGTACGACGAGAAGAAAACCCCCTCGTGCCTAGTGGGACGCTGTCTGTGGGCTGTGGTAATGTAATGATACGGTTTGTCTCTTTAGTCCTCCAAGATATCATGTTTTTTTTATAGTGACCCTATTTTGTTTTTCTCACATATTCTTTTTTTCAAGGGCCTTTAACTTATATATTTTGCCACGTGTACAATGTTTATTTTTTAGAAATTACCAACAAATACTCTGATTCAAGCTTTCTTTTTAGGGTTAATACACATATTTGCCCTTGTGTTTTCTCGGAAAAACAGATTTGCCCTTAAATCAAATAAACCAACAAAACTATCCCTGAATTTTCCATAAACCTGCAATTATACCATAATCTGACGGAGCTGCTAAACAGTGATACATCAAACCTTATTGTCTCCAAAAAAATTGGATGACGACAATCAAAATTCATTTGGTTTCTTATTGTTTTCTATTGCTATTGTTTTTGGATTAATTAGGAGGTTTAGACGTTATTAATTAGGAGGTTTAGACGCCATTTTATTAGGTTGATAGAGGTTTGATGTATTGCTGTTTAGCAGCTCCGTCAGATTAGGGTATAATTGCAGGTTTATGGAAAATTCAGGGATAGTTTTGTGGGTTTATTTGATTTAAGGGTAAATCTGTTTTTCCGCGAAAACACAGGGACAAATATATGTATTAACCCTTCTTTTTATAAAGGTAGACTTCAATTGTGTGTAAAATGCATTTTAGCTTCTCCTTTTTTACCAAAAAACAGAAAATGCATTTTTATATAAAATGTTTTAAAATTGCCAATTGGATATTTAAAGTAGACCTAGGCATGGCTTAGCGAATCCGCTCAGACTCTGTCAGAGCCATTTAATCGGGTTTGGACACATGAAATTTGTGTCAAGTCCGGCCCTATCCAAGTTCGTATAAGCCCGCCAAAAATTGGACGGATTTGGGCTATATGAATTTTCCATCGGCCCGGTCCGGTCCAGTCCGATATACTATATATATTTATATATATTATAAATTTATAAATATAAATTAATTATATTTTTTATATTGTAATCTATATTGAATTTGATGTTTCGATAGACAATTAGTTTATTAGAATTTTTTCAAATTTATTAAGTATTGTGTTGTTTGTACTATTTTTTTATTAAGAAAAGTTGGTGTGACATTTTAATTGTATTTTTTTTTTAATATACAGATGGGTTTGGACGGACGAGCTTGGAATTCATATTTTAGGCCAAAGTCCGACTCAATTTATTACAGGCTGAACTGGGTTTGGACTCGTCAGGTTTAATTAAAAACCCGATAGACCCGAGTCCGGCCACCCTGACCCATGCCCAAGTCTAATTTAAAGTATGATAAAACCGTTCCTTCTCATAATTGAAACAAAACTTGGTTCAGTAATTTATATTTTCGATTTGAATCAATATATTTTAATATTTTAGGTTTCGATAGATAATAGTTTTAGTGAAAAACTTTTAGATCAAACCAAAATTGATATATTATATTAAAATATATATTTTTATGTGTATATATAATATTTATTTTAATTATAGGTTGAGCCGGAATTTTTTGGTACTAAAACAACTGAAAATGATGTAAAATACTAATTAAAACTAATTGAAAACATAAAATAAAATAATTAATAACTGAAAATGAAAATTAAAATTAAAATATGAAAAAATATTGATAAACCAAAACCAATTAATATATTTAAGAAAACAAACTAAATTTTATTTCAATAGAGATTCAATAAGTAATTTCAATATATATTGAGAATCTAATTGACGATTTTAGAAAGTTAGGGATTAAATTGATTTTTAAGATATAGGTTGAATACTTCATTGATGACTTTAAAAGGTTAGTAACCTAATCGATTTTTAAAAATATGGACTAGTGACTTAATTGAACTCCAAGTCAAAAATTAACAACACAAATTTTATTTTATTTTTTTGCTTTGCCATTGTTGAACTAAATAATAGCTTGGTTAGAAAATCTGTCAATTCAGAAAACACAAGCTATCTCAATAAAAAGTGTTACATTTCATAAAAACCCAGATTGGCTGCAATGTAAATGATAGTTTCGTTATCACATTTTAGCGGAATGGGTAACTGAGGTTTTACTAAAAACTCGTCAAGTAGAAAACTGAGTCACTTTAACTCACACAATGTGTTCATAGTTCGATAATTTTCTCCTAAACAGACGGTAATCATGATAGGATTTTTGAAAAACTAATCACTCATATTCATTTTGTTAACTAATCACCTAATGTGTATAATTGTAATTAACTAAAAAGCTTAATATATTAATCAATAAAAATTGAAAATATTAAAAGTTGGACGTGGATGAGTTTAGGACTGTCATTTGTAATAGAACAATACGAAATACAAAGATAACTATATGGTCTGTTTGACATGATTACTATTTTTTTGTTATATTTATATTATATATAATCATATAAATATATATATATATATATATATATATATATATATATATATATATATTGCATAACAAGATTATAATACGATAATCCATTTTAATAGTGCTAGATAGATTATGGACCGGTATTGGTGGTTTTAAACGTATTAGTACCTTATAAATAGAGATGTAAACATGGTGAGGCGGGGCGCCCCATCCCTACTCCTTGACCTATCGGGGATTCAACGTTTCCGTCCCCGAAACCTAATCGGGAACAATTTTGTCCCTATTCTCACCTTGCGGGGAATCACTGTCCCGTGGGTATCCTCAATCCCAATTTTATTATATTTGTTTAATACATTTAAATTTTTTATTTTATTTTTGTCTCCATCTTGGTATTTTAGCATAGTATAACAACAAATAATAAGATTAAATTTAAGTTCAGTGGCGGAAAGAAAGAATAAAATTGACGTAATCTGATAACTCTAAAAAAATCACAAAAAAAAAAAGAAAAATAGAAAAAATGTTAAACAGAAAATTAATCTGTAAATCCGTGAGGATACCGTGGGGGCATATTGGGGAGAGGTATAGGGATCCCACGGAGCAGGGAAACATATTCTCATCTTTGTTTACGGAGGACAATCCTCACAGTCTTGATCACATGCACTTTAATGAGCATGTAGAATTTGTTCATTCACCGTTAGATCTAGGCTTAGCCTAGCCTAGATCTAACGGTGAATGAACAAATTCTACATGCTCATTAAGATGCATGTGAAAATTCCTGCAATCCTCATCCGTCCGGATTATAATAGGAGATTCTCCTTCTCCCTCCTCGTGAATCCCCGATAGGAACAACAAAAAATCCCGTCCAGTTTACATACCTACTTATAAATTAGTTTATGAACAACATTGACATTTTATGGCACTAAACTTCATTAACATTTTATGGGCCGTAGAAGGATCTTGCTCTGGTCCTTAATCTGGCATCTCCCTTTCAAATTGATATCACCAAAACCCCAATTGCAAAAAGATACAAACTTTAAGGCCAAACTAATGTTTCTTGTCGGTCTTTCGGTTCAAACACATCCAAACAATAATCCTTTCCCTGTAAGAGAATCCTTAGACTTTCAGCTATTTCCTTGGAACCGGTCAAGCCCCCCACCTTTTAACACCTATTCCATAAAATCCCCATTTCCTAAAACAAAACCCACTTGTCAATTTCAATCCAATCCTCATCCATACCCGATTGATCTTAACAGAAAAAGAAATAGAAAATGAAGAGAGAAACAGTAACTTTGATGCTGGTGAATCTTGCTGGAATCATGGAAAGAGCAGATGAATCTTTACTTCCTGGAGTTTATAAAGAAGTGGGTTCTGCTTTGCATACAGATCCTACTGGACTTGGGACTTTAACTTTGTTTAGGTCTATTGTTCAATCTTCTTGTTATCCAATTGCTGCTTATTTAGCTGTTAGTCATAATCGTGCCCATGTTATTGCTCTTGGTGCCTTTCTCTGGGCTGCTGCTACTTTCCTCGTTGCTTTTTCCTCCACTTATTTTCAGGTAAAAAAATTCACACTTGGGTTTTCTTTCTGCTCTATTTTTCTGTTTGGTTGCTGAGAAAATGGTGGAAAAGGAAGGAACTTTATATGTTTGAGCATTGTAAATGTCTAGAGTGTTTCAATTGTTGACATTGATCATAAATTGGAATATTAGTTATAGTTAGGATAAGATTGCTTTCTAATTGCAGATTTAGTTGCTAATTGTACAGTAAAAAATGCTGAATAAGAAAGTGAAAAGGTAAAGCTGCCATAAAAAGGAGAAGTATAGAATAGAAGAATATGAGGATATTCCTTCCTTTTTTTCTAAGTTTTAACTTTATCTCTGAATTATAGGGCAACTAAACTTTATTTTGGACATTAAAGTCCAAACTTGTCAAAAAGTCAATGTAGTCAAACTTGCCTGGTCATTATTTTGTCTATTTTTAGAGGCATTTTCTTTCATTTAGACTTTAATGTTACAATTTAAGGATTTTTATGTCAGGAAATGAAATTTAGGGACCATGATATTATAACGTTATTGTTAAAGGATCTTGGATGTATTTTGCACCGGAAAGAGGTGTGAGGTGTTTGATTTGTGGATGCTTGTAAGGATTAAAAATTTATAGGATTGAAAACACCCTTTAGTCTTTGTTTGGGAGTTTGGATGTTAACGGAGGTGAGAGTTAAAGCAGGTAATGGAAAGGAAGAGAAGTGATGGAAAGGAAAGTTAAAAATTAACCTTGTTTGGGAGTTTATAGGATGTAAATGAGGTTTAAATGTTTAACTTCGTTTGGGAGTTTAAATATGGGGGAAGGAAGGTTAAATTTACTCTGCAGAGACAAAAATTTTTTAAAAAGTTTACGTTACTCCCATTAACCCACAATTTTGAGGTTAGAGTTTAGAGGTTAGAGGAAGTAAACATTTAACCCCATTAACCTCCATTTACTCTCAAAATATAACTCCCAAACAAGGTTAACTTAATACTTAACCTTCCATTACTTCCATTTACTCCCATTAACCTCCTTCCAAACAAGGGCTTAGTGTCTTGTTCATTCCAGTTCCTTTACATTAAAAGGAAATAAGAGGAATGTAGGGTCAAATATAAGGATAAATTACACCTATGGCCACTGAACTTTACCCATTTTAAAATTGTTGCAACTGAACTTCAATTCTTAACAGTAGTTACTGAACTTTACACTTTTTAACATCTATGCCACTCAACTTTAACTAGCTCCTCAAAATGACCGTTAACGACCTCAAAATGAAAATAATCAAGAATTAAAGTTGTTCAAAATCATTTTTTTTGGAGCTTTTTCTCTCTAAAAATCCACACTCTCCTATTCAAATAACACCTAAATGACCTTAAAACAAAAATTTTCAAGAATTAAAGTTTCTTAGAATATCATTAACTCTTCGAATTTTTTATTTTTAGACCGTCAACGGTGGTTTTGAGGCATTGAGTGGTCACAGGTGTTAAAAAGTGTAAAATTCAGTCGGTTAAGATTTAAAGTTCAGTGGCCATAATGTTAAAATGGATAAAGTTCAGTGGTCACGAGTGTAATTTACCCTCAAATATACTAGGTAAAATACACTCTTGACCCTTATAACTTTGACGCCACTAACATAATGGCTCTTGAAGTTCAAAATTGGATATAAAAGTCTTTGAAATTTGACATGTACTAATATAGAAGTCCAAACCACTGTTAACCAGGTTATTGACCGTTTAATCACGTGAATTGCTTGTAAATGACACCCCTTTGTTCAGGTACCATCATGTTAGTAACGCCAAAGTTGAGGAGTCATGGATGTAATTTGACCGTCTTATTGACAGCAATTCACGTGGCCAATTGGTATTTACTTTGGTCAACGGTCATTTGAACTTTTAGGTTAGTATATGTCAAAGTTTAGATACTTTTATACCGGTTTTGAAGTTTAGGGATCGTCATGTTAGTAATGTCAAAGTTGAGGGATCATGAATGTATTTTAATCCACAAATACCTGGACTTAATAAGGATGGAATCTTAGTATATATTGCTTGAAGAACTGTCTCTGTGTGTATGTTTTTGTATTTCAACTTAAGGATTTAGATTAGTGCTCATAGCAGCTGATTTTATTGATTTCCAAGTTATTCAGTTTTCCTCAAACAGCTGGCTATCTCCAGAGCTTTAAATGGCATTGGTCTTGCAATAGTTGCTCCCGCAATCCAATCCCTCGTGGCCGATTCCACTGATTCTACCAACCGCGGCACAGCTTTCGGATGGCTACAGCTCACAGCCAACCTTGGTTCAGTCATTGGAGGACTCTGTTCGGTACTGATAGCACCCGTAACATTCATGGGAATCCCCGGATGGCGGCTCGCGTTCCATCTTGTCGGAATACTCAGTGTCATTGTTGGCCTACTAGTCTACCTTTTCGCCAATGATCCGCGCTTTCCAGACAACAGTAGAAAAGCTAGGAATCAAAGTAAACCCTTTTGGTCAGAAGTGAAGGATCTAGCTCAAGAAGCCAAGTCCGTTATAAAGATTCCGTCTTTCCAGATACTCGTGGCTCAGGGGGTTACGGGTTCGTTCCCATGGTCGGCCTTGACATTTTCAGCAATGTGGTTAGAGCTTATCGGCTTCTCCCACGACGAAACTGCATTCCTTATTGCATTGTTTGTGATTGCTAGTTCTTTTGGGGGTTTGTTTGGAGGCAAAATGGGGGATATACTTTCGATTCGTCTCCCGAATTCCGGGAGAATAATGCTTGCACAGATAAGTTCTGCATCAGCTATCCCTCTCGCGGCTTTGCTGCTGCTCGGTCTGCCCGATGATCAATCAACCGCAGCCATTCATGGGTTTGTTTTGGTAATCATGGGCTTGTTTATTACTTGGAATGGTCCTGCTACAAACAAGTAAAGTCTCTTCCTTTCTCTCTTTTTTTCCCAAATTCATTCCGCATTGTGAGGGCGAGCCTTGGCGCAACGGTAAACGTTGTTGTCGTGACGGGTTCGAGTTTTAGGAGCGGCCTCTTGCCAAAAAATTGGTAGGGGAAGCCTTGCTACCAGTACCCTTGTGGTTGGACCCCTCACCGGGCCGCCCTTTTATTCATTCAGGACTGTGGTCTCTAAAATTGCGATTATAATGGTTTGTGCAGTCCGATTTTCGCAGAAATAGTCCCGGAGAAGTCACGGACAAGTGTGTACGCTTTGGATCGATCATTTGAATCCGTTTTATCATCATTTGCTCCACCGATAGTTGGGATACTAGCTCAACATGTTTACGGTTATAAACCGGTTCCTAAAGGATCTACTTCATCTGAAGAGATTCTTACAGATAGAAGCAATGCTGCAGCATTAGCAAAAGCTTTGTATACGGCTATCGGAATTCCGATGGCGCTCTGTTGTTTCGTGTACTCGTTCCTCTATAAAACGTACCCAAGAGACAGAGATCGGGCTCAGATGGATGCTCTGATACAACTAGAGATGCAAGATTTGATGATGGATGAATCGCCGAGAAGTAGAGATGACTCGAAAACGGAGTTATTCGAAGCATCGGATAAGGAAAGAAGTGTTATTGAAATGATGTATGAACGGGAAGATGTTGTTGATGACGATGATGATGAAAAGACGATACTTTATCGTCAGCTGACATTTTCTAACTTGGGAGAGTAGAGTAGAAGAGTTTGGGTTTGATGAACATGAAACTGGTTAAAATCCAAAGAAGTTGGAGCTTTGGTCTCAGATTGTGAGACAACTGAAGTTTTCTCCTTTGGGAGGATTTACATAGGAAAAGTGGAAAAGTTGTAGGCTTTACTTAATAGGCATTGAGGTTTTTGTTTTACTTTTAGACAGGACTGTACAAGAACCAAATTCCTTCTATAAAAACAACTAAAGAATTTATTAGTCTCTATATTTTATTTTTACCCAACACATATTTAGTTCTGAGTAATACACTATTTAATCTTCTCTATTTACAGTTTAGTCCTTCAAGTATTTGAATTATCAAATAGTTTAGTCTTTCTATAACGAACTAAACTGTTGATAGAATAAAAGTTAAGGACTAAACACTGTATTATTAAAATTAGTGTTTTAAAAATTGGCGTCTAGACGGAGATTTTTAGAACACTGTCCTAATTTCCACTAGTCGGGCGGTATAAATCGGTTGACCGATTTTTGGCCTCCTAGGCAGTCTCAGGCGGTCCTAAACGGGTGTAAGCAGCTCCTAAGTGGTCCCAGTCCGTCAGTTTGAAAAAATTGGCCCTTAAATTTTATGTCAATTTTTTTAATTTTCAATAAAATATTTAAAAAACTAAAAACTAAAAAAAAAATATTAAACTATCAAATGTACTTTTAAGAATATTAATTTTATGTTATTTTGACACATTTTGTTATAAATGTTATTTTATTGATGTATTTGTTATTTTTTTTAAGGAAATTAATGTAAATAATATTAAAATATGAATGTTTTTCTATCCTAAATATTTTATATTATTATTTTTTCATAGTATAATTCATATATTAATTGTATCTATATAATTATTTATATAATAATAAATAAATAAATACAAAACATACAAATCTGATTAATCCCCGATTAATCAATAAGAACTTTATCCGTCCGACTAGTGCCTAGCGTCTTTTACAACCTTGATTAAAATACGAGTACTAAACAATGTATTAAATACAAGGAGTAATAAATTATTTATCCTAAGAACAATAAATTACTTCATATAGGTAGAACTCTACTTTGATAACTTATGAAGGATGAATCAGATACGAACTATTTAATAAATTCATACGATATAATATGAAATTTAAACAAGTTGATACCGTTGATAAAAAAAAATAGAAAATTTACACAACTGGTTCAAATATATGCTATCAAAATAGACACTTACATTATATATTTTTCAAAAATACCCTTAGGATCTGTTTGGTATATCGTAATGCAATGTAATGTAATCAATGTCGTAATGTAATCAAAATTGTAATGTAATAGAATGAAATAGTGATTCTATTACCATGTTTGATTGACAATTATGATGTAATGCAATAACCATTATAATACTTATATTTTCCTAATTAAATGCAATCATAAAATTTTATTTACATAATTAAAATCAACGAAAAATGTGAAAAATCGAATCGAAATCAAATACAAAATTAGATTAACCGAAATCAATAAATTAGTATATTGTTTTTCGCTTTTTCATATTTTTTTACATTTTTATCGTTTCTTTTTATTTCCATTTTCAACATTTTTCACTGTTTTTCTATTTTCTCATTTCTCCGGTTTTTCATTTTTCGCATTTTTTCGGTTTTTCGTTTTATTTTTCATTTTTCTCGTTTTCAATTTTCATGTTTTTCTACTTTTGCGTTTTTTACAAGAATGAGAGGTGAGATTTGAGAAATGAGAGGTTAGATGACAATGTAATGAAAATTCAAGACATTTTTCTATGTAATGGGGATTACAAGGTTTCTTCAACAAATTTTTTTTTTTTTTATGAAAATAAAACTTGCATTAAGATGAAAAGGCCTCAGCCATGATACAAGCAGAAATACAATCTGGGTAATCTCCCAGCAGAATACAAGGTTCTAACAGACTAGCTCCCCACTGTGCAAGGACGTGTGCCGCAATGTTTCGATCTCGACCCTCATGCTGAAACTGAACTCTGCTGCAGCTAGAGGAATCTTTGATTTTTTGCACAACTACATCGATATACGACACATCTTTACCCAGGTTAATAGCATCGATAGCCAGTTTACTATCAGATACAACCATAACATCCAACGCTCCTAGTTCCAATAGGAAGATCAGTCTGTTAAGAACCGCCAGCAGCTCAGCATGAGTCGAAGACCAACATCTCCCAAGTGGGCAGGCTCCACTTAACAGCACGAAACCATTGGAGTCCCGTGCGATAAAGCCGGCGGTGCTCCACCTTCTATCCGGGTCTATTTTTGCATCGCACTGAAGCTTAATCGTCCCCGGCGGTGGGGGAATCCAACTCTTTGCTCTATCCCTGTGACCCGTTAGAGCTGTCCCCATTTGAGGAACCCAAGCCTTTGCATTATGAACGCCTTGGAGGAATTGTTGTTCATTGATCATCTTCCCTGTGTGCCAAAATTTATTGTGCATAAACCAGACCATCCACAAGAAGGTGCAGTATATCCTAAATTCATCCGGAGTAAGTGTCTGAAAAACCATGGATACCCACTCTATAGTGGAGCTGCCTTGAACTGAACAGACCTTAACCGTAAGACCTGCTCCTTTCCACCATGTTTTAATTTTACTGCACCATTTGAAGAGGTGAATCAGAGAGCCATCAAAAGATCCGCACAAGATACATTCGCCAGAATCCAGGACTCTCCTTCGGGCTAGATTGGCTGGAGACGGCAAATTATTATGGCACACACCCCACAGAAAATGTAGAATCTTCGGCGGCAACTGTAGTCTCCAGATTCGTTTCCACATTTCATTAGGACCGCCTGACGGTTCGGCATTATCTGCAAGAACATCATTTTTAATCACAGCAGTTCTATAGCCAATTTTAACAGCATATTCTCCATTCCTAGATTCCTCCCAGAACAGTTCATCTTCATTACGTGTAGCTCGAAGCGGAATATTAAGAATCCATTCAGCATCCTCATCCAAAAAACAATGTCGTACAAGCCTCGTATTCCAATTCTTCGTGTCCCGATCAATTAGGCAAGAGACAAATTCAGTGGGAGTACTGTGTCTAAGAACAAGAGGACGAAGGCATGGGATCCCAGACACCCAACGGGACTCTAAAATTTTGATGCTCTCACCTTAGCCCACCCTCCATAAGCCACTCTGCCGGAGTAGCTCCCTGCAAGCTAGTAGGCACCTCCAGACATAGCTATCGCCCGGCCTCCCAAAAACACTTGTCCATGAGTCGCGTTTCAGATATTTGGCGTGGAAGACTTTTGAACACAGTGAGTCTGTTCGAGACACAATTCGCCACAGTTGTTTTGCCAGCAGTGCCTGATTGAAGGAAACAAGATGTCGGAATCCAAGCCCTCCAGTTTTCTTGGCTGTGCACAATCTGGCCCACCTCATCCAATGGATCCGCTTCTTAGCCTCCTTAGTTCCCCACTAGAACCCAGCAGTTATCGCTTGTAATTCCTCACAGAAGGTTTTTGGTAAGAGGAAACAACTCATTAAATATTGGGGTATTGCTTGAGTTACCGCCTTTATCAGGGTTTCCTTACCAGCCTTTGATAGGCACTTCTCATTCCATCCACCCACCTTTCTCATAATTCTTTCCCGGAGTGAGTTAAAAATAACCTTTTTTTATTTTCCAATGATCGTCGGCATGCCCAGATACCGTGGGAACTCTTGAACCGCTTTAACCCCCAAAATTTCAGTCAGCTCTCCCTTCTTTTCATCAGTTAAATTTGAGCTAAAGTTAATTTCTGACTTATCCATATTAATACATTGAACCGAGGCACACTCATATAAATTCAGGATCCCTTTGATAGTACAGCATTCCTCAGCCGTGGCTTTGAAAAACACAAGTGAGTCATCAGCAAACAATAAGTGGGACACAGGGGGGCCAAATTTCCGACTCTGATCCCGTGTAAGACACCATCTAACTCCGCTTTCTTAATCAAGGATGAGAACCCTTCCGCACAAAGTAAAAACAAATAGGGTGATATGGGATCCCCTTGTCGCAGACCCCTACTCGGCCTAACTAGGCCTTTGGGCACCCCATTTATAAGGAATGAAAAAGAAGCTGTAGATATGCACCTTAACACAAGTTCAGTGAAATGATTTGGAAACCCCATTGTGCGCATAACTTTCTCCATAAAAGACCATTCAACTCTGTCGTAAGCTTTGCTCATGTCCAACTTAAGCGCGCACATCCCTTTCTTTCCTTTGAATCTGTGCTTCATGGAGTGAAACAGTTCGAAGGCAATCAAAGCATTGTCAGTAATAAGCATCCCTGGTACAAACGCACTTTGGATCTGACTGATGACTGTATCCAATACAGGTTTGATGCAGTTAGCTAAGACTTTCGAGATTAGCTTGTAGGTGACATTACAGAGGCTGATAGGTCGTAGATCTTTCATAGCACTAGGAGATTGGATTTTGGGGATTAAGGTGACATAAGTGTGATTTAGTTCAGGTGGGAATTCATTACCTTGAAGGATTCCAAGGACCATGGCTCCAATTTCATCACCAACAATATCCCAGTAGGTGGTGTAGAATAGTGCAGGCATACCATCTGGTCTAGGCGCCTTAAGGGGGTGCATCTGGTCAAGGGCTCGCTTAACCTCCTCCATGGTGAATTCTGAGGAAAGCTCTTCAATTGCCTCAGAGGATAATCTAGCGTGGATGGCATCGGCAACGGCTTCCTGATTGGTTGGGGAGCACGATGAGAATAGCTCTTCATAGAAGGACGTCACAATGGTCTCGACATCCTCCTCATTATCACACCATTCACCATGTTTATCTTTCAGCCGACGAAGATAGTTGCTTTTGCGTCTCGAGTTTGCCTTGGCATGGAAATATTGTGTGTTTCGGTCCCCCTCCGCAAGCCAAAGCGCTCGGGATCTCTGCCTCCACATAATCTCTTCTTGTTCTTGTAGTTCCAGGATCTTTCCCTGATGGAAATTCAATTCCTCTTCAATTCGGGGGTTGGGTTCAAGATGTTGGAGGGAGACTAATTTTTCCGTATGCCTCCGGAGCCGTGAACCAATATTTCCGAATGATTCCTTGTTCCACACCTGCAGTTTCTGGGCACATGACTTTAGTTTGATTGGGATAGAAGTGGGTCCGTTACTACAACACGTCCCCCAGGCTTCCTCAATGATCTGTTTGGATGAGTCTTCCTTGGCCCACATGGCCTCAAACCTGAACGGAAGACCTCCCCTTTTCCTTGCACCATCCGAGTCCAGCAGAAGTGGGGCGTGATCAGAGCAAACGCGAGCAAGATGAAGAATGATGGAGTCCGGGAACATAGCATCCCATTCCACCGTTCGGACAAAGCGGTCTAATCTTTCTCTTATTAGATCATTTCCGTGTCACCCATTTACCCACGTAAAGGCAGGTCCAGTATAGCCCATATCAAATAGCTCGCAATCACTGAGGCATGTCCGAAAAGCTTGTAGCATACGATCATTACACTCCCGCCCCCCATGTTTCTCAAAAGAGTACATTATCTCGTTGAAATCACCAAAGCACACCCAGGGCAAGGCTTCCCGTTGGTGTAAATCTCGCATCATTGCCCAAGTTCTAGCTTTATTGACCGCTTCTGGCCATCCGTACACACCAGTCCCTCTCCAAGTCATATCCCCATCCAGATTTTCCACTCCAAAGTGAATACAGTGATCTGTGTAGCCCAATATCTTTACACCTAGGTCCTTCACCCACAACAGTAGCAATCCACCAGATTTACCAACAGCATGCACTGAAAAAACATTGTATCCCGGGAATCGCCTTTTTATTCCATCCATCCGTTGATGACTTAGCCTTGTTTCCATCAGAAAAACTAAGTCCGAGCAGTGTCGGCTCATAGTTCGAGCCAGTGTTTGGAGTGTCCGAGAGTTGCCCAGCCCCCGGACATTCCAACTAAGGAGCTTCATGATGACTGGCGGGGCTGTTCGCCAGCCTCCGCCATTTCTTGAGCCGTGGGATGATCCCAACTTTCACAAAGTTTTTTCACCATAGCATGTGCCCTCTCATCCTCCCCTTCCAACGGGCCATTATCACCTTCTAATTTACGCTTGCAGACCATCTTGCCCTCAAAGACATCATCCTCCATCTTCTCACTTGCATAGGTACTGGGGGTAATTCCACCTTTGCTGCCCCTGATAGCATTTCCCACTTGGCTGCCCCTAGCTCTCCTGTTTCTACCTTTGTTACGAGCAAGAGGTGGGAAAGTTGTTTTGCACATGATTGGGATAACTGTATGGGCATGGTCTGGGGGTAGCCCATTGGTCAGGATTGTGACATCATGTAGTGAGGAGAAAATAGTACCTGTTGCACAGCTTTTGTCTTCTTTTTCTCTGAATTGCCCCACTACGTCTGTTTGGGCAGAAACTGTTGTGGAGACAAGCTCATAATTAGCTTTGTCACTATTGTGTAGGTCCAAGTCACCATGCTCCCCATAGTGTGTCTGGGCATTGGTCCCACCAGATCTTCCCTCCTCCAAGGTTTGTTGCCTACTGGTACTGCCTTGTCTTTTTGGTCTAGGGCAGATGGTGCCCACCTCTTCGGGACTTGGATCCTTATCCAAAGGTGCAGACCTCTGCCCCTCATTTAATTCCTTAGGTTTGATGTCCCTGACCAGCAGCTGCTGGTCTTCCTCCATCAATGTGTCTTCGCCGTTGCTGTTGACTTGGTGAACTAGCAACTCCGGTGATATTTCTTTCTCTTGTGGTTCTGGGAATAATTTCCGGCAAGCACCCCTATTTCCTTCAAGCGTTTCTGTGATGATTTTTTTCGTCGTCGAGTCCACCTTAAGGGATCGGAGCTTAAGAGGGGTAGCTCTTAGGGAATGACTGTAAGGCCACTCTGCCTCATCAAAGTTTTCTGGGACTTCACTGCATTCCTTATGGACGTGCCCAAGTCTACCACAGTAGTAACAGAAGTTAGGGATCCGCTCGTATTTGAAGGATACCCACACTATGTCTCCGCGTCCGTTCTTGATTTTGATCCCCCTTAGCAGCGGTTTCCCAACCTCAACATTGACTCGGGCCCTAACATAGTTACACCAAGACCCTATAGCATCCCGATCAATGCTTAATACCTCCCCGGTACAGCCAGCCACCTTTATGATGGAATTTACATCTCTGCGGTTGAGAGGTAGATTGAAGATGCGTAGCCAAAAGTCACAATGGTCAAGTTTCAATTCAGCTGGTTGCTCATCTCCCTGCACACTCCTGAGTATGATTAAGTTCCGTCCATAGTGCCACGACCCATCTCGTAGGATCCTTTCCTTGTCCCGATTAGAATCGAATTCATATAAAAACATACCATTACCAATTTCCTTCAGTTGGAAAGTCTTGAGTTTCCAGGCCACCATCAGAGCTTGCGCCATCCCTCTCAGGTTGAGTGGCTTCGACGACAGGATTCTCCCCACAAGGCTGGGTTTGGCTTGGTGTTCATCCCGTGACTCTAAACCTTCGAACAAGTCAATAACCTTATCCTCAGTATCTTTGAGTGATATCTTTGGCAGCTGGTCTTCCAGTTGTAAGGCCATAGGGCTGCTAGAGAAGAGAGAAGTGGGAAAAAATCCCGAGAAGGAGAGAGAGGGGAAGGAGAAAGGACAGAAGAAGAGAAAGGATAGGAAGAGGGGAAAAGGAGGTCTATTGCAAGCAAAAGGCTTCCTATCGCAGAACTAGCTGCTAGTTAGGGAAGGAAGAGAGAGTCCACATTGGGAATCTTTCTTCAACAAAATTTAACTCAATGTTTTCTCATTCCATTTTTCTATGTTTGGTTGCATGTTACAATTTCATTGTAATGGAATGAGAAAACATTGAGTTAAATTTTGTTGAAGAAACCTTGTAATCCCCATTACATAGAAAAATGTCTTGAATTTTCATTACATTGTCATCTAACCTCTCATTTCTCAAATCTCACCTCTCATTCTTGTCAAAAACGCAAAAAGTAGAAAAACATGAAAATTGAAAACGAGAAAAATGAAAAATAAAACGAAAACCCGAAAAAATGCGAAAAATGAAAAACTAGAGAAATGGGAAAATAGAAAAACGGTGAAAAATGTTGAAAATGGAAATTAAAAGAAACGAGAAAAATGTAAAAAAATATGAAAAAGCGAAAAACTATATACTAATTTATTGATTTCGGTTAATCTAATTTTGTATTTGATTTCTGTCACATTCGTGTCCCTAATTTTAGTTATTATACCCTAATATTATGTTAAATTACATTTATTTATTGATTGGAGAGTTAATTGGGTATTATAGATATAGTTTGGAGGCTAATTTCATATTTTAAGTATAAAATCAAAAGTTTAGAATAAGTTTTAAAAGAAGTTAAAGTTTAGAGGGAACAAAATGGATATTATCCATTATTGGGAAGCTAAATTGCACAAATCTAGATCCCAAATTCGTTCATATCAATATGAATGTGCACATTTAGAAAATTGACCTCCATTCCATCTTATTCTCCTCCATACACTCAATTTTACATCTTTTTGATCATTTTTTGATTGCCGGAGATTGCACCGTTGGATCGAGCTCATTTTTTTTACAGTGGCTTCTAGACATCCTAATACACATTGTGATCGGTGTGATTTTGATTTGCAGATTTCTAGCATGGATTCGTCCTAAGCAGATTAGAGGGGAATATTTGAGGTTTTAATGTGTTTTTCTCCCAATTAGTGCTAAAGTAAGTAATTATCAACTACCCTTTTGAGTTTTTATGTATATATATGTATATACAACTCTATATTTTCCAGAAAATTGAATGTTTGTGGTGATTTTTGACATGCATTTGATTAATTGGAGTTTTTATGAATTAGTGTTTAACATGAACTTAAAGTTAAGTTCAAGTAATAATATATGTATTTGCATGTCAATTTCAACCTATAATATATGTTTATGTATACATGATTTGAGTTTGGTTTTGATGAACTTAGTATATTTGATTAATATTTGTGATATATTTGATATTTTGAAGAGCAGAATTCAAAAGAAAGTGTATTGAGAAACTTTATTGATAATTGGTTTGTGATCAAAGGTATATGTATATATAATAAGTGTTTTTCTATAAATTTATTTCTAAAAGTAAATTTGAGTTTTAATTAAAGGTTGTTAAAATATTAATTTTGATGAAATTATGATTTATTGAAATAAAGTCTATATATGATGATTTATGTGTTATTTTTAAGAAATTGAAGTTAATATTGATAAGTATATTTTTTAAATTATTTATTGGTGATTTTTGCTCAATCATGATTTATGATTTAATATTTTGGAAATTGATTGAGTAAAGGTATTGAGAAAAATTTATGATGTTGATTTATGAGGGATATATATATATATATATATATATATATATATATATATATATATATAAAGTCCGTATTTAGTGAGAAATACGGCATGTGTACACAGTTGGAAGACCTATCGGGTATGGCAAAGAAATGTTGAGTAAGACCATGCGGGATAGGCAAATTATGAGATATCTCGATTCTATTATATTGTGGGGATTGATACATACGGGGATTATCTCTCGGATGGATACGATTTGCGAAATAATTATTGATATACGATTTGTGAAGTAATTATTGACATAACGATTTGTGAGGTATCTATTGAGATACAGTTGATGGAACTTTTATTAGGATACAGTTTATTGATATACGGTTTATGAAGTATTTATTGATTTACGATGGATTTGACTAAATGGTTAATTGCAAACCTATTTAGTTGAGATTTCAAACAAATAAATATGTATATAACTATTTTGAGCATAAGTTATAGTATTAAGTGTCTTAATAAAGTGATTTACGTTTTGACTATGTGTGGTATTTTGAGAAATGATAGCAAGCTTATGATATTTTAAAGTGCATATTTGGTTAAAAGTACTACTTTGAGTATTTTATTATGGTTTAATTCATAAAGTGTTCATTTTTAAGAATATGAATTTTATATGATGCATTTTGAAAATTAAAGTATATATATAGCTATTTTGAATATAAGTACTTTATGTAGTTGATAATTGCTTACTGAGATTTTTGTCTCACCTTTTTAAATGTTTTAATGTTTTTAGGTGAGAAAATACAAGATAGAAAGAAGGTGACCGGCCGATTAGGCGAGGATTGTTGCTAATTGTTAGAATTATTATTAGAACTTTAATATTTAATTGTATTATGATGAAGTTGGTAAATATGTTGAGGTTTTAATGTAATAGGAATATGGATTTGTTTAGAATATACATTTAAGAGGAATACCTAGAAAAGTGATATTTATGATATTTGGAGACTATTAAGTGTTAATTGTGATCTTTCTATTTCACGTCCGATGCCGATTGAGGTCGTTTACGGGTCGGGTGTGACAGTTTGGTATCAGAGCCCACTAGTGGAAAAATGGCCATTTGCATCGGCCCTTATAAAATACGATGCAAAAGAGTCATTTGCATCGGCCTTTTATAAAGGACCGATGCAAAAGAGTCATTTGCATCGGCCCTTTATAAAGGACCGATGCAAATGTCATGACATTTAGTATTTGCATCGGCCCTTAACAGGGACCGATGCAAATAATTTTATTATTTGCATCGTCCATGTTAAAAGGGCCGATGCAAATATCAATTGAATCATTTGCATCGGCCCCTTAAAAGGGATCGATGCAAATAACTGTATTATTTGCATCGGCCTCTTAAAACGACCGATGCAAATAACTGTATTATTTGCATCGGCCTCTTAAAACGACCGATGCAATTAGTGTTAGGATAAATTTTAAAAAATTAATAAAATAAAAGAGGGTATTTTGTAATTAACTGGGGCGAATTTATAAATAATGAAAAGTTAAGTATAGATTCAGATTTTATTTTAGGGTTACTTTCTCGTTTGCAGCCGCCTCCATCTCCCTCTTCTCCTTCTCACAAGACCAAACCCAACCTTCCATGGCTGCGCCTTTCCACCGCCGAAATCTCACATAGAGCTCACCTTATCGTTGCCTGGAGACTCTCGAATTTCATAAGAGATCTGAACGGAAACAGCTCGGACCAAACGCCAATTCTTAGAGACTGTCGATCTAAGTCTTAGAGAGCTCCAGAGTTGAAATAGAGATGCTAATTTTCTGGAAAATGCAGTTTCGAGTGCCGCGAAGCTACCGATGGCAAAGTGAGTAGATGAAACCCTAACTCCTTTTGAAGTTTGTTTCAAAAATAAGTTTTTGGATCTTATATGAATGGAACTGGTTGTGTTTCTGAATCACTGAGGCTCCTTGTGTGTCTGAATCACTCAGGCTCGTTGTGTTCATGATGATCTCGCTGCTCTTACTAATTGCAGGACCGTAGAACTGGAAGAGAAAACATGTTATTTTCTCGAGAGGTTGGGAAAACAGATAAGCGTATAACTCACTCTCACTTTCTTCAAGGCAATCCAACTCTTCTCTCCCTTTTGCGGAACTAGCTAATCAAAATCTGAAGAAGAAAATCACTTTTACAATCTGGTATGGCTTCTTTCCTCCATTGCACTGCTATAGGGTTTCTAGAATTTCTCTTTATTTCAGTTAACTGTATTCACTTGTTGCCTTACACTAATTCCATTGAGGAATCGATCCAAAGTTTACTCTTTTCTACTCTCTCAGGCTTTTTTCTTTCTCCAACTGAATCGATCCAATGTCGTGGAATGTTACACTCTATGTATCCATATATTTTCAGATAAAGAATGCCGTTTTTGCTTCTGTTAGGATAGGGGATTGGCGCTACCCTGTTTTTATTTGGTTTTCAGTCGTATATTCATTTTATAATTGCCTTTTGATTTCTCGATGGGGATTATGTATTGAAGTCCGTTTATGGACTATTTGTGTGATATTATGCTGGTTTAATCTTGACTCCGACTTCAGATATTTCTTAATAGCCTAACACATTTGCATAAATTGCACAATGTAACATACTTACATTAACTGAGTGAGCTGGTAATTACATTCTTCAGAATGACTGTCAACTTCAGTTTTCTTTTAAGAGCATATAACTTCATTTTGTTATAGCTCATTACCTGTTCTTCCACATGAAAAGCGTAAGTGCTAGCTTCCGTGCCTTAAGATCTGACTCCTCTTCTGTGAAATACTCTGGGGATTCTTACCTTTTTTGTCAACATGCAGTGAACTTAAATGATACAGAATGTGCTCGTCAATCTGTGGATGATTCGTTTCCTGGTCTGGATAAACTTCAATAAGATGCTGAAGCTGTTGATATACTTGATGATGTTGAAGATCATACAGTAGGAAGTTTGCTTCCTGATGATGAGGATGAGCTTTTAGCTGGCATAATGGATGATTTTGACCTGAGTAGGCTTCTTGGTTCCCTGGAGGACTTGGAAGATTATGATCTTTTCGGTAGTGGAGGAGGTATGGAACTTGAAAGTGATCCACAGGACAGCCTGGGTATTGTCATCTCAAAACTAAATTTATCTGATGGTGTTGTTGGAAATGGGATACCTCCTTTCGCACTTCAAAATGGCGTGGGAACTATAGCTGGAGAGCATCCATATGGTGAACATCCTTCAAGAACTTTATTTGTTAGGAATATTAATAGTAATGTTGAAGACATAGAGCTGAGAACACTATATCAACTCACTAATCAGGTATTCATTTTCCATGCTATTGAATTTCTGAGTAATTGATTTGGATTGGTATTTGGGAATTCATTTATGAGGATTTTGGATGAATTTCTAATTATTGGGTGTGTTATTGTTGTTGTGAAGGTGCTTGCAACTGATTCTAATCAGGGGGAGAAAGAGTTTCAGACCGAGGTATTAACTCAGGCACCTCTTACATTTATTGTTTTAGTACCAAAAAGTTAGCAACTTGCACAAACCATGTGCCTTGGCTTGACCATTAAATGTGTTTGTTAATAGAATTAAAGTCCAGTCATGACAACTCGTACTGATATGTGTCTTGTTCATGTTCACATTAAATCTGGTGTCTGAATCATTGTCTTTTATTAAATGTTCAGGCCTTGACTGAGTTTTACACCGTTTCTGGTCATGTCTGTGGTTTTTAATTTTTGATCGTTTTCAGGTCATGCTATTGGGAAGGTTGCATCATAGGAACCTGGTGAATTTGGTTGGATATTGTGCAGAAAAAAGGCAGCACATGCTTATATATGTCTATATGAGTAAAGGCAGTTTAGCTTCTCATTTGTACAGTAAGTGAGCATCCAACTTTCTGTATCATAACAATTTTATTTTATTCAGTAATCAAAGAACCTTATTCTTGTAGAGTTAGAGGTCGCAACGAATATGAAACTTTTGTTATGTTCATTCACGCACTGTCTCATTTTATGGAGTTTTTTTAGCTTCAATTTATATGTTGAGATTGTCATTGATGCATGTGTTTAGACCACGGTTTGAAAATTCAAACTCTGAATAAACATATCTAACTTTTTCTTAGAAGGGTGTCGGTGACGCATTTGGCCTCCTTGTGTTTTGGTTGTTGAAAAGTGACATTATTTTTCTGGTTCTTGCAGGTAATGAAAATAATCCAGTAAGCTGGGATTTAAGAGTTCATATTGCATTAGATGTAGCAAGGGGTTTGGAGTATCTTCATGATGGGGTATAATTTCGTTAATGGCAACTTACGTATGGATTTTCACAAGAATGGATCAAATGAGTGGTTAGGTTTCCGTTTGGAGCTGATTGGGAGCATCATCATGTGCATGTCTGCTATGTTCTTGCATCTAGGCTTGATTTCAATTTTTGTTGACTGCACTAATGTGTTATATTTTAGGGTTTTTCATATTTATTTTATTTGCTATAATATAGAGCTCCATTCAATCCAAATATTTTTTTTTTAATAAAAAATGTATCATTTGCATCGGCCCCTTAAATATGGCTGATGCAAATAATATGATCATTTGCATCGGCCCCTGAAAGGAACGATGCAAATAAAGAATCATTTGCATCGGCCGTTAAAAGGGACCGATGCAAATGATTGTATCATCTCACGTGCTTACACATCATTTGCATCGGCCCCTTACAAAGGGCCGATGCAATAGAGGTGCCCATTTGCATCGGTCTCTTTAAGGGGCCGATGCAAATGATCACCTCATTTGCATCGGCCAGCGGCCGACGCAATTGCATTTGCGTCGAGGGCTTTTGCATCGCGCTATGGCCGATGCAAAAGGCCCTAAACGGCCGATGCAAATGGCCTTTTTTTCACTAGTGGCCCTAGGTTAAATTCTTTGGACCTAAGGTTGCTAGTAATTGAGGAATGTGGATATTTGGTGATCGCTAAGAAATAATTGATAGTAATTGAGAAATGTGGATATTTAGTGATAGTTGATAAATAATTTGAAATTTTTTGAGGATTGAGTAATTAGCTAATGAGGTGTAAAAATGAGATTTGATGGTTAGCAATATCTAAGTATATGAAAAATAGTAAATTATTTGATATCTGGTGATATGGGTTACATATTGATATTAAGTATGACTTGGAATTGATATTTGAGAGTTTAATAGTTATTAAAAATATACGTATCTCGGATGTGAAGTAAGGTTAGGAGACTTTGAAATGATATAATGAGTTTTGAAGTTAATAGATATGTGATTAAGGAAGCGAAAATGTGGAGATTATAATTAATTGTTTTGGAGGTTGATTTTAAATTGGAGATTATGATAGTAGTTTAACAGGTTATAGAATCTTAAATTCAATAAATGATGTTTAGAGAGATACTGATGTTAGCGATCAATGAGAAGTAAAGTGAGAGAAAATGAAATATTAAATTACATGATTTGATGATTAAATTTGGTAAGCTTAAATAATGTTTGAGGAAATAATTAAGATATGAATTTTGAGGATAAATTTTTCTGATTTTAAGCACAGTTTGAGGTAGGAAATTAAGAGATAAATATGATATAAAGATGATATATATGTCGATAATTGAAATTTTGTAGTATATTTATTGTCAATAGTAAAGTTATTTTTAGATGACATTGATTATACTCTAAGTTTATATAAGGATCAAATTGAGTGTTTTTAGATCAAATAAGAAAATTTAATAACATTATAGATTTATTGACTTTTATGTAGGTAAGGATATTATTTGGAGTTGGTAAAAATATTGATTATTGTAATTTAGGTACTCTACATTCATTGTTTATATGGTTTGGAGAAAATATTGAAGTTTATTTAGATTGATAAATGGTATTCGTCGTGGTGATTATAAAAAAGAAATAGCATATAGTAGTTCAATTGAATTTAAGGAAATAAATGGAAAGTTTTAAGAGTGACATGGATATTAAGATTTTATGAAATGAGTCTTATTGATAAGAAATTGTATTAAAATAATAATGTTATATTTGATTGATGATGATTATTGAAGATTATAATATAAATAATGATTGGAGTGAAATATTATAGATACAAGTATTATTGCCGGTAGTTTCTGTTGATGATTATGTTCATCGGTCGGCGACTCGTTGAATACCCGAGTTGAATTGCCCATTATGATGAAATAAGATTATATATTGATGCAAATCATTGATTCAAATTATTTGAAGTTTAAGAAAAACATAATATCGTACATATTAGAGGTTCAAAAGTGATTTTTTTAAAGTCTATAGAATTTGGAGATAGGTGAAAAATATTTGATATATACATGATGGATGAAATCAATTGTGGTTTAAATTTATTGAAGTGAGATTTGGTTTAATACTAGGAGGATATGAACATAAAATATATCATATTATATAAATTGAATAAATGATATTTGGAGTTCTATTGTGGATTTATTGGTGATGGAATTAACTAGATTGAAGTTTAGAGTTACTTAGAGTTATATCTAAATGATTGATAGAGATATGCCAATGATGATGATGATGATGATAAAGGAAGTGAGATGAAGTATTAGAGTTTATGATTCGATGATTATTATGAGGAATCTTAGTAATTTGAAATAAATTTGTGATCCTTGAGATTATTTGAGGAAGAAAATTTAGTTAGATTAGATACCGTGAATTTCGAGGACGAAATTCTTTAAGGTGGGGAGAATTGTCACATCTGTGTCCCTAATTTTAGTTATTATACCATAATATTATGTTATTACATTTATTTATTGATTGGAGAGTTAATTGGATATTATGGATATAGTTTGGAGGCTAATTTCATATTTTAAGTATAAAATCAAAAGTTTAGGATAAGTTTTAAAAGAAGTTAAAGTTTAGAGGGAATAAAATGGATATTATCCATTATTGGAAAGCTAAATTGCACAAATCAAGATCCCAAATTCGTTCATATCAATATGAATGTGCACATTTACAAAATTGATTTCCATTCCATCTTATTCTCCTCCATACACTCAATTTTACATATTATTTATCATTCTTTGATTGCCGGAGATTGCACCGTTGGATCGAGCTCATTTTTTTACAGTAGCTTCTAGACATCCTAATACACATTGTGTCGGTGTGATTTTGATTTGCAGATTTCTAGCATGGATTCGTCCTAAGCAGATTAGAGGAGAAGATTCGAGGTTTTAATGTGTTTTTCTCCCAATTAGTGCTAAAGTAAGTAATTATCAACTACCCTTTTGAGTTTTTATGTATATATATGTATATAAAACTCTATATTTTCCAGAAAATTGAATTTTTGTGGTGATTTTTGACATGCATTTGATTAATTGGAGTTTTTATGAATTAGTGTTTAACATGAACTTAAAGTTAAGTTCAAGTAATAATATATGTATTTGCATGTCAATTTCAACCTATAATATATGTTTATGTATACATGATTTGAGTTTGGTTTTGATGAACTTAGTATATTTGATTAATATTTGTGATATATTTGATATTTTGAAGAGTAGAATTCAAAAGAAAGTGTATTGAGAAACTTTATTGATAATTGGTTTGTGATCGAAGGTATATGTATATATAATAAGTGTTTTTCTATAAATTTATTTCTAAAAGCAAATTTGAGTTTTAATTAAAGATTGTTAAAATATTAATTTTGAGGAAATTATGATTTATTGAAACAAAGTCTATATATGATGATTTATGTGTTATTTTTAAGAAATTGAAGTTAATATTGATAAGTATATTTTTTAAATTATTTATTGGTGATTTTTGTTCAATCATGATTTATGATTTAATATTTTGGAAATTGATTGAGTAAAGGTATTGAGAAAAATTTATAATGTTGATTTATGAGGGATATATATATATATATATATATATATATATATATATTTCTGATTTTAAATTATATTATGAAATTATAATGTTTTTAGAATCCATCAAGAGTAATCCGGATAGGTGGTTTTTATTAAAGTCCGTATTTAGTGAGAAATACGGCATGTGTACACAGTTGGAAGACCTATCGGGTATGGCAAAGAAGTGTTGAGTAAGATCATGCGGGATAGGCAAATTATGAGATATCTCGATTCTATTATATTGTGGGGATTGATACATACGAGGATTATCTCTCGGATGGATACGATTTGCGAAATATTTATTGATATACGATTTGTGAAGTAATTATTGACATAACGATTTGTGAGGTATCTATTGAGATACAGTTGATGGAGCTTTTATTAGGATACAGTTTATTGATATACGGTATATGAAGTATTTATTGATTTACGGTGGATTTGACTAAATGGTTAATTGCAAACCTATTTAGTTAGAGATTTCAAACAAATAAATATGTATATAACTATTTTGAGCATAAGTTCTGGTATTAAGTGTCTTAATAAAGTGATTTACGTTTTGACTATGTGTGGTATTTTGAGAAATGATAGCAAGCTTATGATATTTTAGAGTGCATATTTGGTTAAAAGTACTACTTTGAGTATTTTATTATGGTTTAATCCATAAAGTGTTCATTTTTAAGAATATGCATTTTATATAATGCATTTTGAAAATTAAACTATATATATAGCTATTTTGAATATAAGTACTTTATGTAGTTGATAATTGCTTACTGAGATTTTTGTCTCACCTTTTTAAATGTTTTAATGTTTTTAGGTGAGAAAATACAAGATAGAAAGAAGGTTACCGACCGATTAGGTGAGGATCGGAAGTTGTTGCTAATTGTTAGAATTATTATTAGAAATTTAATATTTAATTGTATTATGATGAAGTTGGTAAATATGTTGAGGTTTTAATGTAATATGAATATGGATTTGTTTAGAATATACATTTAAGAGGAATACCTAGAAAAGTGATATTTATGATATTTGGAGACTATTAAGTGTTAATTGTGATCTTTCTATTTCACGTCCGATGCCAATTGAGGTCATTTACGGGTCGGGTGTGACAATTTCGATTCGATTTTTCACATTTTTCGTTGATTTTAATTATGTAAATAAAATTTTATGATTGCATTTAATTAGGAAAATATAAGTATTGTAATGGTTATTGCATTACATCATAATTGTCAACCAAACATGGTAATAGAATCACTATTCCATTCTATTACATTACAACTTTGATTACATTACAACTTTGATTATATCACATCGCATTACGGTATACCAAGCGGATCCTAAATGCATAATAATCAATTGCAATGTTAGATTAGTTATGCGCAAGAGTTTTACACAGTTAGAAACATTTAACCTAGATTTCGAGTATTCGCAAATCGCTTTATGCGAACCAAATTGCTAAAGTGCGAACACTCTTTTATCATTTGCATTTATTATAAAATGAGACCAAAAGTGTGAACAAACTATCTGTATATGATTCGCAAACTACAAAATGTAAAGCTTATTTCACATTTTATATAAAATCTGATATAATTTATAAAAATGTGATTCGCATTTCCTTCAATGTGAACTGACATACTAAAATGCAAAGCTCGTTTTTCAATCAATATCACTCAATTTCACTTAATTTAGAACTACGTATTCTATGTCTGTGTTTATGATATGATTCTTATAGGAATTTGTTAATGAATTTTGCTCATTTCAGTAAAAATATGACCACAATGATTGTTATTTGTTTGATCTCGTAGAATTGCCAATGAAAAAAAGTTGCAAGTACCATGACATATGTGGGTGGTGAATCGAAGGTGCTTCAGATTTCAAAAACAAATATCAAATTAGAGAGGTTTAAAGAAAGAATTTACACTTCTGTAGATGTTGATTCAACCTCATTTGAACTACGAATGTCTACGTAAGCAAAAGACAGTCCAAACAAATTATTCGATTGTAGATCGCAATGATGTACGATGCTTCTTAGAGTATTGCTTGATGAATTTGACCTATGTGATGCCACTATATGTTGAATTGATATCATGAACAATAGATGCACAAATTTTACGAGATTGCAAGGAAGAGAATGTTCAGGCGGATAACCCATGTAAGACAATGCACATCCAAACCATGTGTCCAATCAATCAAGTATACAATGCAACCACAGTAGCCGATTGGCGACAAGAACGGTTTCCAGCAGTTTTATTTCGAATCTTATTGGGCAGTTTTATGTCTAAATTAGAAAGCTTTTACATAAAATATACACAAAGCAAAGGTTCTTTTAGAGTGCATAGAGAGATTCTTGCCATTTTTGAGTGATTAAAACACAAATTAAACACCAAAAGGTGTGTTCATCTGTGAATTTGCACTCTAAGAACTTGATCCTGGTTCTTCTTTGACGTTTCTGAAACACTGTAATCTCCAAAGATACAGTTTTTGGATTTTAACTCTGTAATAATAGTTACAAACTTCATTCGAGACATACTTGGAGTGAGTTATTTGGATTTCTGGTTACATTTGGATTTGCTGAAATCGGGTTCAGATTGCTGCTCAGATTTTATGTTCATCTGTGCACGAAATTTTGTCATACTACAAACTGGATAACAGCCCAGAAGGTAATTTCTAAAGGGTTTTAAAAGCCTTCTGTTTTAATTGCAATTTGTATAATTCGGTTTTGAATCATTTTTGTTTCTGAGTTTTTCTGTCATTTTGTAAGAATCAGAAGCAAAAGTTCCTACTACTGCACAGGGTCACTGGTCGGCGATGTCCTGTAGCCGACAGTAGTTGGTCGGCTACAGAATAGACACATGAATTTCTGCCTAAATTTATTTTAATTTGGGAGTTGTTTTTGTAATTTGTAGTTATTTATTTTTTAAAAAAATTATGTTTTTATGCCAATTATTGTATGTTGTAATTTTAAACTAGAATAAAATTAGTGTTGGGTTATAGAGGTATTTTGGTCTTTGTGAAAATATTAAACCAATTAGAACTATAAACTAGGTTGTGGATATAATTGCATGTTGTCGTGTTAGATTGATTGAGTTCTATTTGATCGAGTCTGGCGTCGTAGTTAAATCCAAAAGACGGTTCCAAATGTCCCACATCTAATGTTTATCGAATTTGAAGGTTTAATAGCTTATTTTTAGGATTAGATCAGATGTAATAGGGCTATTTTTGCGATATAATTTATTTCATTATTTTTGCGATATAATTTATTTCATATTCTTGTATTTATTTATGGCTTTCTTTTATAATAAATTGATAATTAAACGGAAATTGATTTAGATATAAACGGTATTCTAACAAAAGATAAGTCTACAAGTTCATTAATCAGATCCTTAAATCGTTTTAATTCACGAACTTGACTCTGAAAAGATGGCATGTTGTGAACCGGTATGTCCTCTAATTTATATGTTCCCAGATAGTAATCCTGGGTTGTGACTTAGATAGTTTAACTTAGTCTAAAAACATGATAAAACATGATAAAAGGCTAAGTAATGCATATACCAGGAAGGACACATCTTGTGTCGTCCTTAAAAAAATTAAGTGACGGTATCATGTAAAAACAGAACCTTTTTTACCGAAACCAAAAAGATAAGCGGATCCGTGATTGATTATACTCATAGTCAATGGGTATAAAATATATTCAATTCATTTAGTCTAGTGAAATTTAATTTAATTAGAATTTCCATAGAAATGTCGAAAGTATATATACATTAGGATAAAATGATTTATAAAATCATAATATTATTTATAAACAATCCAAAAGTACATCAAAAAATTTGAATCTGCTTCTTTAATATCGTGATAGAACAATAATAATCGGTGTTTGAAACTATTTTTAACACAACGACGAAAAGTGTACTTTATTCAGAATCAACTTCGCAGTTTTATCTTCTTAATATACTTTTTTTTATTACTATGCAGTACATCTAGTAATCAGATATCACATATTAGATATCATGTGGTGTAATATTTGTAATGACCCGGTTCGGACTGGATGACGTCGAAGTAGAAGGACTAAGCAAGAAGTGGCCCTAAGGAGTGACGATGAAGGCAGAAATGAACTGAATCTCACATCGAAAATGGAGAGAAAATAACTGAGGCTTATTAGTAACGTGGAAATCCAATATATGTAGACGCGTTTTAAAGTCGTGCAATCCAAGGTATTGGATTTGGACCAAAGCGGACAATATCTACATGGTATTTGGACATAATGTTATAATTGGTATCAGAACCAACTCTCCGCACGATGTGTGGTTCAGGGACGAACCAGGCGGAAGCTGGTGGGTCTGTAACGATCCAGTCCAGAATGGATGCCACCGAGATAGAAGGCCTCAGCAAGGAGCGGTCCTAAAAGATGGTGATGGGAGCAGAAATGAACTGAATCCCAAATTAAAAATTGAGAAAAAGTGACTGCGACTTATTTTTTAAAGTGGGAATCCAATACATGTAGACGGGTTTTAAAGTCATGCGGCCTAATATATTAGATTTGGACCAAAACGGACAATATCGATATTGTATTTGAATATGATGTTACAATTGGTATGAGAGCCAACTCTCCACGTACAATGTGTGGTTCAAGACGAACCAGACGAAAGCTGGTGGGGCTTACAACGACCTGGTTCGGAATGGATGACACTGGAGTAAAAGACCTAAACGAGGAACGGTCCTAAGAGATAGAGATGGAGACATGAATGAACTGAATCTCACATCAAAAATGAAGAGGGAGACGAAGGCTTATTAGTAAACTAGGAATCAATACATGTAGACGCGTTTTAAAGCCGTGTCGGTCGAAGATGTGGTATTGGGCCAGAATGTTACAATATTAGACATTTAAAATTATTTAGAGATAAAATACCAAAATAGACCTATGGTTGTTGGAGAAGCATCAATTTAGGTTTAACGTTAAAAATGATATCAATTTAGCTTTAACATTAAAAAGGGTATCAATTTAGGTCTCAATAACGAATTGAACACATCATTCTTATTACTCCGTTAAGTTCCGATTCTCCCTCCATGTAAAATTGACAGAGCTTAACGAAACAATATCAATGATATGTCTTGTTCCGTTATCGATGCCTAAATTGGTACCATTTTTTAAACGTTATACCCATATTGATGCTATTTCGTACGTGAAGCCTATACTTCCACAAAAACCATACACATATTTTTGATATCTTATCCCAATTATTTAGCATATAAAATACTCTAATATAAGAAAATATGACATCTTTGAATTTACATAAGGAAATTTAGCTAGTTAATCACCAGTAGCTCATTTGTTACCTTAACCATTTAATGGTGGCAACATATAAAAATAAGATAAAGGCTATGTTTACTTTATTTTTAACAAAGTAAGCCTCATATCCTATTGTGTGTTTTTAACAAAGTAAACTTTAAAATGATAAAGGCTATGCTTCCTTACCATATAATGCTTACTTATATGGTAAAGGCACCAATTGGATTATGTTTATGACAACAATAAAAAATTATTCATCTCTTACACGGATTCGCGCCAACAAAGATAGAGAATTTCCATTGAAACAATAAAACGGTAAATATATCCAACATGTTATTGTTGCTCTAGAAAGGACAAGCCCGTCTAGCTCAGTTGGTAGAGCGCAAGGCTCTTAACCTTGTGGTCGTGGGTTCGAACCCCACGGTGGGCGCTGATATATTTTTATCTTTTGACCAATTCTAAGAGGGAGATATATATTGACACAAATATATAACTACTAAAATTAGATCAAAACTGATTACTTTTTAATGAATTAATTAATTTATTCTCACAGTTAATTACCGTTAACAATAATGTTCAACTTCAACATATCTCAAATAGGCCAAATTATTAGAAGCACCGGTTCTCCATGTCAAATAGAGGACCTTCCATATCCAGTTGGCACATGGACCCTGATAACCACGTAAATTTGATCATTCAACGTTAGATTTAAGCGAATTAAAATCCTAAAGTGGAGATTCAAAACATCCTAAAGCTTATATTTAATCTGCCTAAATCTAACGGTGAATGACCAAATTTATGTTGTCATCAGGATCCATGTGAACGCAACTGCTTCCATACATATTTTGACACATGTAACATGGACCCACACATATTATAAGAGGTCTCACTATTTTAATTATTATGTGGGATCACATTACACGTGTCCAAATGTGAATTGGGGGTCCTCCGAGTGACATAGAAGACCTGATGCTTAATATAAGAACTCCTCAAATAGTCAATCCAAACTTATCTACAACTGATAAAAACATGGGTAATTAACTTATTAGTAGGACAAAACACACCGTTTACTCTCTGTATTTTAAAAAACACACGGTACAATGCCTAACCTTTTTCTCAATGAACTGTTTAGTCCTTAACGTTTTTCTCGGTGAACTGTTTAGTCCCTGCTATTAGACTCTCATGAAGATTACATTTTTATTTTAAATAGATTTTGATTCAAATATATAAGACCATTATCTTCATTATTTACGACAACAAAATTAGCAGAAACATCTTTCGTCGTCACTGAAGCAGTTGGCAGTAAACATGAGTTGAGAATATGGAGGAAATTAAACTCACCATTGAGAGTAAGAGGATTTCCACATTCAATTCGAACATGAAGATTTGAGTCGATTTCTACTTTCAATTCAAACAGGAAGAGTGAGCATGAGTGATTCGATTATGGGTTAGGGATTCAATCATTTCTTCATTTTTTTTTTTGTGAGTGCGAGTTGTGAGAGAAGAACATAGAAGTGTGAATTGCTTTTGACTGATAAATAGTAAAGGGTAATTTAGTCATTTCCGAATTCATAAACGGTAAAAAATCTAACAAACAGACGGAAGGACAAAACAGTTCACCGAGAAAAAGGTTAGGGACCTTGCCGTGTGTTTTTTAAAACATAGGGATTAAACAGTGTGTTTTGTCAAAATATAGGGACTAATAAATTAATTAGTCCAAAAACATACACATTCATATGAAGTGTAAAACAAATCTAAACAACTTCGCCACAAAAACTATCCATGAGTCCTAATGATAATTATCAGCATAATAGAGGTTTATACTCAATATTTGAATCAGTCCTTATTTCAATCTAGACATCTAAATGACACCTAATATCAAGTGCATACCCAGACAGTTCAAAAAGTCCCAAAGTGACAGTATCCAGACACCAAAACTTCAAAATTTCAAAAGATAATCCCAAACCCAGCAACTACGATTAATTATTTAATCATACATTCTGAAACTAAGCCATGAAGTTTACCAAATCAATTCATAGAATTTTTCAACAAAAGATGAAGTTCGATGCTCTTAGCCTACATTAGTTATATCTCAAATATCCAGTCCATAAGGTAAGATTGTGGTTATTGTTGCTCCACAGTAATAAGCCCGTCTAGCTCAGTTGGTAGAGCGCAAGGCTCTTAACCTTGTGGTCGTGGGTTCGAGCCCCACGGTGGGCGCATGTATATTTTTATCTTTTTGCCTAACTCATTCTCCTAGTACCAATTATAAAAGGGAGATATTGAGGTTTATACTCTAATGGAATCAGTCCATAATCTTAATTCATATGATCTAACCGACTGAAGTTCTGAATTCAAATAATAAAATGGAAATTTCAATCCAGACATCTAAATGACACCTAATATCAAGTGCAGTTCAAAAAATCCCAAAGTGACAGTATCCAGACCCCAAAACTTCAAAATTTCAAAAGATAATCCCAAACCAGCAACTACGATTAATTATTTAATCCTACATTCTGAAATTAAGTCATGAAGTTTAACCAAATCAATTCATTACTTTGACAAGAATTTTTCAACAAACAATGAAGTTCAAGCCTCTTACTACATTAGTTATATCTCAAATAGCCAGTCCATGAGGTAAGATTGTGGTTATTGTTGGTCCACAGTAATAAGCCCGTCTAGCTCAGTTGGTAGAGCGCAAGGCTCTTAACCTTGTGGTCGTGGGTTCGAGCCCCACGGTGGGCGCAATTACATTTTATCTTTTGCCATAATATCCTCCTAATAGGAGGAAACCATGACCAATTCCTTTTTTTTTAATAGAATTTCAGCTAAATCATGACCAAATCTAAAACGGAGAAATTGACACAAACATATATAAACTAATTTATTCTCCAGGTAATTACCATTACCAATGGCATCCAACTCATCTATATAGTAATCTGAACAACTTTGCTATAAAAATTAGCATCCATGAGTCCTAATGAGAATTATCAGAATACTAGAGTTTTATACTCAATATTGGCATCAGTTCTTAATCTTAATTCAAACCTATATCTCAGGGAAATTCATATGATCTAGCCAATTGAAGTTCTGAATTCAAATAATAAAATGGAAATTTCAATCCAGACATCTAAATGACACCTAATATCAAGTGCATACCCAGACAGTTCAAGAAGTCCCAAACCGCCAGTATCTCAACGAATCAATAACTAACAAAAGGAATATATACCAGACGACCCCAAAACTTCAAAAATTCGAAAGATAATCCCAAACCAGCAACTATGACCAATTATTTTATCATATGTTCTAAAATTAAGAAGTGAAGTTACCAAATCAATTCATTACTTTGAAGTTCAATCAATAATAAAGATCAAGCAAACTCTCTCACTAATTCACCTAGAGAGGTCTCAAGTCGCTTAAGTTAGATATCTCAAGTTTGAATTCTATTGTACGAATTAAACTTTAATACCATCTAAACAGTGTTTGACTAAATCTCAAACTGATTTCAGGTGGAGTAATGACTTCATATCTACATAGTATACTTTCCCTATATCTGTACTGAAAATGCCTATTAGACAAAACATACAAACTATTAAAAGAGCTATATATTACATGCAGATCAATTTACCTTTGTAGACAGATGCAAATTCCACAAGAGAGGAAGTGTCACGGCATTGCTATTTAGTTGGGCCTTCTAGCAGAAAACATTATAAATTGCCTGTTCCTTGTAGCAGTGAATCCAACTAGTCCACAGGCTCTGCAGATATCTTCTAGTTCACGTTCATTTAAGAAGAGTTGACTGCCTGATAATTGCATCATATTCTGCAATCATGTGTAACATTTAGCACTATCCATAGAAAACAACTTCATGTTCCCTGAAATTAAACTCTTTCAGACCAAGCTTATTGGCTAAACTTGACATACTTGCAAAAGAGGATGCTGAAATTAGGGTTGTCAATGGACAGGGATCCCTTGACGGGAATGGAGCATCCCCGAAAAAGTTCCACGCCAGTTGGAACGGGGACATGGATGGGAAATGCCCTCCCCGCACCAAGAGAACCCCATCCCTGACTCCATGGAGATCCCTCAAAATTATTAATAAAGTTATATACATATTCTTCAACTATTAATATTAATTTTATACTTAGTAAATATAATTATACTCTAATTAAAAAAATTATACATATTATTCATATTTAATGAAAATGTTGAATTATTATAGTTATCTTTTATTAATTTGATGTTTTATGTCATAAAAAATTAATTTTTAATTATTATTTAAAATAAAATAAAAAAATCCCTGAAAAGCAGTGATGGGGATTCCTCGAAATATTCGCATACGGACCCTATCCCCATTTACATCCCTAGCTGAAATGAACTTTTCACATAGTTAACAATTGAAATGAAGCCCTTTAGGATACAAATCGAGTTTATAGTAGTTCTCGTGTTATTTCGTTCTTCTTTATTAAGCAAGGATGCAGTTGTTTCTTTTGTCAAAGAAGGCATGTGAACCAATAATGATCTCAAAGCAAGAGTATGATGAAAAGGATGAATTCAATTGACTGAAAGAACAGAAATATCATGTACCTGGCGAAAAGGCCCCAAAAGCGGGACATATCCAAAAGGCCAATCAAGTATGAAAGTGGTACCAACGAACACACCTCCAGGTCTCAGAACTCGACTTATTTCAGCTACCTACAGAGCCATAGCAAACAAATAAGACATAAAAGTGAATTGAAAGTGATGATTGAGATCTTAGAAAGCATGCTAGCGATGTAAAAGCACACAATCTACAACTCAAGAGATGCTTCTCTAAGACCTAGAAATTGAATTCTTCAAAGTGCTCTTCTCTAAGATATATCTTGTCTTCTCCAATCCAGCTTTACATACAAATAAGGAGAGTGTATCATTCTCATTTATGTCTGCTGCTTCCAAAAAGAAAACACAATTGTTCTCATGTATGTTAACAAAAAGCCTTCCACAAATAAGTTGGAGGAGTTCTCCATTTTTTTCCAAGGATGAAGAATGCATATATGTAGAGTGAATTTCATCTGAACATACTAGGAAGATTTTCTGACTGAAATTACCTATTAGTTTGACTGAAGATTTTGTGTTGAAGAATGTAAATAGACAAAGTAAAGTTCAAGCATAAGGGTACATGAGTTGATGCATGAAGATGTGCATCAAGTTCTTCAAAATGTTGAACATTATATACCCACAAAAAAAAAATCAGAAAAAGCAACGGCAACAACGAAGAGAGTAAGACATGTTTCAATGCTTTTATTAAAGCGGAACAAAGTTGAATATCTTGTCCTCTAAAAAGACAAGATCAAGAATCTTCGGAAGTGGTGAATGATAACAGAATATCATCAAATCTGCGGAGCATGAACTTGAAAGTGCTTGATGCTTTCAGATGTGAACTTGCGCATTTCCTACCAGTCCCTATGGTGTGAACTTTACATGCCTTTCAAAGTAATTTCAACTAATGGGGCAAGTCATGACCGGCAATGATGCAATCTCAAGCTAGCACAACAATTAGTTTAAGTTACCAAAGTATTAAAAATGAAATGCTTACAGCTGCTGGTGGCGAAGGCCAACAGTGTATAGCAGCACCAGCATGCACGGCATCAACAGAACCAGAAACAAAAGGAAGTCTAGAGATATCAGCTCTGACCAATATTAATTTCCTAAAGAAATTAAACTCCATCAGAATTACTTTTTTAAACCTTAAAGGAGATAAACATATATCCCAACAGTTGCAGGTAATATCATCCAAACGTTTCACCTACCTACTGTAATGAGCTTAACAGTCCAATTAAAATAAAGAAATACCGTGTCCACAAATTTTTGTGGCTAGGGTGCCTAGGTAGGGACACAAATTTCACTTCATGTGAAAGGACCACTACTTCAGCACAGGCTGTGGTTCAATCAGTTTAGGTTGTGGAAAGAGGATTGCTTACAACATTGACTTCATTTTCATCAAAGTATTTTGATCTTACTCTTTGGGGAAGTTTTCCTCCTGCTTGATGAAGTCATAGCACTGCTTTAGCATGTTTTCTGAGTAGTCCAATGCAACAACAAGAGAAAATAATCCACTTTTGGCAAAAAGCCTTGAAAATAATCCACTTCCACAACTAGCATCAATAATATTTCCACCTAAAACTGGTTTCATGTACTCCTTCGTCAATTCAAACTGCAAGCCAAATTGTTGCATTTTTAGTGCCTTTACCACATTAGGGAACATAAACAGTAAGAACTTGAATTAGCAAAAACTAGACCATTTCTCAAATGTGCTACATAAAATACCTGACTAACAGATACATATGGCATAATTTAACATTTCAAATAGGGTCGCTGTATTACAAGAGCTAGATGAGGTTGTTGCTTGAAATTGATTATTGGCTTCAAGGATGAATGGTCCATCTGTTTTCTTTTCTATACAACTGACAAGAGCTAGGTCATTGTCATCCTAGAAATTGATTTTTAACATTGGTAATAAGAGCCATTTTGCATTTTTATGCAACTATTCAAGAAAAATTCTTCCTTCAACTATAAAGGGCGGCCCGGAGCATTACGCGTCCCCGCTTAAGCGAGGGTCCGGGGAGGTGTCCCACCACAAGGGTGTACTGGGGGCAAGCCTTTCCCTGCCAATATTTTGGCAAGAGGCCGCTCCTAAGACTCGAACCCGTGACCTCTCAGTCACAAGACAGCAACAACATCAACAACAATGGACTAGTTGCTTCCCGATAACATCAATATAAATTTATACAAGTTATAGACAACATCTGGCCATGCCACTACATTACCTGCCAAAGAATTATCATTGATTCATTAACCTACTACTCTAAATATTGATTATTAGATAGCAAACTGATTTATAACTACATTATGCATGATTTGTGTTTCTCTATACAAACACAAATTGAGGGACATAGGAGATGTAAAAACAAAATTGCGGTATAAAAAAAAACTTTTGATAAATAAACTGTCTCATAACCTCTTTTTCTGGGCCAGGGAAGCCACCCCATACAAAATTTTGTCGCCAACCTCTCTCATAAAGAAATGAAATCAATGGAGTCCTGATCCAAGGGTCATGTAAAACAAAACATAGATTCAGTATTAAGAGTGTTTCCTATTGAATCATTGATTGAACATGATAGCTCAATCAGAAGAAGTGACCTAGAGAAATCATAAATACATGTAAGTTCAGTATGAATCTATAAAGAACAAAGTGTAACCAAGTTTCAACATGTGTCTATGCTGTAAACCCAAAAAGAAAAAAGCTCCATCCCAAGGTTCAGCCATGGCATGTTTTCTCAACCATTTTTTCACACTCGTTAACTAGATTGTTTATTGTGCACAAGAATGTAAGAAGAGAACTAGTCTATATTTCCATACGAAATTTCTAGTGAAGTTCAGATTCACTAAACCACCTCAAAACACTTTTCTAATCACACCATTTCACACTTTTCTACTAAAGGTATTTGGCAAGGCTGAGTCCACTATACATCTATATTCTCACCAATCTCTTCTAGGCCTATTACCATCAAATTCTAAAAGAGAATGTGCAGGAAAGCTATCTTAAGCCACAATACAGGCAAATTTGAAGTAATACAATTGCCAGACCTGAAAAATTCTGTAGCCAAGGGCATAGAATCTTCATATTTACTATCACCACTAGCCACAGTCAATTCAAGATGCGATTCCTTCCCAGAGTAAGTCTTCTTACAACTGCCGCATTCAAAACTACTAGACCGAGTAGAATCCCTGCAACAATCGCAAAAATTAACCAAGAAAAAAAAAACTCAGTTCTCTTTTAGTCCCACTGCTATCTCAGGATTAGGTAATTATAACTTACACAGACAAAATGCGATCACCTATCGCAGACAAGGGCTCGTAACATATAGGACAAGCTAAAATATCGTTTTTGCTGCTGCTGGCCTCTTCTTCAACCACCACAGGTTCCTGAACAAAATAATTATTGATAATATCCGCGAATAATTTCAATAAAGAAGAAAATGATGAACAGAAAGAAAAGTAATTAGGCAAACCTCTGGCTTAGTTTGGACGAAGGCAGTAGAAGAAGCGCGAATTTTTACCGCGAAACTCCCGCGTTTAAAGATAGGTGTACACTGCGGCTTGAATAAAAGATTTTTGGAAATAGAGCGTCCGAGTCGACTCGGAAGAACAATGGAGGAGAGAGTGGTGATGATGGCAGAGGCCATAGCTTCTTGTTGAGCAGAGACTGAAGAACTTTTGGAGATTTTTGAAGAAATTAAACGGTTAAACTTGGAGTATTATTCGCCTGAATTTCAAAAGGAAAAAACTCGTGTTGATTTTTTGGGTTGCAAATAGATAACCGCTAACCGAAAGACTTATGTGTAAGGTTAAAAATGAGTAGCTGTCGGCTGGTCTTTGATATTGGTGAATCTACCTTTGGTTCGCGGAATAGAATAGAATAGAATGGTTATTCTAAAAGAATAGAATAGTAAAGAATTTAATAGAAATTTTTAGGAATTAGTATTTCTATGTTTGGTTGGTGGAATAAGGTAGAACGGAATATATAATTTTTTTATTAAAAAGATAATATTATCCTCAAATGTAATTTCTTATTTCTTTTAAAATTTTAATTTTTTACTATAAATTGTTCAAATATTTAATATATATTATTTTAAAAAATATATAAAAAATAGAAAAATGGGAAACACGAAAGACGAAAAAAACACGAAAAATACATTAAAAACGAAAAAACAATAAGAACATGAAAACGGAAAAATTGTAAAAGCACGAAAAAAGAGAGGTAAAAAAACAAAATATAAAAGCGCAAAAAAAACATTAAAAACACAAAAACAAAAGAAAAAAATGAGATAAAAGTGGAAAAGGGTGAAAACGCGAAAACATATAAACGTGTTAACACAAAAAAAAACACACGCAAAATATGAAAAAACACAAAAAATGTGCAAACCGTAAAAAACACAAAAACATGAAAAAAGTGGAAAACACGAAAATGTGAAAAAAAAATGAAAAACGCGAAAAAACCGAAAAACACGAAAACATGAAAAAGTGTTAAAAACACGAAAAATGCGTTTATAACGTTTTTTTATGTTTTTTCGTGTTTTCCAAGTTTTCTTGTTTTCTCTGTTTGTTCACGTTTTCGTATTTTTCACGTTTTGTCATGTTATTGTGTTTTATTTTGCATTTTTCGATTTTTCACGTTTTAGGTTTTTGATTTTTCCCCTTTTTGTTTTTTTTCGCGTTTTTGTATTTTTCGTATTTTGTTACTTTTTCGTGTTATTCACGTTTTTCCATGTTTTTCGTATTTTTTCATATTTTTGTGTTTTTAACGTTTTTCGTGTTTTGTTTGCGTTTTTCACATTTTCATGTTTTTCACATATTGTCACGTTTTTGTGTTTTAGCATTTTTCGTATTTTTTCGCATTTTCGTGTTTTTATTTTTCACGTTTTTTAATATTTCGTGTTTTGTCACTTTTTCGCGCTATTTCTATTTTGTGTTTTTCGTGTGTTTGCTTCTTTTTTTTGCGTCTTCGTGTTTTTCGCATTTGTTCACGTTTTCATGTTTTTCGCGTTTTTTATTTTTTGCATATTCTCGTGTTTGTAACATTTTCACATTTTTCGTGTTTCATATTTTTCGTATTTTTACATTTTTTAACGTTTTTGTCATTTTTCCATTTTTCACGTTTTATATGATATAAATTATGGATTGACCAAAATTTATAAGATTTGGGAAAGTGATTAGAGAGAAGATTGAGGATTTAATGGAGGATAATTTTATAAATTACAAAAATATAATATTAGGAATAGGCTATTCCTAACCTAAATTGAAGAATATCTATTCCATGAAATCAAGGAATAGGGATTCCATGGAATAGCTATTCCATAAAAAAAAATCAACCAAAGGTGGGAATAGCTATTCTTTAGGAATAGGCTATTCTATTCTCCCTCTATTCCGCGAACCAAACGAGCTCTTAGTGTTTATGTGCGTTTGTTTTAATAATATTGTTTTTTTCTATAGAAATAGAAAATAACTTTGTTGGCTTTTATTTATTAATTTTATTATTTATTTATTTTATAATAAATCTATTATCTAATTATTTTACGTAAATTCAATTTTTATAACAGAAAAAAATTTACTTAACATGTGTTGATTATATGAAAATGACATGTAATATAAAATAAAAATAAATTTTTACAAAGACATGTAATATGAAACGGAGATAGTACTGTTTATTTTAATTTTGATTTTTTTAATACATAACAATTTTTTTATATATATTCATGAAACTTATATATAAACTTTCTAAATAAATTTGTTAAAATGAAAAACCCTTACCACTTATATATTTAATCATTTTATTAATAACAATATTAATTTATTTATTTTTTTTGAAACTGAGATAAGCTTTATTAAACATCACAAAACATGTCTCTTATAATGGCATCACCGATCCAACTCGGTTCAGAAAAAGAAATGTAATCGTTAGCTAAGGAACCAGATTGTCTTTCCATCGCATGAGCAGCTGTGTTCGCTAACCGCGGTATAAATAAGACGGAATAACCTGGTCTAGAACTCAAAATATCCCTACAATCATGTATTATGCAACCATAGTCAGAAAGATCTTCAATGTTGTTCAGAATACTAGAGACCACTCCTTGCGCATCCGACTCGAATATAACTCGTTCCCAACCCTCGTTTGCTACTAAAACCAATGCTTTTCGGATTGCCAGAATTTCAACAACACGAGGTTCCGTTACACCAATAACCTTTGAGCTGCAGGCAACAATTACCTTACCCTGGCTGTCCCGAACTACACATCCCAGGCCACCCGACTGTTGCTCTTTGAAGACAGCAGCATCCGTGTTGCATTTCAGATGACCAGCAGGCGGCGGGATCCACTGAATTTGGGGACGAACAGTTGCATCGATAGTTGATTGGACCTGCAGATTGTGCGATTTCCACTCCTCATAAAATCCCAGACAGCGCGTCCAGCATACAGCAGGCTGCTGCACCACTCCCTTCCACATCAGTGCGTTATGTTGCTGCCAGATCGTATAAAAACCCAGCATAGTTTTAATAAGATTAGTATCAGATGCTGATTCACATTGCTCGAAGAACCAATCTGCAACAGTGTCATGAAGACCAATCGGAGCAGTAACACGAGCCTTATCCCAGCAGCTAACTGCGAATGGGCAATCTGCAAATAAGTAACAGTTGTGTTCGATATCAGTCAGACATAGACAACACTCCATTTGAATAGCCATTCTTCTTGCCTGAAGCGTATGTCTTAGAGGTAAACAGCCCGCACAAAACTTCCATAAAAAGTGCTTCATATTCGGAGGTAAATTTAACTGCCAGACTCTCCTCCATCCCATAGAATCAACGACATTTACACGCGAAGATTCGAGTGCCTTATATCCTGATTTTGGGGTGTAAATTCCATTTTTAGTATGAATCCATATCATTCTATCCTCCATCTCCCTATACGGTAATATCACCTTTAGAATTGCAGCAGCTTCCACTTCCTGGAATTGAGATTCCACTTTACCCCTATCCCAGATTTTAAAGCCATCCATGAATAAGTCCTTCACTCTAGCATTCATCTCTAAACAATCAGCACTCATAATGCCTCTCGGCTGGCCGTCAACCTCAATCCAATGATCTTCTAAAATTCGGATTGTCTTACCATTCCCCACCCTCCATTTTAACCCGAGTTTTAAAACCGGGATCGAGCTCCAAATACCCCTCCAAATCATACTAGGATTATTACCCAAATTTGAAGAAAGGAAAGTACTGTTCTGAAAATATCTTGCTTTGAAAATCTTACTTACCAATGAGTTTGGCGCTGAAACCAGTTTCCAACCTTGTTTTCCTAAAAGGGCTAAATTGAATAAGTGTAGATCACGGAAACCCATTCCCCCTTGACTTTTGTTAAGGCACATTTTCGACCAATCAAACCAATGGATATTCCGTTTGCCGTTCGGTTTCATACCCCACCAGAATGAGTTCATCATTTTCTGCAATTCATCACATATAGATAATGGTAGCAGGAAAGTACTCATGCAGAAGGTTGGAAGGGCTTGAGCAACAGCTTTGATAAGGACTTCCTTCCCTGCTCCTGAAAAGAACCTGAATCTCCAACTACTTAATCTTTTCCTTAACCTGTCAAGCAGAAAACTAAAAACATTCCTTTTGGACCTCCCAATAAGAGAGGGGAGGCCCGGATACCTTCCAGTATCCAGAGGTTTCGAAACACCAAGCAGCAACTTTATGTGTTGACTGACATCATTATACACATTAGGGCTAAAGAAAATACCAGACTTGTTAAAATTGATAGCTTGACCAGAAGCTTCTTCATACCGGGCAAGAATGTCTGCAATCACCTCTGCTTCATCTACAGTGGCCCAAAAAAATAAAAAGCTATCATCAGCGAAGAACAGATGTGATACCGATGGTGCTCTGCGATGAATTTTACAGCCTGTGATCAAATTATCGGCTTCGGCTCTAGATAAGAGTTTCGATAAAACTTCTGCACACAAGATGAATAGATAAGGAGACAATGGATCCCCTTGCCTCAAACCTCTACCCGGGGAGATAGGACCCACCAGATCCCCATTTACAGCAATGTGGTATTTTATCGATGTAACACAGAGTTTAATCCATTCAACCCATGTGGGTTGGAATCCCATTCTAATTAAAACCGCTTCGAGGAATCTCCAATCAACTCTATCATAGGCTTTGCTAATGTCAATTTTAAGAGCCACATTACCTTTCTGCCCTCTTTGATTCCTCTTCATGTGGTGTAAAGATTCAAAAGCCACCTGTACACAATCAGTAATAGATCGCCCAGGGACAAAAGTCGTCTGACTCTCGCTGATTATATAAGGGAGGATCTTCTTTAGTCTGTTAGCCAGTACTTTTGCTAACACCTTGTAAATAACGTTGCATAATGAAATCGGTCTGAAATCCCCGATTTTCAATGGATTATCGCCTTTTGGAATTAAAATTACAGTTGTAGTGTTTAAACCATCCAGAAATTCACATTTGTCGAGCCAGCTCTTACACGCTTTGACCACATCCTCGCCAATTGTAGACCATAAGTGTTGATAGAACCCTGGGTTGAGGCCATCGGGACCCGGGGATTTATCAGGAAACATCTGAAACAACGCCTCCTTGAACTCAGCTTCAAGGAATGGTCTAGCCAAATTTCGATTCATCTCCTCCGTCATTAAAACATCCAGCACATTTAAATCCACCGAATCTGTAATGTTTGAAGGAGAATAAATGTTCTGAAAGTGTAATTGGATGTGATCGCATAATTCCTGCTGTATTGTTATGCTGCTACCATTTTCATCAATTAATTGACTGATGCAATTCTTCTTTTGACGGGCCTGTGCGCAAGAATGGAAATTATAAATTAATATTATTAATAATAATATTAATTTATAATTAAAAATCTAATATGTAATTATAAATTATTTCGACCGGTTTGGTTAATTAGATAATTTTATCATAAAAAATCAAACCGACCAAAATTAACAAAATGTTAAAAAAATATATAAAAATAAAACTGAACTTAATAGATAAAAGACCGAAATGCTTCAATTCCTACTTATTTTTAATAAAACTATATGTATCATTAATATAGACATGTTTGGTAAAAAAGTTTTTTTTTTTCTAAAATTAGAGGTTTGAGCCACTTTAGAGGTTTTGACTAGTCAAACCTCTAATAGTGGTGTTTAGTGAAGAGATGTTTGAAAGCGTTTATTGGATCCAAAAGACTAATTTTAAAAAAACTGGTTTTGTGAGATTTTTCAATGAACTTATTGTTTCATCTCTTTTGAATGACATTTTTACCCCTAATTACTATTTTTTTAACCCGAAATAAAGGCTTTATCATGTCTTTATTTGTCATTTTATGCAAACAGTTATTATCAATCAGCTAAGTTTTACCAAACAAGTTTACACAATCAACTAGTCAAATCAGCTAACTAAAAAAGTAATCATCTAACAGCTAATGTAATCGGCTAACAGTTATTTACCAAACAGAATCTATATTTACCTTTTGGTGGGGATCCTTTAATGTATCATATGCATATTATTTTATAATAGCTATTAAAATTTAAATCAAACCTAAAAATATATTAATCGAAATTGATGAATTAAATTAAAATTTTCATTTCATGCATGTATTTTATAATAGTTTTTGAAATTCAAGCCAAACCTAAAAATATATTAATCAAAATAGATGAATTAAATTAAAGTTTTTCTTTTAAAAAACGATAGGTAATTGGAAGGTGGAAACCCTAAAGGGGCGACGACTACTTGTCCAGGCGATGATTCTCATTTAGGCCGTTTTAGTAAGAATTAAGGTGGGGAAGACATTTTTGAAGGTTTTTTCTCAGACATCTACTGCATTATTAAAATATCATGCTCGTAGAAATTTTTTATGGAAAAATACTCTAACGGGACAAAATGGGGATGAATCGATGAACCATGTATTTGAATTTGAAGCAGACTCGTTAGATGAATACATGACTGAACCAGTTACTGGTAACGAAGATAAAAAGGACCCAAAATGCCCTACCATTAAACATTACGCTGATGAGAAACGATCACTTTTGGGCAAATGAAGATGTTCTTTTGTCATTACGGTTCTTAGGAGAAAAATATATTTCAAATACTTAGCCTAACATCTTACGACTCTTTAGAAAAAGAAGGGTATCATTAAAATTACTGATCTTGAAAATGTTTACTACGTTGTCAAATTTACTAATGATGATGACTACGAATTTATTATCTCGGAAGGACCTTATATTATAGTGAACCATTATTTGGGTATCACATCTTGGGTTCCAAACTTTAATCCCTCTATTATTGTGTAAAAATTCCGCACTTGGGTTCGTTTCCCTATACCTTACCAATTAAATATTGTAGTGAGAGTCTTCTTTCAAAGGTTGGGGGTTATGTTGGTAAAGTTCATCATGTGGATGAACCAAGCTTAGATGTTGCGATAAGTCATTTTGCTCGTGTGTGTACGCGGTAGATCTTTTAAAACCTTTACTCTCGAAATTCAGGCTCCGATGGTAGACTTATAGAATCGAATATGAAGGCCTTCATAATATTTTTTTGAATGTGGGATGTTTGGTCATGTGTATGATTCTTTCCTGTCAATGAAGGTCTTGGAGGAGACTAGAGGTTAGACGGTTAAGGATGATACACTATTCGGTAAAAGTCCTCAATATATAGTGACCAGAATAGGGTTGTCGATAGTCTTGTTTCCATGGCGCATAACTTTCTTGTCGGTAGTAATCATTTGGATCCCTTATGCTCAATTTTTCCTTAAAAATAGAGTGATAGAGTTGGATGTGTTGTTTCCTTAGTATGATCTCTACTAGTTTTTTCATTTATATATATAATTTAACTATCACATAAGGATATGCATATTTATACTTAGTTTTTGTAAGTTAAAAATGTTTACAAAGTTTAAATTAGGGTTAATACACATATTTGCCTTTGTGTTTTCTCGAAAAAACAGATTTGCCCTTAAATCAAATAAACCCACAAAACTATCTCTGAATTTTCTATAAACCTGCAATTATACCCTAATCTGACGGAGCTGCTAAACGGCGATGACATCAAACCTTCTTATCTCCGGAAAAATTTCAGAAAAGAACAACCAATCACAAATAGAAAAAAAATATGCACATTCAATTTCGATTAAAAGCAAGTTAGAAGAACAGATTGGTCAAAATTCATTTTCATAAAAGCTCAATCAACCTAATAAAATGGTGTCTAAACCTCCTAATTAATCCAAAAGCAATAGCAATAGAAAACAATAAGAAACCAAATGAATTTTGATTGTCGTCATCCAATTTTTTTGGAGACAAGAAGGTTTGATGTCATCGCCGTTTAGCAGCTCCGTCAGATTAGGGTATAATTGCAGGTTTATGGAAAATTCAGGGATAGTTTTGTGGGTTTATTTGATTTAAGGGTAAATCTGTTTTTCGCGAAAACATAAGGGCAAATATGTGTATTAACCCTTTAAATTATTTGTTTGAGTATTTTTTTCATTGACTTTGAATTTTAATATTTTCATATAATATTTAAATAATTATCTACTAATTTTAAACTGAATAATTATAAATTAGAAGTTTTTTTCTATAAACGATCAGTGAT